>NC_073723.1:39760873-40403492 GCF_023634155.1 Falco peregrinus
ATTTATATAATACACATTTGGAGAGAAGCAACATAACTTAATATTCAAACTGTAATTGTATATATACCACTTCAAAACTGTCGTTCACTTTTTGTTTGTTAAGTCCATTAAGCAGTTCCTAGTTGAAAGTTCAGAAACAATTATCACAGTTCTTAAATATTAAAACAATAAAATCTAGATTTTAAACAGGTCTGAAATAAAGAAAGGATTATTATGTACCACTATGGAATACAAAGCAAAAATAATACAGACCCTTTAATAACCATCACTAAATTTACTTGACCTACCTTATCTGTAGCAAAATGCTAAGTCCCCCGAGAGGCCTTTGACTAATTTTCCTAGTAAATTCTTCAACGACACATAAACAATCAAGGTTTCTTTCACAATTCACTCATTCTACAAATACTATATCATTTTCAACCTTTAGAGATTATATTAAAACTCCCCTAAAGCTTAGCATATTGAGTAAAGAAGCATTTGTACTTTAAAACAGGACCATCTGCATTTCATTAACAGCTTAACCACCATCTTGTCTACAGATAAATACAGCATTATTAAATCTGTTTTTCAGAAAGTAGTTATTACTCTGAGTTCTTAAGTTGCATCAAATTATATTCTTATAATGTTCCAAAGCTGTAATTTAAAGAGTTTAAAAAAATAAAGGGAAAGAACATAAGTATCTTTCTGAGGCAAGTTATTGATGCAGCTTATAATAATGAGGCATAGTTTGTACCTACTTTGCAAAATTTCATTACAGGAAAGAATTGCTCCAATTTTATATAAAAATCCCCAACCCATTCAAAACGACAAAATGTGTTTGGATAGAAATTTAAAAAATTCAAGGACATTTGAACGTTAGCTGTCATTATGGTCCAGTTCACTGTTTATTTCTTTGGTATGCATCTCCTGACCTGTATATAAAATTCATAGTTTCAGAAGTGACATGTGCAAGCCTTGGACAACTGGGGAAAAGGCATGTTTCCTGACCTTGTAACCATAGCAACCACTTGCTGATTGGTAGCAGGCAGCCTTTCCATCCTTTACCACTGAAGGCAAGTATGTGAGATTGCTGGCTTTGTTTGTGGCTTTTGCTTTATTTACACGAAAACATGAATGTCAGCCTTAAAATCCCTCTTCCTGTTTTGTTCATTTGTACGTTTTGTTGAACATTATGTTAGGAGAGCAGGAAATGAAAGACTCTTGTGTCATAGTTTAGCAATGAATTTATTACAAATATTAAAGCAATAAGTAATTCCACTTTAACACATGCACATATACTTTGAACAAAGTTAGAAAGATCAACAAAATACCACCATTTGTGCTATTAAGGTGTGCTTACAGCAAATTATAATGTTTTATGATAGATTTCAGCTTGCAGGGATTTTTTTTTTTTTAATGCACTTCAATAGGAAGCTATTCATAAAGTACCATTTTGTTCTTTTTCTACATTTTTCTTTCCTTTGTCATTTTTGATATTAAGGAGTAAACTGAGCAAAATGTTAAATTATAAAAGACATAAGTGTGGAGGCTGCACCATTCTAGGATTAAGGTTCCAAATTTTCCCTTCAGCATCATATTAAACAGGTTGGAGATTCTCAGCTCAGCTGAGTTCTTTGTTGATAGTAGCCAAAAACACACCTCCCCAAAGCCTCCACTGCAGTTACTTTCTCCTATTAAAAAAAAAAAAAACAACAACAACAAAAAAGGCTATGTATAATTCAGTGTGATATATAATCTGTTCAAGAGTGGCATAGACTAAGCATGCATGGACACATTTTCTTCTTATCCTGAAAGAGGCTGCATCTCCAGGTCAGGACTGTTGTTAATGATAGGGAGGTAAAAGGGAGGTCCACTTAGCCAATGTCTCACTTACACTGTAATATAGTGTGCACTAACGAAAGAAAGCACTTCATGATATTTCATTTCCAAGGATATTATTTGAGAAAAAGGAAGAATTAATTTTCTTATATATGAATAGTATAGAACATGCTTTTAATTTAATGGGTAACATCACCCCAGAAAAGTATTTTCAAGTAATTATTTTTTTCCTTAAATAGCAATTTTACAGGTGTCTTTTCATCACATTAATAATTACTTTATGATGGGTTTACACAATTTTGAATTCTTTGTATTAACAAGATTATTCCTGCTTGCATTCTTTCTCATTAATTACTTCAGAAATCACTATTATTAATTGCCAACAAATTAGAAGTTACATTAATGTGGTAAGAACACTGTTAAGAACATTGTTACAGAAATACTAGAAGGCAAAAACCCTTGAGCTCCTATAAAAGTATTGCAATAGAATATTCTAAAGTTTGCATGACTCTAAGAGGCTTTTCATTTTTTATCCAACACTACTATCCATATACACAATTAGATACTAAGAATGAAAACAGACTAATTCACTTTATATATATGTATATATATATACACATTTACATGCATACAGTATGCAGGCCATTTGAATATACATGTTAAAAATGTAAAACAATACGTTAGGAGGGGGTTTTATTATGAAATATTAAGTAATGCAATCAGCAAATCTTATTTCTCTAATAGTCCTAATACATCCATTGTTTTCATGAATATAAGGGTTCACTTCTGCAAACACATGTGAATTTACTCACAGGAGTAGTCAAATTTAAAGCAATTGACATTTTGGCAATTTCAATTATTCATTTGCATACACTTTCCAGAACTCAGGTCCTTAAATTTGAAATAAGAAATTTAAACTTTCACTTTGCAATCAGATCTAATGCAAAAAGATTCATTTCAAGTGTACAAGTGTCTCTCTGGGACCTATTTTAAAAATCCTCCTATTTAAAACTCATCCTTACTTATTTTCTTTCACATGTAAAGGTCATTTTCTAGTGCACTTAAGAAAAACACTCTCCAAAGAAGTCATGCTCAAGAAAAACATTATTTAATTCTTAAATAGATTAGTTTGCAGCATATTTAATGTTTTAAATAATTAAATTATTTTAATAATGTTTTATCAATGAACATAATGATTTACTCTGACCTGGCACAGACATGCACACACACACAAAAAAGATTTCTTCCAAGTAGTTAAATCAGGATTTCCCAATAGAATGTAAAAAAAGGAAAAATAGCTTTGTTAAATTCTCAATCCTTTCTTAATATAAACATTTAAAATCATAGGATTCTGAAAGGACAAGTAGCTTAGGTTAGTGAAAGATTTTTCATTTTTTACATAATGGTTGTACTCAGAAGTAATTTGCTTTTACTAGAATGCTGTAAAGTTCTCTCTCAGCTCTGATGTACTGTATAAAACATTCCTTAACTCATTAATGTCAAATACAAATTAGTTTTATATTGGAATTTTAACAAACCAGACTCTACATGCAACATAAAAAGCTAGACCATTGTCAGAAATAGCGTAAAGCCAAATGCAAATTTAAACCAGGTATCATTTATCATAAAAAGTGCACACACATAAAAAAAGACACATTACGCTGTCTTAGATGTCCTGAAAATATTGCTGAATAGTACACAACACTATTAGTAGCTGGAATTTTGTAAACAAACAAACAAAAAAAACCCAACTCACAAACCTCAACTGTTTTAATTGAGCCTATGCAAGGTGATTGTACCCATGTTATTAAAATGCTTTTCTTGGATATAAAATTTCTGGGCTATGACTTATATGCAGTGTTGGAGTGTCCTGAATATGATTTTTCCCCCTGTATGTCCTTTGAATATCTGAGCAAGCATGTTGTTTTGTATTAATATCATAATTCAAAGGGAAATTTATTAAACCTCCCCCCTCCCAGTATTCCCATCATAGCTAAAAGTTGCAAATTCTATATGGCAGAGCCTAGACAGTAATATCAAATTTTAATAACAATTTCTCTTCTTCAGTCAGTGCTATACTGAAGAAAAGCATAAATTGCTGTGACTGACCGTTAGTTGTTAGAGAAGCAATCTGACTTCTCCACACCCTTATTTCAGTGTATCTGCTCTGTCCCTCAGCTGTATTAATGATAGCATGAAAGGTCACATGATAAACGAGTGACAAAAATATCAAAACATATTAGCCTGTAGCTTTGTTATCAGTGTATGGCAGAGATGACAGAAAATTGTATTTTTCCCCTGAATAATTTTGTGTTACATTTTGCTGGCTAGGCAGAGTGAATTAGGGAGAAATTTCTGCCTCTGACTGTTTGTCTCTTTTTCTGACATACTTGAAGTAATAATATACATTAATAATAGGGAGTAGGCACAGGGAAGAGGTAAGAATTCAGGAGTAGACTGTCTGTTTCAATTCTACAAGGTACTATCCTTGTTTCTTTCGCAATACAAATTTTGTTGAAAAATATGCACAGCATTGAATGTTATTAATGCTACTGATAATGATCTGCTGTATATTATTAATATAGCAACTGAAAGACACATGAAAAAGAGAAATAGAAAAATAACTTTAAAGCAATGAGGTTATGTTTCCACCCGGTTGTACTTCTCACCACTACAAATGCACATACTCGTTAATTAAATAACGGCAAACACCAACAATTCTTGATCCAGCTCATTGTGACGGAGCCCTAGTAATTATGAATTAGAGACAGATATTACTCCTGCTGGTTTAAAGGCTGGCAGAAGTTGCAGTCCCTGGGGAGATGAGGTTAGCAATCTTTGAAAGAGAAAACAGAAATCGGCAGGAGCTTAATATCTTATGGCCTATCAGTCTTCATGGTTAGGAGTTAAAGTCATGCCATATCCAAGCTTCCTTGGCTGCTGGCAAACAGCATCAGTGGCAACTCAGTCCTTAAGCTCCTAGCAGATCAAAAGCTGTTGAATAGAGCTATTCTGAAAGGCACTAAGAGAAGATCACAAGCCAAACATGGAAAGTTACATAATTAAAACCTTAATAAACTGATAGAATATACATACAGATGGAATATTTGTGATCTACTGCAATACATGTGAGGTATGAATTAAAATGAGGGTGCATTACTTCCAACGAGCAAGCTGCACTGGAAAAAATCCAAACAGAAAGTCTTTGAATGTTTACAAAATTTAAAACTGATCTTTACAAACTTTCATAAACCTTTGGTTAACTTTTTATCTCCATTATTATTCATGTTCATGCATCTCCATAGTCACGGTTTCTGAGAACAAAACTGCAGAAATATTTCTGAAAAAAAGTTTTCTTGCAGTATTTATGATCTGACTCAGAGAAGAAAATACCAGAAAGCTCATGTGAGAATATAGTTCTCAAGAGATTTCTAACCAATTTTACAGACCAACATGATCTGAATAGTTTGAATCTATTCCCAAACTCCAAACCTTTTGAGATATGTATCTTACCACCAATGTCTTGTTATATCGTGCAGAAACAGCAAGTGAATAAGGGAGTATATTATATTCTTCAGAAACTGTGAGTGAGTAAGGAGGTAGTAAAGCCTGGAATCCCATCTGAATTGTCCAATTTATCTGTCATTGTTTTCTTTTTGTATTTAAAACAGTTACATATATATATATGTGTGTGTGTGCAATTATGTATATACATATTAGTATATCTCTGTAAAGAAGTCCTCTATTATTTGTGTACAAAGCTAAGTGTCTATTAGTCAAGGCACTGTACAAACAGATAACTAATTTCTGGCCCAAAGAACTTATAGCCTAAATAATTCTTTTTTTTTTTTGTGGTTTCAGTGTTCTCCCTCGCAATATATTCCAGAGAGTGACTACGTATAATAAACCACCCCACACACACCATGCCCTACATATCTCTACATTCCTGCAATACCTGGTGCTATTTCAGCTAGAGTTTAAGTTCCTTTTCTCTTGCTTTTGACTTATCTCCTACTGTTTGGCAATATTCATACTGCTGTTCCAAGATCCAATTTAAGTTTTATACTTACAGGTAATGAAAAGTCAGGGTTCTCTTTGGTATACCTCGATAAGTCTATGTTTAACTTTGTTGTGTGCTTCTACTATCTTTCTCGTATCCTTCCCCGCAAAGTAAACCTGGTTTAATTTATTTAAATAACAAAAATATTGTATGTTTTTACTAGACTGGTTTCACTATTCTGCATCTCCTGAGTGTCTCTCTCTCTCCCCACTCCCCCCATATATGTATATTCTTGATTTACGTTAATTACTTCTGCTTAAGCCCATCCAAAACTGATATTGACAGTGATCTGTTTCAAAGTTTATGGAGTTCTGCAAAATCTATAAGGACTTATATTCACAAGAAAGCTGAAACTTACTGAAAGCATTTTCCCTTTTCTTTTTTGTTTTGTTAAATTCATAACTTTTTGGTTTGTATTCTGAACTGGAGCCCTTCAGCATTCCCAGGCAGCTTCTATATAAACTACAGTGTGAGCACACTACATGTACTACTATACTAATTTTCATTTTTTAGCTTCAAAGAATAGCATTCAAATTGTTCTATATCTACAGTTAGATACTAGAAAATTACTAGACAACTTATGAGACAAAATTTCATTGTTATCAGAAAGCACCTGATTCTGCCCTACTGGGTACATATTTTTACTGTAGAAATGCCATTAAACATGTGGGAACTGAAGCAATGTTCATGGTATAGACATAAGCATAACTGACCAAACAACTGTATACAATGTATACAATCTAAAAATATAATAATCTATGTCTGGGTAGTCCTGTAAATGAAGAGACACACTTTTGGGTTGCTATCCATTTTATCCCTATAGTAAATATCTAAACTATGTGAAACAAATCACCCTCTAAAAATTTGTCTGTCTTTCCACTGAATGCAGAGGGATCCTAGGATGACCAGCTGAGGTGCTGAGATTCAGCACGAGACAAATTCTTAGACTATGTATTCTTTTTTTGTCATTAACTTTTTCACATTTGTAATGGTGAGGACAAAAACAAAAAATATTTCTCACTAGTTTAACTTCTTTTTTTCCCAGTAGTATAAAGAAAAGATTGCAGTCCTTCATTTTCACTAAACAAATTTAATCTTTCAATTACTTCCATCATCTAAGTTCTCTAACAGCTAATTTTTCCAGTATTTACTAGACTTTTTTGATTGTACATCTTGTTAGTCAAAAACTGAATTACAGCTTTGAATGAATTCAAGTAATAAAACCCAGTATTCCTTAGTTAGATGAAATTGCCAGAGCTACATATTTGCATATTTTCTAAAGAAAGTATTTTGAATTTTATATCTCTGTGTTCTGATTGACTGTGGTTTTTCTCAGCAAAATCTAACATTGTAACAGGAGTAAATTAAGCTGTTTATGTGACCATGTGACCACACAATATATCTGAAGCCTACATTGATCTTCAAGGACTTTAAACAAGGTGCAAAACTTTCTACTCTCATGCATACATTTTGATCTCACTGTCCAAGCCATTAAAAACTGACCTACATCACCACTTTTTACTTAGATAATTGCTGATTCTTGTTTAAATCCTCTGTTTAACCTACTCTGTGCCCTCGTTGGAGATCTGTTTTGTTCAGCACACGAAGTTAATCATCAAATGCCTTAATATCATAGAATCAGTCATAGATTCATAAAGTCATAACAGTTTGTGTTGGAAGGGACCTTTAAAGATCATCTGGTACAATCCCCAATCTATGTGTGTATATCTATCTATCTATCTATCTATAGAAACATCTTTTATGATATCTATTCACCTTCCAGTAGTGCTCTTCCCTAGAAATAATCCATGTTTTCTGTCCATTGTCCAACTCCACTATCAGCCTTTCCTTCTCTTAAGGATGAACCCTTTATTCTACATAGCCATAATGACAGATAAGGCTTTTATTAGCATGAATTATCATAGCTGGATCAAAACAAATTTTAATCAGAATCTATATAGTTGTTTAACTCTTTTGCAGGTCAAGTTCCCCTCTAAATTCTTCTTGGTCTTTTAGTCTCTTTTGGTTCCACTGAGCCATGATAAAAATCAAGTGATTTGATAGTTTGAGTGATGACTCCAGCCAATTCAATGTAGGTCTCTTCAAGTGACCTTATGAAACTAGTTGGCAAATTACGAATTTACAGTCAAATTTCCATTTTTCTTTGAAAAATGGATAGGTCTAGTACCTCATGGAAATGCTTAGGACTTCACACAGGGAAAAGACATGAGCCCATATTTGGTCTTGGGAATCTTTTAACTTGCACAAGCTGTTACCAAACATAGAAAAGAATCATAGAGTCATTTAGGTCAAAAAAGACCTTTAAAGATCATCAAGTCCAACCAGGACTGTTAACTCCATCACTACACCATGTTCCTAAGCACCACATTTACAAATTTTTGAAATATCTCCAGGAATGGTGGCTCAACCACTTCCCTGGGCAGCCTGTTCCAATGCTTCAGTAGTCTTCCAGTGAAGAAGTTTTTCCTAACATCCAGTCTAAACCTCCCCTGACATAACTTGAGGCCGTTTCCTCTTGTCCTATCACTAGTTACCTGGGAGAAGAAACCTACCCCCACCTGCTGACAACCTCCTTTCACGTAGTTTTGGAGAGCAACAAGATCCCCCTGAGTCTCCTCTTCTCCAGGCTAAACAACCCCAGTTCCCTCAGCTGCTCCTCATAAGCCTTGTGCTCCAGCCCTTCCACCAGCTTTGCTGCCCGTCTCTGGACACGCTCCAGCCCCTCAGTGTCCCTCCTGCAGTGAGGGGCCCAAACCTGGACACGGCATTTGAGGGGCGGCCTCACCAGTGCCCAGTGCAGGGGGATGGTCACTGCCCTGGTCCTGCTGGCCACACGGTTTCTGACACAAGCCAGGATGCTGTTGGCCTTCTTGGCCACCTGGGCACACTGCTGGCTCATGTTCAGAGCCGGCTGTTGACCAGCACCCCCAGGTCCTTTTCTACCAGCTAACTTTCCAGCCGCTCTGCCCCAAGTCCAGAGCATTGCATGAGGCTGTTGTGACCCAAACAACTTCAAACTTAATTAATTCTTTCCTTCATGATCACCTTTGCTCCAGTTTCCCAATTTTTACATAATGAAAGAAAATTATATATGCTGATCATAAACTAGCAAACAGTCAGTTTGTCATATTTTTGTTTTTCTCATCACATGTCCAAACCCAAAATCAAATCTGTTTATAATATGGAAGCCCTAGATCTATTGTTTATGTCTGAATTTGAGTATGCTAGCAGAACATTTAAATAATACAGATATTCCCTTCACATTTTTCAGTTAAAACTAGTTTACTTTAATCGTTATCCCTTGGTTTTCAGTCTGATTTGGTGATGTGAAATCTTCCCAACATAGCATTTGAGGGACAGATTTGGTTTTTTGTCATTATATGCTATGTAATTTCTCATAGATAGTAACACCTTATATTAGTTAGGCTATAACAAATTTTATTTTTAATTTTATTTTCACCATCTTATTGATATTTTGCTAACAGTTTCCTGAGCAAATGATTAATTCCATCTCACTTTCTCTTGGATCCACATGCTCCAGTTGCAGCCAAGTCTTACTTTAGGGCAAGTTTCACTCTTTCTCCCAGTTCTCTTAATTCTTAGTAAAACTGTCCATTTTTAACAATGACTGTTCCTTGGTTTTGTCTTCCATTCAGCAAAAGAACACATAGTATAAGATCTACCCTCAATGAAATACAATTCCTTAGTGATATTTAGATTATACTTATTCAATGTTTTTATTTTATTATTGTAGGGAGCAGGCAGTATCTTATGACTGTTAACAGTTCTTTCGCATGTGAAATACTAGGTATATTTTTAAGCTGTGATACAGCTCACTATTTGAAACTAGCCTTTGAAATTTGGTCAAGATATTTTACCCAAGGAAAATCTATCCAAGTAAAGCTAACTTAAAAGCTCTAAAAAATAATTATTTCCCTTCTCTGACTTAAATACCTCCTGTTAACATCATGCAAAAATGATAACTAAAGCCAGTGAGGCCCACAGGACTTCTAGGACAGTACCAGGACCACCTCTATTGAAATTATGTGGTAAGCTGCTACATTTTACTCAGTTCTTTGTGTGATATTTTACCTAAGTTAATGAATTATTCTCTGTCTCAGTAGATACAGCTTGCTGGCACCGAGACTCATGTCCCAACTGCCCTAAAAGGCCATTAAAATTTTGGGGGTTACCATCAGAATGTGATTCAGTGCAGGATCATTTTACTGAATTGAAGATCTGGTATACTGATATACACCATGCAAAAAATTTTTCACTATAGTCTTGTACCTTCCTGTGAAGGTTCTCAAAATTTGTGGTTCTGCCAGTTGTTACTCTGGTCTTCTCCCTGGTCACATACCTGCTTTTGACATAATCTTAAACTTAAATGCGGAGTTCAGAAACACTCCCCAGACCTTTCCATTGTCACAGGAGTTGTTCCAGGAGAGTATCTATCTATTTATCCATATGCAAGAATATCCCCCAACTTAATTACAGTCCTTTGCCAGTTTTTTTATCATGCAGGTGTCTTGGAAGTATTATTGAAAACTTACACTATGGATAGTTAGATCATGGCACCTCTCCTTAGCCTCAGTTCCTTCTCCCTGCTCCATACCAAGGATGTGTGATCTGAGTGATTTCATGAATTAGTTAAGAGAAATTATTAGTTCATTATGATCAAGCTGAGGCATTTTCTTTTCAGCTCTAGCAGAGTTCTCCTAAGTGGACAGCACTTCCTCAATCTTTCCTATCATCTACAAATCAATGAACACACTGAAATACGAAACTAAGATCCAGACTAGGGTCAATTTCACTCCAGGCTAACCTAATATGGGATGGATGTATTTTAGCCTCGAGTACTGCACATGAAAAATAATTGATATCTCATACGTCCATACCTGTTTGAAGGACTTTGAACCATCAAAATGTGAAAAATCCAGGCATATCCACTAGGACCTAAACACATAGTAGAAACAGACTAGATCTAGCTTTCTGTCCTCCCCTTGCCTACTTTTCCAGTCACCTCTTCTGAAGTTTTTGTCATAGTTCATAGTCATTGTCTTGGTCACCAGTCTGGAGGAAGATAAGAATAAGCAAGAAGAAAGTATGTAAGGCAACAATGCATGTCGGCATGATGACTAAAATATTTTCATTTAGATATGATAAATGCTTTGATACTGGGATATATCAATATGTTTTTGTTGACTAGTCTTCTCTCCTGGAATCCAAAACCATCATTAAGTATTGTGAAGATGTCCTGTAATGGCTTCCTAGGTTAGGTTATAAACAGTTTTTATAAAAAGTCTAAGACTTTGACCCAACAAAATTACAGAGGGTGCAGCAAGGCACAGAATTTGCCAAGCACAAGCATCACAGCTAAAGCAGCAGAAGTCTAGAAAACATTTAAAGTACTAGTTTGCTAGATCTAAATGCGTATTATAAAGCAGAAGTGTTCATGATCTCAGCATCTCTGTAGGCAGTATCCACTCATATGCCCTAGAAGCTCCTTGCTTCAGAAGGAAAGGATTCTTTCTGAGCTAATCAGGAAAAAAAATAATCTAGAATTCCTGAATATGTGGTCATCATTTCTTTAGGCAATGTGACTGGTCTGAGCACCCGTGATCATCTTCTGAAGCCTGCTAGAGCAGACAGAAAAAGAAGTATTTTTTGCTAGTGTCACACATCTCTGAATTACACATTATACCAGCAAAATTAAGGATTGTGTCATGTAGATCCATTGATGATGTCTGCAGTATTGTACTGTGCCTGTTTCAGCTGGATAGAGTTAATTTTCTTCTTAGTAGCCGGTGCAGAGCTGTGTTTTGAATTTGGTGTGAGAACAATGTTGATAGCCCTTACCTTTTAAGTTGTTGCTGTGTAATGTTTGTACTAAGTCAAGGACTTTTCAGTTTCTCGGGCCTTGCCGGTGACAGGGCTGGAAGGACATGGGACATTGGGAGGGGACACAGCCAGGAAAACTGACCCGAACTAGCCAAAGGGATATCCCATACCATATGATGTCATGTGGAGTATATATAAGCCAAGGGGAAGAAGGAGGAAGGGGGGGGGGGGGACATCCAGCATTATGGTGTTTGCCTTCAGTAACCGTTACATGTGATGGAGCCCCGCTTTCCTGGAGATGGCTGAACACCTGCCTGCCAATGGGAAGTAGTGAATGAATTCCTTGTTTTGCTTGGCTTGCACACATGATTTTTACTTTACCTTTTAAACTGTCTATCTCAGCCCACGATTTTTCTCCCTTTTACTCTTCTGATTCTGCCCCCCATCCCAAAAGCAGGGGACTGAGCAAGTGCTGTGTGGTGCTTAGTCGCTGGCTGGGGTTAAACCACAACAGGTTACTACTCCAGCAATGATTTCTCATCCCAAGTATATTGCCTATGAAGCCATAAAAGCAGACAATGGTCAAAGTCCCATGAACAAAAAGATAGGTGTCTTATCATAGAACATCAAAGATGAGATTCATATCAGAAAATTCTTTAAGCCCTATTGGTCATCCAAGGGTTTGAGGTATTGTACTCCAGTGGACAATAATCACTTTGCCTCAGAGGCTTCACAACCTGAGGAAAACATAAGGAGCGCCCTGAGCAGAATATTTTGTGCTGCCATGTAGCCAGCATAGGCTGAAAAATTACATGGCAAAAGCAAAAAACACTTTAAGTATATTGGCTTATTTAAACTCAGGTATAACGATTAAAGACAGCATTAGATACAGCCAAAGGTCTCACAAGCTTATTAGCAACGTCTCTAGACATGCAGTTCTTTAACAATGTTACGCATTCAAGAAGAAAGCTTGTTTTCTGGGAAGATAAATTTATCAAGTCAAGTTTTGACCTTCTGAAGCTTACAGAAGCACACTCCTCCACTTAACCACACAAACAAGCAACATCTCACACACGGATCTATCATCTTCAGTCCCAAATTATGTGCCAAATTCTTAAAGAGACAGTTGTCACCAAGTAGGACTGTTAAAAGTCAGCACTAGAACTTTTATGTACACAGTAAATGCACCCATAAGTACATTTTGTAGTGTCAAATCATTGCACAAACTTTCCTGGGCTCTCAAGTTACTCACATTTTCCTAAGTGATTCTTGAGTGAGCTGTACCCATAAGGATCAGATTATAGACCTCTAACACTTCACCTATGGAAATAACTTCTATGGAGAAATACATTGCTGAGTTTTATAAGGTGCAGTCCACAAACTGAAAACACTGTCTCTGTCATTGCATTATGCAATGACTTGTGAATGAGCCCAATGCTGTTGAGCAGCATTTCCAAGCCAAGAAGGCAAGCCTGTTTAGGTCACCTACAGGGACCCAGGCTGGGACCCTGGAGTTAAAAATATCAGCTCATCATCACCCATGGGATAAAGAGAAATGGAAATTACTACTAAGGCAGTTACGGATCCATAGACTTCTGTGCATCATCTAGCTACCAGAATAGTACTAGTAGTAATATTCTCACAAACGTTCTTCAAGAAAATACAGGATTTTGCCCATTTTATCTAAAATATATAGAGAGGCAGGGTCAGCAGGTACTTTAGATTTGTCATAATAAGGGCTCAAGTTTCTTTCTGTCTTGGGATGCATTCAATCTTATGGGAATCCAATCTGTAAACTGGATGGATAGAAGACACCTTTCATGATTTAAAGTTTAAGAAGTAAGCTTTAAGGAAACATTTCAGTTCACTTACCTGGGCAAGCAGACTTGGATAGTAATGCATGTCTACTACCCCTCAAACTCTTTAAGAACTTTAGATAGAAGAAAGATGGAAATTATGTACTGTATATTTATGGTATATCATGCTAGAAATCAAGACCAAGAAACACTTTTTTATGTGTGTTATTATATTTTTAACACTGATGTTACATAGGTTTCTAATTTGAGGGTCAGCTGTCAAGCTAACACTAAAACAATAAGAATGTTAGCAAAGGAACATATTTATACCTTCACTTATTACTTGTAACCTTTGTTAGGCTTTGGGGTTTCTACGATTGAAGGGAATTAAACAATAGCTGTTTCTTTGGAGTTGTTCAAGTCATCAGTAGCACTTCTTATTTTAAACTATCTTAGAACTTTATATTAAACTTTATTTCAATTTTAATTTTGCCTAGTCTTTTAAAAATTAGACCACATGAAGCAGTCAAGCTCATCCAACCTGAATAACCAATTCCTACATTCTTACTTATGAACAGTGCACAATTATTTTGAAGATCAGCATGTTTTGACCATCACTTGTGTTCTCCTGAGAATGTATATGACCATTGTATGACCTCATGAAGTTCATATGACCTCATGAAGTTCAACAAGGCCAAGTGCAAGATCCTGCACCTAGGTCAGGGCAACTGCCAGTATCAATACAGACTGGGCAGAGAATGAATTGATAGCATCCCTGAGGAAAAGGACTTGTGGGGGGTGGTGGGCAAAAAGCTCAACATGGCCAAACAATGTGCGCTTGTAGCCTAGAAAGCCAACTAAATTCTGGGCTGTGTCAAAAGAAACATGGCCAGCAGGTCCGAGGGAGCTGAGTATGGTTCAGCTCTGGAGCCTCCAGAATGAGAAGGACATGGACCTGTTGGAACGAGTCCAGAGGAGGACCATGAAGATGATGAGAGGACTGGAGCACCTCTGCTATGAAGAAAAGCTGAGACAGTTGAGGTTGTTCAGCCTGGAGAAGAGAAGACTCTGGGAAGACCTTATAGTGACCTTCCAGTACCTTAAGGGGGTTTATAAGAAAGATGGGGACAGACTTTTTAGTAGGACCTATAGCAACAGGACAAGGGGTAATGGTTTTAAACTAAAACAACATAGATTTAGATTGGATATAAGGAAGTAATTTTTCACAGTGAGGGTGGTGAGACGCAAAAACAGGTTGCCCAGAGAAGTTGCAGATGCCCCATCCCTGAAGGTGGTCAAGGTCAAGCTGGCTGGGGATTTAAGCAACCTGGTCTAGTGGAAGGTGTCCCTGCCCATGGCAGGGGGATTGGAACTAGATGATCTTTAAGGTCCCTTTCAACCCAAACTATTCTATGATTCTATGATGACTAATCATTTCCATCCTTGAAATTATAATATACAGTAATAATAATTTTAGCCTTTCCAGGTCAATAGAAGAGAAAGACTCATCCAGAAAGTGGTCTAAAGAGTATAAAGATAGGCTCCTATTCTGATCTTCTGGAGATGGGTCTCTCCATTTTTATGAGATAGAGCTCATAGCTTAGACATCCAAGTCAAATGTCTACAGTAAATAGTATCCACATGCCTACATACACAAATTAAGATTAAAATTACTCCTTATAAAATCATGATTTTAGATGATTGGGTCTAACATGCCTGACATCAATAAATGAGAATCAGCACAACCTTGTTGATGTTGTGCATCTTTTCTTTATTTCTGTAAGGCAGTTCAGTTCTTCCAGTCTAACACTCCAATTCTGAATCTGTTTCACATGATACTGTGTGATATGCTAAACCTTTTAACTATTTCCATATTTTTTGCAGAAAAATCTACTGCCTGCATGATGATCAAATTTCTTATGGTGTTTTATTCCCCATAGTTTTCAATGCACCAAGTCACTCAAAGTGTCTAATGATAGTCTTGTATAAATAAGTTACTTAAATCCAGCTGCTTAAACCAAAAGCAGAATTTAGCCCTAAATACCAAAATGATGGTTTCCTTACTTTCTTGACTCTAGCACTGCATGACAAGTTGAATTGCAACATATACTACTCATTTTGGTAAATCATCACTATATTTGCATATTCCTTTCTTACACACAATTATCCTAGAATTAATGTGTTAGACACTGCTTACCAATTTTCTTACTCTCTATTTTCAGAATATAGTCCATCAGATTTATAGTCACTCAACTCTAGTTTAAAAACAGGGAAAAAATTT
Organism: Falco peregrinus; assembly: GCF_023634155.1. Classification (NCBI taxonomy): domain Eukaryota; kingdom Metazoa; phylum Chordata; class Aves; order Falconiformes; family Falconidae; genus Falco; species Falco peregrinus. The sequence continues at coordinate 39,776,691 of NC_073723.1, forward strand.
TGACAGTGAAACACACTAAAAAAGGAGCCAATGAGTCTGTACACTCTACTGTTTCTGTACAGATTTAGTTACCCACCAATTAAATACAACAGTTCACAAGTAACTTTAAAAGAAAGACTTTAAAAGACAAATCTATTTGCAATTTTTTAAAACTGTTTTTAGAGCTTGTTTTTTATACTACAGCGTGCAAAATAAGCCAAGGAAAGCAGGAATAGTGATAATGACAGATTATAAAGACCAGATAACCAGCCCCAGAAAATTCTGATAGGTGATCACACTAATAAATTTTAATTTAATTTAAATATCCATAAAAAATAAAATCTTTTGAAAGTTGAAGATGACCTTTCTCTGGTTAGAGCCTTGTTCAGATTTTGGTAATTTCCACCCTATAATCGTAGCTGCATGTGTGAGGGTGTATCAATACATAATACTAATTTTTTATGTGTACCAGCAACAGCACCAGTAACAAATACCTTGTTATCCATGACAAAACCAGACAGAACATGAAAAATGCAATTTTACTCAGGTAAGTTGGACATCAAAAAAGGTTTTGAAACACACAAAACTATTCTGACAGGCAGCTTTCCCTAAATTTCTTCTGACTTCATAATCTAGTTATTTTTCAGTGTCAAATGCTATGTTAGTCTTCATATGAATACATCCAGAACTCCGTTCCAAAAATGTTTCTGTTTTGTGAGTTTTTAGGAGCTTAACACCACCTGAAGGCCAAGACAACAAACAACTAAAGGTTGCAAAATTATTCTGGAAAAGTTTATTTGCAACAGATGAAATCTGATGAGGGCACTAAGGCCTAGCTGTAGGCTTACTGTATTACAAAAGCCTCACAAGGAAGAAGGCTCTATAGTCCATGTGTAGATTGCAAATGTGCAGAAGCACATAGCCTTTCTGCCATAATGCATCATGGGAATTGACACTGTGATTCCATTCTCTACAACTCAGAAAAGATGAAACATAATATACAATCAAAACAGTTTGGAATTGTGCTTGTAATGAGATTCCACAGTGGCTTCACATCTTGACCCAGCCCTGGAAACAAATGTCATATTCCAGTTGTCTTAAAACATTAAGACTTCACCCAGAAGGAACACCTTCACAGTGGTTTTACCTCCAGCTACAATAGAACCAGAAGTTCTAGAGACGAACAAAGAAAATTATTTAGTTGATTGGATCTAATTATGTAGTTAAATGAAAATTCTTCAGTTAAGGCCCTAAAAATGAAGGTAGGTTTAGTGCATGATTTGTATATGGACTGAGCTAGGATTCACTGGGGATTTACCTCAGGTGATACACAAGAGGTCAGATTAGATGATCTATTGAACCTTCTGGCCTTAAAACTGTATGAAACTATAAGTTTTTATTATATCCAGCCTTGTTCACCCCTCTCTAACTGCAATGTTATAAATTATTAAATATAATAATAATTGGTAAAGAGTTCATTGCTACTATAAAAAAAACCCAACAAATATATAGCCCTGAAAAATGATAGCAAACTTTGTATTAAACTGAGTGTTAATATCACTGAATAAACTGTCCATTTAAGTCATAATATTGAAAAAAAAATATTCAGTGTCCTTATAATTTAGTTTGGTTGCAAATTATGCTATTTACGTGTTTTTAAAACAGTTTTATATTATTTAAACACATTTTTGCTTTCAAAGGTAAAAATTTACATTCTTTCACTTAGAAAATGCACAATGACATTTCACTCAAATCTGTTCAATGATTTAACTGAAATTGTACTATAGCTAACATACATTCTGAATGAAGTTTTTCTGTTTACCAAGATTTCTTGAGTACACCAAATGATTCTAAACTTTTAACACATTCTTGAATATTCTTCTTTCATAATAATAAAAACATTCCTCTCTGTCAGGAGAGATGAAATACCCTCAATGTATTGTCTCAACTTGCACTGTTAACACCCAACTATTGTCTTGTTTCTGTAGTTTACTGCCAGTTATGTAGTACAAATAATTCATAATGATTTTTTTTGTTGTTTAGGTTTATATCCTGAAATCAACTTCAAACTAGATAACTATTTTTTCTTTTATTCTGGTTTGTTTTTTTTGAGTGGAAGGGGTTTAAAGTGAGACATTCAGGAAGATATTTCAGTGTGCTTGGGTGTGACTTTCATTTGCCATTGACAATAGTGAGGGGCTTGTATGTTATTTGATTTAATTAATGTGTAGTGTTGGATTCACATATTCATACACCTTAAACTCAGAAATAACCATTAGAATTATGTAGTCTGATGTAAGGTACATGACTGCCTTAATTTTCACCCGGTTAACCATATCTTGAGATCAATAACCTGGATTATTTTAAATTACAGCTGCAGTTTTGCCTCAATGATGTTTTTAGATAAAGTTCACATGTTTCTGGTTCTAATTTGCTTTAGTTCAGCTTACAGATATTCATTCCTTCTTATGCATTTTCACTAAATTAAAGGTTATAAACACACCTTCAAATACCTATAAAGTCTTATGGCATCTTTTCCTTATTTTTTTTTTTCAGAAATGAAGCTAATTTAACACTTTTTATTTACTCCCTCAAAAACATTTTCTCTCACTCTAAAAATATTTTAAGGTTTCCCCCCACCTCAATACTTTTAAACTGCAGACATTTCCCTGAGATAAAGTGTTTTATATGTCTCCCATCATGATTTTGCACATAAGAAAATCTCTTCCCTGCTCCCTGCTGCCCTGCTTTTACATTCCAGGGATCACATGAGGCCACATCTGATGTTCACAAGAGTGGTGCACATTCCTATTGAATTGTAGCTTACGGAATTCACTCTCATCTCTAATGAGGAAGATGACCAGTAAAAGCAAAATGGGTCATAACTCTTCTATTTGGTCTTGTTAGCAAGGAAAGAAATGTGGGAAAGCAATAGAAGTTACAGGTAATTTTGTTAGAATTTATGTAAGTTTTTTGGCCATCTTCTTTTGTACATTAAGTAAACAAGGGCAGCAAATGTGAATTTTGTCCCATACCTTCCAGTCTTGGCAGATCATTTGTCTCCAGTTCAATTTGGCGCTTTGTGCTCTGATAAACTGTTTCAACCCATATAGACATATGGATATTACAAAATAAGAGACAACTAACCATTTACTACTTGTGTTTTGGTCATCAAAACCCACTACTAACCTCTGTCCTCTGCAAAGGAAAATGCATAGATCTAGAGCCTTTCATTACTTCATCCTTGTAAAATGTACATTTTTCCAGGTAAATATTGATCAATATAATAGTACATTTTCAGGAACTGATTTTGAAGATATAATGCAATTGATCTTTAAAAAAAAAAATAATTCTACCTTGACAGTAACTCTATTACTGGTAAAACATGTCCCTAAACACTCATTTTTGGTCTTCAATGTTATATGTGCCCCATGTGGTTTAATGTCCTACTAAACAGGACCAGGTACTTTGTTGCCTACAATTTTTGAATCATAAAAATAAATAAATAAATAAATAAATAAATAAATAAATAAACAAACAAACAAATAAATAGTTTGTCGCTCCTACCAGCTTGAACTTGGATTAATGCTGAGATGTATACATTTTTTCAGTACAGGTCATATTTCTTCATATTACAGTATAAGTTTTCTGCCCTGTTAGTATTATAATGAATGGCAAGTGCTATCAATATACCTGAAATGTATTGGGGAAAATGTTTACCCTCTTAAGTTGGTCTGCCACTGGAGGAAATTATATGAGAGTAGAGACCATCACAAAGTGTGACTGAAGAGTGAACTTACTACATTTTTTATTCCTGATTTTTTGTGTCTGTATAATATTATACAGTAGTGTGATTATGTAGGAAACTAATTTCCTGAAATCTTGCAAGTAAATAATAACCAATTCGATATTAAGAGAATTGCTCAAGGTATTCTATGAACAGATGTAATTCATTATACATATTCAAATACACCTTGCTTTACATTTGATGGAATCAACCATGCTCATTACAATGTTTTTCTAACCCGTGTACATTCAGTAGAACAGAAGTGACAGCAGAATTGAAATGGAGAAACAACTCTGTGAAGCACTAAGCTCAAAGAAAGATTTCCCTAATTTACTTTGTTTCATTTAGACTAGAAAGGTGAACTGTGCCTTTCTTCTATCCTGCTTTTTAATTATGGCCACATCCACATGTAAATATGTAAACTTGAATAAAATATTGTTTTAACAGAAGACCTCTTTCCAGCTTTAAGAAAGGTGTAGAGGCAGAAATGAACACTGTCCCCTTTTAGTTAGTTAAACTTCTGTATATATGTAAACAGTTCTAAATTTTCATTAAATAAGATAAAAACTTCCACCCATAAACACTTCAGACACATGGTACTGGAGGAGGCTTCCCCCCCCCCCCCCCCCCCCCCTTTTCTTTCTATGTAATAGGTAGGAAAGCTTTTTCATAGGCTACATGTTTTGTATCTGCATTCTCTAAGACAGGCACCAATTCTGCAGAGATGTCATCTTCATTTCCACAAGGCGATGAGTGGAACTTGCCTGAAATCTATTAGGATACAAATGTGGGTGAAGAATAAGAACAGAGTGAGCTGAAGTCTGCAACAAATATGAATCCCAAAGGCAACCACCTCTTTTCATTCAAAAAGGAAAATAATAATGGAAAACATTTGATGCATTATACAAGCTCTGCTAATTAATTAACTGAAAGTTGTTTGTTCATATTTTGCTGTAATAGAAAGAGAGCACATACAAATATACAACAAATATACATGAATATTGGCATGAAATTGCAGGCTTACATTGCTGGTGCAAATTCTGGCATGTTTTATACATCTGATCTGCAACTGATGTATACTAGACTGTACACAGAAGGAACATATAATGAATAGCATTTACATGTTATAAAGGGTGTGAAAACTCTCAACATGCTGATAATTAGAAACAGCATTAGAGGTTACTAGTAGTTGATTGTCTGACAGGGATTTTGGAAGACACTGCACTAATAGGGATATCTAGCCACAAATCCAATTCATGAAGCACATCAGACAAAAAAAAAACATTTTCTCAAAAATTTTTCTTTCATTTTTCTTCAGTGGATTTTTGTAAAAGAGGTTTAAAGGGGACTGTCAGGCTCTGAGCAACCAAACATGGATGTTCCATCCAAATAACAACTTTCTTATTTTGTGGTCAGCACATTTCACCATCAGTAAGGTATTAGCCACAGAGGGTAGTTGTAATATATGCAGAATGATCATGTGGCGGTGGATAAAAACAAAAGCAAAATCAACCAAACAAAACAATCAAACAACAAAAAGAATTACAGTCTGTGCCATGTGTACAAATCACTACTTTTCCCATTGCATTTATGGAATCTTTGAGAATTGCCATTCTGGACTGTATTTGAGTCTATCCTTGTTTGTAACTTAAGAGAAAATGCTGGTGACTTCTGCATAGTTTGTATTATATGGAGGGAAAAATTAATTATACGTATTTGTATGTACATAAGGCATTCAGCAATGGATGACCCTTATGGTTTTAGATCAGAAGTAAAAAACTGCAAACACTATCCACAGGTCTTTAGATAAGTCCAGGGCAACGGACACAATGTATTAAAGTTAGGTAGTTTTTACTCATTGTTGCAGCTGGCTTTGATAATCCTCACTTAGGACAAGACAGTACTCCTAAGTGGAAAATTTTCTTTTTGGAGAGGTTTCCTCTATGTTGTATAATGACAAAAATGAAAGAGCAGCATTTACTTTACAATTATAGGGCAGTGTGAACTTTATATTTCATGCAGCAAATGAAATTTGTCATCAGAATTTAGTTGCTTACAAATTTTAAAAACCCTTAAATGTAATACAAAAAATAAATGAAGGCACAGAACCATCGTCTATGGCCCACTGTTAAGTGTAGAAATATCTTATTCTGTCAATGTGATTTCATAGCAGGATGAAAAATGTCAAAAGTGGGGATGACAAATCAGTCTAGTGAGGAAAAATGACTCTCAGACAAGAGATGTCATTTGTCATGATTGCCATTTGACTGCACTTTCTCCTGTCTTCTCTTTCAGATGAATGTTACTTTGCCATTAATTTAAAATTATCTTAAATCAACGATGGGTTGAACATGAAAAGCAAAAGTACTTGTCTTTTAAAGTTTTGCAATATGCAGAAATCTATTCAAATGTAAACTTACTGAAAACTGACATACACATTATGAAAAAGGTTATCATCATGAATTGTTAACTTTGAAAATATCATAGTTCTTTAGTTGAAAAGTCCATTTTTCCTAAATACTGGCAACAGCATGGCTTTTGTTCAAAACTGACACAGCTGAGCACAGCTCTCTGAGCCACTGCATAATACGGGTGGTAATTAAGCCACAGCTTCAAGGTTGCATGGGCACAAGACAATTCAGCCTAATGAAGTATCGATTGGCTGCAGTCGAGGTAAAACAAGTTGACATTCATTTAGAGGTAGCAATGCGAATATACCACAAAGCCACCAAAGTAGTAAGAGAAAAAAACAATGAGACTGAATTTTAATCTTGCAAACACAATTAAGAATCTTATTTACAGCATGTTGCTATCACTTAAACTAAAGCTAATTGCGTACTTACTGGCCTGACATCACATTCTTAAATCAGCAGAAATTATATTCATAGGCTGTTGGCAAATTCAGTGTTTCAATTAAAACCTGTCCTAACACTTCAAAAACATACTTAGAATCAAATTTCCACTTTATTCACACAACTGAGTTTATTTTAAAATACTGTGATAAACTCCTCTGTAACACAAGTTTAAATTATATAATTTCTTAAGCCAAAAGTTTTACCTCTTAACGGAATAATAATTGCAAGTAGGTTTCTACATCTTGCAACATTAGGCAAATGTGAATGTAGTTTTTAAGCTTGGTTTTCTTTTGTCCTAAAGGTCAAAAGATTTATTCAAGCCATCACGGTTTTGTACATATTTGTGTCGTGTACAAATACATATAAAATCACAGTATGCATAAAATGCATATAGTAATGTACAAATTCACATCTTTGAACTTACTATTGTAAGTATTTTGTTCCTAGCCACTAAAGCTAATTTTCTCAGAATTTAGAAGTTCTCAAAAACCACAGCATGAGCACTGAATTTTCAACAATAATACCAGCACATGCCCAGTGAAACAAGAGGCTTACTTTTTGCTACCACTCCTGAAATGTTAGGAGCTTTAGGATGAGGATACAAGTATGAAACTGCTAAAATATCATTGTGTATTAATAAGTCCTGAAATTTTACTTAGGTACTTTAAAAACGGAATTGGTAAGTATGATAACTAATCCAATAAAATACAGATAACAAAACCAATTAAAAAAATAACCTTCAAAATAAAAAAATTAATGGTATGCAGATTTTTCCATGTTTCTCAACATTTTCTTTAAATTTAGGTAGTGGACTTTAATTTTAAATTATTAATTAGCAGCCTATATATTCAAAATTTTTTATTCTATTAATCATAAGTTTTTTCCTGAGTTTGTAGCTGGCCAAAGTAGCCTGTAACTCTGTACACTATTGTAGATAGTTTAGCACTTGAGACTAAGTTCTTACATCTTGCAAACAGATACTGAGAAATTGCAACAAATGTATTACGTAACATCATTCTAACAAAACCCTCCTTTAAAAGCTGAAATGCAAATGGACTTTTCACCTTCCAAAAGTGCAAATATTTTACAGTTCGCACCAATCACATTTTCTCATGAAAAATAGCCCCAAATGACTGAGAAAGTGCTAATGTGTCTAATTGCATTATAGACCCCTCCGGCAGACAGACATTTCTTTAAAAAGTAACTCATTAAAACACTCTGATTGCCAGATGTTGGGATTCACATCAATTGCCCTACTTGTGTACTGAATTAAGGCAGTATGAGCACTGAAGTAAGCCTTAAACTATTTTAGTAATTAAAGTATTATCCTAAAAAATCAGAAAATCTGAGTACATTTATTGTATATGAATTCTGACAGGCATAAGTATTTTTTTCATCACACATGTAAAATGACTCTCAGTCTCTCTTAAAATAATTTTTGGAATTTAAAATAACAAATCCCACAGAGAATGAAAATATATTTTTTTAAAAATTAAATCATTTAGCATACCAGCGTTAAATACTTGCAACAGCAATTGTATTATATCCTGGCTCTCCATGATCATGGTGCGCCTTATGACTTGGTGCACCTCCACGGTGCACCATCTGATGTGGAAATCATGTAAAGGCAACTTCATATACAATTTTGTAGGTACTCTATAAGATGTTTCCAAACTAAAAAGCTGTCAATTTTCCCTTTTTCTGGTGGTATTGTATGTGGTCTGTTGAAATAAGTTCAGCACACTGTATAACATGAGAAGGAATAATACCCCAGCGCTGACATACTATTTGCCTATAAACTTTCCCCCCCTCTGCTTGATTCAAGTCTAACCACATCCCCTGTTCATCTGTGGGGGCTATAGTCTGGATAGAAGTGGCAGATAGAATTTATAGCCACTAGTACTTCTATTAAAAGTAAATATTTATCTTGGCAATGACTCTTCTGGGCCCACATCTCAATTGTGAAGTAATAATGAGAGGGATTCAACCCAGTATCAGTACAATGGGGTTTCCTAAGGTACAAATGTTTAGTCCAGCAGATATCAATCCCTTTTCCCAAGTGACTGCAGAAAGAATCTCTGTCCATTGGAGATAAGCATTTTGGAATTAATGTCCATGTAAAAATGCTTTCCTTTTGGCAGACTTCCTGTCAGACCACTAGTGAAGAAGCTGTGCCCCAGTAAAGGGATTAGGGAAAAGCACAGATTGCTTGTGAAAGAACCCATCAGCCTAGTTGCCATAATTGGTCTGGATAGACTACACACTACCTGAAGAGATGAAGCATATTCAGGTAATATCTTCAGGCCTAAAATTGTTATTCTGAAAAATTTCCTTTTCAGAAGGCAAGATCTCTTTCCACATTGAAAATCCAAATTCTTTCCTACTCACTCATAATAGACCATAATTTTTGTATGCAATTTATGAGAATTATGTAAGATTTTTTTTAAGCATTCAATTCAATGCTAGCAACATGGTTTTGATCAACAGTTCAAATTTACACACATCTTCAAAATTATTAAAAAATAACTCAAAATAACAATAACAATTATGTAATAATTGCATCATTCAATAGTAAAAAAAAAAGGCTGATGGAATCAAAGTTAAAATAAAAGTGTATTTCAATATCAGCTATTTATTTCCATACTTTATATCATGTCACTTTGTGTCATCAACATTCTAATAATCTTCTATTTACAATTTAAGTAAATTTTCCAATACAAGTAATTTAATTTTGAAGAGAATTTTAACCTTCCTTAGTGCAAGAACAAGTCCTAACAGTATACTTGTACTGGTAATATACTGTGTTACAATGTTCCTTATTCATGAAAGTAAGTGCAAATGAAAAAATGTATCTGTTATTATGTTAGCTAGTTTTCTGAACTTCATCAAAATAATTAGAAGCAGTTCCTAGGAAATTCAGTTTCTCTCCAAAGTTATTGCCTACTCACACATTTTTTCCGTCTTTCTACTTTGAACCTCAGTATATTTCATTTTAACATAAAATCCCACAATCCCTTCAGAGAAATACAATTATATATTAAAAAAAATACCATTTAAGAAAAGACATTCTTGCTTTTAGCTACCATACATATACAGAATCTGTGCACAATTAGATTCACTTCAATTGAAAATAGAAAGTAAACACTTTTGCTCAAAAAGTGTTAATTGTTACTTTACACTTTTTCTTTTTTATGATTTTGCTATAGCAATATGGCTCAATGGCAAAAATATATCCTAAAATAGTTTTAAAATACATTTAACACATTTATGCTAATCTAGTTGATTTTTTGAAAGGTTCTACACCTGTCTTGTACACTACTATGTTTTAAATATCTTATAGAGGTAAATAATTATTGTCCTCATGAGAAAGATATTCTTCAGTTAACATCTTTGTAAAGCCTTTGTAAAACAAATCAGTGTAATCAGGTATCTTCAAGTCCTTGATAATCATGATATTTGAAAACCATATTATCTTGACTAGATAGACAAAAAAAAAAAGAATTGAGATGATTGTTTCACAGATATGAAATTATTTTTTTCACAGAGGTGAAATTAAAAATAAACAACCTTACATGATTTATTGACGAAAAGACCATGATCATGGCTATTGACTGTTGATAAAAACAGTTCCCTCTTTTTTTTTTTTTTTTAATACTTTATAAAACTTTTTTCAAATAGAATAGTCCACCTGTTTTGCATGCTTCTGCCAGCTTATCAAGCAAGGTTTGCCACCTAAAACAAGCTTTGTCATCTAAAACTGCACAGGAAGTTGAAATGATTTTCTTCAAAGGAGTAGACTTTCAACCTGCACAGTTCTAAGCACATGCTTTACTCATCTGACCACAGCTTAACATAATTCTACACTTGAAATATATTGTCTATTCACTCCTAAAAGAAAAGAAGAGGGCCTGAACACTGCCTTTTCAAGAAAAACAGACAAGTGAAGTAAACAGACAAAAAAATGGCAGGCTGTGAAAAATGAGTAGTTATACCTATAACTTACTCAAGTTCCATCAGTTAAACTCTAGCGGAGAGGTACATTTTTGTCCATAAACAAAGAAGTTCAAAACTCCAAGGTGTAGGTCTGTCTAGTACCATGGTTATAATTTTGGGATAGTAAAATTTATGTCTTTTTAAATATTTGCTGTTGCCTGTATCGCAAGAATCAGAAGGATATCTACAAGAAAATGCTTTAAGTAAAGGTTAAAAGTTATATACTGTCTCAAAGATCTAATATTAAGATAAATGTATTTTACCAGGAGGTCATCAATTCAGATTCTACCAAAAATCAGCAATGCTTTGACTTTTAAAAAATGTCATTCCAGTTCATATTAGACTAATGACTGATTTAGGAGCATGAAAGTCACTGTTTAAATCAGTCTGCCGCTACATTTAACAACTCTAAAACTGAAGTTAAAGAATAAAATAGGCCTGCACCAGATTTTTTATTCCAAGGAATGATCTTCTTTTTTACACCACAGCTGACGCACACGAGATCCATGTTGAACAAAATATGCACAATACTTTCAATGACGTTTAAAATATAAATTTAATTTGCTTCTAGATATAAAAGTTCTTTTGTAAACATATTAAGTTTGGTTCCTACTCCTATACTACTCAAGGACTAAGGCATAAGTACATACCTCAGAAGATGATAGAACTGGGAAGAGCTTTCCAATCACAGGTTCCAAGCCTCTGCTATAGCACAAACTACGTTATACTTTCTCTTGCATAAATTGATAATTCAGTATCTGAAAGGTGATTAGTCTTCACATCTCTCCACTTAAAGGACTGTTCCAGATCTCCATTCCTCAGGTGGATAGAAAGTGTGTTCTTATTTTTAACAAAAATTTAATTGTGATAATATATATATATTTATAACCATTTGCTCGCTATGCACAAAACTGTACTTTAAATTTTTCATTCTGTGGCCCCAGCTTCATTCATACAAAGTTAGAATTGCCACAATCTCATCACAATGTCAAGTGAAGACTATGGAGATTACATTATGATGTCAAAATGCAATTGTACGGAATTTTTATTACTATCTATGGTCACCACATTTACAATATCAAATTATGATGAAAAGTGTTTCAATGTTTCTCTGGAGATGAAATTATAATGTCAAGCTGATGACACAATGAGGTCAGTACAAATCTTCATAGACCCAATTGCAATGTTCATGCAACTGGAAATGTGTGGAGACTGTTGTATAAAGACTATGGAAAAACAAAGAGGACAAAAACTACCAAACTTTTCAGCAAGCTTTAAAAACTATGAAGTTGGAGCAGGCTTTGAAAAATATGTATCAGCATCAAAAGAATTGTAAAAGTTCATAGAAATGCTAGACTGACTTTTAAGTATTACTTAATATCCACCTTGTTCTAAAAGATACATCCTCTCCTGGCAATCTTTCCAATGACAGTACCTTGAGGTAGTCCTAATGTATCCCCCTAATCCCAAACCCTGATCTTGCTCTTGCTTCTGCTTCTTTCTTAATCCCATTCTTACTCTTCTATGTAAAAAGACCATGACAATCTGCTTTTCTTCACAACGCACAGGAAGCAATTTGGTCTTCTCTTTCTACTTTCAGTTCCTATAAGGTCTTGCCTGATTCCTCATGATGGATATACGACACCTTTCAGTGAAAATTATCCAATTCTTTCTTACTTTTTTTTTACATCTTTCCTTATATATACATCTCCCTGATGCTCTGTACCAACCATTAAACCAAACTTCTTAAACATACCCTCTCAGAAATTGTCCCACTCCTTCTCCATCACAGGCTTTCTTTATGGTGGTCTTATTTTCAAGCTATATCCTCTTTGATTTTATTCTTCATTTTCAAATATTGTTAAGCTCTGCATTCTTGTCTTTATTTCTCTGTGTTTGATTTTTGCCAGTTGATTTGTTCTCTCCATATTAACTACACTGTTTGCAGCTAAAGTTTGCAAAAAAAAAAAACCAAACAACTGGTTTTCTGGACAACGTTGCTGCTGTACAGTTCCTTTATTTAATTTATTCTTCAAAATTTCGTGTTTATGAAACTTATTCCCAACTAACAAATTAGTTGTTTATTTTCAATTTTGACAGTGGATTTGTTGTTTCTCTTTTTCCTCTGTCTCTTTGCCCCATGCTCTTTTTGCTGCCTAGCATCATCACTGAATGATTCTTTTCTGGGTTCTGTGTTCATGATTCCCAGATATGTTGTGTGTTCTTCACTTTCTTCACATAACTCCCAGTGAGTGCTTAACAATTTCTCATTTGCCATTATTGTGATCTCAGAGTGGTATTCCCTTCATTTTTTTCCTAATTTTTTTTTATCCCTTTCCTGATAACATTACAACCAGAAACCTTAAAATGTTGCTCTCACACAAGGCTTGAAACCTGCTTTTCACTGACCGGTACACTGAAGCCAAGTTTTGTCACTTTTTGCAGTCTTGATGGGGTTTTTTTCTGACTGTACCACAAAAAAGTGCTGCCCATTCCACAGTCATCTCCCAAATTACTCTCTGATTTTTTATTTTCTGTTCCAAATTTTCAAGTTCCAATATATCCTGTATTCTTTCTTAGCACACAAATTTATCTCAAATGTCTTTATTAAGTCTGATTATTTCCTTCATCTCTCTTTTTAAAGTTTGTACATCACAAAAAAAATTCATGCCCCTGTGTATTCAGACCAGATTTTAGTGAAAATTTCTTCATAAACTCTTTCATAATTACCCAGAAGTAAATTAATATTTAAAAGACCTGTGAAAATTTGCTTAGCTGTAGACAGTGTTATATGTCTGAGATATGTTACCTTCATTTGGTTAAACTTTAGTTTCTAAGCTAGGGCTTAGGTCCCCTTTCTATATTTGTACAGATTGATGCTAATTAAAAAATAATAGGAATATTATAAAACTTTCAAATATCAAATAAAAAAATAATTCAGAAGTCTTGCATAACTTTATTTCTGTCAATTCGTACCCCTAAATACTTGGGAGGTTTTTCACTTATTTTTGTTATCACTGTAAAATTTAAGTCCCACTAATGGACTAATACGTATATTACAAACAGGTAAAAATAAGCACATTGTTACAAGTCACAAGTGGTGTTCCCCAGGGTTCAGTATTGGGGCAAAATTTCTGTTTACAGTCTTTATTGGTGGTCTGGATGACGGATTGAATGTACCCTCAGCAAGTCTGCAGATGACACCAAGCCTTGGGGGAAAGCACTGATCTGCTTGGGGGTAGGAAGGCTCTGCAGAGGGATCTGGACAGGAGGGACTGATGGGCTGAGGCCAGCTGTAGGAGGTTTGACAAGGCTCAGCGCTGGGTCCTGCACGTGGGTCATAGCAACCCCACGAAGTGCTACAGGCTTGGGGCAGAGCGGCTGGGAAGCTGCCTGGTGGAAAAAAGCCTGGGGGTGCTGGTCGACAGCCGGCTCTGAACATGAGCCAGCAGTGTGCCCAGGTGGCCAAGAAGGCCAACAGCATCCTGGCTTGTATCAGAAACAGTGTGGCCAGCAGGACCAGGGCAGTGACCATCCCCCTGCACTGGGCACTGGTGAGGCCGCCCCTCGAATGCCGTGTTCAGGTTTGGGCCCCTCACTGCAGGAGGGACACTGAGGGGCTGGAGCGTGTCCAGAGACGGGCAGCAAAGCTGGTGGAGGGGCTGGAGCACAAGGCTTATGAGGGGCGGCTGAGGGAACTGGGGGTGTTTAGCCTGGAGAAGAGGAGACTCAGGGGGATCTTGTTGCTCTCCAAAACTACGTGAAAGGAGGTTGTCAGCAGGTGGGGGTAGGTTTCTTCTCCCAGGTAACTAGTGATAGGACAAGAGGAAACGGCCACAAGTTATGTCAGGGGAGGTTTAGACTGGGTGCTAGGAAAAACTTCTTCACTGGAAGACTACTGAAGCATTGGAACAGGCTGCCCAGGGAAGTGGTTGAGTCACCATCCATGGAGGTATTTCAAATATATGTAGATGCGGTGCTTAATGACATGGTTTAGTGATGGATTTGGCAGTCCTGGGTTAACGGTTGGACCTGATGATCTCAAAGGTCTTTTCCAACGTAAATAATTCTATGATTCTGTGATCATCATTAATACTGTGTTTTTAAAATGCATTTGCAAGGAACAATCCATGATATTCCAAACAATTGAAGGTCTGTAAAATCCACAGAGGACTAATCTGATTGACCCCGTGCCAGTACAGTGTTACATCAGTGACAGACTATAGTCTGGTATTTGTCCTGAGGACATATTCATCTTCCTTCTTTTTAGACATTTTAATGCTTCTCTTTTTTGAGTGTCATCTACTAAATTAAAAGATATTTAAAATCATAACATTGTTACAGTTTTCTAAATCAAGAGTTTACAAAGACTTAACATTTTTTCACTTGTTTAAAGCTGGTGTTCATCAGAACAGCATGAATAAAAATATTATCTTCACTGAAGCAGATTATTCTCACTTCTTCTTAAATAATAAATTATATTGATGCAATTTATCCAGAACAAGTGTCATAAATATTTTAACCTAATGCTAATACCAATCAACTGGAATGTTAAATGCAAATGCAAAAGAATATACTTATCATCATTTCATTATTTTAGAATTTATCACCTTCATTTTTCTAGCACCAGAATTGTTCATGACCTTTTTCTCATAAGGACAATGGTAGAACAGGTTGTCTTCCACCAAGTCCACAGTATGTATGCTTGTTGGCATTAGGTTAGTAAAGTTTTCCCTTCTTTGATTATTTATCTCTTTCTCAGCAGTATAAAAAATCAATAATTTTACTGAGCTACTGTAAATTTTAAATTTACTGTTACCACTCTTGATTAGATATTTTAACCTTGTAGGTTCTAGATTACAAAAGCATTTTAAGTCTGCTTTTGTTTTCAAAACTTTTGAAAAGCAGGAGGAAAAAGCCTTATCAAATAGCTTCTTATATGTAGTCTAAAGGAAAACTCCTACTTGATTATTAATATTGCACTAGATGTAATGCCTCATGTATTGTGTTTTGGAAAAAAAAAGAAAAAGGAAACAAAAGAAGGCTGGAGTAAAAGCAAAACAGTATTAACATTACAAAGGAAGCAAAGCATGTGTGTTCTCAGTAAGGGAGAGCTGACAGTAACAAGTTTTCAAAAAATTGAGACATAATTAAGGATAGACAAATAGCAAAAGCAAGCAGTATTAGGCATAAATAAGTAGGAGTATTTATCAGAAGTAAAGGCACAATATTTTTAACAAGGAAGGTAGGTTTTATTAGTACCGACTGACCTAGATTTATGTCCAATTATATTTGATACTATATGGATACAGAAATTGATACATTGTGCAGAGAAGTGAGAAGCAGTAAAAAAACACTCGACCCAAACCTTCAAACCCTGACATACCAGGATTTCACAGATTCTGAATACTCCAATTTCCTTCCTTTCTTCCCTGATGTAGTTTATTCTGAGAAGCAGAGGGTGATTGAGGACACATGGAATTTTGCCTCCACTACTTTATGGCGATATTACAGTTTTAGTCATTTGCTGATTTAGCAAATTACCACTTATCTCTTCACCAAATCAACATGAAAATAAGTGCAAGGTTCTGCACAGTGATCTTTACACAAGAACTCAGGCAAAAGGGATAATGTCTATGTATACAATACATAAAAGACAGTGACATAGTCATAGAAAAAAGAATTTTTTTAAAACCAACTCATAAGAGAAAAAAAAAAATGCACTCTACACTGTTAGTCTCAAATGTACTGCTTAAAGTCATTATGTTAGTACATGTGTTAATGTTGCTCCAGAATATTGCTGTGTGCAGTTTCTTGTACATCAGATTAATATTGCACAGATATTTGAGACAATGGCTGAATTAAAGACCAGGAAAACCATTGTCCAGGATGGTATACTCCTGCTTGAAAATGTGGTTTGTATATATGGGTTTGCTTGTATGGCCCACTTTTGTCAAACAACCTGGTTATCAATATTTGTTAACGTAATGGTGGGGGTGTACACAGTGTGTACATGGGTTGAATACGCAACATTGTCTGGAGTGTATTTGCTCAAAACTGATCAAATTGAAGAGAAACATGAACATCAGCCAGATGAAACAGTAACCAGGGCATTTCAGAGAGATGTTGGAAAAAAAGAACTCAATGGGAAAGGGAGTATAAAATAAGCATGAAAATCTGTGACAGTGGGGAGAGATAGTGGAGGAGACAGCAGCAGTCAAGACCTTGCCAGAAGTGGTCCCATAACCCCCTACCATGGGTGCTGCCAGCAGCCACGTGCAGCTCCCTCACAGCTAGTATAGGTGCACCCTGGAGATCTGCACCTTGTATGCATTCCTTAGCGGCTGCCGCCTCTGGGGTAACAGGGCTGGCACAGGGCTCTTGCACTGCAGGGTTGGGCTCAGATGAAGGGGTCTGTAGCCTCCAACATCTACAGTGGAGAGGTGTGTATCTGTGTGTTTGCGTGTGCATGTGTCCATGCACAATTAGAGCTTTCTGGGATTAGTTATAGAAGTGTTTCAAAATTTGCAGGTATTTATTAACTTTTTATAAGTGATGTGGTTTATCCATTACTGTGCCAATATTGACTGACTACATAGTTCACTGATTGCTAGGTAATTATATGTTACTAAAAAATTAATAAATCACTGCAATTCTGATTTGGTTTAAACTGTGTAGTTTTTCCCTGGAGCAGTAAGTCTTCACTTTCATCTGAAAAAAATCATAAGCAAATGAATCAAACTTCAGTTGTCTGGCAATTTCTAGACTATTATTAAGCACTCCTGCAGCCAAAAATAGGAAAAACAAAAAAGAAAGAAAGAAGAAAGTATCTCTATTCTTCCTATTATTTTCCCTGATGGAAAATTATGTGATATTTTGGCTAATTCAGGAAAAGGAGGTACCTAAAATACAACAGTACTGAATATTTATAATCTTTATAAGGTTGGTAATGTTCAATGAATCCATATGAAGTATCAACTAACTTTATAATTCTATTGTGTATTTGTATTAATGCATAATGAAAAGGCTTGCTTATCCAAGCAGCAACAACATCCCTGCAAGTAACAGCTAATAATGCACCTTGGGGCATAGACTAATGTTAAGAATACAAAATTCATTTTTAGACACTTTCAGGAAAGTAGAGATTTTAGATATATCAGTACTATTTTCTGTAAAAAGATACTAAGTAGTAAAATGTGAAAAAAAGATTAAATATCCCTCATCTAGAAGATTCTTAGCAACAAAGCCTTAAATATCAGTAGTGATTACACATGCAATGCTGTTGCAGTGAAACCTATTCATATTTTCTTTTGAGTAACGTGGTGCATAGATTTCATGTATGCTTCTAAAAATTATGAAAGACCTAATGTCAGAGGACTTAAATCCACATCATTTGGAAACTTTTTACTGAAGTGAAGACTGGTGAAAAATATTGAGAACTGTAGCTGAATATTTACAAAATATACAAGGAAAATACAAATGTAAATTGTCATCCATATACATAAGCTCATCCTGGGTTTCACTGATACAATGATAAAAATTATTTATTTACATTGGAAGACCTTTTCTTTGTGTTTGTCCACAGTAACTATACCAGCGCTTTCCTCGAAAGTCTTGGATTTCCCTGTAGTTTGACAAGGCGTCAGTCACAACACATGTAGATACAGTGGTAAATGTTATAAAAATCTTAACAAAGGTAGATAGGCAGCAATTCAAAATGTAATGTAGGTCAGATCTTTCCACTTGTTTGAACCATGATTTGGAAAAGGGAATTAAATTCCCATATCTCACTGACTTGCACTGGGATTTGGGAACCAGAAACTTCCTTAAAACCCCTAGCTTTTATTGAAAATTCTCACGGTCACTTTGAGAACCATCCTCTTGTGTGTCAGGTGCACTTTAACTGAATTTGAAGGCAGTTACTCCTCCCCTCACTGGACTCAGAGATACTCCTTTGTGAGCTGTAATGTGGGCTCTTCAATACATTTAGTTCTATGAATAATTAATGTGTCTCCTGCTCTCACCACTTGATTTCCAGTTATTTGTGTTGCATGCAATATGCTGAGCCAGTTTCATAGCTCCTAGACTCAAATGCAGGTTTCCAATCTCATTAAGTGTAATGGGATATCAAAAGAAAAAAAAAAAAAAAAAAAAAAGGAGCTGTAAACCTGTCTCATATTCCTTAAAAATACTTTAAGTCTTCAGGAAAGAAAATATTGGTGTTGCCTACAGAAGAAGTAGATGAATCTACACAGAAATTCAGTGATATTAGGCAGGGAGTTTTGTTTGGCTTTTTTGTGTCATTCATGGGGTTTGGGGTTTGGTTGGGTTTTCTTTTTAGTTCAGTTATATATGTGAAAAAACATTTCAAATACCATCTTTGTTCTGTTTTTCATTCATTTGCTAAACATAGCTTGATAGAGTTTGTGAAAGCAAACTTGTCATTCAATCTAGTCACTATACTTCATGGATGGCTGAATAAAAATGCGTTCTTCAAGAGGTAACCAAAAGTACTGCCACAGTGAATCCATATGTGCTTATATATATTGGATACAGAAGAAAAAATTAGTTAGATGTCCTTCTAAGACAAAGTAGATCAAACTCATTGGTTCCATAAGATATAAGATGAATCTGAACAGACTGGATAATTTCCAGAAGCAGTTATATCAGAGCAGATATAATAAAAAACGACTAGCTGCAAGTAAACAGACTTGAAGGTAAATACAATGGAAAACCTCCAAGCCATTCTGGAAGCAAGGAGAAAATTCCAGGAACTTTTTATTACTGAGGTACTGAATTAAAATAGTAGTTCTGAAAACTGTTAACAAATGTTGAAAGATTATATAAGTTTTCATTTACTGATTTTAGAAATATTTCTTCAGTTTCATGGAACCAGCAATCTGCAGCAAGTTCTTTTCTGTAAGTGATGTGATGAAAAGTACTAATTTAATATATTTGTTACAGTTTAACTGATGAACTTGAGCTAATTAAAAATTATTTTATGAAGAAGAGAAAATATCTGATTCTGTTCCTAAAGCAATGTAAACCTTGAGTGATTGCTCTGGTTTCACTGAGTTTCAGTTTAGATTCTAATTTTCGTTTCATTTTTCTGCACATTTTTCATTAGAGACTTCAAATTACTGCAATAACTAATTACCGTCATATTCATGTACTGGTCCTGTTACTAAACCAACAAAATTTACGTACTAAATGTAAAATTAATCAAAACAGAATTAGCAAATTAGATCAGAAAAAAAAAGTACAAGACATTTTTATTATTTGCAGCAAAAGTAATTTTTAATTCCTTAGCATGGTATTCTTATTTACTTTTTATTCTTTATTTTCATTCTTTTTGGATTCTTAAGCATCATTCAGTTTGCTTTCTCCAAAAGCCTTGATCAAGGACTGCAATCTTATCCTTTCAACTTAAAGCCTAAAAAGCTTGACCTTACTGCTGTTCACTGGTTTAAATTTCCAGGTTCATACCTCAGACATGTATGGGGAGTTTGTAGTTTTGCAGGTGGGTGGAAGTAATATGTCTGTCTCAAGAGCTGAAAAAAAGGATGGAGAAAACAGTGGGTGTACAATAACTTCTTTTCCCTACAGTGAGCTCTGACATCTTTGATTGTCTCATCTCAATCTGTTTGGGCAAGACAGGGCAAAGCAGCATTAATCCTAAGAGTGTTCTTAAAAGGTTGAACCTAAGCCCCACCCAGCCCATTGTCCCATCTCCAGCAGTGATTGACAGCAGCCGATCACCACAGTTAGTGTGTAGGGCTGTTCTCCCAGAACACTTTCACAAACTCCATTGACACGCAACACAGAAAATCTCGTCATGCTAGCTATCTAAGGGACAGGTTATAGATATACGAAGTAGCCAAACACTAGAACAATACTCATAACAGAAATATCTGGAAGTATTCAGCTGTTTGAATACAGTCCACCTTTATGTGATGTGGTGACTACATACAAAAATATAAATGGCTTCCAGACAAAAATATGAATCAACTTACATTTATTCTGAAATACAGGAAAAACATTTCATTACCTATAAGTGAATTAAAATTCAGGATGTACAATGGACATTTAACCCTACATGTAAACTTGTATACAAGTACCCTATATATTCTTTTTTTTTGAAAACTTATATGCTTCCTAGTCCACCCTCAGTTCTGTAAATATAGGTATCAATAAAAAAAATTGCTTGATACAAATTATACTTAGCTTTTTTTTTCCTTGCTTGTCAATACAGGATGGAGTCTAGGCTTATCCAAGCCCAAGAAGGTTTTAGAGAGCAAGATAAAATACTCTCCAGTTTCATTATAAAACACAGTATAATCCTAACACAGCACAATAGATGTCAACTGAACTACTCATGAGAGCAGATGGGGCAGGTTTCATTTCATATTTTGTTTAAAATCTTCTGTAAAAATAATAAGGATTTACATTTCCTTCTTAAAAAGTGAAGTTCAGACATATTCTGTGCCGTATATGGATCGAGTGTCCAGCAGTAACAGTGTTACTGGAAAAGTATCTCACCGCTTTACGCCAGAAGGGATACTGACATCTTTTATGCTGCACTGTGTTGTAATGGCGGTTAAGTTACAAGGTCTGTGCAGCAGGAGGCTGTGGGAATGACAGGAGCAGGAGGAAGCCATGGATCACCCTGTGCCAGCCATAGCCAGTCCCCAATGGCTCCAGCACTGGCTGAGTGCCCCAGAGCGCCCCAGAACTCTGAGTCGCTGGAGGAGCCCATGGGCCCCTCAGCAGATGTATTTAGGGGTGGGGTGGGGATGGAGGGTGCGTACATACACCCCTGAGGGACTGTGGCTGCAGGCCACCCATGCTGGGGCAGGAGCCTTCTTAAGGGACTGGTGGCCATGGGTGACACACACTGGGGCAGGGACATCCCTGAGGGACTGTGGCTGCCTCACCCTCCTCTCATTGTCCCACCACCTCACCAGAGGAGCTTTCATCAACTGAGTGTAACCCTTGATGAATACAAGGGCAATTAACAATGGAGAAGGGGAGAATATATGAGTTTGACTCATTGTTTGTATTCTTGTTCTCCCCAATACCCAAGTCAGTGATCAAAAGCTTGCTTTTATTGGCAATAAATTACGTACAGTTCTCTGACTCACAAATGTTTTGCCTGCAACAAGTTTTTTGCCGGTTTACAAGGCCTACCACACTCATTTCCAGTGTGCGCTCTGCTGATGTGTAATTAAAGACTTGGCTCTTTGAGACGTGCATTTACATGAAAAGGGCCCTAGAGGTGCAAGTCATTTCTGTTAATGAACAACCGAAGAAACAGAACATTTTAAGATTTCTGGTCTTTGGATGATTTTATTTCTTTTTGTGCTGGTATTTTCCTCCCTAACCTTTCTAAGAAATTAATACCAGCCTAAATGTATAACTTAAACTGAAATTACAAAGATTTAATTGGTTTTGCTCTCATCTAGAGTTATACGCATCCCTTTAGGAATACAGAGATGCTTCAAGTATTTCCACATTGAAAACACTCCTTAATTTTGGTTGTGTTGGTTTTTTTTCTAGCTAATTACTGTAATATCAATGTATACAATTTTTGATTCTGTACTAGGAGACAAAATACGTTTTAATGTTTTATGAAATCCTTCACTTCAAAAGTAAAAACAAAGGATTTCTATAATTGTTGTCTACAATGTATTAAGTTATATATACTCATTAATCAGAAAAAATGTCTACACAAAAAACAAGAGTAAATTTTGGAATGTAAATTCAGGCCAATACAAATAGGAAGAGCTTAATTATCTCCACAGTAATACATAGAGATTTTAAGAAAGTGTCATTTAATTAAATCTTTAGCTTTTGTAATGCCATTATGCATATGCTCTTGTGGGACTGCATTCTGCCACTGCTGTATGTCTGGTAGATTTTAAAACCAAGAGGGCTTTAGGACACCTTTGAATGCAGGACAGAATATCATTACAAACTGAAACCTCTTAAACTTGTATTTCAAATTCCTAAAAGTTCAAATTCCACCAAGGTTTTCAAGTATATATGTATTTCATATATGTGTAGGTGCTTTTCAGCATTAATGCTGGAAAGCTAATAATTTTTGGACTTAAAATCAAACCTTTCGTGCTTTTTTTTTTTTTTTTTTTAAGAAGCTAGTATGAAATGTCTTTAAAGCCAAAAAAATCATTATTTTAAAATTTTTACATAACATTATTAGAATTTACATATAATTTCAAATGGGATGAGTAAGGCATAAAATCAGTTTTTTAATTATTTCCATAGCTGGTGTGTTTCTACTACTTTCTCTTCCAAGTTGTGTTTTACACAGTCTGTTCCATACTCAAGCATGAAGTATATTTTGTACAAGTGAATTGACCAAATGTTTCTCATAATTTTGATTATATTCACAATAAGAAACAACTTCTACCAATATATTGAAATAATCCAGGAAGGGAGAAGGAAGGATTAAGAGATTACTAGGGGGGAAAAAACAAAACAAAACAAAAAAACCCACACAACAAAAAACCCACTTTATCCCTTTCCCCCCATTTTTAAATTCTTCAGGTGTGCATTTGAATATATTTATAAATTGTTCTAAAATTTTTCACAAGTTCAATTCCTTTTAAGTTATGAGGGTAAAGACATCTTTCTCGTGTTGTTTATCTAGCCTTACAAGGATAACACTGGAGAGTGAATCTTCCACAAAATTTACATCCTTTAGCCTCCACCATTTATAAGTTTTACATGTAGCATATCATGTCTGATCTCTGTATTTTTCAACCTCATGTACAACAGCTTAATTTTCTTACTTTGTTTTAGAGTATTTGATACATTTAAGAACTATTTTCTCAGTGTGTGCAGAAATGCTTTGGTTTTGGTGGGGTTTTTTTCCTTATTCTTTTGGGGTTTTGCTTTTTTTTTTTTTTTAATCTTCCCTAGAGCATCAGTTCTGGATTATTTTATTCACTTATCTTTAAAAATGCCTTTGTTCTTCCTGTGTATTTGTGTCTCTTTGCTTGTGACATTCCTTCTAAGTATAAGTTTCTCTTAATTGGCAGGTTTGCATTTGAGTTTCCTACGTGGAATGACCCCTTGTTCCTTGTTCTGCAGTGTCAGGAAACAGAAATGTCATTGCTGATTAGGGGCCTGAACCCTCTGCTCCTCCTTCTCATACAGTAGGCAATCTTGTTCTGTACACACTCTAGCTGCAGGGTCAGCCTTAGGGGAACTCTAAACAAGTGTCCACATGGGATACCAAAGTGGAAGGGGCACTGATAGGGGCAAGTATTCTTTGAGCTCATTTGTCTACCACAGAAAGTCACTTCTGTCCCTTTAAATGTAAAATGTCCACTGGCATTGCCCAAGTGTGTACATTTTAACCACACAGAAGCATTTTTGTGCCTCTGGCTTACTACACATGTACATCAGTGATGTTAATAACATCTCTGCCTAACAATGTGACACTGAGATGTACTTCTAATGGTTGTCTTTCCTCTGAACTGAGATACAAAAGCTTTCATTTTTGGTTCTGAAACCCTCTGTTAAACCAACTCTGACCTCATCCCAGGGCACGATTACCTAGTCTTGCTTGGGGCACCTGAAGCTGTAAAGATGGCCCTGTGTAGCTGTGGTTCTGTGGTTGAAAATCTCTCTGCTCAGTGTACAGAGTGCATCCTGTCTTACAGCTGAGTGGAAACCCCTGCTTTTTCCACTTTTGCTCCTCACCTAGGGAAGTGGAACAAGCCAGGAGAGGGAGGAAGAGAAACTACACAGAAAAGAACAGAAGGTAGTGCCTTCAAGTGGCAAGGAGCATGCATAAAACCAAAACTTCTCCCTAAGCGAAAGGATACTGCAAAACAGAGAAACTAAAAAGAGGGGTGAGGGAATAACACTTTACTTCCTACCATATTTATAGCCTGAAGGAAGTCTATGGACATTCTACAAAGATGAGGGAATGGAAATGAAACATAAAGGACTAAATATGGATCCCTTTTGCAACAACTGAGAAAACTGATGTTGCTTAGAGTATTTCAGGGTTAAAGGAATAGCTTTCCCCCCTTGTGCAGGCCACAAGAGCAGTTGTATAGTCACAAGCGTAACTTGCTATCATCTACAGCAACTCCATATGCAAAACAAAACTATTCATCTGCCACATGAGGTCATAAGCTACAGCATATGAATCTAATTTCCATTTTATCTAACTAGAATTACAAATAAAATATTTTTACACATATCAAAAAATCACAAACCCATTTTTTTTAAAATTGAATTTCAATGTGTCTGTTTTGTCAGATAGGTATATAGGTCTATTATTACACAAGGTTTTTGCTAATGTATACTTATAATTAACATATTAAATAAATAGCTATATTTTAATGAATTTATAGAGACAGATAGATAAATTGAAAGATCATTAGTTGTTCATTTTCTAAAACTACTATATATAATTTAGAGGTGCCAGTAAGCCATGTTTTGGCTTTCAGTAAGAGTAAATAAAACCTTTTACCAGTTTCATAAAACTGTCTTTGGAAGAGATATAAAATTCAGCCCTTCTTGACTGGCTTGTCATTAAAAATCCCATGATGCTTTTTCACAAAAGAAGGGCTATTTACTATAATACTCTGGCCAAAGTCCAATCACTTTGTGGCTACCAAATCCCCAGCTGGAAAAATTATTCTGCACTTTCTTCTAAACCTTACTGTGTAGAGCATCAGGTTTTATCTAACAGTATCATTTTGAGAATGTTTGTATGATCTTTATTATGGCTTTTTTTTTATCAATAAAGTGATTATTTGAAATAAAAGTTAAGATAATAGCAATATTACAAATACACAACAGCATTAAAAAATAATCAGAGATTTGAAAACAGATTATTTTGTTATTGTCATATCCTTCTTTTATGACTTTTCTTTCCCCCCTCAGCAATTTTCAGGTGTAAGCTTCTACGTAATGCAGTAATATTTTTTACCCAGTATATATCATCTTTATCTGGAAAACATGGGCAGGTAATTAATCAAGTAATCACTTCTAGAATTTTGAGTTTTTCCCTTTTATTAGGTGATTCTTTTAGATACTTCAGCTGAAAAAAAAAATATTTGCATTTAGTATGATTTGTTTAGATGAGGTGTTCTGAGAACATATGATTATTAAAAATGTTATCCTTGCTACTGCAAAGCAAAGTGTAAATTCTATCCCAGGTTAATTGTGAGGGTTGAAACAGTGGTTTCTTCTATTTTATACCGGCTGAAGGAATGTATTGTGACCCATGATATTTAGTGTTGTGTCTCCATGACATGTTGATGACACTGGTTCAGGACAAGCCTATGAGTGTTGTCTCAACCAAGACAAATCCAGAATACCCAGCCCATGATGCTTTCCATATGTTTTCATCCACACAATTAGCCCCTCACTTTCCTGAACACTAAATGTATCTAGAAATTATTTGAATACATCTCTTAAAGTTTGCCGCCTAACAATGTTACTTAATACAGTACACTTTCATCAGGGTAAATTGAAATTAAATGGGCTTAGAATAGGCTGACATTTTGGTAAGTAGCAGGCAGTGAGGAATCCTAATCAACTGAGGCCGCTCCTAAGAGTTACTGTAGGGGTTCATATTAGGCTTGACACCCTTCAATATTTATCAATTGTTTGAGAAGCAAAGATAAAGTCAGAGCTGAGAAAATTTATGGGATGACACAAAGATTGGCACAGTGGTAAATAATGAAGACAGGCAGTCATGGGAAGTGATCTGTATCACTTGATGACTGAACCAATTCAAATAATGTATGTTTTAATGCAGTCAAAGTCACATCTATGTTTTTTGCAAGAATGAGGAACTGCAATTAGACCAGACATTAGAAAAATTAAAGTTGGTTGTTCCTGTTTGGTGCATAGTGTATGTCCTGTTAAATATGGGTACATATATTTTTATGCAAGAGCAGAAAAGTTCACTTCTCTCTTTTGTCCTGACTCTTCCAACTTTCTTCTAAGAAAGGAATAGATTTTGAATCTTTTATTTACATGTGCATCTTTTATTTACATTCATGGTTCTAAGTTTTCTGTTGTTAGGGGAAGGAGAAAGGTGAATACAGTTCCAGCTAAAGACTTCACAAAGTTTGGATCCCATTTCTAGAGTATCATAAACTTCTCATAAACCATTGACAAGTAATTCAATATAAGACTCCAGTTAAATGCTATGGTAAAAAGAAGGCAGTCTGATCCTGATCTGTTCATATGTAAAGGGAAAATATTGACTAAGATCAGAGACACAATTTTCTTTTGTCTGCATTTTAAAAAGATCAAAAGATGACTGAAAACTTTGAAAGGGTACAGATAAAAATGATTCAAGGTCTGGAGGAAAAGCTCAAGCATAAGACTTAAATAATTGTTGGCTTAGATCGGGGAGGGGGGGTGGAGGGGAGAAAAAAGCAAACAAGGATACTTTATCATTGCATGGAAATGCCTTGGTGGGGAGAAAGACCAGGCTCCTAAAGGATCTGCAATCTGGTAATGAAAGGCTAAGAATGAATGTTTAGAGGCTGAACAAAGACAAATTGAAAAAAAAAAAAAAAGCATGAATAGTTGTCAGTGGGGTTGAGGGAAGTATCTTCATCTCTTGTATTTAGGTGTAGATAGGACACTTTGCTGGAAAATATATTTCAGTTATTGGATTCAGTGCAGCAATAAGGAGCTAAAAATCTGTTACTTACTCTACATATGGGATCAGACTACAGATCTTATGGTCCCTTTTTTTTGGCCCTAAATAGTACAGAAAATCTATATCAAATCCAGTTAATGGCCCTGATAATTCTGTTTTCGCTTTTTGCCATTTCAAATCTCACCAGTCTTGAGACTTCACTAGGGCAAGTAGCTAAACCTTTGCAAGAAATCCCTGACTCAGGGTATACTTGATTTTAAAATAACAGGAAACATAAAGCAATACCAGATGTGAAATTTCCAAGAGGAGTGTGAAAGGACAGTGTCAATGCAAGCATGAAACCTGAAAAAAGACATAGTCAGTTTTGGGGGGAGGAGGAGGTAAGATGTGGAAGAGGAAAGAGAGAGACCTCCAAGGATTAGTTTGGATAAATCTGAGATTAGTATCCAAACTTCTTGGTACTTCTCCAAAGTAAACTTCTAACCCTTCAGAGCTTCATCCACCCATCATAATTCTAGCTGCTCTTGAAGACTCAAGCTGCCAAGGTCATGGCTGTTAAGGGGCAGAGGAGGAGGCTATTAAAAAAAACCTCAAAGCTTTTAAATAGTAATTTATGCTAATTATGTTTGTGAAATAATTTGTCCTGCATGTCCTAACATGGAATGTCTCCATAGCCTCCATCTGTTTATCATCTAAGATGTGTTAGCAAGATGTGACTGCTCATCATGCAGCTCTCCCACAGCATGTTACAGTCACTGTAACAACATGTACAATAGAAATAAACTACTTGATCCCTCATTAGAAAATAAATTATACTGCCCTCATACATTTACTTTACTTGTAAAACATTAGAATAGAGCTCATGAAAACATTTACCCACAAGAAAATCACATAGTTAAATATGATCCAATACATACATTGCTACCTAAGGCTCCTTGGAATAATTCCTTCAGCCTGTAGATAGGTTTATAAATCCATCTCTGGCATTTTTCCAGTAGTGTTATTAAGCTCTTGGAATCTCCCCTTTCCTGTGGTTCCTTTATGTGTTTCTTGTCATTCCAGTATCTCCAAGTTCCTCAATTTTCACTCTATAAACAGATACTGGCACAATGCTGATCAACTATTACATAACAGAATTTATCATGTATTAAGTTAACATTCTTCTTGAGTTTTTTTTAACCTCTCTGCTTTAACTTAAGTTTTATTTCATAATACTATGGTAGACAACATTTCTGGCAATTTATATTTTCTTTCAGATCTCTTTTCTTCCAACATCTTAGCATATGACCTTTATAATGGCATTGTCGCCATAATTCTGGATCTCAAAATTATGACCATTTTTTATTATCAGGAATGGAACCTTAATTCAAGAATTTGTAAAGGAAAAAAAAAAAAGAACAAGTAGTCTCAAGATTATGGTGCTTCACTGCTCTATGACAACACAATTACTTCTTGAGTTATGTGAGGCAAATATACGTTCATTTGGAAGTGGCAGTGATAGTGTCCAAATAACCTTTTGCAGCAGCATATTAATTTTGTTAGAAGATGGTTATTGATATTCATACTTATGCAAAAGCTACTAATCAAACACTTTAAGTTATAAAAATTCCAAGGGAAAGTCTGGCATTTAGGATCCAAGGCCTGTCACAGTCACAGACAATTTCATATTAAGATCTTTTCTCTTCTTCCTTCCTCACTGCATTTTGAAACCATGTTCCCCTCTGTTGGGGATGGGGGGGGGGGAAACCACCCCAAACCTAAGATCTTTAATCTTTATGTAAGTAAAAATGCTGATGTAAATAAAGAGCTTAATGTAAATGAAGATCTTAATGTAAATAGTCTTAATGTAAATAATGTAAGTCACATTGCCATGAATATGAATAAAGACTGACCAAAGGTGGATCTCAAGAATTTGGTCATTGACTTCAAGATGTTATTTTCTATTTCTAGCTCTTGATATTTAAAAACAGACTCCTCAATGTATATCATTCAGTCAGTCAGCAGCCCAAAATACTGCAGAATTAAGAAGAGAGGTGTAAATGTTTTCCACTGATTTTAATGAGGTGTTAACTTTAACATGTTAACTTTGAAGCTTAATTACACCTACCTTAAATACAAATAACAGCTAACCAATTCACTGCCAGATGATTAATATATTCAGCTAAATCTGTCCAACATCTAAATTTTCTGGCAGGAATCAACTATCCATTCATTTTAATAGAAACTGCATGGAACTATGAACAACTGATGCCATAACAGATACGTGAGGCACGGTAAATGAACCTTCTGTTCTATTTCAAAAAAATCATCTAAATAGATACACATTGAAAATACAATACATTTCTACAGAATTAAGTAAAAAAGCATTCTTTCTTTTTTTATACTACCTTTAGACAGTTTCATTTTAATATATAATTTAAATTCTCTGCCTACAATTAAAAATTCCTATAAGAATTAGAATATATTTTTCAGAAAATGAAAAAACCCCAAACCACACACCTTTCTACTGAAGTTAATTTGTGCCAGCCTCCAGAGGAAAAATTAAAAATTTGACAACACAAATCTTTTTCATTTGGGTCCTATCCATAGCTTTTCAATTTCAATAAGATTTAGATAAGACCTGGGAAATCATAACTCACTTCCCAAATAATTCATTTAAATCATGCATTCAGTATTAAGTAGTAGTAGTGTTAAGGGAAATCAGTAAATTGCAAAAAGCAAAAGAATGAAAAATCCCATAACCTGAAGTAAAAATATAATATGAAAGTGACAATAATAATACAAATGTATTTTCTCACAAGTTTTAAATTACTTTTAATACTGGTTTATCGGGTAAGATTATTTTTTCATAACTTTTTTTTTCATAAATCGTTTTTCACAAGAACTTGCAAGCTTTCTGAAATTATTTCAGTACTTGCATGGAAGAATAGTAATGCTTTAACTTTTTACAGGAGTATTACATGCAGTTTGATGTTTCATCCAATTAAAACCAAAGGAGAGGTTAAATAGACAAAATATAATTTCCCAGAATAGAAAATAGTGTTTGATAGAAGTACCAGGACTAGCACAACAGAACTTTATAAGTGGGAAAGAAAGCATCAAATGTATTGATTCCTTTAGTGATTTCAGAAACTAACAGCAATAGTAGATACTGTATATATCCCATAGATATTTTTTTTTTCTTCACTTGTGGCACTTCTTAAATATTTTCTAGAAATAGCTATTGGATGCATTGCAAAACTAAAATTTTCTGAACGTCTTATTCAACTACTATTATTTGATATTCTCTAGGTAATAGTAGTCTGAGAACTTTAACTGTAGGTACTGGTCTGGAGCTTGATATCTGACTTTTGTGAGGTGTAAGGCACAGACAGAAAGATAATGGAATGATCACATACATATGTATCTGTGTATTCATGTATACCACATTGAAGATACTAATAAGATGATGCAGGTGTATCTAGGCAACCCAACATTAGAGGAAGTAAATGCTGTAAGACTGTAAAAACTAAAAAATACTGATATTTGTGAGACAAACAGGTAAGACCATATATATATTCCTTGTACAACAGCAAAGAAAAATATCTTTGATTAAAGAATTTCAGGTATTAGCAAAATATGACAGTGTCCCACAGCATTCTCCTCTAGAAACTGGCTACTCATGGCTTGGATGGGTGTACTCTACACTGGGTTAAAAGCTGGCTGAATGGTCAAGCCGAAGGAGTGGTGGTGACTGGAGTTACATCCAGCTGGCAGCTGGTCACAAGCAGTGTTCCTCAGTATTGGGGCCAGTCCTGTTTAATATATTTATATTTATATTTCTGTTTACAGTCTTTATTGATGATCTGGATGAGCAGATGGACTGCACCCTCAGCAAGTTTGCAGATGACAAGAGATTTCGAAGGAGAGCACTGATCTGCTTGGGGGTAGGAAGGCTCTGCAGAGGGATCTGGACAGGAGGGACTGAAGGGCTGAGGCCAGCTGTAGGAGGTTTGACAAGGCTCAGCGCTGGGTCCTGCACGTGGGTCATAGCAACCCCACGAAGTGCTACAGGCTTGGGGCAGAGCGGCTGGGAAGCTGCCTGGTGGAAAAAAGCCTGGGGGTGCTGGTCGACAGCCGGCTCTGAACATGAGCCAGCAGTGTGCCCAGGTGGCCAAGAAGGCCAACAGCATCCTGGCTTGTATCAGAAACAGTGTGGCCAGCAGGACCAGGGCAGTGACCATCCCCCTGCACTGGGCACTGGTGAGGCCGCCCCTCGAATGCCGTGTTCAGGTTTGGGCCCCTCACTGCAGGAGGGACACTGAGGGGCTGGAGCGTGTCCAGAGACGGGCAGCGAAGCTGGTGGAGGGGCTGGAGCACAAGGCTTATGAGGGGCGGCTGAGGGAACTGGGGGTGTTTAGCCTGGAGAAGAGGAGACTCAGGGGGATCTTGTTGCTCTCCAAAACTACGTGAAAGGAGGTTGTCAGCAGGTGGGGGTAGGTTTCTTCTCCCAGGTAACTAGTGATAGGACAAGAGGAAACGGCCACAAGTTATGTCAGGGGAGGTTTAGACTGGATGTTAGGAAAAATTTCTTCAGTGAAAGGGTACTGAAGCTGCCCAGGGAGGTAGTGGAATCGCCATCCCTGCTTAGATGCCAGATAGTGCTTAACAACAGGGTTTAGTGATGGATTTGGTAGTCCTGGCTTAACAGTTACATTTGATGATCTCAAAGGTCTTTTCCAACTTAAATGACTCTATGTTTCTACAATATTTTTCTTGATTCCTGGCCACAGAACAGTATCTCTGGTCTCCACAGTCCTTCAGATAGCCTGTAGTTAACAAAACTACTGATCAACACAAACCCCTCATGCAGCCTTTCTCAATCTTGAGCCACAGTTTGTTGACAAAAAAAAAAAAAAAAAAAAAGTGCTGTTCTGTCGCAAATGACAGATGCTCAAGTCCTCTGTGTAGCAGAATACAATATTTTATTTCAGTTAAGCCTGTTTGTTACATTGTGAGGGGAAAGCACAATACAGACCTTAAGGAAAAATCTTGAAGACAACTTACATAAAATAGGTCTTTAACTAATTTTGTTTCCTAACTGCTAGTCCAGAAGGACATAGTATCTTTTATACATCCTAAAGTCTTCTGCATAAATATCTATTCATTAATTTAATCCCAGTAGCAGTACTAAGGTCTAGTCAAAGGAAAAAAATCAAACAAACCACAAAAAAAAAATGAAGGAAGGCAACAAACATCACATACAACTCTGGGTAAATAGTAAATGCACACTAACCCTAAATGTCTCACATACATCCACTAACAAATTGGATAACATAAAAAGGAAGGATTCCAAAGAGGTACAGAACGTAAGGGTTATTGTTTCTTGGATCAAGCCAACGAGCACATTTCTTTCATGAAGACAACACAGAAGAAGTTTCATAGATCCTTACACTCAAATCAGCAATTAATTAATTTGTGTGAAGTAATGAAACCAAACATTAATATGAGAACAGAGGTAGTAAAAGGACTGATCATACATGAAGAGGAAACCTTCCTGTAGAGAAGGAGTCATTAGTGATAGTTTCTCCTGATCACATCATAAATCCTAGCCCATCAGAATTTACATTTTTGCCAGTGCTGTTGAAGTTTTCTGCTATGCATCTGCTCCATATGCCTTTGAAAGGAACAGGTATTAAACTGTCCTCCTCTTTGTAAAGCTGGATGTCTCCATACATTGTTAAGTTGTAATATTATTTGGTTTCCTATTAAATATGTTTGGTTAGGGATCACTAAAAAAAGCAAAATTTCTCTTTGCCATCAGTGGCATAAGCAGTGGCAAATCTAGAGATGAGAAGGGTACTGTAGGAGGGCAAAGGATTCACAATGTCAGTTGTGATTCTGGTTTCCACAGTCTCTTTGAAGCTACTCATAGGATTTCCACAGCTTTATGTAGCTTTTGCTACAGAAACATATGTAACCCAAAATTCTAGTTATTTCTGTTAATTGTAGATCCTGCTATGTTTTGCTAAAAGTCTTAAGAGTCACTTTACTGCACATAATTGAAACACGCTTGTTCTATGATCATCTAATCTGCATCATTCATGTAGCTGACCTTACTGAAATAATATGAGAAAGAGAGTTCTGGTTTGAGATTCTATTGCATTAATATCATATATACCTAATTAACTGAAATCAAAGCAAAAGAAAAATAATTCTGACTAATAAAAGTTTCATATAAACGGATTTATTTTTGTGCAGTTGAAAAACTAATCAAGACTGCACCCAGTATTCCTTGTAGTTATTCCTGCTGGAAAATCATCAATTTCATAAGTAAACCATGAAAAAAACCCCACACCAAGCAACCCCAATCCCCCAAAACTAACAAATCCCACTCTCTTTTCCTATGCAATAATCAAAATAACATCCAGTTTTCAATTTTCCTACTGTTCTGACAGAACTGAACCACCTTCTGAAATGACATTACCTGATCTTTACTTCAAAGCAAAAGAACTGGAAAAGAAAAATTTGGAGTGGTGGAAACTTCAAATCTTCTCCTATATTCTGCAAAATCTAAGCAATATTGTGGACTATTTTTCACATCTCATCACGTCACTTCCTTCTTATTCTTTTCATTACAATACTTTTAAAGCTGATTATATTGCTCTAGAACAGTGAAGCAAGAAACATATACACCCCATTTGCGTTTTTTTCCACAAGAAGTTTACCCATCCCTTTTCTCTCTACTCAGCCCCTCCTTATTTTTTTTCTGATCCTGAAATTCTGTTGATTTTACTTGAGAGCAAATATTTCATCATGGCTGAGTGCAAGCCTTAAATGCCAACATGAAGTTTGATCTGACATAAATTTTATATGTAAACTTGGAAGATTTACTTAGATAAACATATGAAGACATCAAAGTCTGACTTCTATGAATTAAATGAGAGTTAGTCACTTAATGTCTTTGAAAATCTGAATTTTAAGTTCTTTGTGCCTCAACTTCCCTACTCTAAAATGCTTGCTGCAGCAGTTGAGATAGGGAGGAGCTTGGTACTTCTGCACAGGGATCCAAACTTCTGACAAAGAATAGATTCTGAAGCATGGCATCTACAGTAACCTAGGCTTGTTGAAAGCTAAAAGAGACTATCTCAGGGCTTGCAAAACAATTCTGTTACAGTTCAGCGGGTCATATGATGTCATTCTTTGTCCCACTCTGAATAACAAAGAGATTATTCATACAGAGATACGGCTCTTCAGATATCAGTTCTTTATATGTAGTTGCCCATGAGTACTGGGTTCTTTCTGTCATCTTCTCTTGGCTAACTCAATACTTTGGTTTTGAAACCCATATTAAAAATCCCAATTAAGAAAAGTAGCTGGTCATTCAGATTTGACTGGCAATTCTGATTTGGACAAACATAAAACATACCTCCATACTCAAATGATTTGGAAAATTCAAGTTAAGAGAATACTATGGTCCAATAGTATTGTCTTCCTAACTTTGGTATCTGCTGCAGATTCATAGCTCTGCCTTGCCACCTTCCTTCAGACATGTAAAATGTCCCTTGTAATCTTGAGTGATAGGCTCAATTACAATGGTAAGATAACTCTATTATTAAGAACTCTAATATAATAAATCAAACTATAAATAACCTTAAAGGACTTTTCCACACAGAGCTGTACTTAACATATGCTTTATTAAGTAGAGTTTATAAATTATACATTCCCTCTCATTCTCAACATCTCGATTTCACCTTATGAGGCCCATTTCAAACAATAGTATAATGTCAACCTAATCAAAAAAGTCTCATTAAATATATAAAATTATATATTTCATAGATACAGTATTGAAATTCCCTGTAGAAGTTTAAATTTTAATTAGCTCTCAAATTTTTAGTGATTCAATAGCAAACTGCACAGCAAACCACACTATTGTTTACTGACCTTATTTATCTGTGCAATTAAAAATGTGATAACTGTCTAGTACTTTTTCTTGAAGACAGGGTTGTCCTTAAGAAAGTATGCTGTCTATTGTAAATAAAGAAGGTCTATAAAAGAAGACTTAAATTCCAGACTTTACCCTTAAGAGTTAACTCAAATGAGGCTTTATTTTCTGAATGCCTGAAATTGAATTAGCTCCTTTGGCTTTGACCCACATATCCCAGATTAGGCTTTAGTTATCTAAGTTTATATTCTGTCCCTTTATCAGAGCATTAAAACATCTCACATATCTGCTAAAGAGAAGACAAAAAGTTCTCTGTTTTTCTCTTTCCATCCCTCTTGACAGCAGAAATTGATTGGCTTATTTTTTGCCTTTGGTACTGTGCTAGGTGAGAGAAGTAGGTTTCTCTGTTTTGTTCTGAAGGTACTGCAATTTATGGTCACTTAGATTTACTCCAGATGTGGTTCCACAGTTGTGGGCAGCTGCCAAAAACCTTTAGCAGCTGTGCAAATGCTTATGACCACGCAGGGAGAAGCAGTCTCTCAGGAAATTTCAGTCAATCTCATGGATGGTGAGCAAGGCATGGAAGCTTTGAATTTAACACAATATTCATTGGAAAACAACTTAGTGCTGTGATCTCAGGCACTGTTAGTTCAAATGCCTTTTAAAAGTTTTTCTTTTGGATGAACTTTTGGATGAGTACCGTTCCATAAGATCATTTTTCATGATAGCAGAGTTTTCATTGAAACAAAAATAGACATGGTATTTATTGTGGCCAAAAATCTTAAAAATTCAGATACTGTACATATCTACTGTACATATCCAGCCCAGGCATAAATTGAAGTGCTGGTTCTCTTTTAGCCTTACTTTTACAGATGAGGACTCAGCATCTCAGTTTGTTGGCAAAATCAGAATAACGTACATTTATGTTAATAACTGGGCTTTATTTTTTTACTTTTTTTGCATAACTGTAATGGTAAACATGAAACAAATATATAACACGAGGAAGAATTTCTTATTGTTTGTGCAAATCAGACATTTCAGGCTAGTTAGCTGGGACAATGGACAGAAAAATTAAAAGTTCAAAGACCTTCACTTGTTGCTATAGAGGGGATAATATAATGTAACAGTTATTTCCTTATATAAAATAAAAAGTAATTTGAGGATCTTGCTGTGATATAATAATAACTTTGAAAAAATATTATTTATATTATAATGAAAACCAATAAACTTGAAAATCAAGACTATTTTACAAAGTTAAAGACAAGCCTAAGTATGTAATGCTCTCCTAATCATTTAGACTATGCTTGCCTGGGAAAATTAACAGGGGATTCTCTGTTGCCTGGGAGGGAATAAAAGCACCAATCTGTAGGTCAGTTTTCCCCACTCTGACTGGGATTTCTTGCCTGGATTTCTCGCTTGCATTTCTGGCAGTTACAGAGTTTTTATTTCCATGCCTCCTACTTTGGCTTAAGGGAAAGAAGGGCTATGGTCAAACAGACAATCACCTATTCCCACCAAAGAGTCTTCCTCATCAACAGTCCTTACAAGTCCTGTACAAAGACTGCAGGTCTAT
Organism: Falco peregrinus; assembly: GCF_023634155.1. Classification (NCBI taxonomy): domain Eukaryota; kingdom Metazoa; phylum Chordata; class Aves; order Falconiformes; family Falconidae; genus Falco; species Falco peregrinus. The sequence goes on from NC_073723.1 coordinate 39,813,462, forward strand.
TTACACATTAACAACTACGGCCAGTTCATCCATATCAACCTAGATACACATGTATGACAGAAATCTTACTAATATTTCTAGAAAAAGGTCAGTCTGTTGTCAAGAAACATGAATGTTCTGGTACCCAGAATAGGTTATCTAGTTTGTGGACTAATCAAGCTAAGTCCTAAAAACTTCATTGAGCAGAAGCTCAGGATCTTTAAATTTTGTAAAGAGTGATGCAATGGAACACTGCTATACTAGTTCCAAGGTAGTCAAGTCCAGTGAATTCCAGTTAGATTTTGCTGCTTTTGGTCAGCAAAAGGTCCAAATAAGTGAACCCTTTTACTGTCAGACTAAGATCATGGACAGCTTGCTTAGATCCCTATTCACTGTGCCTCACTTTGTGGTTGCATAAGTGTTTCTGCAGCATGCACAAGTGTTTCTGCAGCATGGTTTTCAGTTCCATTGGCTAGGTGTCATACAGTCTGCAGAACTGCCTGTGCAGGAGAGGGGAGAGATTACTAAGGTGATGCATTGGATATAATTCCTTCTCTAGTGTAGCTTCATCTACATGACTCCTCAACACAATCCAACGTATTCCTAGATTCTGGCCATCATGGGAAGGCAGACATTGAGAGTGTGAAAAAAGGGACATTAGTAGCTGTATGATGATCAGTGATCTTCTTCAAAGGGAAAAGAATCACTGCAATCTTAGCCACCCCCCCCCTAACTACTCAGATACCCTAGCCTTCAGTCTGTTTCACATAGCAGCTAAAGAGGAATTGGGTTCATGATTGAGATACACGTAGAGCAGTAGGAAAGAGAGAGCTCACCAGTACACAGCCTCAAGTACCAGGCTAGACCTGCCAATGCATCTCAACCAGACAGATGGCAGCTTCTGAACAGGTGATTTAATAGACCTTTTTACCTTATCAGCCATACAAGTCTTGTGTCACAATGGCAGCAATGGTATACTTCAACAGGATCTTTCATAGATTTGATTGTCTTAGAACCAGCTACATTATTTCTGGCAGAGTACAAAACAGTGACAGTGACACTGTCAGCTCGGTGACAATGGAATAGAGCTGACCAGACAAGAGGTGGACCTGACATACTGCTTGCCCAAGATGAGCTTGTCATAACCCTCTGAACAGATTCTGTGAAGTTGGATTGAAACTGAATGCCCACAGGGTGCCCTGCTGGGTTCTTTGATCCATCCTGTCAAATGCTTTTTGCCAGGCAAGGGAGAAGCAAAAAAAAGAGAAAGACAGTCTTTACCATTGATAGAAGCACCAGAGTCACGATCAGGACTCCCCTTCCTCAGCCTACCTCCTGTCCTGCTGAGTGAGATAGGAATAGTATCGCACTGAGGTGTGAAGAGCACCTGTGGACCTTGGAGGCCTCAAGTCCTGCACTGAGGACAGCACTGAGCAGCCGTCTAGGAAATGGTCATGGTGTAAGAGTCAGGGGGTAATGGGTTCATAGCACTCCTGGCAGGAGCAGTGAATGTTCCAGCGGTGACTCTAGTGTTGTTATTGCTGATAGATTTCTCTTCCTGCCTTTCTTCAAATGGCAAAACAGAAGGAGAAGTTGGTTGGAGCTCTGGCTGCCACCATACTCAGCTGCCCTGACTAACAAGAAGTAGGTGGGAAGGTGGGACATCATCTCTTTCCTTTATTGGTCACTGTCAGAAAATAATTTCTGTGACAAAAATATATACTTAGGTGACTGGAGCAAGGAAGCTTTGAGATAAACTGAATATGAAAGCGTAATAGCTTTCAGGAATTATGCTGTGGCAGAGAAAATGTGAAGGAAGAACCTAAGTTCTTCTGTCGTGCTTTCTGGATGCTGGATTTCTGAAATATGATTTGAATGCATCCTCTCAACAGAGCCAGTCAATTTCTATGGCAAGACTGCATTAAAAACATTTGTCACAGTTATCAGGCAATTTGCATTTTTTACTCCTTTTAAACTCTTTTCAGGGTCCCACAGAGGTGAAAGACATGACCTGCTAAATCTCATGCTGGGAAGAAACTCAGGCTTCCCTCACTCACACAAGATCTTTAGGTTCTAGTCTACCATTTTCCAATCAAGAGATCAAATTTCAGTTGTTAACTTTAAGGTTGTTTTCTCTGTGAGCTGTCAGAAGATCCTGGCATCCTAATCCTGATATCTTAGCCTATCACTGGCTAAAAAAAGAGAAGCTGTTTTACTTGTAACTTAGCAGTATGCATCTTTCAACCCCTTGTCATCCCTCATGAACTTGGTTTCAGCTTCATGTCATCCACTAAAAATGCCAAACTTTTTCTAGGCTTACGTTCTTCTGACAACCATCTTTTTATCCTGGTATTCTATTTGAGAATAACAGAAACAGCTGTACTAGCTGAAGTCATAGTCTCAAACAGTAGCTTCCTCACAATTTTCCAATTTATTCCTTACAGTAACACTTTTATTACTCCCAAGTCTTTCTTTTCTTCCAGCACCCTTAACTCTCTGAAAACAGGTAGACAACATCAGAAACAGGCAAACTAAGCGGCAAGTAATATCCAAAAAGTGAAGACACATTAGTCCTTCAGAACCAAGACAGAGCGAAAGATCTTTAACTCTGAAATGTTAATGGAAAAACTGAAATATTTCCAGGACAATTTCACTGAATTTGTTGAATCAGATGTAGCATATTTACAAGGAGTATAAGTGAGCTGCAGCAATCGTAGGAAGTCTAAGACAACATTATTCTTTTATTTCTAAGGTAGCATCTATGTGATTTTAGGATTTTAAAAGATGTTTAGATTAGCTTTTTTCTTTACTTCATAAAGCTTGCCATTTAAATGGAACCCTTGTAGTAACCATGGAAGGCGGGAAAGGACAGATAGCTGTGATCCTAGCATGGTTTATATAATTCAGGACTGGGGGCATTTCAGCACTATTTTTCCCACAGACTGGATCAAAGACTGTGGGGCTGCAAAAATGTTTCCACTTTATCTCAACTACTAAAGTGTTCAAAAGGAAAAGCCATGTTTGAGGTTACTAAGACACAGTACTTCGAAGAAGCTGGGTATCTGGTTGTCTGCACTGAGCTTTGAGCTCACTTACAAGTGCAGTAGTGATAACAATTTCAAACATGGTTTGGTTGGTCAGATGACAATGTCAAAGTTTCCAAAACTCTTTTCAGGCATGATATTTGATCTGCAATGATATGTAAGAAAGACTTTTGGAAAATGTGTCTAAAACACGATATCCTATTTAAGCTAGAATTACATGTCAAGCAAGTTCGAATTTTTATTTAAATACAGCTCAAAGCTCAAGGTAGACTGAAAGAGGCAGGCTGTCCCATAGCAATACTATGGAACATTTTCTTTGGTATTTATAAATGATGAGGATGAGACAAAAAAGACCTCATTGTGTATTTTGAAATACACATTCATTTCATACAAGATAATCCATTCAGATTATATTTTTTAGTTTTTGAAAGTCAAAGAATTTGATACAGCTCTGTTTTTCTGTTCTTTTCTATCTTAGTAGAGTTTGTGTAGTTCACATGTCCAAAAATACAGAGACCTTTACTAAGCATGCCCAGAAGTCTTTTCTGCTTATTTTTGAGTTCTACTTATCTCTAAGTAGGACCCCAAATGATTTGAAGTGGCATACACAAAAGTAAAGGAGCACTCGGTCTAACATAACTAGTCTAGCCAAGGTTTTGTTAGATTTAAGAGTAGAGTGAAGTACAATGAGATTATTTTAAAAAATTAAAAATATTTACCTGCTGTAGGTCTCCCACTGTCTTCTGTTACCTGCAATGATTCAAAATAAGTTGTAACTGTAGAACTCAACATTCAGAGCTTCTCAGCAGCAGGAGATTAAGAACTGCATTTTTCAGAAATAAATATATGTATAGAAACATGTTTTATTTAGAAATTAGCAAATTGAGAGCTTTATTATAATAATGTTCCAAGAAATATTTTCTATATATCATCAGTAATATCTCAGATATGTTAGACATCTGATATCTTATATTTTATAAGGCAATGAAGTGAGGAATTTAGAAGATAGACTGTATCAGTAAGTCTGAACAATGAATACTTTTTGGTGCTATGAATAGATTTTTAGCTAGAACTATCTTTTATAATACTGCCTCTCTAAGTACTTTGGTGTTTTTACAGCAGTTGTATATTTTGACTTTGTTTTGATCATGAAATGTTATTTAGGGCTTTAAATAATCAACTGATATACAGAAGCTACAATAGGCATACTAACATGAAATTTGTATTTAGTCATTCATTATATAAAAGATTTCCAGATTAAAAGGCTAAAATCACTAGGCTATGACCTTCTAAAAACTTTTCCATTTATTCTAAAAATCATGAGGAAGGGTAATAATATGTTTTCATGTTATTATACACACCACAATTTGCCTTCTGGAAGAGATTTTTTTATTTTTGCCTAAAAAGAATATATCCAGTCATTTAGCAAGTAACTTTTACATGTCTGTCTTCCCTATGACAGTTGCCTGCAGGGTGAAGAGCTTCAACAGATGTAGGATTGAGCAAGCATTACTCAAGGGATCAAAGAAAAAAAAGAACAATCATAAAGAAGTTAATAAAAAAAATATTAATGTGCAGTTCCTCTCAGTTTATAAATGTAAATGCTATTGCTTAAAGTTTAGAATTCTAACCAAATGTGGCTTTACATTTAAAGGGTTGTATCACCTATCAACAAAAGTCATTGTGCAAGTCAACATTATCATCAAGGCTGCTGGAACTGTGGCACATCAGACCAAATGTATATACCTATCCATCCTACATCAAGTATGCAGTAGAGATACAGTCAATTAAGAGGCAGTGTTAACTGACTGGAAAAATGTTTGGCTGGCTGTGTGTCTTCGAAGCTAAAAGAGGTAGGATAACAGGCGTCTGTTCTTTACTTATTCTACAAGAGGCCCATTAAATACCAACTTCAATTCATAGCTGGTTTTCATTTTCAAAGGTCTTTGACCTATCTGTCTTGCATACTCCTTCTAGCACTCCATAAGTTTGATTCAACAAATTAAAAATATGTCAGTAACAAGAATCCTTGAGCTAGAGACTGCAGCTACTCAAAGTCAGTAATGTAAATAAACAATATTTTGAAATAATCAAATTTGAATCTGAAAGAATTCCTGGAGAAGTGGCAGGTAGTAGATATGGCAAATCTACAGTAGTGGTTATCGTAGCACTTTATGTAATCCATGAGAAAATCACTTTAAGGGGTAGGAGAAGGGAAATATAGACATTTTCACCAGGTAGGGGCCAACTGACCATGCAGCTGCCTAACCTATTAAACACAGCAAACATCTTGTCTTATTCTGACCATTCTTCTGACCAATCTTTGCTTCAGGCAGTGTTGGTGTGCAGTGTATGGAAATGGTGACAGTGACGTTTTGGAAATGACTACTGGTTTAAGTTTAGATACAAATGGGTAAAATATCCTGCTTTCTACATTTGAAAGGGAACCATAAACTGTGTAGCAGAAATACTTAGTGACTTTTTACCCTATCCTGAATAACAACTTGTAGATGAATTTACAGGGCTGGTCAGTACAGTAGAAGTGTTTTAACGCAGTAGAAGTCCAGCAGCAAAGAAAGAGTAAGGTAATGTGGATCCTTGTAAGATGGCAACACTCCAAGTTAGTATAGAGGAGATAGGTACACAGAATTTTAGTTGGAAGATTTTGTATCTTTCAAAACAGTGATGTTCAACTGCTGTTGACTTCTTCAGAAAAAGCTTTTAAATTTTAGTCAGCAAAGCTGAAATCAGATAAAATGACACTACACAGAAATAATTAGTTGATTCTATCATCAGACAAAATAAAATTACGATTTGATTCAGCCACTGCAATTGGTACATTATGGGTCATATTCAAAAGAGGCTACCTACTGTTTTGCCAAATATAAGTCAGAAAGAACAAGAACAGTAAAATTAGTAAAAATTCTTATTTGGTCATATATGTTCTAATTTGAACTTTAAAACATCAGTTGGTGGTACTAGGAACACAGTCAATACAAATAATTCCATAAAACATACAAATTATTTATATTAAAAGTCAGGTTTGTACCTTCTTTCAGGAATTACTTGTAATTACAGTATCAGTACTTAGGGGTATTATTTGCAGCTTTATGAAGCTGAACGTGATATTTAGATTAAAAAGAAACTTTTCAATTTAAGTCCTTGGAAGTAATGAACTTTATACATTCAGAGAAGGAGAAATATTTCCACAATGATCTCCAAAAGAAAACCTATAGGGAAGGAGAAATCTTCTCTTACAAGGCATACAGAGGATGATCTCAAACCATCACTTTGGGGGGGGGCGGGGGGGAAAGAAGCATTAGTTACCAACAACAGCAACCACAAATCACAAATCAAAGCAAAACAAAACAAAACAAACTCTTAAAATCACAGATAGATGATAACAGTAAAGTAAGCTACTAAATTGGTACAGCAGGAATCTATAGATAGGATTTTGTAAACATCTACACCAACTAAAAATTGAAAATTAACCTCTTTAAAAATTGACATCATGAGGATATTTGCTTATTTATTTATTGGATTTCACTCATTCTGGTCAATTAAACTGAATTTGAATTTAGGGTCATGCTGAATTTCTTGTTAGCCAAATTAAATCTTTTATTTATTTGTCATTACCATTAAACGCTTGTAAATTTTGAGAATTCAACAAATATGAGTGGCACAGGGTGGAAGTATTACCAGATGTTTTTGATGACATTTTGCAAGCGCATAAATGTCCGATGCCAAAACAAAACCAAAATTCACATCTTATGTTAACCACAAAGTGTTTTTCTGCTGACACTTCCTGTTGGACTCTAAAGCAAACCCCAGCTCTGAGTAATACCTGTGTGGTAAATTAATTGCCTAGTTACCAAGCTGGCTGAAAACATTTTAAACACATTAGTATAAGCAATACTTTTTATACTGTTCAATGAAAACATATCAAGATTAATCAAAGCATTCCTGTTCTTTTAGAAGACACAGAGCTTTTTCAAATCCCAAATATAAATTTCTTTGACACTTGACATCTCTAAAAAAAAAAAAAAAAAAAAAAGAACAAGGGGCCATCACTATCCTAAGCTGCTTAGAGATAAGGAGGTATTAAAAAAATAGAGTTCTGTGACCTGGGGTCATTAATTGATTGTTAGACCAAAAATGAATCTGTGAATAACTACTTTGATTCCCTGTATCATCACAGAAGCATCCTTCCCACATAACGAGTATACTGATAGAAAAGTTTTCATAGCTGTTTTATCACTCCTTTTACCTCAAGCACTACAGCTTTTGGGCTAACATGAGGTACAGTTCACTAATATACCCTGTATCAATGCACTGACCTTTTACTGTGACTCCCAGCTCCAGGAAGAACTCAGACTTACAATAAGAGTTTAAATTTGAGAGAGGTTATTTTCCAGATCTCTCTTGTTGCTGTTTGGAGGTCAATTGGTTGCAGTGGGGAGAGTAAAGGGTATTTCTAATCATTCTTAGAGCAATGTATTCTGTTAGAGGGCAGTGATATTAAGAAGGAATGTAGGGAAACAGATAAAATGTAATGAAAGTTGCACAGCATAAAGATTTTAAAGATTTTAACTAAACATCTACTACTTCTGGATTGTTGAAATGGCTTAACAAGCTGTGGGTTGACCTGTGAAACCCGACGTTCCAAGGGACTGAGATTGACAGTTGGGCTGGGAACGGTAACCCTGTTAACCCAATGAGGTTTTCAATTCTGAAGCACACAGCAAAGAATCAGTCCTCATTTTCCTGGGTGGAAGTAGCAAAAAAGCAAGCACCCAAATTTGAGCAGCCTTGACCATTAAGGTGACATATAAAATTGGTGCATAATGATGAATGTTACTGGAATCTATCACCACAGGAAGCGTGCAGTAGATGTATAGGATGAGACTTCTTACTGTGAACACTGGTATTGAACACCTCATGCAAAGACAACACTACGTAACAGAAAATAATATATGCATTTCCACAGGGTTTCCAGAGACCATTATGAATATTCCCTTTAAGTATTGGAAATCCATTTGAACTTTTCACCCACTGCCATGATTAATCACTTGATTTTCATTACATTTACAATGATTGTGCTCTGATGTCGTCATACTCATGATTTAAAAAAATACCCCAGACAGTTTCCCAGGAGCAGTAATCTGAAAAGTGAATTGCAAATGACTGTTGTGTTTGTAGATAGCGACACTCACTGCTACATTCAAAGTCAGTCACTCCATCACGTATGAAAGCACAGCAACGGCCTTACCAAAACTACCTATGATATAAATACTGTGTATTGTATATATACAGTACTTTACTGTGTGTAGATGCTGTGTACAGCAGACCAACTCATCTTGTATATTTAGGGAATCAAAGTGATACTCGAGTATATGCTAACTGACAGACTAAGTGAAGCCTCATCTCATATTTCAAGATAAGTGCTAAGATGATGTTCTGGGAAACCTTTGTCTTGCACAGGTGAAACAATAGTTAAATAGATGTATTTCTACCAGCAGACATGCAATTTATAGCTTAGAATCACATTATGGAGCCCCTACCTCTGTATTATTCTGGTAGGAGCACAGAAACATGACTGCTCTTCTCTACCCCTTTGGGATGAAACATTCTTTTGCCTATAGATGCTTCTCCATCCCCCAGTCTCTCCTCCTGCCTATCTTCCTTACACAGCAATAGCTATTAACCACTTCTATATACATGTTGGGAGAAAGGAAGCAGAGCAAAGGACTTCATTTCTTACCAAATAAATTGACCAAATGAAGTCAAATTAAGGCAAGAAGTAGAATGGCAAAAGATTCTTTGCATTTTCACCTTTTTTGCCTTTCTGTGGCTTGATCAGAATAGTTCAAACTAATACATGCAAGAAATTGATAGAAGGTCTAAAAAAATTCGGAAGAGGAAAAAGGAAGTATTTATCGGTTTAAATATAAGTTGCTAGTTAATCATTTAAGCTTCAAATGTTTCAACCTAAAATTTATAAACCTTATTCAAAGTGCTTTTCTCTAGAATCTGTAAATCAGATGCATCACAGAAAAAAATGTTCTTTTTCTAGAGTCAGCCATGCACTATTAAGACCATCTGCAAACATCATTTATTCTTAAGTCTGGAAGATATATGTGAAATCAAAATATAACTACTAACAAATTTAATTGCAACAGAAACTCTTCAGAAAAGAATATTTTTTTTCTTATGTTGTTTAAAATGCTCAATCTAATTGCATTGGAATACAGAAATATAGAATAAGGTATTTTCAACTTCTTTGTAAAACGTGGTGGAGAATTCAAACTTTTTATCTTCTCAAAGAATGCCTCAGTGAAGTGGGACATGTGACAAATTCTTCTGCAAAAGGACATTACTTACCTGTTCCCTTCCACTCAGAAATGTGAGGACTAAATAATCAATGTGGTGGTTTCAACCTTTGAGAACCTGCAGTGATATCCTTTGTGAAGTGGATGTTGATGTGAAGAGGTGGGAACCTTCCTCATCTGGATCAGTTCTGAACCAGACAGTCCCCCCTCACACAGCTTTGCTTTTATAAAGTCTCTGAGCAATGAGTCTATTCAGCTAACAGCCACCAAATTGTACATAGGCTAACATATCTCACAAATACATAACCCAAAATAAAACAAAAAAGATATGTTCTTGGAAGAATTAAGAACCCTGGAAATGTACCTTCAAAAATCATCAGTCACTTACATCAGATTACTTGGACTTGAACTTTTCTTTTTTATCATTAGGCAATAGACAACAGAAAATGGAACAAGGACAGCAACAGCAAAAGAAAGCAAGTAACAGCTGCATGGGCAAAAATAATAATGAGCGGTAACTAAGAACTTGCTGCTCCTTAGACCAGTAGGATGAAAATTCAGGTACTAACAGGATACATATGCACCCAATAATGGTTACACAAATAATGTGTGAAATTCTGTTGTGCTGGCTGGATCCCTCCTGTGTCATGTATAAGTACATATATTCAAAAAGTTATATGTGCATGCCCCAGTAAACCTGAACAATCTTTTCCAAACCAGCTTTCCACAGTTTCTACCTTCTGGTCCCTTCTGAACTAGAACTAGTTGAATAATTAAATTTTAATAACATTATTCTTCAATTCTGATTACTAAACCCAAATTTATAAATCTGCTAAAATTCAGCCTCACATTACAAAGGGGTATGTGCTGAACAGTAAAACTCATCACTGCAAGTCATTATAAAGGTAAGCATACCAAATAGTTATATTCCACATTTCATATTCTATCACTTTCTGCTTGGTCAAACCCATAATAAAAATAGCTTTGCTTCTTTTTTTTCTGAGACTGTTACCATGAAAAAGAACTCACAAAACACCAAGTCAGGCCCAAACATTCCTTTTAAGAATGTTTTATTTCTATTTGACAAAAATATGGCTTATACTTTTTTTGAAGCAGAGTTCAATTTACACATGACTTCATTTCGCTTCTCCTCGTCTTTGGAAGGTAATCACGGGGTCCAGATGCCAAGCTATGAAAGATCTTCTCCTTTTAGTTTCTTTCTGAATTAAATTAGATTTTGACTTGAGAAATGTGACCACATTATCTGTTTGAACATAAGGAAACTGCACAAATCCCTCATAAGACCTATGTAAAACTCCTTTTATGATTAAGAAGGGGCAATTTTCTCATGTCCATATTTCTTAGAAGGGAATCTATGTTGCCCTTTAAGGAACTTGCATTCCAGTGCATATTTTTCTGTTGCAAGTTGAATTTGTGAATCAGTAGTGAAATGCATAATCAATTGGTTATGCAGCATAACAATTAGATCAAGTTTTGTGAAGATTTCCAATGCAATAATGATACCATAGTATAGCTAAGGTGCCACAGCAAATTCTGTAAATATAGCTAGTGCTATACATTTTTAATATGCAAAAAGTGTAAGGTTTGTCAAAAAGAAAGAAAGAAAAAAAAAAAAAAGTAACCCAAAAAAGAAGCCAAGGACTTGAGTCTGAGTCTCCATTGTAACTCTATCTCTGTTCTTATGCATTTTGTCTGTAGCATATGTGAAACTTGTAGAAGGAAGACTATCTGCTCTCTAATTTGATTGAACAGGTCAAGTAGAATGGGGACTTTGAGGTGGACCAAAAATTATAGCTGTAATTTTAGCTATAACTAAGCTATAGCATAAAAAAGCATAGAATGAAAAATAATTAAAAAACTTCTATTTCATATAAATATGTAAGTAACATGCCTTTAAATATAATACTTTGGTTAGGGAAATTATAATCCTTAGAGAAGTTGATATTTTAATATCTTTTTTCTTTTTTGCTATATACTCATTTGTTCTTGCCAGTTATGTAAACTAAGCTACCTGACATAATTGAAAAACAGCCTTCCAAAGGTTGGATGTATAACTGCTTTAAAAGGGTATTTGTATTTCGTAACTCAGTTTGATGTCATTGAATACTTCACATTTTCTATCTGTAAGTCTGAGTAATTTTTATAGCAGTAAATGCAATTTATAAACACAGAAGTTGAAAAGCACTTTTAATCTCACTCACAACTTTATTGTTCAAAAGAGACATCATGTAATTGTGAATTTAAAAGTATCTCTGAGACACCAATAGGAGAAAAAATAATTCCAGTACTGTGACACCCATTCCTCAATACAGTAGTATAATAGATGAAAATTGGGGGGGGGGGGGGGGGGGGGGGGGGGCGTAAAGAGTAAGAATGAGCACAGCTTTGTTATCCATGATCCAACAAAGGTGAAACAAGCTGTGAAGGCAAGTATTATAGACTTATGAGCCAGCAGGAATACTGCCAAGAATAGTTCACGGGGCACTGAGCAGCTGGCTGAAAATCACTGCCTTTTTTAGAACCTTTGGACACATTTCTAGGCCAGGGGCTCAGAAGCAACCTTACCACTGCCCCTAGTCAGTGTTTCTTCAAAGTACAGTTCATAAACATAAATCAGCTCCTACTTTAGCTGGCAACAGCACCAGTTCAAAACCCTAGAAGTGCTGCTGCACATAATTTGCATTTACTTGTTGGTATTTAAAAATTCATTAATTGCCTGTTTCCTGTTGGGGGTTGGGGGCAGAATTTGGGGGTAGGAGAATCATATAACCGTTTTCTTCTTCCTCTCCAGTGCATTGTATAATTCAGGCAAAAATGTTGCCTGCTACTGATCAGCCAGCCACTGTTCTGCACCAAACGTCCTATGGAAGTCAGTAGCTGGAGCCTGTAACTTAGTTCAAAGCCTATGTGTTTTCTCCAACAGTGTCCAGCAGGTATGATGGAGAATGTAAGAACTCAGACGTTCATCTTGACAAAATAAAATAAAAACACTTGTAGAATTAACGTGAGAAAGCAGAGGAAGATAAAATCTCAGGATTAAGTTCTTAGCCTCCACAAAACTGTCCACAGAAAACAGTCACTTTTTAGAGAGAGGGTCCAGCAAAAAATACTGCAATTTGAGAAGTTAAATACTAAATGTATTTACAAGTTCCGCGGAAGAAACAGAACATTTTACCGCTCTCAGCCATATGAAATTAACAACTAGAGGCCTGAACCTTTGAAGATGTCCATTCACAGGGCTTCTGAAAAAGTCTCAGAGGATTCATGATCCATGAAAGAATTTTCAGGGCTGTGCCTTCAGAGTAATGGTGTAAAATAAGGTTTCACAACTTCAACATTTAATACCAAATTAAACAGCAGTTTTTCACATCAGTCTGGTAATATGTAATCTGTATTAGAGTACATTAATGTAATTTAAAATAAAATTTAATTAATTTGGGAGCATTTTTCATGTCTTCGTTCCAGTTTTCTTTCAATATATACAGGATATGAACAAGAGGAAAATGCCAAGTTGCGCCACAGGAGGTTTAGATTGGATATTAAGAAAAATTTCTTCACCAAAAAAGTTGTCAAGCATTGAAACAGGCTGCCCAGGGAGGTGGTTGAGTCACCATCTCTGGAGATATTTAAAAGATGTGTAGATGTGGAACTGAGAAACGTGGTTTAGTTGTGGACTGTTAGCGTTAATCATTCAACTCAATGATGTTAAGGGTGTTTTCCAACCTAAATGATTCTATGAGTCTATGATTCTATGGTCATCACCAATTTGTGGCTCTACAGCTTCTTTGTTGTATGAAGTGAGCAGACAATGTATCAAAGGGGAGAGGGCAGAGGGTGGTTAGAATGAACAACAAAGACCAAAGACACACTACTCTGCAATGCTACCTGGTTCCTTCTGACTTTCTTGCTAGATAGGTAGGTTTGTGTTCTAGGGAAATTCTGTAAGAAATATTTAATAAGAACTTCTATATAGTAACTTTACAACCCAGGATGACAATACTTCAATCTGATACTTTGTGTAGAGATCCATCTGTTGTACAGGCTGTCACTGAGTGCCTAGGCTTTGGTCTTTCATTAGTTATTTTCTGAAATTTTAATGCATACTATAAATCACTTTTTCTATGGGGTGATTTTCACAACAATCAACAATATTTTCAGCATATCCAAAGAAATGCTATTCGACTTTTCAGTCTAAAAGCAAGTTAATGGAAAACAAAGCAAAAATAACAAAAAAACCCCAAACCTCTTCCCACAACAAAAAGCAAATCGTGACAAAAACTTTTTTAGTATTTCCAACATAAGCTGACTTAACTTTAGAAGGGAAATTATTTTCTCACATTAGTAACTTGGAATCATATCTTTGCACATCCATTAAATAAAATACGTAGTAAAAGAAGAACTCAAATTACTGGGCTAAATTAGAATATTCAGAATTAGAACAAAGTAAAATTCTAAGTTTTATCCTTATCTTCAAGCATTCCGTGACTTTATAAACCTAGGAGATTTAAATTGCATTGAATAAGTTTTATAGGATTCTGATCACTATGGGATACAAACCAAACTGAAATAACTATAACTCATCAAAAATATATAGAAAACCCCCTATTCTTAGTCGGGTGAAATTTTCATGAACAGTAATAGAGTTAGGGGGGTTAAAAGTGGAAAAAAGAATAGTTTCTGTTGCTGTGGCAGTTTTACTTGTTGCCAATCTTTGCCTAAAAGACTTGATGAGATCTTGGAGCCTATATTACTAGGTACTATTTCTAAAGGCTCAGAGTTTAATTTACAGCAGGATGCAACAGCTGATATATCAAAATGCAAGTCAGAGACAAAATAGAAAGAAGGCAGAAACAGTTTCAAGAATGTTAGTACAGGCTAACTATGTGCTTGGGTTACATTTGTACATGTTTATGTTATACTGTAAACAGAAGTCATCTCTCTAACCAGCATCATCTGGCAATGTACTACAGTGTGAATGGAAGAAATAAGAAAAATGGAAGGTAAATTAATTAAAATTATTTTTAACCAAGCTAATAAATATAATCCATTATTATTTTATAACCACTCTTATTCCTTCTGGATTTGGTTTGTGGACTCTTCTCCTCACTCCCTAAAAAAAACCCAAAACCAAAGAACTCACCACCACCAATAATTTTGTTCATCTTTCTAAATATGAAACAGAGGAAAGATCTGACATATATAATTCTTGTACTGCATTAAATTTCCAATGGATTAGTTTATTTGAAAATACACTTGAAAATGTTGAACAGAGATATTCAATCCAATAAAATACCTTTTTACTGTGAGGAAATAACAGATGCCAGTACTAATGTAAACTTCAGGTTCTCATAAATTCACACATCTTGTAGAAAGAGGTGGGAGGAAAACAGTTCTTTGAATTTATTGGCCAACCTTACTTTTAATTTTTGTATGACCTAGAAAAAGTTATTTTAAACCTGACTCCTCTACCACAGTTACTTGATATTCATCAATAATTAAATAACAAGAAGGTACAGCCTTGTGTAAAATTCTCATTTTACAGTAAAGATAAAAGTACTCCCAGTATTCTTAGTTTTGCCCATCTTTATCAGTAAAGTAAGTAACATGATAGATCTGTTCTTTAACATAACTGGGTTTTTTTGAAACAGGCAGAAAAGTACTTCTGGTGACTTTATTGGCTTTTAAACCCATTGTGTCTTCTTGTGTAGTCATTTTACAGCTGTGTCATGCCACTTACATTTTGAACATCCTATCTTCCTCATAAATACAGCCTTTAAAGAGAAATGTTATTAGGAATGTTCTAATTTTACGTTAACTGTGATTTATACAAGAATCCAAATTAGTTATGACTCCTTCCTCTGTATTAATGTGTGCATTCCAAATATACATAGTGTGTAGATGTGTCCTCTTCTGGCAACAACCATGTCAGATGAAAAAGCTCCTACTTTACTCTCCCCTTGACTCATTGGTACCACATCTTTCTCCTGCACATTACCACAGTCCGAAGTCTGCTAGCTGAGCTAGATTCCTTCCTCACCCATTTCAGTTAAAAAAGGTGGTTCAGCTCAGAGGGTTCAAATAATGACTCTGTGCTTGCCTGTCAAATTTGGATCAAAATGGGTTAGGAAGAAATCACAAGAACATTTCAGCTGGCATAGCTGGTGAGGCAAGTAAACGTATTCTGCCAGCCCAGCTGCAGGTACGTGGATATGTGACAGCATTCTTGAGAATTTGAGAACTTTCTACAACATAAACCACAGAATAAATCACCCATATTCTCTTAGAAAATACTTCAAACCTCTCTAAAAGCACCAGACACTGGTCATACAAAAAAAGAAGTGTCAGATTCTGATCTCATTTACATTTAGGCAGGTACAAAAGCTTAAATATTTAAAATGGTACTTTACTGAATTACCATTAGTTAGATTCTGCAGTACAAAATTCTGTACATGGATGGCTTCATATATATTACAAATATGTAAACAGGAGCCAAAATGTTTCTTAGGAACTTCAAAATGGCTGAAAGGTTTTGCAATAGCTTGAAAAATCCCATTAACTCTAAGATATGAATAATCCTTCCTTATTTGAGTAGTCCCATGGAAAATAATGGAAGCGTTGCAATGGCTAATGGCTGCCTAACAGAGCTGATAAATGTATGAGAGAGCATACAGCACCTTAAGATCATATGCCATTTTGTATGATGTAATTTAATAATCCAGAATTTATAATGCATGTCTTTAAATAAGTTAATAATGACAGAGCTTGAGTTAGTGCACGTTGTGTTCAATTTTACAATAAAAAGCCTTAATCTGAAAATAAAATACATCGGGAAACTACTATGCCAGTAAATACTTGTCTTGACAAACTTCCATGAGCACAACAGAAATAGGAAAATAATCAATGAACAGGATAAATTCACTGACAGAAAAGGAATATAATCCCCAATTATGGGATTTCTAGGCCTTCATTAAATCTTTAAATCTTAACTTGCATTAGCTAAGTTGCTGTGATTATACTTGAAACTGACCTTTCAGGAAACTCCAGATGTCCGGCCATTTATTGAATGCATTTTTTCCCCCAAGACCAAAAGGATATATTTTCAGGAATAATTAAAAAGCATTTTATTTTATTTTAGGATCCTGATAGATAGATGTCCTAAGTGATAGATAGAATTACAAACAGTACCCATGACTAAAAATCACTTCAGACTCTTTTTCAGAATCATTGCATAAATAAAGCAGAATTTGGAATTATTAATGTACTAAAGCCACAGCCACTCTTCTGATTTCATGATGAAACTTGCATCCATTAGAGTCAAATACCAGGACTCCCCATTGAAGGCTATCATACTTAAGATTTCATTTTAAACCTATGTATATTAAAAATTAAAAAAATTAAAATAAAAATAAAAAGGTAGAAGAATAAGCAATGGAATAAGCATTTTCATGTAGTGGTACTGAAGGGCCCCTGAAGGCACTCCATACCATTTCTGTGGCCTCTGAGCCAAAAGCTGGGTGCAGGAAAAGCCATAATGTCATATCTGAAGGCTGTTTAAACTTTGTAGTTTGCTGTCTCTCAAAAATGCAGCAAGCTGCATTTCTGAAACACAAGGATATGAAAGGTATTTTGTAATATAGACTTTTAAACTTTGAAAATTAAGAAAAACAAAAATTGTGATCCACCACATTTTCTCCCTAAACCTTAATCTTAGTTTTTAGGGTTTTTTTGGTGCCTAACATACTAACATTTGACATAACAGCAGTTTGTTTGGACAGCTGATATCACAGAGAACAAAGGATACAGTCTGGCACCTCTTTACAGGGGCAAAATTTAGGTTTAAATTAAATATATCTGTATCAGATGTTCTCATATTGACAATTACCAATTTATGGAAAGTTGCAATCTGTGATCCCTGCCTGCAAAATTCTTCCTAAATAGAAAGTGATCTCATCTGCTATACAGAAGTGGTGAAATAGCTATTTTCAATACTTCTGTATGAAACATGCTGTTCTTTCAGGCAAGTTAAGGAGCTAGTAATGCCTTTTTGTTGTTTTTCTTTCCCCATACACTGTTCTGTACCCACTGATATCCAGTTAAGCACTCTATTGAAGTAGCTGAGAAGTGGGAGATTCTGGTTCTCCCGATCAGATCCTGTCATTCCCAGACACCATAGATTAACCACTGCATATAAAATGGACCTTGTCTCATTACTCTTATCCTCTATTCCTTCTGAATTTAGGAAGTGGTCAATCATATTGGAAAGCTACCCTTTGTTTCCAAATGTTTTGGGGTTTGGGTTTTTTTTTTTAATTAAATGTGCAAAATTTAATTAAATTTTGTAAATTTAATTTTTAATTTTTATATTTTTTAACTTTTAATTAAAATGTGTAAAATAATTTAAATTTTGCGCAAAAGATATCATCTTCGTCCTCCCCTGCATTGTTTTTCTTTTCACAAATTCCAAATAATATAATTTGCAGATTACCTACTAACCCCCCTTTCTTTGGCTGTAACTGCTAAAGAGATGACTTATTATCTCTCATATTAGTCCTGACTGGTAAGTGTAAAGGCAGGGAAAATGTCTTCTCTTGTGTGCTTCGTAATTTCTGACTGAAATGTACTACCCATTATTAAATATCACATAAAGTAAGTACAGTTAGAATTGTCAGGTCACAGCCTTAAAGCGAGCCAAAATTAGTACAATTTGACATTACCCATATGGAAGTGGTGGAAAGTCTTATCACTGAGACTTCAAGAAATCAATAGAAATAGATTCAAGCAAATCTTCTATGAAGTCATGGAGATGGGTGCATGGATGAAGAGTAAATATAATAGTGCAGTTAAATCTACAGCTCTGAAAACTCCACCTCTAAATGGATGGTCACTGGAAGTGAGGAGGCTCTACCAGGGTAAGGATAGTTCTGTACCCATCTTGTTTCTTATGACTTTCCCTAAACATGTGCTACAGACCAGTATCCACAATAACTTTGTTTGGGCTAGATTGGCAGTTCTTACCTCTTAAGAGAAACAAGGAAAAGTTTTGATGCTTGCAGAGCCAGCATGTATTTCCAATATTGATGTATTATTCACTGTGACACTAACAGACACAAAACACCATACATACTGGGAACATTACATTAGTAGTCTTTGGCTTGCCTTAAAAATCTTAATGTAAATGGAAAGGTGTATTTGAAACATGATAGCACAAACTGAGTTTAATAGTAATGCTCAATGGTTGAAATTAATTCCACAAAGAGGTCTTCTGTTTGAAGAAATTTTGTCTTGGAAATTGTCATCTTTATATTTTTAAAGCTACTGTTACTGTCAATAGTCTGACTTGGCCTTCAGACAGAGATCCTATATGTGCTTTGAAGATGTTCATTTGTAAAAGTGCATGTTTTTTACTTTTGCTAATAAGAGATCATCATGATTTCTAAAGAAAGAGAGTGGGCTATGTGAAAAAACTAATGAGTTTGTGCCCTCCCTTTTACCCCTAAACGTGAAAATTCTTCAAGTTTGAAAAGGAGAAAACAAACCGCATGTACAAATCTGTCTGGAGGTAAGAATGCCTTGGACAAGAAGGAAAGCTTTGCTTCAAACTGGCATACAAATGCTCTCTCTTACACCTTTTAGTACTTGTTTTGCAAGTGACACTTTTCTGACATGCTTAAACTGAATCCATATTACTGCAATATTTTCTTGTGGTTGGTTGACTCCTATACTGCCTTTATTCCTGATGACCTACTGTAAGCAGTCTCTGTATGAAGGAGCTGGGTGGGGGTTGAGAGTGGAGGGGAAGGAAGTCAGGGATGATGTCCCAATTCCAGATTCAGCATTATTTCTGAAAATGCAGTTGGCAAAAAGCTGTTCACAGAATAAGCTTCCAGGATAAGCGAGAAGTGTCAATACTTTCTGCAGCTGATTTTATCTTTTGGGGCCTTTGTCGTGTCCACGTAATGGGAACTGATGGTGTTGGAAAAAAATAGCTTTTATTGCTGCAAGTTGACTTGCTGCCAGAAATTCCTCAACCTCTGCACCCTGCAGTCAATCAGCCATTTGAATAGGCTGGACTTAAAATGTTAGGAAAATTCTGCCTGGAGGCACAATAAAAAACCAAACACACTGAATCAGTAGAAAGACTTTGGAATTGCTTCCCCTGCTGGAGACAGAAAAAAAAAAAAAAGAAAGCTGAAAAAGCCCACCACCCCGAAATAAATAAAGAATAACTTAAAATAAAGCTTTTAAAATATAGTAGAAGTAGAAATTAACACCTAACCAATGTATCTAGCAATTATTTGGGAGCTCTTTCCAGTACATTATTACAAGAGCATGAAGGCAAAAATAATCTTAGATGGAGGTCCTAATATTCTATCACAGCAAATGCTAGAGAGTTTACCAGAAAGTGACTGGTAACTCTGCCAATAGCTAGCAACAAATTCTGGTTGAGTAGTTTCCAACTTTTCCCAAATTTCCTTGGTAGCAGTCTGATCCCTGGATTAGATTTAGCATCTGGAGTCCCTGCACCTCTTTATTATTTTCTCTGTCTGAAGTAACCTATAAGGAGTAGTGGGTCAGTTGCCTTGAAACCTTTCTGTTGATGCCAACAAGATTAAGACTCCACCCTCAGTTTCTGCTCTTTTGACTTAACAGGTCGTCTAATTCCCAAGAAGTTAAATGTGCTCAAGCTCTCTGCTGGATTACAACCCCTCACAGTAGCCCTGTGTTTTGTGTTCAGGTAGTTACTTCATGGTCCTTCCTTTCTATCTGCTGCACAAATTACCTTCACAATTGTACTGGGTTTGGCTGGGATAGAGTTAATTTTCTTCACAGCAGCTTGTAATGGTGCTGTGTTTTGGATTTGTGAGCAAAACAATTTCACAACTGTTGTGGTTTAACCCCAGCTGGCAACTAAACCTCACACAGCCACTTGCTCACTCCCCTCCAGTGGGATAGGGAGGTAATTAGAAGAGCAAAAGTGAGAAAAGTCATGGGTTGAGATAAAGACGGCTTAATAAGTAAAGCAAAAGTCATGTACATGCAAGCAGAGTGAAACAAGGAATTCATTCAACACTTCCCATCAGCAGGCAGGGCTCCATCTCCATCTCCAGCATCATCAGCCATCCCCAGAAAAGCAGGGCTCCATCACACATAGTGGTTATTTGGAAAGACAAATGCCATCACGCTGAATGTCCACCTCCTTACTCCAGCTTTATATGCTGACCACGACATCATACAGTACCGAATATCCCTTTTTCAGCTGGTGTCAACTGTCCCAGCTGTGTCCCATCCCAACTTCTTGTGCAACCCCAGCCTCTTTGCTGGCAGGGTGGTGTGAGAGGCAGAAAAAGCCTTGAATTTGTGCAAGCACTGCTCAGTAATAGTTAAAACATCCCTGTGTTATGAACTCTGTTTTGATCAGAAATCCAAAACATAGCCCCACACTAGCTGCTATGAAGAAAATTAACTCTATCCCAGCCAAAACGAGTACAATAACATAGGAATGTTTTGGTTATTGCTGAGCAGTGCTCACACAGCATCAAGACCTTTCCTGCTTCTCACTCCACCCCACCAGAGGGGAGACTGAGGATGCACAAGAAGCTGAGAGGGGACACAGCTGGAACAGCTGACCCCAACTGACCACAGGGTATGACATCATGCTCAGCAATGAAATCTGTGTGAAGAAGGAGGAAAGGGGGACACATTCGGAGTTATAGATTTTGTGTTCCCAAGGAACAACATGTGATGAAACCCTGATTTCCTGATCTGGGAAGCAGTGAATAAATTCCTTAGTTTGCTTTGCTTGTGTGCACAGCTTTTGCTTTACCTAATAAAACTTCTTTATCTCAACCCATGAATTTTCTCACTTTTACCCTTCTGATTCTCTCCTCCATCCCTCTGGGAGGGGAGTGAGCAAGCAGCTGTGTGGTGCTTAGCTGCCTGCCAAGGAAAAACCACAACAAAAATTATACAGTTTTATTTAAATAAAAGTTTCAATTATGTCTACTGTGTATTTTATTTTTGAAGGAAAATAATGGAATTTTTACTACTCCTATATAACAATCAGGGTCTCCATACAAGTGGCAAATTTCAGCTGTCACTTGGGGTGCCAATTAAAAAGTAGTTTGTTGCATTGTATTAACAACCTGCAGATTATAACACAAAAATTTAAAGAAATCAACTGCAAAACTCATCACAAGCTACATGCAGACACATATGGCATAAAAGGAAAATACCAATAAGATTTCTGAAATCTGAAAAAGTTATATAAAATACTGTTCAAATGATATATCCATTCACAAAATCACAGAATCACAGAATGGTAGGGTTAGAAGGGACCTCTGGAGATCATCTAGTCCAAGCCTGTGCCAGTGCTCTGTCACACTCAAAGTAAAAGAAGTTTTTCCTCATATTCAGATGGAACTTTGTGTGTTGTAGCTTGTGTCTGTTGCCCCTTGTCCTGTTGCCACACTCTACTGAAAAGAGCACATCCTGTCGTCTTGATATGCCCTTAAGATATTTGCAGACATTGATGATATCCCCTCTCACCTTTCTCTCTCCAGGCTGAACAGACCCAGCTCTCTCAGCCTTTCCTCAGAAGGGAGATGCTCCAGTCCCCTCATCATCTTTATAACCCTCCCCTGCACTTTCTCCAGCAGTTCCCTGTCTGTCTTGAACTGGGGAGCCCAGACCTGGACAGAGCACTCCAGGTGTGGCCTCACCAGGCCCGAGCAGAGAGATCACGTCCCTCAGTCTGCTGGCCATGGTTCTCCCCCAGGATGCTATTGGCCTTCTTGGCCAGCATGGTACACAGCTGGCTTATGGGCAGCTTGCTGTCCAATTTGCTTCCCTCTATACCAGTGCTCTGCAGTTACTTGTAAACATAATTCGATATAGAAATACCATATAATCAAGTCTGTGGATAACCAAGATGTTTAATCAGTAATTATTTTCCTTTAGCTGAAGACAGCAAACCAGCAGCAAGATAATTACCTATTATGATAGGTACAATTTTTTGCTCCACAGAAATTGCGTTCTGCAAGACACCTTTCTCCTCTCAAATAGCAATATACAACTACATATTCAAAAGCAACATCATTATCACATGCTAAACCTAATAGTGTATTACATCCAGCAGAATACGGTATTTGTAGTAAATCTCAGCTAATAGATTTTGTCATAATTTCCCGCCATGCTTTATTTTAATTTAACCAATATATAGAAAAGTAACAGCTTTGTTCTATTTAGTTCCTCACCTATATATGACACCATATTCTTTTAAGTTTCCAGGTAATCTAAGAATCAGTCAGGTGAAGTCCCTAGTAACTGGAAAAAGGGAAACATCATATCCATTTTTAAAAAGGGTAAAAGGAGGACCCTGGGAACTACCAGCTGGCCAGCCTCACCTTTGTGCCCATTAAGATCATGGAACAGATCCTCCTGGAAGCTATGTCAAGGCATATGGGTGACAGGGAGGTGATTAGAAATAGACAAAATTGCTTTACAAGGTGCAAATTCTGCCTGACTAATCTGATGGCCTTCTACAGTGGAGTGACTATGTTGGTGGGTAAAGCAAAGGCAGCTATGCCATCTGTCTTGTTTTCTGTAGGGCCTTTGACACAGTCCCACACAACATGGCTAAACTGGAGAGATATGGGTTTGATGCATGGGCTGTTTGATGGATAAGGAATTGGCTGGATACATCCAAAGAGTTGCGGTCAATGGCTCAATGTCCAGTTGGAGATCAGTAATAAGTGGGGTCCATATTTGGCCTGTTAGTGTTCAATATCTTTATCAGCATCTACTAATGACATAGACAGTGGGATTGAGCACACCTTCAGCAAGTTTGCAGTTGACATCAATCTGAGTGATACAGTTGATACTCTTGAGGGAAGGGATGCCATCCAGAGGGATCTTGACAGGCTTGAGGAGTGGGCCCAGGTGAACATCATGATGTTCAGCAAGGCCAGGTGCAAGGTCCTAGAAGTGGATTGATGTACAGGCTCAGTGATGAATGGATTGAGAGCAGCCCTACAGAGAAGGAATTGAGGATATAGGTAGATAATCATTGGCAGATGAAAAATTAAGGAAGAGCAAGCCATGTGCACTTGCAACACAGAAAAGAAGTCATAACCTGGGCTGCATCAAAAGAAGTATGGCCAGCAGGTCAAGGAAGGTGATTCTCCCCCTCTGCTCCACAGTTGTGTGGCCTCACCTGAAGTACTGCGTCCATATCTGGCATCCCCAGCACAAGAAGAACAGGGACCTGTTACAGCAAAATGAAGGGAGGGCCAAAAAAACGAACAGAGAGCTGGAATACCTCCTATGAAGAAAGTCTAAGGGTTGGTCTTGTTCAGCCTGAAGAAGAGAAGGCTCTGGGAAGACCTTATTTTCTTCCATATTGTGGCCTTCATTTTATAAAAGGGGCTTATAAGAAAGATGGATTGAGGTTTTTATACCAGGGCCTGTAGTGACAGGACAAGGGGTAATGGTTTTAAACTCAAAGACGGTAGATTTATATTGGGTATAAGGAAGAAATTTTTCACAATGAGAGTGGTGAGACACCAAAACAGGTTTCCCAGAGATGTTGTGGATGCCCCATCCCTGGAAGGAGTCAAGGTCAAGTTGGATGGGGATTTAAGCAACCTGATCTAGTGAAAGATTTGTCTGCCTATGGCAGGGGCAGGGGTGGGGTGGGGACTAGATGATCTTTAAAGGTCCCTTCCAACCCAAACCTTTGTATGATTCTATGAATCTGTACCAGATCTCGTGTGAAGATTTATGGCATATTTTGTGCAGGGTTTTCTTGAGAGTTCTGTTTTCAACATTGCACTGAATGAAATAGAACAAACATAACAGATCCCTGGTTTTCCACATTCTCTTAAAATTATAATTTTTTATTTATACATATCTTTTGTCTTGCTAATATCCTTGATAATGTAAGTGTAATCAGTTGCTTTTAGTCGACTCCTTTAAAGCACTCAAGAAATTAATGCATCATAAATTCATGCACACATGTCCATTCACACACATATCATTCACACAGAAAGTAAGTACGAAATAAGCTTGTGTTTTCTAGCCAATCTGAGAGAAGGATAATGTGGACAGGAAAAATTTTATGGACAAGACACTGTGAAATAAAGTATAATAGGTCACAACAGGCAAAATCAGATTGTCAGGGTGCTATATCAGCTTGGACCCTCTCTTATCTGCCAGTGATTCAACCAATACTCAGGAAAAAGGGCTTCATAGCAGCACACCTGCTGTGCATGGCTAGTCCTGACAATGAAGCCCACTCTACGAACTGCAGGTCTCCACTGGCAAGTACGATTGGGACCCTCATTTCCTACCTATAAAGGCTTCTTACTGAATTAAAGATGAAGAAAATACACTGAACTCTGACTGCAAGTCTGCCTGTTATTAGGCAGCTTCCCTTAAGGACTATTGTACTTTGCTCAAACTTACAAATGACAGCTTTAAAATACAGAAAAGTGTTTAACTCTGGCACACATGACTTACTTTGAAGGATCAATACAATAGAGAATTGCTAATATGTATTCTTCCTGAGTACAGTCATTGTGTGCCGAACTGCTTAATTTATTTATGAACAACATCAACTGCTTTTGCAGATGCTTTCATTTCCATCTGCACTGGTCTTTCTCTTGCTACCTTTGTGAAAATTCACCAAAACAGAAACCTGCAAGACCATTAATCAGCACAGAATATAAACACTGATTTGCTGGGGCAAAAATTATCACGAGCATGGAATTTCATAGAAAAATCATAGCCGTTCCTTATTTTTTCCTTCTTCTTTCTCTCTCCCCCCTCCCTATTTTCCAGATACTTTCATGTGACACATGCAGATTTGGTAGCACTAAATGATTGTCTAGCAAATTATCCTGGGTACACTGCAATACATTTGAAAGTCTTGCAATCATTAATCTGCAGTATTTTCCAGTACCACTGAAATTCATCACAGTTCTCAAATCTCACCACCACCTCTTACTTGTAAAAATTTTGGATTCAGTCCTAATATATGTAAACTACCCCACTGACTGCAATAAGTATTTTCCTTGCATTTTGTATTGTCTAAAATTGGACTAGTCTATATGCATGAGTAGATTAGATACTAAAAACTCTAGAAAAAAAGCTTCTGATTAGGTAAAATAAGTTTTAATTAGTTGTCTGATATTCAGAAGTGTTGCTTTATTGAACAATTAAAAATGAAAAAACAGGTTAATTTTTTAGCTGTGTTAAAATTATTTTCAATACATATCTTGAAGAATGAATACAAGATAAAGATCATAGGCAGTGTAGCAGCTCCACAGTCCATGATCTTAAAACTCTATTTCCATTGAAAGTACTATTATTTGGAATGAACGACATATTTTATTCCTCTGTATGCAATTCTGCAATAATACTAGTGGTAGAAAGCCTAGTGGTATTTCAGAGTCTTCGTTACATGAGAGAAGAAATGAGGTGAAGTTACATCATCTTTTTCTCAGATTAATTATTAAGACAAAAGTCTATGAAAACTTCCAACAGTTGCTGTGCAAAGGAAGCACACGTGCTGAAAAGACAGACTTTGGAAAAGACAATCCCTATCTCTTCAGAGCAAGAGTTTTAAAACACAAGTATTGCCAAGTTAAGTGCCTTATTTTTATCATAAGAGTTCTGAAAAATAAGATAAGAAAAGAAAAAAAATTGTTGGATTTTAGCAGATTTCAACTACATACAATGAAAATTCATTATGCTCAGGTTTTCATTGCTGGATTTAGCCTCTAACAAAGTCCAGATACTCAAGCAACAATAAAGATACTTCTTTATTAAAAGTGACTCTGAAAGGTCCTCATAAACAAGGCACAGGTGATATATTTCAACAGTACTAGATAAAGAAATAAAATGTGTCATATTTAATTTTTTTACTGAAGTGATTTCTGGGTTTGATTGGGGGTTTTGGGTGGGTTTTGGGGGTTGGGGTTTTTTGGGGGTTGTTTGTGGGGTTTTTTGCTGCTCTCAGTTTCTATTTGCTTATAAACTAAGATAAAACAGACATCAAGTTAAATGGCACAATTTTTTTTTCCTTTAAGATTAAGAGACAGAGGTCTTTTTGTGCAGTGCCAATCCCAGTGATTTCACCAGTATGGGATATGTCCTCTCTCCCTCTTTCCTGCCTACTGATTAATAACCCATTCCTGGCCTGTGGTGGCACACATATCTGTGGTGGCATGCATACACTCCATTACTGTCTGAGATATCAAAAGTTTACATAATTTGGGACGTGGTTATTCTTAAAAGAATGTGGACTGTGGTAAAACATGCATATGAAATTGCATACATTGCAGGAATGTTTCCAGTTATGTGACAGAGGGTGTACATCTTTCAAGGGAAGGGAGAAATACATAAAAGAGTGGCAGTTCCAAGGGGAAAAAAAAAAAAAAAAAAAAAAAGGTTACATAAATGTAAAAAGCAAATACTTTCAATGAGAAAAAAAATAAACATAACTTACAGTTGACCCTGGCTAGATTTAATTTATGGGGTGAAAATGGGACACACTCAAGCTATCTTATACAACCATAACACTGAAAACCATACACACATTTAGGGACTCAATAAGAGCACTATTTACTAGACAGGTATTTTCATAACTATACTGCATGCGTATCTTATTTCAGTTTTACATTACTATAATGACAATCAAGCAATATCAGCTCTGAAAATACACACAGACTGAATCACGGTATGCAGTGTCCAGAATAGAAATAGAAGCTTGTGAAACCACCTTGAAAACACTTCTTCAAAGTAAACTTGATACAGTGGGTAGTATTTGAGATATTGTTTTTTTCACTAAGTAAACACCACAGTCTTAGTACCTAACACCTCATCAATAGTATTATATAATACTGCTATATATGCAAAATGACAGAAGAATAGTTAAACTAAAACAAAACGAAGATGAAAAAAATGCACAAAATGAAGTAATATGGAAAGAACATTGCTTATTTGTTCATATTAGAAGAAGTATGGAATTATATAAAGCAGCTCCACTACTCAGAGAGTCTCATAAATGAGAATTTAGAATTCTGTTATGGACCTGACGAACTCTTGATTTGACCTGCTTCCTGATTAAATGTTGCATCTTTTAAAATAAAAAGAGAGATCTGCTTTCCCCGTATGCCATTCTGAAATCTATTTTTTTATTAATTTAAAATGCAATTTTTAATCAAATAACAAGATGACAGGATTAAATTTCTAAAAGAAAAATTCTGCTTCTAAATTTGCTTGGAAAAAGACCTAATCTATAACATTACTACTTTAAATATTGCAGCCACATGGGACCAAATAATTATTTTGTAAGTTCCATGGTGTGCTACAAAAACCCAGATGGAATTAACTTTTACATCTTTGGAATTCATTTTGTATTATACATTTTACCACAATATGCTTTGGTAATACTAAGTAAATCTAAAAAAACCTAGTCAGTGACATTCCTTAGAGAAAATTAAACTGAGTGCCCACAGACTTGTTCAGGAAAAGCATGAAGAAACAACTTCCTTAAAAAAGAACAAACAAACAAGGAAGCCACCATTTAGTATACTAAAGGTCAGATTAATGTGTTGAACTCAAGGGAACAGCTTGAAAGGAATTAAGCAAATTTGGAATTCTTTGATCTCAGTGGGAGCTGCAAATTCTTGGTGGATAAGACCTCTAATGAAGAATGTTCCAGACAATATGTTGTGTTGTGACCATTAGCAAATACACATATTTGAACTCTCACAGATAGAACTATTTCATTATAATGTAACAAAGCATATTCTCCGTGTGGTGTTTCTCATGTATTAAACATGACAGTGTAATGATTTGTGCAGTGTTATTTCTGTAGAATTATGAGCTGCACATTCTCACTGAACCAGTCCATGTCCTCTTCTTCAAACTTTCAAAATGTGTGCCAACAGCTGTTTTGCTGAGAAACTCTCAAGGCTTTTTTCTCCCCCACCTCCCAGCCCCACCCCCACCCCCATCTTTTTCTCTACAAAACCAGACACTTCTCATTACTAGAGCAACTCTTAAAAGTTACTGTGGGCATATACTCTTCTGATTTAGTATTTCTGGGTGACTTTCAGAAGCTGTGTGATAAGAAATGTTGTTTAGTTTGTGTACTTCATGCAACTTTAAAGCAGCCTAAAAATACATGACATTTAATTGGAACTTACTTTGCCATATTGTACCATACCAGCTTGAATTCTGTCTAGATCACCTTAATTCTGCAAATCAATGTTCAAAGATGCAAAGAATGGGAACTGGACATAAAACTTTTACTTTTATCCAAAATACTTGTTTAAATTCAGTATAACATTCTATCTATATCAATTTATTTCCCAGTATTGTAAATAATAATTGTTCCTTGGTTAAAAACTCTATTTATGTCAAATTTAAATCTGAGCAAATGGCACATTGATGAAGAAAAAGCTAGAAACAGAAGCTGACAAACAAGTTTTGGCTCTTAGAGATGAAACCAGTGTTTCTGAAGGGTGAAGTATACAGCACCATAAATATAAGTTAAGATACTTAAAAAGCATGAAGATAAAAGTTATATTTTAAATACATTTACAGCAAATAAAAACAATTATGTAAATACAAAAAAATCCATATACAGTTTAATAAGCACATTGATTTTCAGAATGTTACCTGCATACTTGCTTGCTAAAATATATTGTTTGACTATCTTTCACATCATGACAAGGCAAACTTCCTAACTTCTTTGATATCAGTTTAACTCTACTCTAATTCTGTTTGAAGCTAAATGTTGATTCATGTTTTTTTCAAAGCTGACTTTTTAAAGACATCTACCCTTGAACAGCCTACTGACATATCTGGCAGAGTCACATGAATGTAGACAGAATTCTCACTGAGCAGACGTTTTTAAATGGAAAAATCAGCATAGTTAAATGTTTGCAAGATCACTAGTAAGATGCTGTCTGCATTTAATGTAAATATGTCCTCATAAAAGGAGCAGGAATTTAACAGGAGTAAACTACCCACTTGACTCACTAAGCTTGCAAGATCTGAATTTAGCAGCATTGTCAGGTTAAGGCTCCCTGCACAGTGTGATCAACTTTATTTAATCAACTATTTTTAATCATCGTGTTAGCTTATTAGAATTAATAGAGTTAGATTTTATTTTCCCCAAGGTTTGGTGAGTTGTTCATTCCATTGTGAAAACAGCTATCACCATGAAAATTGACTTTGTTCTCAATATTGGTTTTAACACATGCCTAAAGCACTGGAAAAAAAATACTTTGAACTACAATAGCAACAAACTTATTTTTTTTAAATAGTGACAAATATTTCTACAGTTTGTCTTGTTCAACTAACACTTTTGTTTGTACAATAGACTTTTTTTTCTCTTCTTAACATAAAAAACCCCAACCAAATGTTAGTGACTATACACAATAACATGATTTTGAAGTACAGTATCTGATTCTATATTTTGAAAATCAGAATCTAACTTGCCCAAGATGGAGGAGGTTGCACCTTTGCAAGAAAGACCTGAGATGTTCTAACTACTTGAGAAATCTTGATTAAAAACATCTAAAGTAACATTAATCTCTAAACCCACAGCACACAAAGACCATGCTTAAATTTTCATTAATTTATTTACCATGTTAAGTAGGTTTGGGAGAATATAATAGAAATTCAACAGCATTAGTGTTCAACAATGGTTAATTTTAACAATTTCCAGTTTGTCCCTAAAAAGCGTGTGCCATTTTTTTCCTATCATTTCGGTTTAGTTGGCTATCACATTGGTTTATTTAAGCTGAAGGCAGCACCATCTAATACATTTCCTGTTGAGGAAGGATAGATTGTTACATATGGTTAATTGTTTATCTGGAAGACTTAGAGCTGAATGGGAAACAATCCTTCATGCCCCATTCCAATTTAGAGAGTTATAGTGTCTAAATATACTAAATATATATACAGTGTACACAATTCCTGTTATTAATCAACTTGTTTTCACAATAGGATTTGTCTGAGCCATCATGATCTGAGACACCTAAGTTTAGAGCTCTGCATAGAATTAGGTAACCAAGGTCATATTACAGTCAAAAAAGGTCTAGTCAATAAGGCTTTTGGTGTATCAGCCACTTCTCAGAGTTTTACATAATCTGTGAACTTGCTGAGGGTTCACTCTGTCCCATTTTCTAGGTCATTAATGAAGATATTAAACAGTATTGGCCCCAGTATCAATCCCTGGGGTATTACTACTAGTTACTTGCCTCCAACTGAACTTCATGCCACTTATCATAACCTTCTGGACTCAGCTGTTAAGCCAGTTTTCAATCCATATCACTGTCCACATCTGTAATCTGTGATTTGTCATCTTGTCTCTAAGGATGAGACTGGCGACAGGGTCAAAGTCTTTACCAAAATTGAGGTAAAGAACACTCACTGCTTTCCTGTTGTCCACCAAGTTAATTACCTCATTGTAGAATGCTGATTAAACATGATTTCCTCTTTCTAAATCCATGCTGACTATTTCCAGTCTTCTTGTCCTTCATGTGTTTGGAAATGCTTTCAAGAATTAGTTGTTCCACCATCTTCCCTAAGACTGAGGTGATGGTGACTAGCCTGTAATTCCTTAGATCTTCCTCTTTATTTACCCTTCTGAAAAATATTCCACACACACAAACACCTAAACTTAGGTGTCTTTATCTGAGACTGAATTCCACCACAGATGTAAAAAAAATGCAGGAAAATCTAGCAAAGTACACAGGGAATTAATCTGGTTATACACCCCAAAAACAGGATAACCTCTGTATTTCATTAAATAGGATTTTATTACAAGGTATGGTTTATATTTAGTTAATATTCTTCTGGCATGAAAGCTATGAGGCAGAAATTGCTACCATACCCTACTGCCATATAACATCATATAACCTGTTCCTAAATCCATGTAAAAGATTTTTTTGGAAGTAGACAAACACAGTGAAGTCCCTAGGAACTTTCCAATTGCATGTCTTTGGATCACTCTCCTAATAAAGCTGTTAACCCGCTTACATCGGTATTGCCATCCCTAAGATGTAATGACTGCAAAAAATCATGAGAAGATTTATTCAAAATTTAAACAAAAGTAACAGACTCTAGGATCCTTCATTTGGTCTTTCAATTGACTCTTTGTATTATTGTATGTTTACATGTAAACTGCATTTTCTTAGTAAACACAGAAGCACATTTTTACTTTTTCTCCCTTTAAAAAAAAAAAAAAAGTACAAGAAAAATTACCCATTTGATCTCTTAATTCCAGCGTCTGACTTTAACAAACCACAAAATGTGACAGCATTCCCCTACAAAATGAACAGAGCAGAAGGAAAGATACACTGGCACCCTTGAGAAATTACATTTCTCCCTATTATTGGTACAGCTCAGAGATCACATCTTCATGGGATCTGAAGCACGTGATTGGTGCCCTCGGGTTTTACGGTTACTTACGTCTGCAGAGACTATTATCTGTCAAGTAACATTGCAGTTTAAGCTATTCTGTTTCAATAAAAGTTGCAGCCTTGGTCTTTAAACCAATTGTTAGCATGCTGTATATTCTGTTTGCACCATCCACGATGGCAAGCACATTGTGCTGAGTACAGAGCTTTAGTGCCCTTTTCCATAGCACAAACTGTGCAGCCATTAATGAATTACATGATCTCCTTAAATGAGCTAGGCCAAATTCCACCCTCAAATACGCAACCAAAACATTCATTGGTTGCAATCTTTGTTGATTCAATGGGAACCGAGCCCTGACTTTGTACCTGGGGTAGAATGTGACCCATTGCATCCATTAAAGGGCCTTAGTCTGTATAGCTCTTTATCAAGCTGGGTGGGGGTGGAAAAACACAGATTAAAGGATGGAGAGTGAGAGAGTGAGAAAAAAAGGGCTCTCAAAGATTTTTGATGAGCAGAGGGACTGAACAAAACAACAGCTTGAAAAAAGATGCAGAAAAATGCTAATATTTAAAAGGTTAGTAAAGCATGTCTCATTGTCAACATGCAATATAAAGATTATGCTTTTATTACTATTAAAATATATAATATTAAAATTATATTTCTTACATTTTAACTCAAGGAAAAATTGTAATGAGGTTAGGGCTATTTTTTATTCTTTGACAAAATATGTGATTTTGTCTTTATATATTAAATTTGGGTTCTATTTATTTGAAGCAAAATACTAGCATGTGCTGCAGTTATTAAACCTCATTGTAAGGATTCAAAATTAAAATTCAAAGATTAGTTTAACTGTTTCATATATAAAAACATATCTTAAACTTTACATGAGGTTTTGACAAAAAATTGGTAGCTTAAGAGATCCAGGTTTATAACAGAAGTGAGTCTGAGTTATATTCAGTAATATCTGGGATAGTTTAAAGCACTTTCTTGTAAGGAGATTGCCCTAATAAAACATTGAGAGAATAACAGCACATTTTGTGCACTTTAGTCTTCTGAAACACTTAGCACTGTAAAATCTAGAAAGCTGGTTACAGCCATGAACCCAGTCTGAAAACCCTGGAGGTGTTCAAGAGGGGCATTCAGATACCCTGCTTTAAACCTCAGATGTGCATTTTGTTTGGAAGACTGAAGTTAGATGGTTTGTATCTGTCCTGGGTCACCAGCGAGACAGGCATCTGTGGGAAAATGCTTTGAGAACTTCCTTCCCATCCCTCCTTGTTAACATGAGCTAACAAGTCATTCACT
Source organism: Falco peregrinus (assembly GCF_023634155.1). NCBI lineage: Eukaryota > Metazoa > Chordata > Aves > Falconiformes > Falconidae > Falco > Falco peregrinus. The sequence continues at coordinate 39,846,577 of NC_073723.1, forward strand.
AAAGTAAGTATACAGTTTCAGTTTTACACGAGGTTTCTCACCAGCATTCCTGAGAAAATTGTGTTATATTGGTACTGTACTGTTAAAAACCACAAAGTCAAAATTTTTTCTTGGGTGGAGCCCTTAAACCGGTAAAGCTTGGATCAGTAAAATAACTTGTGTATTCATATTATGACCCAGTCAGTTATTTCAAAGCTCTGAGTTAAACTAGTCCCTGCTTACCCACTGGATGGCCAAACAGAGGGAGCACAAAACCCAGCGAACAGAGGACCCATCTGTTGCTGCAATCCAGTACTTTGGGAAATACACATCACACCAGTAGCACTGAATGTCTACAGGAGCTGTACGCCAGGTATGGATATTTTCAGTTAGAAAGGGTTGGAGATGGGATCACACTATTACAGATTTTTAAAAGGTTGCTTAAGTCATTAATGCACTCTTGATAGCCACACAGAGATGTGTGCCATCATAGGAAGAACACAGTGCTGAAAAAAAAAAAAAGTAAAAGTTGCTTCATCAAGTTATTGCAGATCATTATCCTTGAGAAACAATAACTGTCTAACTTAATAGATACTTCTGAAAAAAAATTCATATCTATTTTTATCCTTATTAATTATAACAAAATATGTATCACACACCATTATATTTAGAATTTCACCACCATTTGAATTTTAAGGAAATAAAGCATTGTTACAACCTTACAACCTATCAAAAATAAAGCAACAACAATTTAATTGTTTCCAATGATTTTGCTCAGGGGGAAAAAAGAATAATCTAAAAGCTTGTTATATAATGCATGTGGATGAAGGTTTATATTTTCTGGTTTAAACACAAACACGTAATTTCAAAGAAACATTCATGTATTAAAGTATTTTCAGTAGAATTACTGCCTTCAGTTTGTTTTCACACAAAATATGAGACTCTTTTCAAGTTAATGGATAAATTTGTTCATCTCTGTCTTTATTATAAGGCAAAGATAAATAAGTCTTTTTCACTCAATCTGCTGAGATAACTTGTGCCCATGCCGAAAGGTGATCTGTTCTAATCAACTTCGTGAAGTCTGATGGAATTACACTGAACATATTTCATACCTGACACAACTACAGAATGATACAGTTCAGGACAAACATTGGTGACCTGAATAATACATGACAGACAGATGACCGGGTGAGAAAAGTAATTTTTCACCTACACCACTTGAGTTTCTTTATTAAAGGCTGAGACATATTTGATGGAAAGAAGGCTGCTTTGCCAGCTAAAAGCTGGTGTGTTTTATTAATAGCTCAGTCTGTATTCCCTTGCCATTTTACTACTTGAAACATTATTTTGACAATAAAATACTACATGCATCTAGTTTGCATGGAAAATACCATGGAAAATACTACCAACACTACCAAAAAGGAAAATATAGATCTAAGAAATATAAAACTGTTAATTATTTATCTTTTAATTCTTAATAGCTGCACATATTTTAAATTCAGTGCAAAAATTCACATGAAGGAGAAAGGGATTCTTGGAAATAAAACAACTACATAATCACAAGACACTATAACAAATATTTGTAAATGGGTAGAAATTATCTTTCTCGTGAGATTGCAAGTAGATACAATGCATTTAAGAAGAAATGTACTTTTCATAAAAGGCAAGTAAATTTAGCCTCAACAGTAAGATATTGTTTTATGTGACTTCAATAGCATTTTGATAAAGAAGGTTAAGTGTAGGACAAACAATAATATCTTAGAAGTTGGCCCGTAAAAAGTTGGACTGCCTCAAATATTTCTGTGTCTGAAACCATACCAAGTTTTATTCTTGGCTGTATTTTTCCTCTGCAGACAGCAGCCAGGACAAATAGTTTTCTACAAATTCATAGTGTGTGACACCAGTGATTCCAAAGGGTAGACAGAGAGCACATGCTCATATTGTACTAATGATGCTTGTTCAATCAACTTAATAAGTGGGGCCTTTCCACCCATCACTGCTATCAGGAGCTCTCCACAATCTCTTTTCTATGCTCAAAGAAACTTAAAATGAAATCTCAGAAACTTCTTGTGATACTGTTTTGGTTGCTGTAACAGGAAAACATACCAGATATATTTAAACTACATTTCTTCAGTTATTGCTTTTATGGTAGCCTTTTGAAGCTAATTGAATGCACATGTGATACTGAAAATAGTCTAAAAGCTGCTACAAGTTTAAATGTAAGTACAAAACTGATCATGGACTTAGCAAGAAAATATCACTAGATAATCACAAATAATTCATGTGAAAGAATAAGAACTTGTTCCTTTGTATAAGAAAATACACAAAAAATTGATCTGAGAAAAATAAAATTATTTTGAAGTATGCAGTGTATGATATCAGACAGGTTTTGCTACTGTTAGAAGTGTTACATATTTATAAACTTTTACATATAGCTTTAAAGGTATAGTGCTTTATCAAATTTTAAATAAATTAGACCCAACTATAATCAGAAGTTGTCCTAGATCTGCAAATGGCTTTAAAATCCTCTGCTTTTCTATATATAAATATACAACACAAACACCATTTTTCACTCAGGAAGATCAACTTTTTAGGCTTTATTAAATCTTGAGTTTTCAGACAGGAGTAGAATAACCACAAAGAAATGGCTTTCTTTCACATGTATGTGGAGCTTTTGTCATATCCTAACTACAACAAAGATTCCTTCATGCGAGCAAGACTCAGTACCTCTGACGAAGCCCACAGGCTCTCCTAATTTGGATGAGCTTAGCTGAAGAAGGGGTCTTATTAAGCATAATATTCTACTTCTAGTAGGGAATGACCTGACAAAAATTGCCCAGATATACTTTCCTAGATTAAGCATTTCAACAGCTGTTTGTGGTATTTAATAAGCCAAAATGATCACAATCAATATAGTTGTGCAAAGACATCTTCAAGCTAATATTCAGAATAATACTTTAGATCATAAAGTCTTGTTGAGAGGAGATGGACTGCAATGCTGAGTGAGCTCTCCACATCATGTATAGCTACTGGGAAACCGGTGACAAAACCTTTGGTAGGGGTTTTCAGACTAATGCAGAATATAATATCTAAAAAGACCCTTTAGAGTGCAAGTGTACCCAGTGGTCTTCTGGGTGGAAACTTGAGCCTAAATCTCCTGCATCCCATCATTAGTCCTCAACATTGTCCTGAACATTGAACATGACACCACACACATGCACACACACACTTAACGTATAAATCAGAGGAGACTGTTGGAAACACTTTTTCTGTCACAGTGACATAAACAAGTTAAAACCTTAATTTCTTTCAAAACAAGATTTTATCAGTTTCTCTATGTGTCTGTATGTGTTTCAGTTTAAAAGAGTGAGGAGCAATTTTAAAAGTTTTGTAGCTTTGATAGTTCTTACCATAACAACCATGGTTTTCAGAACCGAACAGAGATTCTTCATCTTACAGAAGTTCCCAACACGAGAATATTATACTTGTGAAGACTAGACCTATTTGCTTCTCATCAAAATACAAATTTCTTCTCCATTTGAAGTCTTTTTGCTGGAATAGTACATTTAATTTATATTTTTCCATAACAACAAACCTAAGGTTCATTAGTTGAGCTTTAGAGAGTGCAATACATCTGCCAGAAGCAGTTGGCAACAGCAGTGACTAAGCTGAAATGTCTGTAAATTCCTCCAGGAATCAAAGAAATCTGGTTTCAAACCCTCATCTCCAAACATGGGTAAAAAAAAAAAAAAAAAGCAACACTTTCCTAGTGATCTTTGGAAGTCAAATTTTTTCCTCCTGTAGACACTGAATTTATATACAAAGCAGTAATATCCAACTTCTTATGAAGTAGACAAGTTGTATCATAATAATATACCCAGTACCCGGGTAGCAAATGAACATTAAAAGTCACTGGAGAGCAATTTGGGGACCAAGCAGAAAGGACCCTCAGATTAAACCAGGCCCAGGGGTGTCCTGTGGACAGTCCTGGCATAAAAGATGTGAAAGCATAGCTAACATAATAAAATATATCCTTCTACAAGTTTAATAAAATGCACCCATCTTTTTCAATATTAGTCATAAGTATTTTCAATATTAGTCATCTCCTTTAGTGGATGGGTAGTGTAGATGTCCACTGGGTACATGGATCTCTCTTTCCTTTTACTGTTTTTGCTTTGACATATTCTGGTCACTGTTTAGCAGTTGCAAAAATGCCTGAAACCAGGAAGTCACAATGAAGACACTTTATAACTTCCATTAGGCATGTTGCTATGTTATTCTAAACATAATCCTTAGTCTGTAAATAATTCTCTGTGTTACAATCATTAGCTGCAACACTGTACCTATTCTATCACATTCCCATCATATAATATCGATATTCCCATCATATTGCCATAGAGGATAGAGTCCCCAGCTGCTATATGAGGAGCACAGTCCCTACCTCCTCATCACATGATGGGATCTAGCTCAACATCTATATGGGTTTCAAAGTTTTGTTTAGCACAAATATTCATTATGTTTCTACAGATCCAATTCTTTTGACTTTGCATCAGAAACAGCAATAATGTTCTATTACTCGTATATAAAAACCTTCAGGTTATTGTAATTACAGCTATCTGGAGATGAGAGAGAAATTAAACAAATGTGCAAATAAGAACAGTTTGTGCACTTTCCTCCTGTCAATCAGCAAGTTGTAGCAGCCTGTTTCCACTTTGTTACATGTTTAAGGACTTGTCTTCACCAAGTGCTGGGGTCTTCAGAGTATTACACAAGTAGGCTGGACTGACTAACCTAGAACCGTGGTTGAATCTCATTTCTCAAGATACTTTGATGTTTGGGGTTTTTTTTGCTTGTATGGTATAGCTTAAAGCTGTTAAACAGCAGCAATGAAAAGTTTCATCATACATTTTCACTTCATGACAGAACCAAGCTTATTTACCCAGCTACTGTTTCTTTTGATTTTCCACTTTCATTTTATTCCCTTTCAGCTCTAAACTTGTTTTTGACTATTATTATGCATGGGCAAGAAATGCACTTGTGCCGTGTACCAGAACCCTAAAAAGGAAGGAACTGTGCTATAGATTCTTTAGTCATGCCTGTGGACATTTTAACCAGTAACTATTTACATATACAACCATAGGGCATTTGTCTAGCAAAAAGGGGTCCAGACTAAGCTGTGAACTACAAAATCAACTTTTAAGTCTATCTTCATCAGTTCAGTGGAGGAAAATCAAACACCTCTACTCTTCCTTTGTAAAAGATTAAAATGCTTAAAGGCCTTCAATATTGAATCAATAGATACAATCTAACATGTAAAGCAAGAAAAATAGTAAGACTAGATGCTCAAGGAGTACCAAGTACATTATGCAAACTGTTCATCAAAACGCTTGCCAAAGAAAATCACAATCTTTTCCAACAAAATTTGTAATTCTTTCTCCTAGAGTTTGAAGAATGACATTTTCTTTGCTGATACAGCCTTTGGTCTTTCTAGCTGCCCTCAATCTATACTAAGCAAGCAAATAAAATTAAAATTACAGAAAGTAAATGAATAAAGTAAATTTTCCATTTCCATTTCTCCTAGAGGGATTCAGGTTACATATATTTGATGTTTCTTCTCTTCTTAGGAATTAGCTTTCTCTTCCTGATTTCTTCCTCCCAAGAGTAATGTTCAGATTACTGCATGCCCACATTTGAGAGAGAAAATCTAACCCATAGTATAAATTTCTATAGGCAGGCAAGTTAAACTCATAGCACATGTCATGCCACACAAACTATTTTTTCTCTTTTCATACCATTTTTGGTAAAAATTATTTTAATTCTATTAATTCTGTCATTTGTGGTTTTAGTATGCATTATCTTCTGAGAAAGGATGTAGAAATAACTGCTACTCCAAAGGGCTACAGACTAAAAAAGGAAGAGGAGAAAGAGCCTTTCTTAGAACAAGTAGGTTAGGCTTTTAATCACGTGTAACTGCTGAGCTAAGGGGATAGAATTCTAAAAATTGTAAATATCACAAACCATCAGCAGAAGATAATAGAAAAAGTTCTAATTTTTTTTTTTAAGTTTTGTTTAGCTATTTAAATAGATTTGCACTTGTGTACATTGTAGGCCAAATTATGCTCTGTGATGCATTCCTGTAGGCTTCTATACAAATCAGTAAATCAAATTAACACACAAACAACATGTAGCAGAAATTGGCCCCTTGGAATCTATTACCTCTTTAACCTTCTCTCCTTTTGACAATTAACTATGTTGTCAAGAATGTAAAGACAATTTTTGCATTTAAATGTCAAAAAATTCACATAAGTACATAAAAATAACATAAATCCAGAAGTGATATTGACATCAGTGAATCAGTGGAGGAGGTTTCACAATACGCTTCAAGTCATCTCTTGGCTGCCTAACACAAATATGCCATTCAGAACACATTAAAGCTTTAGGCCATTATGATAGAAGGGTACAAGTGCATGTTGATTTCTCTGAAGACTGCTCCCTTACTAAAGCCACGTGTCTTTCTATTTTATTATTTTGTAAAAATTAGTTTTCTTTTACTGAAAACACAGCACCTGACACATTTTATGTCTTTTCCCTTATTTGGAAGGTTGCTGTCATCTGGTGTTCATCCACATGCAGTCTCTCTCTCTCACTCTCATTTCTAAGTAACTGGGTTTATAATTTTGCTTTCATCCTTATGTATATGATTTTTGTATATGTATATGATATGTATATGATATGTAGTTAGTAATTAATAAATTTAGTCCTGCTTCTATAATTGCAGTGTTAGTATCATGTAGTTCTTCACGATATTCTTTGCCTTTCCATTGGCATGGGCAGCCAACATTAAGTAACACACAAATTTCTTTAGCATGCTATTTTTTGTAGTTGTATAACAAAATATTTACTAAAATCATATAAGTCCCTGAAAAACCCAAATAACAGCTTCACTGTACCCTTCTAGCACCCTTTTCATATAGGGTTCTTTCCCCTTAAACTGACTCCTTAGTCAGTTAAAATATTTTTGCATTAATTCCCACATCTTACCTAAATTTATGACTTCCCTTGGAGCAGTATTTCAGATGTTTTGCTAAAAATAGTTGGATAAACTCCATTTCTTTCGTCTAAAGAATGTTTTGTTTTTCAAAAAACAAATTAGCTTGGCATGACTCACCTTTGAGAAATCTATGCTCCATTTTACTCCATTTTTTCATCTTGAACTATTTTTTCTTTCAAGACTTGTTTAAAATCTTCCGTGTTACTGAAGGCAAACTAGCAGGCATTTTAGTTACTTAATTCTCTTCTGCTATAGAAATACAGCTTTGGTCACTTTTCAACTTTCCATCCTTACTACAAACCATCTGCAGTATACCCTAGCCAACTGACAGTACTTTCACTAATGTTTCTGGGTTTTTTTTCTCTTTCACTACATTTTCTTAATCTTTTAACTTTTAATGCTTTTGAGAATAATGATATCTTCTCAATGTCTTTTCCATGCCACTTTCAGCTCTCCTGTAAATCTTAATCAATCCATCCTCAAGGCTTCCAGATCCTCTTTCTTCTTGCAGGAAGGTTTCAGTAGCACAGCTTTCTTTCAGGATACATGTCTTGTAATCATACATTTTACCAGTGGTTTCATCTTTACAGGCACTTTAACATATTAAAAGAAATGTTCCACAACACTTTATACTAATTTCTCTTTCAATCCCCTCAAATCAAAACCTAGTCCTTCTGGAGAGCTCACTGTAAAAGAATAACCCACACATAGCCAAAATTTAGCTTTTAACCATATTTCCATTCTTTGTCAGAGATGATACCACATCAACAACTTTCCCTTAAACCAGATCTATACAGCAGGGAAACCACATCAGATCTAATCTCTTTGCTGTAACCAGGATGGTCTTTTTCATTTCCTCTGTCTTGTCTGCCAGCAAGCACAGGAAAGACTGCATAATGGACTGAGCTACCAGTGAAGGTCTTTCAGTGTCCTTCCCCACATTTCTTACCCATAGGCCATGGAAAGTGGATTCCATCAAACAGTCTACTATTAACTGAGATTCTCATGACATTTCCTAAAAAACACTGTATGATCCCAACTAAGTTCCAGAAAAACTATCATTTTTATTTGCAGAAATAGTGGAAGATATTTGACATTTCCCATCTTCCTATCCTCTCACATTTTATGTAATAACTTCTACTTTAAACTGATAGATAGAAGGCTATGTGATTGTCCAGTGTAAGTTCAGTGTTTAAAACAACAGACACTGATTTAAACTATATATTTAAAGTGATGCATAGGTAAAGTAATGAAAACATCATGTTATGATGAAGGAAGTCTGTATCCACAGAAAAAAAATGGATATACACATAAAGTGTACACTTCAGAGACACTCTTCCAAGCAACTTGGCTGTTTGGAGACAAAAGTAAACATGGGATTTTTAATATTATGATACAAAAGAAAAGGAAGGAAATCTACATGTTTCTGCCTTTCTAAAAATTTATTCTAAAAATAATTTTTATTTCTGGTCAGATTTTTCTAAAATTATTCTTGAATTATTGTACCACTGGAGTACCTTAAGGACTATTATCTGCAAGTTACAGTGAAATTTAAATTTATTTCCCGTCCACAGGATGGACAATGGCAACATCCATTCCACACATGAGCTGGAAATGTTTCTGTTTGAGGAAATATTTGCTTAATTTTATAAGCTGTAGCTACATTGTTAATTCAGATCTGGTTCTTAAGTTTCCAGGATAAGTGGTCACCTCAGGCTAATACTCTATGCTGTAGGTCTAGTAAATGAATAAATACAACTTTCTACTATACGATACCTGCCAGCTCTCAACTTTTTCATCTGATACATAGTTTTATAGGAGTATTTCTAGTCACAGCGTAAAGTCTTGTATTTATCTCAACTTGTATTCATCACCTCCTTTCCTGCTGTCTGTTGATTTTCATGCGGTTCCTGGATATCCCATTTTAAAACCCAGCACACCCAGAAGGAATGTAGACTTTTTAGCTTAAAGGGAGAAAAGTTCTAATTAAGAGGTGTAAATCCTTCTGTTCCACATATTTTTAAAAAGGGGTTAGAGCCAACACTCACAATTTTCCAAGAAGAACAATCCCTCCAGCTACTGTGTGTACTACATAAGGGAGTAGAGCCAGTTTTAGGCACTTATGAAACTCAATGTATTTGCAGAGGGGCCAAATACAACAATCAACTGTATGAACTACAGAAACCTTCAGCAATCCAGTGGCGAAACCACTGGGTTTGAGCCATTTTTCCATTTAAATGTAATGAGAAGTAGTGAGACTTTTAGTCTTTGCACTCCGAGATTGCAGAAATTTCCTGTGTGTATTTTCATTAATTAAGAAAGATTAAAAAAATAACCCCCCCTAAAAACAACAACGACACCCCCCAAAAAAACCAAACCACCAGTAAGACAGTAGTTACTTATGACAATGGGAAGTCTTTTCATGTTAATCATCATCATCATCATCATCCTAAGTCATACATATAATTTCTACCTCTCTTTAGCTAGATTCCTATGGAAAGATGGCAATTTATCTTCTGATCTGAGGGAGATAGTAGGGCCCCACTGACTTTTCAGTTAGGCCCCAGAATTTTTGCAAGGTTTGTCACAAAGTATTTGTACACTTAACACACCTTAACTTATTGAGAGTATTGTAACTGATATCTGGAAACATACGTGGGAAAAAAACAGAAAAACAATTAAAGCCTTTCTTCCTTGATGCTTAGAATTCTTCCAAAACCTCCAAGGAATAACTTTCTTTTTTTTTTTTTCATTAAGTTTAATTTATGCTGACACGACATGTCTGTCTTTGGTTCTAGTGAAACCAAAACTGCTAATTAAAAGCTTCATCTCTTCCCCCAAATTCAGCAAAGCTGAACTGGCAGTATTATGATTTCAAAGGGAATACACACTTAATGTAACAGAAAGAATATTAGGTAGTGTGCTCCTAAAATAAATAAAAAAAAACCCACCACCAAACCAAAAACCAACAACAAACCACAAACAAACACAAAAAAAGTCTCATGAAATGACAGAAGCAACATGGGAACTGCTGGAGTGGCACAATACAAGCTTTTGGAGGTTGTCATATGTTAAGCAATCCCCGATGACCTGTATTTTTTACATTCTCTTTACAACAATGTTCCTGATACTCCAAGAACAAAGAAGTCATTCAAAAGTTCTCTCAAATCAGAGAAAGACACAGCAACCACAAATTTCATCAAAGTCAACCCCCAAGATCAATACATATCAGAACATATACCAGTTAGACTATCTAAAGTTTGATCACATCATTTGTTTAATCTTTTTTTATTGTTTGGAGTAAAGTCATGAAAGATTTAATGCAGCTACATCAGCCAGACTTACTAACTTTACAGAGCACTAGTAACCCATTTTAGCTATGAGGTTGATCAAATCTCACCATTTGCTCTACCTGAGATATATTCCATCAAAGTAAACATAGTCATATAACCAAATTCAAGATCCAGAGTGCTCTCACATATTTTTCTGTTTTGAGGCAGGAACTCCTGAAAGCATATGGCCAGACAGTCACTATTCTTAGTAATACGCCATCTCTGTGATTTCAGATAGGCTGACTCCAGTTTCTAGCCAACATAGCCTAACTGAAACAACAGAGGAAAAATCACCACAACAAACTATACCTTTTGCCCCATTTTTTACGTACTCAAGCTGATCTATGGTTTCATATGGTTTCCTCAGCCCTAGCTAAAATACCAGAGACTAAGAGTTGGAGCAGGAAGAGGAGTTGAAAAGGAACATTTGCGGTCAACTGGACAGCAGCAAACCACCCCTTCCTCCCTCTTTCTCCTCTCTTCTCTTTCCTCTACCATAATATGGTTTAAAAACATACCAACAAAAAAAATTACTTTTGCCCTCAGACTTCAAGATTTACCTCTGTCTTGCCATTTAGCACTCAGCAATGCAATGCCTGACCCTATACAGGCCTTTGCTATAGGCTTTGACCAATAAAAGATCATCTGCAATGCTTTCTATTCTAAGGATTCATGGCTGTACTAGAACATCCAGCCTTATAGCTTCCTTTTAGGTGGAGCCAAATACTGCATACCAAGTTTATTAGTAAGTGAATAATAAGTATATTGTTTGTACAAGGACTAGACTTCTAGTGATTTTCAGGTTTACTTTTATTTTCTCTGGGTAGGTAAGAAGTTTCAGCAACACTGGGACCATAGATAATGTACATCAGTAATAATTAAAGACCTACTGTTCTCCCTAGCATTTTCTCTTTAGGAAAACATAACTAATGCTACTTGTTTAAAAAATATATATATATTTTAAACTGTCTTGTATTTTGTCTGAAATCAAATGATGATTAGGGATAAGATTTCCAAAGGATCTCAATACACGATAGTTTCTTTTCAGGCATCAAGAAGAGCCTGAATGTTCTAAAGAATGCCACTTCTGATGAACAAAACAAATGAAACAACCAGATGTCTGTGAGGATTCAAGACATCCACTGAAATCTCCCAATAGGAATGAAACAGAATATTAACAAAGGAGTAAGAACCATGAAGAAGAGCTCCACATATCCATGAAAAGGATGCAGAGTCTTTTTTGTTTGGTTTGGTTTAGTTTTGTTTGTGGGTTGTTTTTTTTAATTGTTTGGGTCTCCAACAAGATAAGTAAAGAAGGGAACTGTAAAGAGATGCAGACTACAAATGGTCTTCATGGATGCAGTAGTGGCTTAGATGAACAGTAGCCAGAATTTAAAAACCATAAGGAGCATTGTAGGGATGCGGTGTGACAACTGCTGCCAGTGCTGGCCATTTTCAGTAGCCAGTTCAAGATATGATAATGACAGCTAAAGCATGACCATTTATGATCCTGATAGAGGAAAAACTAGGATGAGTTATACTCATGCCCTTGCACATAAGGGTCAGACTGGAAATGATTTGGTGTAGGTGATTGTCTCTTCCGAAAGTAGTAGGTTTCTAACTAAATCCTAATAATGCAAACATAAAGGCTGTTAATGTACTTATTAGCCATCACAAAATGCATTTCACATTGAATGGTTACAATACATTATATCAGCAGCAATCACACCTCTGTAATAACAGTAGCAGTTCATTTAAGGAAAGCAAGTATACCTCTTCTTCCAGCCCATTATGTGAACATGATGGATGATGATGGCACTAGGCTCATATGGGAGGGAAGTGGAGCTGGAAGGTGAAAGAACTGCCTTTGTAAAAAATAAATGGAGTAACACATGTATAGGTATTTCTGGGTATATTCAGGTATAAACATTTACAAAATAACCACGATGAAAAGATGCCTCCAAAACCAGTCAAAGACAGTTTTAATAAGAAACAGGAAAATAAATTCTCAAACAAAACTACACAACTTCAGAATTAAAAGACAAAAAAAAGTGAGCAATGATGCTTTTAGAAGTGAGTAGCTCCCAGCATTAGGACTGACTACTTCACCATGGTCAGTTGGCCACAGTCTTTAAGCCTGAGCTTGGGCTCACTGAGCAGTGGGTGATATTTGAACACAGATGTATTTGAGGCTGAAACCCAGACCTTGTTCCTCAAAGCTAGTCAGGAACTATGCTGCTAATTAGATAAGCAATTAACACAGCACTATCCACTGTTTCATAGCTAACCAGTGTAAAATGTGCTGCGTAGTTGCAATAACAACAAATCTGTGGTACAACCAATGGAAAAGAAGCATAAGAAACTACAGGCTTTTTGCTTTCTATTCAGAAGATGCTATAATAACGCTATGCATAAAAGATAATGTGGGAAAGAAGGAGAAAAACAGATTCTTTTTGAACAGAGTATTTTAATGTTTGTTTACAAACTGAAATACATGTTCGAATTTGATTGCCTCCCTGGAGTTTGGTGGAACTTAATGAACATAAGAGCAATTTAAAGTGTTCATAAAATAATTTTTCTTTTTCATATTATCCAGGTTACAGGCTGGATATGAATTTTTCTTACACGGGGGTGTTAGCAGGGAATAATTAAAAAATATAAAGCTATAAGAGTGTTTCTTCATAAGGACCCTGTAACAAAGGATGATCTTTCCTTAATACCAAAGAGCATCAAGGAAAAGATCCAGCTGTCACATAGGCTGGAGTGCCACAACCCTGTTGGAGAACAGAGTATCTGGTGGAAGCGAAGGTATGTCCTCCTCCATAGCTAGGTGCTCTAATTGTCAGTTAGCTAAGCCATAGAGTCAGGCTGTTCCTGACAGAACATCTAGTCTCCCAGCCTGATTTGCAATCCAGACAGAAGACAGAGTCCCCAGGAACACATCCTGCAGATGACCAGGACCTATGGTTGCAATTATTTCCAGAGATAAGGAGGACCATCAGAACACAGAGGCTTTTCTTCATCTATCACTAAAGAAGCTGAGCTCTGAAGTTGGCACCTCTGGAAAGTTCACAAGGTTCTAGAGGTTCATAGGGATCACAGACCTCTTTTCAGATGAGAGGACAGTGTATATTCTACTGACAACAAAGCGATGAGGAGCACAGTTGAAACTTTATAAGAGATGGAAGTGGGAAAATAAAAAACACTGCCAAAGATAGATGTGGACTAGCCAAGGTAGATTCTTTATGGCACTCGAGGTTACTTAACACTCCACTGTAAAGGCATCATGTGTTGGGGCTCATATCATAATTAGGAAACTGATTTACCTTCCCTCCCTCCCCTAATTATTTGTGCCTTTATCATCAGGAAAAAGCTTAGATGTTTTAAAGATGATTTCTGTTAACAAACATGATGCTGTAATAGTGTAGGTATTTCTTCATATGGCAGATTTCATTCCTTGAAATGGTTGTTCTACCTAATCCTTGCAAAATTCAGGATAAGAGTGACAAGCAATAGTACATCCTCTCATATGGCTCTGCACATATGCCACATTCTTAGCTATTGTTAGCTAAACAATTAGGATTTTTAACAGCAATGGGTACTGTACTGTACATGGGGATTGAGATTACTTGGAAAACAAAGCCAGGAGGGAGGACAACATCCTTCCTATTTTTCATATAAAAAACCACCATATATCAGTGCATATCATGTACTTGGGGATATGCACTGGCAGGCAGTAACTTTTCGAGGAAAACTCAGGGCACTGATTAAACCTAAGGCCTGAATGATTTGGCAGTGCTTCTTGAGCTGACTTAGCACTGCTGCTATGGGCTTTGTCTCAGAAGGAGACCCTATTTCACTCTCTGCCATTTGTTTTGCCAGAGAACCCATCTGTCAAACATCCACTATTGTTCATTGCAGAGTATATCTTCACCACCACAAATTTGTAAGAAGAAATGGCTCTGAAATTTGGGTAAGCTTGAATTAATTTTATTATCAGCATTACATTTCCTGGAAATATTTATCTGCAGTGATATGAATGAGCAGCTCTTTACAGTCTATTTTTCTTCAGATTATGTATTTGAAATTCATGTTGTGGAAACCCAAATCAACTGTTATAAATCTAAAGGTAAAGAAAAAAATATATTTTTTCTCTAAGAAATAATTTATATACTATTCCTATAGTACAGGATTTAACAAGCTGTAACAAGAAACTAAGAGACTGCATGCTTGTATCGGTTCTTATGCAAGAGAAAATCTGTAGACAGACATTCAGAACAAACTAATATAAAAGAAGTCCTTCCTAACTACTTCAGCAAGTTTTACCACTAAGTTTCACATTAAACTTAAACCAGAAACATACAGACATATCCCCACACAAAGGTATTATCGTCAACAATAATAATAAAAACAATATTATCTGAGGCCTAAAAATTGTTGAAGGCAAAATAGCTCAAATGATTCTTAATGCCTTTCAGGCACATCTGAATCAAATAAGGTAATTATTCTTTAAAATGCTTACACAAAGTCCGATTTGCATGCTAGTAATTGCTATGCCTTGTGGCATCTAGCAATTGACACAGCAATGATTTTAATTATTGTAATTTCATCAGTATAAATACTTCAAAGTTATGCAAATACTACCTCATAATCCACATAGACAGTTCAGAGTATTTGATTTACTACTCTTGTAAGGCTCTTTGTCTATGCAGTTTACTCTCAGATGTGACTGTGCATTGCAATTGAAGCCTTTCACTCACATCAAAGCTCTAAATCATAACAAGATGAGCTAATTTTACAAAGACTGACACTTCAAACATTAACTTGCAAATACAATTATAAGATGAAATATATAAAGGACTTTACTAGGATATCATCTGGCATGGATACCTGCAGCTAATCATATCTAATGTTTTCTATGACAGTGGTAAGCAATGATATTGCAAGGCCAAATGCCTTGGTGTGAACAATTACAAACAGCCACTCTTTCTTCTGAACAGCTCTATAAAAATACTTCATCCTGTTCTACCATTTAAAAGTTGAATATTTTAAGTACTTTTTTTTAAAAAGCATTAGTAGTCATTTAAATACTGGAGGGAAAACACTGTTCTTGTTATGGTTTCTGATATGGAAAAATAAAATCAAATGTATCACAGATTTATCTCAGTAATAATATTAATATTAACTCAGTAATGTAAAAGTACATCACAGCAAATGCATCTAAAACTCATATTTATGACAATTAAGGAAGGGAAAATAAAGAAGAAGCTGTACTATCATCTAGTTGTCTTTTGTTTACAGAAACCCCCAAACCCATGTTTTAGACTAGATGTTCAGATGCTGTAAATCACAGCTTTCAATAAATCTTAGACAATTAAACACAGCTCTCTTCCCTTAGATACCAAGTTCTGCATTAAGCTTACGAGCAAAAAGTTGTATATTGGTAACATCAAATCTAAAAAACATTGTTTACCAACAATATTTTCAAAGCTGTCACTAATACTTGTTTTACAGATGAGCTTCAGTATAGCACTAGTTAACCCCGGTTCAAGATCTACATGTGCTGAATGAGGAAAGAATCACACCTCTTGTAGTTATTCTTTTTTTTATTTAATTAGGTTTACTTTACATCCTACCCTGAACAGCAGAGGTAAACAAAATTGGAATGACATCACCTCCAAAGAAAATACTTCAGAGGTGCTCTGCATGCACAGGTAGCTTTGATGCCTGACCTGACAAGCAGTCAACATAGAGAGAATGTGGTAATGGCCAGAGGTAGTCCAGTAAAGAAGGATATAGTGTGTTTCTTTTAAGCTAGAAAAGACATTAGAAGCAGACAGAAATCTTTCTAACAGAAAACTACAAAAGCATCATGACATGTCTATAAAAACTGCCACAGAGTTCCTCTGTCTGTTACTGACTGCCTAATATTTATAATTTAATCTTGTAAAGGAGAAGATAGGAATAGGAATGAGGAGTGAGACAGGGACAATAAGAACTGTCAAAATCAAGGAACAGCCTTCATATAAGTAAACAATTTGGGAAAATAGAGATCTGAGGTAAAATATGAGGAAGGCCTATAAAACCATGAACTGTTTGGAGAAAGCAGAGGGAGCGATTAACTCCTACTAAAAGAATGAGAAAACAGCTGATGAAAGGTTTCCTAATTTCCTAGTTTTCATCAGCTGTTTTCTTATTCCTAGAAGAAATGAGATTTAAAGTAAACAAAATGAAATATTTTTTTAATGCAGTATGTCATTAAAAGGCAGAGATCACTGCCTTAGAATATTTTGAAGGCAGAGGAAATAAATGGGCTAAAAAAGTAATAATTCATAGAAAGGGGGGTTGTCCAGAACTATAAACACTCTGGATAGGATGCAAAGACTGACCCAGGGGGTCCCTAGGAGACTAACTGCTGAAACAGGAACGATATCACTCCATACTTTCTATCTGTCTTTTACTTGTTAAGTATTTGCCACTGGCCACTGTCACAGATTGGAAACTAACACAGAACTGTTCTGAGGCTTCTATGGAAGTAAGCGATTGTAATATTTTGCAAAATGGCAAGCATATAGAATCACAAACTGTAAAAATTAGCATGAACACAATGTATAGTATAAATATCTTAGAAGAACGTATAACACAGTCTGTGGAATTCAAACGTAACTTGGGTTCTCAGTTATTGCTCCAGCAGAATCAAGACGAAGTTGACATAGGGAAGAAAACAAGATGTCAACATCAAACATTTCAGCCAAGGTGTAGCCTACACAGCTAAAGGATGACTTGTAAATCCACCTCATGTAAGAAAAGGGAAGGAATCACTTGAAAGGAAACACAGAAAATCAGACAGCAGCATGAACAGCTAAATAAATTCCACAGAACAAACAATGAAACACTGAATGATAACAGTGTTGAATCACACTACCATAAGAGCAAGGTGATGGAAGTGACATACCAATGGAATGACATGTAAGAAACTGAAAATACCACAAACCAGAATTAGTTTTACATGTATTACTAGCTGCAATTACTCCAGATAGTTACCTTTCATTTTTTTTAATCTCTTCAGTTCACTGGTTCAAAAATTTCCATGTTTTGGTAAGTTTCCTTCATCTGATGAGGAAATAAGAGTGGTTTAAAAAATTAAGAATTATTGTAGTGGAAAAAAAAAAACTTCCTCTGTCTCTTCCTGGCTCTCATGTGGAAACAAAATCTTTAGTAATTTATATATAGCTCAACATTCAATATCTATTTCAGTCCAATCTAAAAAAAACACACAACATTAAATTTATCAGAATATATTTTCCACCTGCATCTTTATTTGTGCACCTAAATGGCTTATTTTTTTTTGCAGGTACTATATTCTTTCAGCAGTTTAAATCAGTGGTGGCTGTAATTATGCAGCATTTAAGTTTTTATGCCCTGGGTAAAAATATTAGTTCAAGTATTCTTACTACTGTAAGCACAAAAACATTTTATATCTTACCTAAAATCTAGTAAAAATGTAAAAAAAAAAAAATTAGGTCAGATGATTCAAAAAATTTTTCATCCTTGTAAGCAGTCCTTCAATGGCAAATACAAAATAGACTGAAAAAGGAAAAAGTGCCATGGGAAAATGTTACTGTCATTATCTCTGCTACAACAAAAGACAGAAGTAATTGTGTTTCTATAATTCCTACACTGGTACTTTTCCAGCCCTTATAAGTTTTTTGAAAATAAACCAAAACACTGTTACTGCAAGACTAGTACTAAGAAATCAATATACAAAAAATACAGTTTTCAGACAACTTAAAATAAAAGATGCAATATACATACTTGGGGTATGTTTTTGGGGAAGGGAAGATGTATGACTTGCTAAGTTATACTAAAAACCCCACAAAACCTAATAGAATCCAAGTTTAATTTTTAACCTCTTGACTTTTCTTTCTGTTAATTAACTTTGGGATTCCATCCAAAAGTATTTGCACAACATTCATTTAGTAATAAATTAAATAATCTCAACTATTGCTGAGAACAGTGCATCCTTATAGTCTAAGAAGTATGTGTTCCAGAAATACTTTCTTGTAACCATTAGAAGTGACTTGGAGCATGATTAAAAACCATGTAACACTAAATTCAAATTAAACACATTGGTAATTAGATTCACATGTGTTTAGAGCAACACAATAAACCAGTATGCACACAAATATTTATATTATGAAACCAAAGTAAACAAGTAACAGGAGAAAGAGAACAGGATGAAAATTGAAGCCTTACAGTCTTTATATTGTACCATACAGTACACTGACACTAGAACAGTTAGTGTTCAGTATTGCAAAGTATGCTGCACTGTTTTATGAAGTCTTAAAAGAATCTATCCCAAGTATTAGTAATTACAACACCATGTAATGACAAAAAACAGATCAAAAAAAACCCACAACCTGTTAAAACCCTATTTTTTTCCCCTCTACTCTACAAACCCCAATAAATGTTTCAGGTTTTACTCAAAGCCACTTTGTTTTACATCAGGACTGAATGTTTCAAGTTCTATGATTCACTTATTTAAGCAAAGAATAGTTGATGAGCCATCACCAATATATGTCAGGAGATTCATATAAAGCTAGTGATCAGTAATTTGCAGTCTATAATATCTCATGAATCAACTTGAGAAATGTCAGAATAAAAAAAACCCCAACAACCCAACAACAACAAAAAAACCTTCACTACATTATTTTCTTACTGAAGGCTCTCACTGAAAAAAACAAAACAAGACAAAAAAAATAATCCTAACAAATCCAAACAAAAAAGCCCAACCAACCCAACTAAGCAAAAAAAACCCACAAACCTTTGGACAGATCAGTCTTTATGAAGGAAGACTACCTGAAATGTTTTCATTTGAAAGTCATAATTAAATAAAGTGTTCCCTCAGATAATTTTCTCTTTATGCCCACTACCACATCACACTACAATAAAAATTTAATTTCTACAAAACCTATCATTTTTTTGCTCTCATCCATGCCCAAAAAACTTGATATGAAAGAAAATTCTAATCTGTATTACCTGCAGGAATCATATTCCTAAGGATTCTGTATCTAGACGGACATGCAACATCCATAAAAGTAAAATTAGAAAAAGATTACTGGTTGAGAGATGAGAAGACTTTCCATTTCGGTTATGAATTTGGTTTTGGTCTGGTCTCAGTGGTATGAAGTTATCACCATTGGTGTTATTTGGTGGTTCGTTTGAGAAATAAACAATGGCGTTGATCTAGTTTATGATGATAAGAGAATCTCACTATGTCCCTTTTTAACAGTTTGCTCAAATTCAAGCAGACCAACTAAGAATTACATCTAAAACCTTCAGAATAGACAAAGTAAATTTAAGAGAGTAAAAGAAGCAGCATTTTTCCCAGCAGACCCACACTGACTTTGTCTTTTAATGGAAAGAAATGAAAACTATAAAAAAATAGTTTTAAAATTTATTTGTCAATTTACAGCATTTGTGGTCAGAAACATTTCCTCACACAAACTCTCAGACTGCTTTGTTGAGTGATATAGATGCAGCAGAATTTGAAGAGCCTTGATTATATTGTACATGTATTTCATGTCATAAACATATGAAACATTTAAAATATGGTATTAAATATGTAACAACATTTCCTGGCACAAAAAGAACAAAGGTGTGAGAGAGCAGTTTTTTAAAAAGCTTTTAAATAATGCTGGTAAGAAATGTCCCAACATGATAAAAATCCTGTATTGGAATAAGTTCCCTTTCATAGTATTCTCTTTGTTGTAGATACAGGCTGTGCCTGGAAAAGGCACTGCTGGTTGCTTTAAAAAAAAAGTTTTTAACTATTTAAGCTGCTACATAACTCTTTTAAACCATCTGGTAGAAAAGATGGCTACAGCTTAAGGGTTAAACAGTATGTTTATGGTTATGAGCAATACTTAAATAACTGTAATAGTAGTAAGAGATGCTCAGAATTTAAAATAACTTGATTATTTTTAAATAATCACCATCTTATCAACTCCTTCCTGCTGCTTTCTGTAGCTTTCCCTTGACATTCCCTTGAGTAGGATAAACTACCTGACTTCCTTGTTGCAAGCTCTGAATAACAGTAAGACAGAGTGCATACTGTTGCCCCGTGTCTGTAGTACTTTAGATCATATCTGGGGGAAGAAAAAAAAAAATGGTGGAAAAAAGAGGACTACAGTTTGGAAATTGCTGAAAATAATCTACTTTATATAAAAAGCCTGTTCTCATCATCAGGCACTGTTGTCCTGGCAGATGTAAATTTGCGTTTCCTACATTAGTCCTTTAAGTGGACTAGATCCTCTGATATCTAAGGACAGAATAAAAAAGGAGCTAAATCAGTGGAGAACGAGTCAGACTTGGATCTGTCAGCAGTCAACTGAAAATCTCACAGAATAAACCCCTCAATCTCTGTTTTCACTTGAAGATGCAACCAACTGAGTCAATCAGAAATTATCTGATTTATTTCAAGTTTTGGAGTGGTTCCTGAACGGCACACTGAAGAAACTAGCTTGGTTTCCAGCACCTTTCTCCTTGCATGTCCACAACATCTATTTCTTTAGATAAATCAGAGAACACTGTGCCAAGGGCCTGCTCAATATAGTCCTAAAAGCACAGGAGGAAAAGTACATGCCTTACAATCCTCACCCAGAAAAACTCTCCCTGAATGGCCGGGAATAGCACTGAAGAGCCAAGCACATGCTATACATTTGTAAGCATGCCTAACATATTGTCTGGTAAAGACAAAATACTAGCATGAGTTTCTGATTTCCCTTTGAATTTCAGGCACTGTGGGAAAAAAAGGTAGTTTTTCCTTGTCTGGCTTAAGAAGTAAAGTTCATTCAGGCTGCAGTGACTCCTGGGAGTCATAACACTTCTTGCAGGCAGGCTCCTTCCCTCTGGGTCCACCTGGAATTGCAAGGATGCAGGTAAACAAGGTAGGGCACTGGGTTCAGTGGTGGCAAACCTCAGCAGGATACTAAACCCCATACAAAACACTTGCCTTTTTTAATCTTCTGTAAGCCTAAGTGTATGAGATCAGCTATCATAGCCTTGTAAGAAATTTCCCTGCCTACTGAGACTGCACTCTGAAACTACTGTTTCAGACAACATATTACATATTGCTCTTGAACAAATACAGGAGTTTCAATTTTTTATTTGTTTTTGTCTATAGCAGTGATCCAAATTACCCTTTATTCCAGTTCTTTTTGTATCCAAGAAAAGCCTGACTTTATTGTTTTGCATCTTATATTGTATTACCAGCTCCTCTAATTGTATCCTGAATTCACATTGGCATGGAAAATTTGCACCCCCTCACACGGAAGGAGACTGGCCCACACAAACTTTATTTATATATATGGGACAAATCTCAGAAAGGGAAAAGTTAGCTTAGAGATCAATAAAACATTTTCCCTGTGTTTACTGAGAAATGTACAGATAGCGGAAGGAATATTTTCAATAGCCATATTTATAACAATGGCAATGCAACAATGCTAAGAATTTACACAAAAAACAGCATGCCAAAAAAAATTCAGATATTTTCTACACAAACTCGGATGGAGAAACCTAATTACTACATTAGAAATCTCCCTTCCCCAACACCTTCTGTGTTAAGCAAGCAGGATTAATGAGCAGTACTTCTACCTGTTAGGTAAGGAGTGGCTAGAAGAGTCCACCTGTAGCACTTCCCTACAAGAACCCCAGAGGATGAACAGAGGATCCAGTCTGCAATGCTGAATTACTACAGGCGAGAAAGGCACACATGGCCTCTTTAGAAGGAGAGCTCTACACAGCAGACATCTGCTTCCTCTGCTCTGAACCCTGTGTCTGCTATGGTGGTGCACGCATTCATTCCCACTGGTACTCTCTTTACCCTTCGCTAAGCATGCTTGCTTAATGCAGTCTTTCAGCTAGTGGAAAATAGGTCCCTTGAAGGCTGTCATTCCCTTTCGGTAACCCCCTGGAACAAAACAAAGAGGTGATCTGACTTTCTGCTCTCCAGAGTTCACTTGGGATCAATTCTAACAACTCTCATAATGTCGAGATTAGGCAGCTTTTCCTCCTCCTTGTTAACAAGGCAATGACGAAGAGTGAGACAAGTCAATTTCCTTTTCAAATAAAACTAAGAAGCCACTCTCAAGTAAATAGAAAAGTTACAAATAAATAAACAGGGATTCTGACTGGTGAAGCCCTGCAATACTTCATACTGGAGGTTATGGCGCCCAGGCCTGGGGAAGTTGGGGATCATCTCTAGGAAGCTGAAACTGGGATTCCATAGTCTTTAAAGAGCAGATGCAAATCCCAAGAGACTCCTTTTTAAGGTTAAGCTTGAAAGCTGCCCTTTTGAAATGGACAGCTGCCAGCCCAACTGCTGACCCCGTCTTTTCTCCGGACAGGGGCCTAAGCAACCAGGGAGCTGACATCTCACCTGCCTTCCCTCACAAGTGGCAGCAGGCAGGATCTGGCACCTCCAGACCCAGGCAGCCGAAATTTCCGCTGAGCTGACTGAAAAGCAGAAAGCAGAGCTCAGGAACCAGTCTGGAAATAGCAAGGTTAAAATGACCTGTTCTGAAGCAAAGTCCTTTAAAGCATGGGCTTTCAGGAAGGCATTTGGCCAAGTCGCGTCGGACCTTCCCTCTAGTGATCAATCTCACCTGCATTTGACGTGAGGAAAACATTCTTCACCCTGTTCGCTTTGGTCAGAACACCAATGGGTTTCCTCCCAGCCAGCTGATTTATGAGGTGACTAACGTCTCTCCCAGAGCAGGGCTGCAAACCCCTGTTATCCACTCGTATGACTAGAAAACTGTCAAGGGCTGCACAGATATCGAGTGGAACTTTTCTTAATTACTGAATTGATTACAGGAAAGAAATTGAGGAGCATGGCCCCACCCCTTTGGTGGGTTTTCTCACAGAACCTGCACTGGACGAACCCTGTCCATGTTAAGCTAACAGCCAAGCTATGAAAAAAACCCACCACCAAATAACATGTTTTATGCACTTCCCAACAACATATCTCACTGTTGTTTACAGAACTGAGCAAGCAGGTGGATAAAAGCACCTGTCCTGCTTAAAATCACTTCATCTTCAAACACTCCTGATCAGGTTATCACTGCAGTCTTGCATAAAGGACAATTACACTCAAAAAATCTGCCGAGCATAAGGCCAGGTATTTTTGGAAAGAGGTACTAGTTGGTGCAGATTTTGATTCACCAATACGTTATTAAAGCAGATTTGATTTCAAAGCACTCAGAGACCTCATCTAACTAGCCCTTGCCTGCTGTGTGATAAAAAGATCACCTAAAAAACATGACCAAAAGAAGGAAAGGTGAAGGGACTGTTTCCTGCAGGTTTACCCCAGAGACGTTCTGCAGCTGGGCCTGAGATGCAGGAAAGGGGAGGATGCAGGCAGAACATGAAGTAAAAGTGGGTGAAAAAAGATTTAAGCAGCTGTGATTTCCAGACTGCAAAAAGGCTGACATTTTAGGCAAACACTTAAAATAAACAACTTTTTTCAAATTCTTGTTAAAAGCAAGCCTGTGGTCTAACCTTCGACACAGTGAAACTATTTACTATGACGTACTTTGCAACGAGGAATACAAAAGGAAGAACTGGGCCTAATGACTCATGGAATAAAAAACCTTAACTCTGAGAATAAATAGTTTGATTTAAATTAAGAGTAAAACTTGTCATTGCTTTAAGTTAATACCATCAGAGTAGGAATATAGCTGAATTGAGTCAGAAAATGTTTTTACAAGCATTTTAGCTTCACGGGTATGACCTGCCCAGTTCCCACTTCTTTGAGCAGACATTCAGGAGAAACAAGGGCAAATGCTGGATGCAGGGCTAGTTCAGCTTGGTATAGCTGTGTGAATTGCCAACCATAGCAGCTGACCATCAGCCACACAGCTCAAAGGTCAACTGGCAAGTTGTCCATATCTCCCACTATCTCAAGATTTACAGGTTGTGCTGGGCAGTGGGAGACCAGTGTTTTACAATTAGCAGAAGCAAGCAATGCCAACACTGACTTAGGGTGAATAATCGAGAAAAGGTCATTTAGCTCAGTCTTTTAAGTAAGAGGCACAAGCTGGGAACTTTGCTATGTCCCAAATAGGGTCCCACATGCTTGTGGCTGGTACCAGCACCTTATACGTAAATATAATAAACTCTAAAACCCCAGCACTGTGAGCGCTACATACCTCAGACGTGCAAGTGCAGCTGGATGAAACAGGACCCCTGTAGAGTTAGGTACACAATAGAACAATTGACATTATGATTAGGGGGCATTAATTGTTTGTGTCTTTATCTCCCCAGGAGTGTTACTGAACCCTTTTATCAGACACAACCCCAGCTCTATCCCCTATTTTTCCCCCAAGTCATGAAACAGCAGTAATGTGGCATGTGAAAAGTTTTATGTCTATTGCTTGACTAGTTCCTGGTGCTGCCACACAGAAGATAAAAACAGGTTGTTTCTCTGGCCTTCTCCTTCAAATTAAGCTCCCAACAGTTTGCCCAGCACTACATTTATCGAGATGTACTGAGGGATGTAGGGGAATAATTGACCGAGAATCACTGCATAAATGCAATTTCCTTAGGAAAACATGTTAGAAATAGATTGAAAGAACATTACAAACTGTCTTTTATTTCTACTTCATTACAGTCCAAACGTGCCATGAGGTGTACCAAAAGTTTAGAAAAGAGCAAACTGTCTTACATTCCAAAAGAAGAAAACAAAACAAACAAGCCAAACAAACAACAACAAAAGATCAAAAACCAAACCAAACAAAAAAAACACCAAAAAACCCCCACGAGGAACAATCAGTTCTGTAAGATTTGTTTAATTTAAGAGTGTAATAATTTTTTCTCCTGTGATAATTAAAATTACATATAGCATTAGGTGGAAGAGGCCAACTTCTCTTCCCTTTGCAATAAGAATAATAGGTATTCTGTAATTAACTGCTTAAGAAACCCAACAAACCAACCACAACCCTTTATTTCCAGACCACTTTTTTAATACATTCTCAAAGATTAAAATTACTAGTATTCATTATTTAACTAATATTTATGGTACACACACTCGGTCTGTAAGAATATAAATGGTCCTTCATTTAAGTAATCTCACAGTGACAACCTTCCACAGATAGGTATTGGGTTTATGACATTATTCTTAAATTCTTATTTTCCATTTTTTAAAATTACATTAACAAGCGGAAGTTTTCACTGAATATGAGTTGCATTTTCCTAGAAGATAAACACCATTAAAATGGATAGATTTCTTCATTCCTTAAAAAAATGAAAAAGACCTGTTTTAGCTCATCTCTTATTCCTCTAAATACATACCAAAAGCAATTAAAATACAATACATTATTATTCACATCAATTTTATGGAAAAAAATACATCAATTAACTCAAATGTATTTATAAATGTTTGCTCAGGAGCATTTTCCTAATGTCCAGCATTTTGCCATTTGCTGCCAGTTCTAAAAGGCCTTTTCCACAATGTTTTAATCATGAAGCTTTGCAATTAAAATTAAATTACTAATATATAAATTCCATTGGAAAGCTTTTTTGAGTTCCTATAACAATGCCTTAATTAGGCTATAAAAATAACTGTGTACTGGAAAATATATAAGAATTAAGTATCACAATTAAAAATCACAATTAAATAAATACAATTTAAAACTATAGAGAATTTGGAATATTGAAAATGTTATTACAGCTTTCAATACTTTTAAGTAAAAATTATATTATAAAATCCCATCTTTATAGCATTTTATCTACCAGTCAGAAAGAGAACTTAAGTGCCTATCATACTTACCAGCCAACATAATTTTCATGTTACGAAATCTTCTCTAGTTTTTACCAAAAGTTTATTATAGCTCAACTTTCAGATTCTAACCTTGATTAATGTTTCCTTCCCAAGTTGTAGGAAATTTTATAAGTTATTAGAAGTTTAGTCTACTTGAATACATACATACTCTCTCTAAAATTCAATATGTTAAAATCTTATAGCTATTAATTTCTCAGAGAAAATCAAGATTTCAAAAATTTTTGTGAATTTCTCTGTCTGATGAGGGAATCAGAAACAATGTTTTCTGAGCAATCACAACTAGCTAGTATTCCAAATACTGAGGAAGTCATTTTAGGTAAACACCGTTTGGGGAGTTGCATATAGTAACATATTCTGGGAAATGCACCTCTTCCCTGGTATATTATGTGCAAAAGTAAATAAACCCATTAGTTTTATTTGTAGAAAAAAAGCACTCAGGTCTAACTTCAGTATCCAAAATCAAGCACAGTAGGAAATACATACCTAAACCATTGTGGTTTGTTAGGGATTTTTAGTGTTTAACACGTCATGTCAACAAATCACTGTCTATACATGCTAGGCAGGGCTGCACAAGACAACTGTGATTAGCCATGAAATAAATAATTTAGGAATTCAATAAACTATGGGAAAACTATCAACATTTTTGAATCATCCAATTTTTCATAAGCTGCCTTTGTAATGGTCACTTTTATTTCTCACTTCTTGGTTTTTCAGGATAATTCTCAGTTGACAAATGAACTGAACTTAAAACAGAACGTAAAGGAAACAATATTTTCTTTGTGGCTAGATCTGTTTTTCTTCCTTTTCTTTAGGAGGCTGTCTCTATACATAACTGCTCATCGGCCTCTAGCTGAAGTGCCAATATCCTGTTGCTCAAGTGCCTCAGTTACAATGTGAAAGAATAACCAAAATAGAAGGATCTGGGGGAGGGAAGGGCTGGGGGGGTGGGGGGGAAATCAGACCTGTAACGAATTTTTGATTAAAACTAAGAAAGAAATAAAACAAAATCCAAAATACACAAACAGAAAATCTCAACGTACACATGGGTCCCCTACCAGAAAAATTTATGAGTATTTGTACACAAACTTGCTCATAAACCACTTTACACATCAGCCATGGCAAGTATATGTGCCAGTTAGGTGAAAAACTATATATCCCTTTTTCCAAAAAGCAGGTCGTGTGAAATGTATTTATTAAATTGTTGCATTTTTTTTTCTAGAAATGCTGTTTCAGACCCTCCAAGCAGTTCTAAAATTTATCAACATAACAGAAGGATGGCAAAAGTGCAACAAATAATTAGGTCACACTATTTAAACACTTTGGTATGTATATGAAAATTAAAGAAATGCATGCCCACATATGTGAAATCGAGATTGTTTTCGGCAGCAAATTTATGAGACATCTAAAGTTATTAGTGAGTTCTAAGGAACAGCCTTAGGCACTGATTATGCGCTATTCATTTTCCTGGTAAGTACTGCCTGAAAATGGCCATCCTCACCAAGATCAAAAGTCTACCTTGAGGAGTATCCTTACTTTGATGGTAGATAGCAGTAAATCCTTGCGTAGAGTTTAAATTAAAAAAAAAAAAAAAAAAAAGGAGGGTGGGGGGAGTAACACTAAACTGTCTTCCAGCTTCTGCAATGAGAATTTAGCCAGTGTTCTGAGCTCAGCACCCCTGGTAGACTTCTGTATTAGTTTGGCAGCCTCTCTGAACCACTTTGGTAGCCACTCTCATTCCTTTGACCTCTGCCACCCGTAGCACAGTATTAACACTGCAGTTACGCAGTACACACTCGGTCCAAACATAATGAAATATTTTTTCCTTCATATAGCAGTTTCTCTTATCAATATTTATCTACTACAAAAAGACAACTGTAGTACAGTAGAAAGGTACAATATGAGTATCCCTTTTTAGGCATTTTTAATATTTTTCCCTGGAAAATCTCTCCCAGAACTTGGAGATATTCTTCCCTACTCTCACTAAAACATGAGAGAAATGTCAAGGAAGAGTTACTTTGTCTGCTTAAGGCTTTGTTTTTTCCCTTTTTTAAATAATTTGATTAATATGAATGACAGGTACAACATCTTTTTCCTTGTGATCACATTTAATACTTGAAAACACTGAGTTGAAAAATAGAGGCCAGACACTTGCACAATAAGAAGTGATTTATTGTAACACACAGAAAATTCTGTCTTTGATAAATGTTAACACTATAAACAATTTCTATATTGCTTACAGATTTCAGTCTTTTCAATCCCTGTAGATATCTATCTTCTTTATCCCAACAATTATAACTGTAATAGTAATTTCACTTTACAAAGTTGCAAAAATATATCGGTGGCTATTGATACGGATAAATCTATAGCCAATGTTAATTTGATTTTCTAAGATAAAAATAATTAATTTTAATTTTCCATGGGTCATACAAAGGTCGGAGGGCCCTACTCATGGCAACAAGCATAGAACATATACAAGATGATACTTTTTTAATTCTAAATCTTTCTTACATTGTAAGTGCTTTTTGGCAGCTCATAATTTAAAATTCTCACAAAGAAAAAATAACAAGCACTATAAATAAAGTTTCCAAACAGCCAATTGGAATCAGCAGGCAACATCAGTTCCTATGAATTTTGCTGGTCTAGGTATCTTAGAAGTGAAAACCATAACATGAAAATGAATGCAATATTATGTTAAACAATGTAATATGTCCATTCTGATCTTTAAAAACTGAAATATTAACTGCAAGTATTTTCTAGTTGCTTCTTCTTAAGGTTATGATCATACTATTCCAGTTACAGAAATTTTCATCCCGTTGCACATTTAAAACCCCTCTCTAAATAAAACACTTAATTTTTCAGAAAGCAGTATGTATTAGTAATACAGTTGCTATGCACAACAGTGAGATGAAGACAAACATGTATAATTTTTGGTTTTAACAGTTTGCCACACAACTATAGTTAGATCCAAAATAAAATAATAATAAAAAGCAGAGTGTATAAATTCTTTCTTTACACTTTTGAAAGTGGCAAATGGTTGAAAGGAACAGTTCATAATAGAGATAAGGTAAGGAAACACAGACCTGAAATAAGCAAAGTTCCTGAAAACAGTTAAGTAAAACGAATAGCACAGTAGGGACTGAATTAAATTTTTAAACACACACAATAGAATACCTGTATAACACAAGTGATTTCCTTCTTACAGTCATAAATTCAACATACAGAAACAATGCATTGCAGAATGATGCACTTTATAGGGTTTTTTTTTCTTCCGTTCTTAAAATATAGAACTATTATGATTCTCTTGTGTGGATGATAAATCCCACTCAAAATTCTACCCACTGTGAGTTCTAGCAAAGCATAGTACTGAGAATAAGCTGTGGGAGAATGAATTATGATATACCAGTGGTTTCTGCAGTGTGTGTATTGAAGACAGCAAGGAGTGGAAGGGAAGGAAGGGCACACAAAAGGAGGAAGATAAAAGCAATACTTTAAAGGTAATTTTTAAAAAACACAATAACATTAAATGCAATATTAAGTAATATTAAATAATTAAAATAAATTAAAATCTAAACTAAAAAGAGCATACCTTATAAAATTTAAAATTAAATCAGCTGCCTATGAAAAGTACTCTGTAAATAGTGAAATTTATAGGCATGAATTCAGATGTCAGCTTTCAATACTGATATTATTGAAACTATTTCTTAAACTGTTTTCTTCAGAAGCAATAACATAATTAAATTCATCAAAGCTCCTATGTGTCTAAAGCTATAGGATTTCAAGGCATTTAACTCTGAGACCCTGAAAGACAAATATTTGGGCCTGAAAAAACCCAACAACCCAAAATAAAGAAAAGCAGAATAATGGGTGCATACTCAATATTTGAAAATATTGGAGACATTCACAATTTTAAAGAGTATTTGAGCAGGAGAGACTAAAACTCTTCTAAAAACATGAACCACTTGAAGCACTCCAGTAATTTTCAATTGCTTTGCAATGTGCAAGCAAGGAACCTTGATCACTTTCACAATGAAGCACTTAAGCTCTCTGATAATTTTACACCCTTATATGCCACATATTTCTAGAACCCCATCATTTCCTAGCTGAAGTGGTTTTAAAAGTATGTGAAGTGCTTCAATAATTTTAAATTATTCTGTGTAATGCAAGCTCAGAACCCTGATCACCTCAAAATTTAAGAGCTTATAAAAAATTGAAGTAGCCCAATATTTCTGAATGATTGGGTATTGTGATTTCACTTGTTTTATAAAGTGCTTCCATTTGGAAGGAAGTCTGGTGATAAACTGAAATATAGCTGTTGGCTAGCAAATATAGCCATGTAAAAATATAATATTAAAAAAAATGAATCAGAGAACATGCTTATGCCCCCCACAAAAATCAGAACTCAGGCAATACAATGAAAAGGAAACGGTATCCTGAATCTCCAATTGCAAGCAAAGGAGAAAAGATCTGTCTCAAAATTCAGTAACAAACTATGTGTACAGAAAGAGATAACATATTAGAATATACAGAAGATACAATAAATCAAACACTTCTTCGCTTCCAGGAGAGTTATAATTATTCATATGTCTCACAGCCTTTACAGATATATTTTATTAATATCTGTAATGAATATTATTTGATCATTTTGTCAATATGTAAGGAACTTACACACATCTTGCTTTAATCTGTGCTGTATGGGTTTTTTCAGGGTTATTTTTTTATATAATAAAAATCAGACAGGGATATTGTCACTTACACAACAGATAATAACAAAAAATATGCTTTATTTCTGCCAGCAGTTCTATGCAACAATACTTTGGTTTGCTGAGGAAAAAAATATTCTTATCTCTTGAAGGTTTGCGGATAGTTTGCTGTTCTCAAAAGGCTTGGATTTTAACTAATTATACACACAATTTGGTGGGCAAAGATGACAGCTACCAGGTTTATCCACCTATGTAATGGAAAGTGAGGCTTCTCTATAGATTACCTTATTTATGTTCATAACCTATATAAAAAAATGACCCCCTACACCAGGAATTTCAGCAATGTTTGTCATCTTAAATTTCAATTAATTCCCACACATGCTTAGAAAAATATATTTAAAAAAAATAATCTCACATTCAGCATTCATTGTCCTCTTCTATACTTTCTTTTACCTTCCCATTTCTTGCACATATACAGCAGGATTTCAAATTAGGGAGTTTACAGACTCAGTGTCTTATTTTTCATTAAGTTCCCAATTAATAATTAGTTGAGGTCTGGCAGTGGACAAGAGGTCCACTGCAGAACAGTGTCTTGGGAGAAGACCTGCAGAAAAGGAAGCAGAGAAAGCACAGAAGGTGCCAGGATTCCTGCCCTTTCCACCCAGTGCCAGGAACTATTATGATCTTTGGCAGCTATTTTGGTTAATGCTATGGTTTTGCTGTTGTATCACTTTCTGAGGAGCCTGAAATCCACTCAAAAGGATGGCCCACTTGTTGGCTAAGGTGTGTACATAACTTCCATTAGGATTAAGAGTATCAATGTTCCGCAGTGGAAAAACAGCTAATAAGGTATGTAACCCTTCAAGCACCTTTTTTTCTAAACCAAACATTTCCGCAACTAGGTCACAAATCCCTTCTCAAAGAAGCAAAGGAAGACACTGAAACCAAACAGAGGCTCACCTAAGTTACTTCAGCAAAAAGACTAATCATCAAACTGAATGAACCATCAGGACTTCAACACGACTTCTGAAGCTGAAGAAATTTATCATTTCCCATAAATAGCACACATGTCCTGTATTTTTTAGCAATAGTGGCATGCGAAGGAGAAATACAACAGTTCACATGTCTGCTAGTATGAACAAGCAGGAAATAGCATCACGTAATTCTTTTTCTAAATCAATATCTAAATGTTCTGGCCTAGCAAAAAAAATCTTCATACAATGTTCAGGTATATTTCTTCAGGTAACAAAACTGGAAAGAGAATACATCTTCTTTCTTAAAAAAAACATTGTTATTTATTGCTCTTTCTTACTATGCAGCAGCAGAAATATTTGTTTTGTCTTTAGCTCTGGCTTCTTGGAGTAAGAGAAAAAACTTTATTCCAGGAATTCTTGACATGACTCAGTAATGAGATTTTTTTTCCACTGTCTATCCCATCAGTAGTTTGCAATTTGCTCTAGAAGATTCACTTGCTAAATGTGTCCAACTTCCTTTTCTTGGCCCCAGCTTTTAAGGGTAGAACATCCTGATTACCAAGAGAGGTGTAGGAATGCATTTACTATGGGAATTAACTTTACTTTAAAATTCTAGAAGCATGTTTTCAAAACAGGCCAAAGGTATGAGTAAAGAAAGGATGTTTTGCTCTCCATGTTGCCCCTGAGGTTTTGCACATCTCTGTTTTCTCTTGCGTGTTGACTTAAAGTGAAAGCTGAGTCAATAAAGTCAGGTTGTAAAAGACCCAGTTTAATTTAACATAAGGAATAGTGATAGGAAATACAAATAATCTGAGCAGAGGAAGTCCTTTTAAATAGTGGTTTTGATCATCATGTTTTAAGGAACTTTTATTTGGAATATGTTGGATCTGACATGCCATCAGGATGACTCATTCTGCTGAAATACATCATGTTTCATTATTATTGCATAATGTGACATATTGATATAACCAGATGAATTGTCAAAACAAGATGTCAAGGATGTGAAATTCAAATGAAGTAAAGTTTGGAAAAAGTCCTCAAAAGTGACTACATGTTATTACTTTAATTACATATTTTACTCCATTTTGAAAAGCAGGTATTTCTATATTAGTACCTCTTTGGACTTGTGTTTAGAATAGCTTCCCTTAATTTAGCCACATGTTTTTGCATTCCAGATGACATTTGCATGGACACCTGACCAGAGAACACCCTTTCAAAGTAAAAATATTTTCCACAACAGGGAAATATGGTGTCATGGTTTAACCCCAGCTGGCAACCAAGCACCACACAGCCAGTTGTTGCTCCCCTCCACTCAGAGGGATGGAGAGAAGAATAGGAAAAGGAATGTAAAAGTCAAGGGTTGAGATAAGAACAATTTAATAATTTAAACAGAATAAAGAAGTAAGAACAACAATAATAACAATAACAATAATGATAACAAAATTTTGGTTTTTTGAAAGGTGGGGGGAAAAGGGTAAAGCAAAAGCTGCATGCACAAGCAAAGCAAAGCAAGGGATTCATTCACTTCTTCCCATGGGCAGGCAGGTGCTCAGCCATCCCCAGGGAAGCCGGGCTCCATCGTGTGTAATGGTTACTCGGGAAGACAAACACCATAATGCCAAATGTCCCCCTCTTCCGTTTTCTTCCCCCAGTTTATATATCAAGCATGACGTCATATGGTATGGGATATCCCTTTGGCTAGCTTGGGTCATCTGTCCTGGCTGTTTCCCCTCCCAATCTCCTGTGCCCCCCCAGCCCTCTCGCTGGCAGGGCTCAAAGAACTGAAAAGTCCTTAATTTAGTATAAACATCACCCAAATTAAAAATATCAGTGTCCTATCAACATTGTTCTCACATCGTAGCCAAAACACAGCAAGTTCTGTACTAGCTACTAAGAAGAAAATAACTCTATCCCAGCTGAAACCAGGACATATGGGAAAGGAAAACCCTTTTCCTTCCACAATTTCTCTTGCTTCTTGTTGGGGCTGGGCAAATTATAAAGCAATAATTTTTTAATCTGGGTTTTTCCAGTCCCTCAAAAATTTACTAAGGACTAACACTTCTGAGTCGTGCCGTAGGTAACCCTGCTTGAGCACAGTGTTGGACAAGATGACTGCCAGAGGTCCCCTCCAACCTCAACCATTCTGTAATTCTGTGAAAAATTCTAACTTTAGCCTTAAATCTCCATCTGTTTCTAAAACCCTTGTAAACATTTGAAAAAGCTGAGTCTAATATGAACCCCTTTGCAAACAGATGTAGCTGATATGCCACTTTCATACCCACAATAGAGTTTACGAACTTCATTCATCAGTCAAAAGAGTGGTCAGACTGATACGGAACAAACCACTATCCAGATCTGAATATCTGCGGCCTTTCATTTTGACTAGTAGTTATACAGGTTTAAGGCTGCAGTACTCCTTACAAGACTTTCTACATTCATAAGAGATGGTAGTTTCAGCAGGAATGAACGCTTCTTTCAAGACAGAAAGTAGAGAGATTCTCAAATTCTGTCACTTCCGCAAGAAAACTCTCTCCTGATGCAACCACAGATAGGTAAATTGTAATGCAAGGTGTCCAGTTTCTTGGAGTTAGAGGTTTTGAACATACTTAAGAATTCCTCCATTGGCACCCATGTACATGCTGAGATTGGTTTTCTCCCAGAGCAGTTCTCATGGCTCACTGGCACAGGACACGTTCCTGTAACTGACCTAACTGAATAGTACACTCCTTTTACTGTATAGAAAATAAAGGTTAGTACCATCTAACCTCAGCCTTTGTGTTAAAATACTAGCTAGCATTACATTAGTGTTATATTCTGAAGAAAATGTAGTAGATCTTTAAGAAGACCAAAAAAAAAAATTATCCCAATATATAATTAAGCTAAAACATTTGGAAGCATTTTGTTTTGAAAAATTTTAATATATAACGTTCTCAAAAAACCCAAAAAACCCTAAAAGAATAGAAAAAATATTTTTTTGCTGAACTATAATATAATTTCCATGCTGAAAGACAAAAATTCCCTATAATGAAATACTACTGGTTAATTCAAATCCTGCCCAAAGCATAGTGCACAGTAATAATGATGACAACATCTAGTCCAATAATACAAAATCAATAGAATGCATTGAACAGCTATCCAAAGCTAATCTAGAATGTCATTTGGTTGATTGTTAATTAAATTGACACCTGCCAAACTAAATACAAACTATTTTACATGGAAAATTAAAATCATTAACTTATATAAACAAGAAGAAAAAGAAAACTAGAGTTTATAACGGTGCTAGCATAGAAGCCTGACAATTTTTATGCTCTAGGCTTTGAGATATTTAAAGAAAATAAAAAAATGATTGTAGAAATTGTATAAATATAGCTTTTGCAAATGGTTTTTTAATTCTTATTGATTGCAACCTTGGCATTCAAAGTCTAATTATACAGAAACTCTGCTATATCTCCAGTGTATTCACTCCATTGGCTGAAATGAGCCAGTACTCCAAGTACAGCATTCCTAATTATGACCTGATCTTTGCAGTGCTTTGAACGCCATTTTGTTGATGCGCTTAAGAACTACCTGACAAAGCTCAAAACAAATCTTAATTTCCAGGTGACATTTTTCTTGTTTCATATATGATATATAATGAAAGTGTTCCACAAAGCATTCAGGCACATAATGTTCCACAAAGGCATCAGGAACATAAGAATTCCACTAGAGCTATATGTTTTGAAGTTTCTTTAAAAATAAAAAATTAAAAATAATTTAAGAGTATATGACTAGTATAAATAAATATTACAGAAACATTCCTTTTTAATTTCAAAATATACTTACTTCGGGATGACTCTCTTTCTGCAAGTTGCTTTTGAGCTATGTTTACAAATCAAGGTTTTGATGTCCGTTTCATCCACTGACTGCATTTTACAGACTGCAGTTGCCTAAATACTTATGTTACAAAAATAGTGCATAGTGCTTTTTAAGAAGATACCAACTGTGAAAGCTAAGAGCTCTTCATACCTTACATGGGCAAATTTCCTTTTGGATGAAAGGCTTAAATCTGGTTTAATTTATGGATATTCATCCTTATCTCAGTGATGAACTAAGAGGACAGGTAAAGTTGTTGCCTTCATCACTGTAGTGTGTTTTATTAAGTCATATAAATGAATAGGCTGGTACTGAATATTTTAAACATACAGAGTAGAGGTAGTTATTTCACAGGCTGCTGTTCAAATAGAGCCATGAGTTCCATGTGGCCTATGTAAAATAACTGAGTTAGATCATTATGGCTGATCCCCACTGCATGTTTACCCACACGTAACATCATTGAGATTTTTTGTTGTTTATTTTAGTTCAGATAGCAAAAGCTTTGCTAGTTTGGATCAGGATGTAGAAAGAGGAAAGTAACCAAACACAGAAATTTAGCAAAAAGAAAAATGAAATCGTAAGACACCACATACAAAAAAATATTTTCATGAGATATTTCAGAATTTCTCCCAGTATGAATGGAATTTTTTCCCATAGTTTTGACAGCTTTTCTGGAAAGAGAAAATAACCCAACTAAAGCACTCTTTGCCTTGTTAAAAGCCAATGACCTAAGGAGAAACAGCAAACTGATGGAAAAAACTGATGCAAATTTTTTTTAATTATATGTGGCAGAACCCAAATTATATTCTATGAAAACAAATTATTCTTGAGGTTGTAGTTAATAGGGCTTGAAAGAATCAGTTAATCGGTCCCCCAGCTATTTCCAAAACTGAAAGTTTGCCCTTAGATATTACTTAAACCCACTTTTGTCTGCATTGAACATTGAAGTAGTCTCATTGCTTACATGGACACCCCATCTACACCACTCCAGTTGCTATAACAACATAAACTTGAACAATTCCGCAGCAGATTTTTATAAGGACTAGCAACAAAGTTACACACTTTCACAAAAAAAAGCAACCCCAAAACCCCCAAACAAACAAAAAAAGGTACTTTCAGCTCCAAGAGTCATTCAAGCTCTAGGACATTCAATTTAATCTTCTGTACAGGTGTTTCATATTTCTTATATACCCATTTTAAATGTTCAGTGAAGTAAGCAATGTTTCCCTCAATAGAGAATTATTTAGAAAAACAGCACATTGTAAATTCTCTTTCTAGTAGTCCAAGAAACAGTTGATGCAGTAAACTTCCAGTTCTAAACTATAAATAACCTGTGGCAGATATGCCTTTAATTGCTGAATACAGAAACTAGGTCACTTTAATTGAAAAAAATTGAGCCCCAAATTTGCAAATACATTAACTACCTAAAATCCCTGACTACTCAAAGTACTGTTACTGGGTCTTTGAATGACTTTTGGCACTTGTCATAGAAAAGACAAGTGCAAGTTTAGCCTCCTCCTCTTTATATCTGGCAAAGAGGAATCTGTCAGTCTGGTAAGAGGCTGCCGAGATCCCTCACCCTTCCCTTGCTTATGTTGCTTGTCCCAGAAAGCTTGGGAAAGGCATTGCATAATCCGTAACACACTTCAGCAAAAACACACCTTTTATCCCACCACCGGCCTAGAAAGCAATCATTAAATCCTTCTGCCTTCACAGTCTTTAAACAATAATTTGAACACGTGTAGTGTCTTCCCTTGAAGTTTATTTCTAGCAAGTGTGGTCCATTTTAATTTACAGCCAATGGAAATGAAAGGAAAAAACAACATGATACCTCTCCTAGAGTACTGTTAGGCTGCACTGCTACCTACATACCAACAAAACAGCTGTTCTAAGTGGTTTCTAAGTACATGCTGACATGGAATAATTCAAAATACTTTAAAATAAAAAAATATATAATTATTTTTCAAAATTATCTTTTTTATTCAAAGAATAATGCCTCTGAAGCATACTCAGAAAAAAAGCTTTCTTAAATTTTACAGCAGTGATAACCTGCAGAATTCTTTCTGACACCATTTTTTAGTGGTTTTAACTACTCAGAAGAGATGGCAACAGCCTGGCTATTACATATAGAGACTAGGATAACTAGTGAAAGCCAAATAGTATTATTAAAAAACAAAGAGCAAGAAAAGAAACAGCTACCATTTGAAAACACTGTTAGATCTTTGAAGCCTAAATCCTTTCTCATTTCATGATAAATATGGCTGTTGTTCCAGAAGGAATAAACTCACATAAGATTTGGCCAAAATTGCTGTTATCTGAAGTCACTTGGCTATCTAGAGTTGCTTGATCATTCTGACGTGTTTAATTCTAGTGTGCTTCAACTTTCTCATTTAAATATCTCTTCCCATCAATCATTAGTGCTTTCCTTCCTGGGTCATTGAGAGCATAATACTTCATTGTGTCAGCTGAAGGTGTGCTGACCTACTTTTCCTGGTTAATTTCAAGGGTAGGATCAGATGTTCCATTGCTTTTAGTAATTGATCTAACGATAGATCTTTACTAGAGCACCCATGACATGGTCTGAGGGGCATTCCAGGCATCGCTGACTTCAAGGTCATAATTGAAATGAAAAATTCTCCAATCAATTAGGTAACTTGACTGCAAAGTCTGTTCTTGAAAATTATTCTTTCGAAAACATATTGCTTTTGTTTGATAAAATTTTGGGTTTAATGCATATCATGTGAAAGTTGCTACTACATTTTGGTGTATAGTACTATTTTTAATGTTAGAGGTATTTTAACCATGTTAATTCTACATTAACTACCTAGCGTAAGCAGAAAGACACAGTAATAAGTGACAACTCAAAACAGATTGCAAGATGTAAAAACAAAGATCATTGATGACAGCAAAAACAATAGTTTGCTGTAGAAGGTGCAAAGAAATAGTTCCAGACAGAATAACCTCTTGGGAACAGACTTCTAAACTGCTTAAGAGGAGATATGCTAGTCAGTTCATGCTTTCTTCCTCTGGCACACAACAAAATTTGATTTTTCAGGTCACACTCTGCAGTGTGGTTTCATAAAATGTTACTTCAGTGTGCACAGTCCCACAGGTAGAGGATGGAGGATATACATATCTGCCAGGGGAGCTTCTGATCTGCCAAGATTTTTTTTTTTTTTTTTTTTTTTTTGGGCAATTGTCTTATATTATTACCAAAAGGTGGAAATAACTGTCCAGTACATACCATTAACATGCACAGTAAGGCTTTTATAAATACATAAATAATGTACATGTAAAATACAAAGTGAAATGTAGTTGGATAGCTTCTGAAATGTGTAACTATTTAGTTGTTGATTTTCACTTATTTCCTAGTACTGCAGATCTTGAACATCATACAGTCACAGAAAACAGTGGAATCACACACAGTGTCTATATAAAGAATAAATAACATAATTCACGTGGATAAATATTTTTAGCTGCTCCTTTATTAGTTTGTCTGTTTTAGAAAAGTGATTGGGTTTTGACTACTAAAGTTTGCTTTTTAGAATTAATGTGTGCTTAAATGGATGTAATATTTCAGCCATGCAAGCACTGCTGGCAGAATAATAATAATAAACAACAACAATATTTTTTTAAAAATAATTGTCTAGAATATAAATAAAACTGTGTCAGCACAGGAAAATCAAAATATATGTTTACTAAAAATGTTAGTTTACTTATTGAGTGATTTCTGTTAAAGCACCTACTGAAGATTTTTTTATCAGAAGTCTATTGTAAAAACTAAAAATAAAAGTTAATATTTTCAGAAAAGTATTCATGACATTTTTCTTTGAATAATATTTAAAATTATTATCAAGAGTGTTTCCAAAAGAATGGTAAGTTTCTCTAAGTTTTGTTCGTATAGTCCGTTAATGGAAACAAAGGTGATGGCATACGTAACCAATCAAAAGAACTCAGGTTGCCTATACTTACAGTATGATAAACCCCACAATCAGTTTGCAAATAATCCTGTGGTTGAAATAGTCACATAAAATTTGGTTTAATAACTCTAAACCAAACAACACATAGCAAGTATTTCGTATAGTTCATTTGAAATATATTACATTAGAAACATGCTATTTAGGAATAAGAAATATTTCTGGTTTACATATATATTCACATGTTTTGTCATATTATTACAGGTTACTTACTCCCCAGCAGACACTAACGAACAACTTAAATGAGACCATTACCTTCCACGTTATTTAGAACTGGCAAAACAATAAGAACCACCCCACAGAAGACAGACATCCATCAGTAGTCTTAAAGCCTTTGCAAAGATTTTTGGGGGATTGACAGAGAGAACATGAAATTCTGTGCCATTGTGCTGTGGGTAAACTGCCTGAGAGAAACAGAGAAAATAAACCAGAGGGATTGCCAGGGACAGGAAAAGCTCTGGAAATGATAGCCCTGAGAAAGAATAATGGAGACTGACCAGTGGCAGTGGAAACAGGAAAAAAAACAGTAATTGTTTTTAAAGATATTGTTTCTATTTGTGTGATTCCTACTTTATCTAAAGAAAGTTTGTGTATCTAAAGAGCCAGACCTGTGAAGAATGAATGAGCCCTCCAAAGAAAGATCTATCTCCGCTGTATTATCCCCACTGGAACAAACCTTAATACTGATACCTTTGCCAATTGTCCAGGTTGTTATGCAATTTTGTAGATGAAAAGTTTTCCTGCAAAACTGTTCATGTGTATAAAGTTAACTACTTGTATACTTCAGAAATTCCAGATGGACATCAAGATTTTTTCAAAAAAATCTCCAAAAAATAGCAGCCTGTCTTTCTTCATTAGCCACAGGTGAAGCAATCAGAGTTCATTTTACGTAAAATATTAAATAATTCCCATTTATCTGAGTTCCAGAAGGTATAGAGCAGATGATACGATGGCATGCATTCTCTTTAAATCAAAGTTATTAAACACCTGATGAATTTTAGCATAAATTATGTTTTGACCATAGTAACTGTATAAAAAAATTAAAGAACCATGAAATGGTTGAGGTTGGAAGGGACCTCTGGACATCACCTATTCCAATCCCCTGAGCTCACACATTCTCAGCTAGAGCAGATTGCACAGGACCCTTTCCAGTCAGGTAGAGACTCCACAACCTCTCTGGGCAACTTGTTCCAGTGTTTGTCCACCCTGTCACTGACCACCCAATCAAATGTTGCCTTTGCATTAGTGATCAAGTATTTCAACAAAACAAAAAAGTAGAACACCAAGAAATATAAATAACATCCCCCATACATACTTTTAAATAATGCATATGTTCTTCAGATTTCTTAAATATGCTGAACAATATAACAAAAGATAAACCATTTTTACTCCATTATTGAATGCCTGAATGTTTTACTAGCTGTTAGCAAGGGAACCCTACTAGCTCTAACATATTTACATTCTGTGGAAATCTTTTTTAATAGTCAATTAGATCTTTCCTGAGAAGGTAATATACCTTCAAATACACATCATTATTAACAGTACTGGTAATACTATTAAAATCAATCTAGAAGATGTCAACAGGTTGCTTCAGTTTTTGAAGCTGAGCTGTACTTGCTTTACATCAGCAATATGACCTAATGAAGCATCCAGAAAATGGAGATCCATAATGAGTGGTGATAGAATCGGGATTCTCAGCTTGTATGAAGTCACAGTGTCTCCTTCAGTACTTCTCCTTGGCTACTGCAAAGGCAAGACAAATTTACAATGTTTTTAACATAGTCACCAGATTTTATGTCAGCAAATCAAAGCAGTACACCTCTCACATCTGTCATGCCTATGACTGAACTCAGTACCAATTTCAACCTGTTTGCCAATGATGACATCTTTGAAGTCTGTATTATTCCTACCCAATCATTAGAAGTATTACAAATTTTTGCCTCAGTCCATGCAGTTGAGGATGCAGAAGACAATTTTCCACAAAATACTGCTTGCTGAATACGTTAAGTATGTATAAAGACAATGAAAGGAAAAGAGAGCTTCCTTCTCAGCTGAATGTTTTGATGTCTTCAGCTGACAGGGAAGTTGGCCTTCCAGGAATTTCCTTGAATCTCTGCCTAGAAGCATCACTTTCATCTTATGTTTATCATGAGCCAACTGCTTTCCCTCAGACTGCATATATCTTCCAGGCACTCCCATACAGTTAAGGAACTGACACAAATCAGACTTTTAGAAATAAGAATAGGTTAAAACACATTTTTAAGTATTTAAGGAATGCATCAAACAGAAGG
The DNA here is from genome assembly GCF_023634155.1 of Falco peregrinus. NCBI lineage: Eukaryota > Metazoa > Chordata > Aves > Falconiformes > Falconidae > Falco > Falco peregrinus. The sequence continues at coordinate 39,888,574 of NC_073723.1, forward strand.
GAAGGGGGGGAGAAGGAAGAAGGAACATGTTCTGGTAAAGTTGGCAGAATAGAACTTTTATCCATGATGATTTTTATTAAATCAAACTATCTCTTGCTGGTTTATTGGTGGGTATATATTTTTAAAATTAGGCAGTGCCAAAGGCACTATGTTTATATTCTTTGAAGTTGATACAACCAGATATAGCAGAACTCATGTTAAAAATAAAATATTTTTGTGGGAGAAACTGCTGCTAGCTAAACAGATTTCATTCTTCACATTCTGATTCAAGCTTTCTAGTCTAACCATCAACTTATACTATTCTCACTGTTTATTTCAGTGTGTACATTCTGAGTTTTCTTTAAAAATATATGAAGACATTACTGAGGATCTGATTCAATAAAAAGTATGTCCAGACCTCCAATGCCCTGGAAGCTCAAACAGTGTTGCAAAAGCTGAAGAAATGGGACATATTTTCTATCAAATTGGGTGCTGAGAACACTTATAAGTTTTTTGTATTGATTTTTGTAACAGCCAGCAGTGAAAGACACACACAATATTAGCTTCATCCACTCAGGCCTGTGGATTTCACTTTCTGCATGCAACAGGACATGGAGTGAAAACAGACAGAAACCAATTTAAAAAGAGAGTACACCGTAACTTTTATTCAGCATAAAATCAAACATGTACCAATATGATACTATAATTAACAAATGATTAGGCAAGACTCAAACTGCACTTTGCACTTTTGAAATGCTTTCACCTAATATTAACACTATATATTGATGCTTGCAGCTTGTACAAAGAGACAATACAGCTCTGAATTACAAAAATAAGACATTACAAGAAATAAAGAATATCTTATTTATTAAAAAATAAATCACTTGAAAGCTAAAAGCTCCAATTTCTCAGCCCTTAAACATATTCTACCTAAACAGGAGTGGGTTTTTTTATGCAAGATGGACAAGGCTATAGTAGCCATTCCTTTCCCTCAGTTGCAGTGGCTTTCTGCCAGGAGCACCAACTAACTCCGTCCATGCTTTCAACTTTTCAGAAGGCAGAAGGTACACCCCCCCTTAGTAGATTAGCTTAGCTGCTTCTCCTTCGTCAGATTATGTTGCAGCTATCAGCATGCCAAGTAAACTACTGCAAAGCTACATGTAGCTCAGTCATCTTCTAAGTTGACCTGTGAGCATCAGCTGCCTGTTCCTAGCCTACTCCATCTCTCTTGCTGGTTACAAAACCACAAGTGCACCTGAAAACTGAACAAGTGATGCTTTACACACAAACAAATTTAAACATTTCAGATTTTAGTCACTCAGCTTCAAGGGTGACACCTTGGGGTATGGCTCCTGCACACTAAACTGGATGTGGCTGTAAGGTGGCTGATGTGCTCTGTTGCCTCCTAAGGAGCATTATACAACATAAAGGGATCAGAAGGACCTTGTAATAAGAAAGAAGGGTTCTGAAAAATTAGAGGACTTGATTTGAGATGAAAATTTCTCATTTTCCTTATATGCTGCTAAAAGGTACCAAGTCAAACACCAGGATTGTACAACAGATATAACTTTCTGTAATTACAAAGATGCTCTAAGATTCATGCTATGGAATGTTAGACAGCAATAAAACGTTAATAAAAGCCTCCCCACCCACACCCAATACAAACCCAAAACTACCTTAGGCAGACTGAAATCCTATTTGCTTTTTCTAAAATAGACCCCAGTAGAATGAACATGCATTTTAGTTCTCATCCAATACAAGGAATTTCTCCTTTGATATAAATGCATGAAATCCTTGCTGCATAAGAGAAAAACTGGAAAAGGACTCTAGTTTTAAGATGTACTTGTAAGGGGAACATCAAATGTGTATAAATAACCTTCATATTCAAAGTCTCTTAACACAATGAAGATGTCAATAAGATTCTAAATCTGAAATCCCCAAATCTCTTTATGGCTTCACAGCAGTTTTACAACAGCAGCCTTTAAAGACTTGGTATGAATGTTTATTAAAAAAAAAAAAAAAAAGCACAGAAAATGAGATGTAAAGAAAGCCTCCCTCAGCATTCTCCCATAGTTTAGAAATGAGCACTATGTCAGCAAAAAACATGATCATGTTTGGCAGTTGTATTTCTTTAAAATTGTTATATTGTGTTAACAGGGACCAGTTGCATTTTCTAAAATCCTGAAGACTTAAAACATAGTTTTACTCAGAGAATACCTTGATTGCAGCACAATTAGAAGCAAGTATAAGATTACATACCTCTCTAAATTTTGTAAGAGCTTTGGTTTATTTAAATAAATATAGATACTTTTTTAAAACTGGTTTCTGATCAGGATTATTTGTGCATGATGTCAAATGCCATGGCCTAGATACTAATTTTTGCCCTAGATCCAAGAAAAAAAGAAAAAAGAAGTAAACTTTTATTCTGAGGAGTGAATATTTATAGAATAACTAATGCAAACAACTGTGTTTTTTTTTTAAGACAATAGATACTTGTCAAATATTTGTTTTACCTCAGCCATATTTGCAAGTATGTGTTTTTGGAAATAGGAATCTATATCCATTTGTAACATAACTCATATATCAAAAGATATTTTCTATTTTTAAACTAAAGCTTTGTCTATAATGGTATCTTGATCTCAAAAGTAGTAATATGGATCCAAATTTTGAAATTTAATTGAATACTTGCTTTTGTAAAACTCAAGATTATGTGTCAAATGAATTTTTTTGCCTATCTGCTTGAAATCAGTAAAAGAACAGATACAGTCATGTAATGTTTATGAAATACATAACCTTTATGAAAAGATAATTCAAGAACTGTAAAAAGTTTGTTTACAACCAGGTTTTATATTACTAAATAAATAAAAATCCCACCACAGCATGGGACAGTTCAAATTAGAGTTCAAGTGTCCAAATTAGAGCTCAAGTTCTTTGGTTAACATTTATATGTCATATGATTATTACTTAAATACAGACTTCCTCATTGATGTTCATGTGGATTAAGTATTTATGGTCACTGCTTTTTACTGCTCTAACATCAACAATGTCCAGGCCTGTTACCCTTTATTACATACAGTCAGCTGATGTACTATATAGCCAGTGGACCATGACAAAAACGGACTGTACAATCAGAACAGTAAGAAAATCAAATTGATACAAATAACTATTTCTGACATCTGATTTTGATGGAGATAGAACTATACATTTAGATCATCTGTATTCAAATACCTAAAGAGGAAAATCTATTCACATTTTGTAACATTTTAAAATTTGTATTTTAATAGCTAGATCAAGATTCAGAAGACTATGAGGAAATTTGCAATGTCTATAAAATCTAGCAATCTACTACTTCGTCCTTTTGGACTTCACATTTTGTTTTTGACCAATGTAGACCTGCATGCAATCCTTCAAGGAAGATTGATGGCTGCGGGAAGCGGAGAGGTATCTATCCTCAACCGGAACAAGTCCCAAGAGACAACTACTACAACTTCTAACACTTTATTATTGGTTAATTTGGGAGCTTCTTTCACTCAGATGACATAGCTAGAAGGATGTCACTGCACAAATCAATACCTACTGCTTTGCCATTGATGTGCATGCTACCTTAAACAACAACAGCTGTGTATACGATCATCTCTGAGTTGTTCAGGATACTAATTATTGCACCACACTACTCCTTACAACAAACGGTCCAGGAAGATGTTAGCTTCCTAATGCATACTTGAAGAGCTTGCTGCACACTCTCCAGTAGCCTTTGCCATTTCATTTTCTGTCTTTACTGCTTCCAGAAATGGTTTCATTCCTATTTAAACAAAAATAATGTTTGCCTTTATGTTGAAAAAAAAAGTTTTAATTTATTAGCAGAAGTAGATGCTTGCAGTTCTTTCTTTATGACTCCACACTGGAATTAAGAACCAATGTGTTTTACATAGATTTAAATAGGTTTTTTTCTAGACTTTTAAACTAACATGATAATCCAGCACTTTTTAAAGCATTATATGGGAATGAGTTAAACATACATTTTAATTCCTCTGTTGTTGGAGACATCCAGTGAGTAGACCTGAAAGAGAATGGGATTCTCTTGACATTCAGCACAAATTTCTTATTTATTGTAAAAATAAGAGGTATATAGAAAACATTGTATGTGCATTTAAGTCTCACAAGATGCAGAAAACTACTCAGCTTTGCTTGAAAGGACATGACACTTCTGAACTCTGTTCAAGCACAACTTTCAGCTTTGTCTGCATACAGCATCAGAGATGTGCTGCTCCGCTATTCCTCCTTTGCAGAAAGCATGACATTTCCTATTCGAGGTAAGACTGCCTTGAAACATGATCACTGTTTTGAAAATAAGGTACCTATATCTTAAAGTGATCCTTAGTGCTTTACTGAAAGGTGGTGAGTGTAGCATGAGGAAGTATTGGTTGCTATGGGATATTGACATGGATTTTTCTTGCAGGTTCACTGGAGGAGTTAAAAATACAAAATATCTTAGTACTCATTATACTCTAGCCAGCTTTTACCCTCTGCCATTCCCTCTGCACAGAGCCTTCTCCTCAACATTCCCCCAGGAGCAACCACTTTAACAACCGTCACATGTCCCTCCGGGAAAGCTGGCTTTGACTGATCATGCAGGTGCAGAGTCATATACGCTGCTGCCGCAGTCCTTCAAACGTTAACATACTCTACCTCACTTTTCCATCCTGAGTATTCCGCACAGCATGGTTAGGGATTTTTTTGTTTCTTTGTGTTTTAAATTATGCTAGTGAGTAGTAATTAAGGGAGTATTCACAGAAGACAATGGGCTAGATCCATAGGAGTAAGCCCTCTACACAAATACCCCATATTAGAAACTCAGATCCCACTGAAATGTCTCACATTCCTTAAATAAACCTTCGAAAAGCGGTAAGGAGGCTGTGGAAAAGTCAGAGCCACTTTACAAAAGTATTTGGTATTAAAACAATATTTTACAGTAACCCTGACCAGAAGGTCTAAATGAGCCACGGCTGCTACAGGATGAGAAAGTCCTCACATGAATAAATATTCAAAAAATATTATAATAAAAAGAGGTCACTTTCATGGTGAATGTAGTTCAAAAGATTCCCATAGGTTTCTGGACAGGGGAGTAGATAGCCTGATATATCCATAAATTATCTGGAAATGGGGATGGATGGCATGGGGGATAAAGTTTGCTGAAGATATTATTTAGGAAAATAAAAATGTAATAGTTTCAGAATACAGAAACCTTCCAACCAAAGGACAGAATAATAGGAGGTGAAATTCAGTGTAGTTAAGTGGGTGAAGCATGTGGAAAAAAACCCATAACTTTCCATATAGTTAAGAGTTCTGATCTGATTATTACTGCTCAGGAACAAAACCTCAAGGCTTTTAACTAGGTATTTCTATAAAAAACTAATTTCAATGTTCAGAAGCAGTATTAAAAAATAAAAAATAAAAACACTAACAATGTTAGAAAATGATATGAAAGTAAGAGAATTAAAAAGCATCAATACTGCAGTGCTTCTGTGTCCTGAACAAAGTGTGTATACACATTTTAGAGTATACTAACTCTAGAATTTTCTCTAGAAATTCTAGTACTTGCCTCTGGTACATAAAAAGAGGAAACAGCCCAATTCAGAGAAGTCAAACTGAAGATGATAGTAAGTCATTTTGCTCCAGATTTAGATACATGGGTGATTGAAAACAAGTTTTGAAAGTTGGGAAGCCCTTGATTTTCAATCTAGCATAACTAGAAAATGTAATAATTAAGATCTGCTTCTAAGTTCATTACACCCTTGTCTATCCCACAGAGATAAGAGAAACTTCCCTTCACTTCATAGACCTGACATACTCTAAAACACACAAAACGAGATTCTCAGGAATTCCAACTGAGGCTGAATCCGAATCTTTCTGTACTATACTGATGCATGAATGAATTAATAATAAATAAAGTTTTACACATCCTTGAAAAGAGAAAAGAAATAGTCAGGCTACTGTGCAGTACATCAACTTTACTAAAGTAGCTGCACCTGAACTAGTTTAGAGAACATGAATTGGAAGATGAAATCCTGATGCCAATGAAGTCAAAATTTTGCCACTGACTCCACTGCAGCTAGATTTATCCAAAGCAATGAAATCCCAAAGGAAACAGAGAAATCAGGAAAAGATGTCTGTAATATGAATTACAGCCAAACATATAGTACAGGCTTTTTAGGAAAGGTTGAAGAAGCCTTTCCAAAAAAGAGCTCTGGAGTAAAAGAAAATTACAGTAATAGATCCTTGCTTCCTCCCTGCCCCATTTAGCAGCTAAATAAAGGCAGTCTTTCAGGGCTGGACTTGCAGAATGCCACAGCATTCATCTAACCCTGCTCCCTTTGGAAACAATCCATTGTCTTCCGAAGCCAAAAGCTTCTTAAAATATTCCAAAAGGAGTACTGCATCTTTTAAACATGTGTTTGGTTTTGCTTAAATCAGAAAATAAGAGGGAACCATGTCAACTAAACAAAATGTAACTGAAAACTAGTAATACTAAGCTAAACCTGAAGTTAGTAACAGCATATCTAACATTCTTTTAAAAAATAACTCATTTGGCAGAATTTTTGAATAGCAACTTTTAAGAATTCCTCCATTTCAAAACTGAAGCAATGATTCTCAACAATCTTCAGGTCGGCAGAGTTTTAAGGAAGAAAAAAGAAGTACTACAGTTTATGAAAGTACAGTGAAAACTATGCAACACAAATTGCATATTAATGACAGTGCACAGATACACGGGGGGGGGAAGAGGGTTCAGAAATTAGGATTCCCTTTTTAAAATCCCTGTATAGCTAAAGATTATTATGCAGGCATTCATATTCACAAATTTTTATAGTCGTGGGGACTTAGAGAGACATATTTAGCAGCTCTTGAGTGACTGCAATATTCAGAAGGTAGAGGCTGCTCTTGCCTGGTAGGCAGCTTGCTTTTATTTTCATTTCCTGTTCAGGAGTGAGATTACTGTTTGGGGAGAGTTAAATCTATTTCAGGCATAAGAATCATTTATCCCTGGAGGTGCTAAGCTTCGATTAATAGCTCTTGGATTCTTCTTATTCATCTTAACTCAAATTTGTGCTGCTTGGCAGTAAGGGTCCGGTTTGTTCCTTTCCTCGTTTTCAATTCTCCCTTCCCCCACCCAGTGCAGTGTATTAGAGCTTTCACTCTGCCACCTTAGTGTAGGTATATGTTTTCATGTAAAGTTAATGTTTTACACTTGATTGCTCAGTATTTCTCTCAAGTGGAGAGTCCTACTGATACTACATAACTCTTATCCGTTTTTGATGTTAATAAAAGTCTGAAACAATGTTAAATCAGAAATAGTTCCACTCAACATGTTATTTTTTAAAGCTAACTATAAATTAGATATGACATCTGTTTCAGTATTTGATGTCTCTCGATTTTAATTTTTTGTGCAATAAAATCTTGGGCCATGTTACAGATTAACCACCTGTAAAATTATAGTTTTGTATACTGAAGCCATTTGCGGCTGTAATACAAGTACAAATTTAATCCAGAACTCTTAAGCCTCATTTATTTTCCACAGTTCAAAAGCACTCAAATCAATTTGCTGAATATCTGATAAATCCTTAGGGCTAAAATCTACTCTAAGTGTGCATCTCACACAAGAGGGAGATTTTGGATCATCTTTCATTTGACAGAAACCTAAACAAGAAATCCTTAACATAACCACCAGGTTGTCTGCTGCTTCAGTCTTTTCAGATACTCACTGCCAACCTCTACCTTCCCTCACCAGCAGAAAATTAAGTCATCAACCCCAGAAGGAATGGAAGGGGACCAAAGGTCCTACATCACCATTCTTAACTAGTTTGAAACATTCTTTAATTCAATTATCACCTTACTTTGTGTTAGTCTAATGGTTTTGCATTACTAGAGATAATAAAGCCTCAAAAAGGCCAGTTGTGTTCAGCCCTGTCCAATTAAAATCAGCTTGCTAAGGTCATATGTATGTACATATAAATCTATATACACGTGTATGTACACACACACACACATCACAGCCCTATCCAGTAAATGAACATTGTGTAGAAACGGAAATACCTGTTCCTGTGTATAGTACTGAGGAAGTTCTGCCTAACCCTTTAGCACCTATGGTTTTGTTTCTTCCTAATAGAGCCTGATTCACAAGCATCTATCACTCCCACACATCATAAATACTTCACAAAATCTACGGCTGCTGATCTTCACAGCCACTGCTGCCATCTTATCACTGGTTCAGAGGTAGACCCTTAAACGGGAACAAAACTGTCTGGTAACTTTAGATAATGTACTGCAGACAGGAACAGGCAGTAGATTTGTCTTAATGTGATCTCTGGCACAGTGGAATCCTGGGCTGGCACCGAATATGCAACCTGCTTCCTTATTATAAAAAAGGATTAACATGTTTATCCTTAGCAATGCTATTGCTATACAAAATGAAGACTGTACCTGTTCCTGGAGAGGTTTCCTATCTTTTTTATGCATACATTAAAAAAAATAATGGTAACAACTTCTGAGATTGTCATTCAACTAAAGGCATGAAAGCCTTTCATGAAAGAATTGAAACTACCAGCATTGCTTTCAAAACTAGAAAGACAAATCAAACCGGTACTAGTTAAAAAATTCACAATGTTTAGGATTAGTCATTTTAGAGAAATGTAGCATGTCAGATGAAAAATTAACATGGTGAAAACATTAAAGGAAAAATATTGACAGCTGGGGAAAAAAAAAAAAAAGAAAATGTGAAGAGGTAAATGAATGCATACCCAAAGGTTGCATGTGCAATCTAGCAATACATATACAAGGAGTAAAAAGTCAATGAGGATGAGCTGAAAAGTCCAAAATGTAATCAAAAGTAAGGAAAAAGAAAATACGAGGCATAAAACATCAGCTACACAGCAGTATTGAGAAGATTAGAGAATGAAGTTAAGAGAGAGTGCAAAAAATGATAAGAAAATTAAGGGTAGAAAATGAAAAGCAGATTGCATGAGGGTTTGAGATAAATCAGAATTTTTTAAAGTACATGGAGAAGAAGAGGTCAGCAAGGAGGAAAAGAGTAGGACCTTTCAGAAATGGGAAGTGTAATTTATTCACAGAAGAGGTAGTTACTGCTATCAGTTTAAACAAATCTTCATATCAATTTTCAGAGAAGAGGATATGGAATGAATACTAGAAAACAGTCATATAGTTTGCATTTTGGGGGGTTATAAAAAGAAAATAATGAAAGAAATTTTATCTTTCAATGGGAACTGATGAAGCAATTGTACAGTGTGTTCAACTGGACTGCCTGGATTTTATTTAGAGTAGAGGTTTTTGGAACAGAGTCCATGGTTTGTACAGCACTAAGCACAATAACAATCTATTATAAATAAGTCATCAAGTTTGATCAAACTCTAGGAATAAATCAAATGCTGAGAAGTGTCAAAGTAGGGGAAAACTTTTGCTAGTATTACAAACTGTTTTTAGGAAGTAACATCTGAAAACAGGAACAGGTAAATAAATCCAAAACCTAGATAATCCGATATATTATTATAAATTAACTTGGTAAAGTAAATTTAAGTATCACTTAAGATATATGTCAGAAATAATCAGCTGTATATCTATAGGGATGAGATTAATAATACCATTATATATGTCTCAAAAAAAAATTTTAATCACTAGTTTGTGACATCAAGCCCAGAAGACACTATCAAGGACAATGAAAAAAAATATTTTAAAATATAAATTAAAAAATAATCTTTTTTAAAAAGTATTTTCATTACTGTTAACTTCCTTAATATTAAAGACTTTTCAAAAATCTGGGGAATATCTTTATTTGCTAGGAATGTCTAGAATATGTTAGAAATTTGGGCTGAATCAAAAAAGAACCCTATTTCCTTTCAGGAGACAGCATCGATAAGAGCAGTGAATGAAGAAATCATCTACTCACTAACAGTGATTAAGAGTAAACACCAAACAGCTGCTTCATTCAGCTGAGGAATTCAACTTTCCTTTTCCATATGTTTTCTGAAACAGCATGGAAAAACGATTTCTCATGACCAGAGAAGAAGAAATAACAATTATCTTGCCTGGGTACCTTTGCCAAACAATAAACCCCTTTAGAAGGGATTTAACACCAGGAAGTAGTCACAAGTAATTGTTAAGATGCTAAAACACCAATACCAAGGTTCTAACATTCTGTATTGTATTTATATTGCTTTTGTTTCTCAAAGCATCCACAGAATTGGACAAGACCTACAAGCAAGTTATTTGTTTGTTCTTTCTGATACCTAAAGCCCAGGAATAAAGAGTTAAACAAATGCGACTTTTGGTTTTTACCTAAAAAGTTTCATCATTTCTGATTTGTGACATTCATCCTAAAAATATGAACTGACACAAACTCATCACAGGGCTTGATAGTTTTTTACTTCTATATATCTAAGCATCTGAAACCAGAAAAGCCCACCTGCAATTAATGAGATTAGAATCAATCTCTTCTTCACGTCTAATTACTCCAGCTTCTACTTGATACATGTTTCCTAATTGCTCCTAGGTTCTTATATTCCAATTCCTCTGAACCGACAGGGAAATGTCCACCAAAAAGTAAACAGAAAAAAAGTCTGAAAAACTAAATAATTCTAAATTTATGGAATTAACTGGGCCTTGGAAAAATTATATTCCTCAGAAAAGCTAAGCAATCTTAATTTTGTTCCAGTGAGCTGACTCCAGCAGACTTACCCATGTATATCAAGAAATTATGACATCTTTGTGCTTTTTCTACACCAGTGGTTTTGAACTTTTGCAATTCCTTCTCTTTCAACTCTCTATTCCCCTCCACCGATCCTTTACACCTTAAGGGCCACTCTGACCTCTCTTTTCCACTGGGTCTTATTTGCTTGTCCTTAGTATTTGTAATGGTGATGCATCCTACCAAAAAAAAAAAAAAATAGCAGTGCTTTAGATCAGATTGGTTTGGATATTGTGCATAATTTTTTTCCAGCTGATCTAACCAAGGGTAGTTCCTTTTGGAAAAATAACTTGACATTTTCAGAAAAACTTTAATTGGCTCTGTTACCAAACACTCTTAAATACGAGATTTAATTACTAAATTATAACATGAAAATAGCATAACAGCAACAAGCTGCCTGAATATATGTAGCTTATGGATACAACTGACTTATTTATATATTGACTGAATATATTAGGAGAAGTCTATAACCTGAAGATTTAGGTGATATATGTTCAATGTTGTAGTGGAGTTGTATGTGCAGGTTTGACAGATGAATGAATACAGAAAGGGAAAAACTATCAACATCTACTGTTTCTGATCTTTGCCCCACTTTCTTCAATTTTCCCAGTTCTGTCACCTGCTAGCAATTTGGTCACATAGTAATAACAGGCTGTATTTTCCATCATATGGACTCTAGTCCTTTTGTTTCCTCACGTGCTATTTTTTATGCTCCTTCTACAAATAATGTGACGACACCTGTCTCTGTTCAGAAAAAATGAGTCAAGACATCAAAACTTACCCTCACTGGAATTCAGACCTCAAAATATATCTACTTTAAAATATATTTTAACATATCTATCTTAAAAATGTTAAGAGATTATTTCTTAAATTTACCCTTCACACAAGATATGATTCAACTCCACATTAACTTTGGTGATGTAATTCATTTTACCTTAACAAAGCTGTTTAGTGCCCAGGATATTCTTCCTGGCTTCCAGCTGCTACTCCATAAAGCCGAAATCTTCCGTAGGAGAAAGTATATATATGTCAGCTCCACCTAGGTGTCTAACATCCTCTGCAACAGTCTAATGGCGCAAGGCACTCTGGCTTAGACCTAGCAACAGGATTAAGTTGTGTGGGTGCCCATTCAGCTCCCTCTGCTCTAGACTTTACCAGTTATACTGAGTCCATTGACTCCTTTGACTGTAATGTATATTGAGGCACCTGGCATGAGAAGGCTTACCCTCAGACTGAATTCCAACTGCAGTCTCTTTAGGTTTGTCAGTTGGAAAGGAATGTGAAGTCTTGATCTCATCTATGAGAAAGCTTCCTAAAAAAAGTTCTTCTAGCTGTTCACTGGAAAGAAATATAATTCAGAATAAAATGTTGTGGGCATTGGTCAGCATGCTGGTGTCTAAAAAGCAGAGTTTTCAGTAGACTCAGAAACATTCTTTCTTTGCCAGGACACATTCCTCCACACTTAACAAAAATGAAAGCTTATGTTACTCTTTTATCATTATTAATACGTGGGCAGTTTGTTCATGACGTGTAAAGTAGACATTTATTTTAATTTTTTGAATGGTGGGAAAATGTCTTGCAGGATGTAATAGTAAGGCCTCCTTCACAGAAGAAACTTTAACAAGACCCAGACAGGCAACCTGCAATGGTACATCTGGGATAATAAAAAGGTAGAGGTGCTTATTCTAACACCACTATTACCTGAGTTTGTATAATGATTTAAAGACATTTTGCATCCTAAGAAACACCCAGACTTCTTTATTTAGTGTTACAAGAAGACATAAAATCTTTTTTTTGCAGTGAGGCAGTTACTTTCAATGTTAAGTATTCTTGTGATATACTTGCCCTTTTTGCTCAATTGCTTTGGTTTGCTGCTTTTCATTTATTAGATGACTGTTTCTAATGTCCCAATATTTGTTATATTTATATACGGGTACTGCATTCCATGTGCTATGACAGATTGTTTGCATTTGCATTTACAGAAGTAATTATTAAAATTCTTGGTATAAATTATATTTATTTCTGTGTATGTGCATGTTTACATGTATTGCAAAGATAATAAAAACCACCCAAATCTTTGGATAAGATTAATTGAGGAAGTTGTGAAAAACAAGTTCCTTGACATATTATATCCTTTTTCTTCAGTTTGTGTTCAGTAAAAGTGAAAAACTATGAGTACAGGAAAAAGAGACTGGCCAGCAATAACAGATATTTCTTAGAAGTCAGAAATCACAGACAAAAAGTGAGAACAGTCAAATAATGAATGAAATTTTCCAAAGAAAATTAAAACAGATAGTAAAAAGTTTTGTAGCCATATTAATAAAAAACAAAACAAAACACCAAAAAAAAGAGAGAAAAAGAAATGGGGTTGCTCTGCAAGGAGAAGGAACAGACATTAATGATCATCTGGGTAGAGTCCTCAACTAAATGAATACTTTGCTCTGTTTCCAATCTGGGTGATGATGCAGAACAGGTGGACGTAAGGAATAAGAAAAGATACAGATCAATGAATATCTCCTTCCATCTGAATAGGAAAATCTTGACATACACATGTTTAGAGAACTGGATAATCCCTATCCAAGAATCCTGAAGGAGTTAGTATGTGAAATTGCAGCTTCAGAAGCCAGGATGCTTAATAAATCTATCACATTCAGTACCTGTGACCAGAAATAGGAAATGGCATGTTTATTGTGAGGAGGAAGCAAAGGAATCTTGGAGCTATAAAATCTGGAATACAACCTGAACTGTACATACAACCAGGGAACACATAGGGAAGAAAAGAATTAGAATTATACAGGTAAAAGGTAAATGAGATTTAAAGAAGCAGTGGTGCACCTGAGATAAATTATGTCACATTGACTGAATTATTTTCTTTGATAAACCAACTCTTGGAAACTGTGGTAGATGTATTCTATCTAGAATTCAGCAAAACAGTTTATATAGCATAACACAAGAAACCACAAGTTAATAAACCAAGAGAAGACAGGATTTAGAAGAACTCTTCAGTAAGCAAAGAACTGTCTAAACTAGGTGTAACAATTTGATAGGATAGTTTTGATGCTATTAAGTGAGTTACTCCAGGATTCAGTGTTGGGAAATACCTTTGGTAATGTTTTGCTAATTTTATGCAAAACTGGGGGCATACTGACAACAAAAGGGAGAAAGGTTTCATCAATAGCAAACAGGAGGGAAAAAAAGAAGAATGGGACAGGCAGGAGGACTGTAATTGAATTTGAATGGCACCAAAGGACCTGCACTGATGTATTTACTGACTAAATACAAGAAATCAAATGATGACAAGTGAAATGAAACATTACATTTTATTAGCTAATGGCAGATCAGAATGGATATGCATATACATATTCCACGAGGCAATGTTTTGTGTTAATAGCTTAGTTCATTCTAAATGGACAAGGCCTGGTACCATTGGTGCAAGGTTCACCTTAGACTCTCCTGTCCTAAAATGAGTATCCTGTCAGTCCTCAGTAGGGTATATTAACAGAAAGCAAATTCCTAGAACAGGAATGGGAACAGAGAAGAATAGTTAGAATGATTATCAGACTAAAAATGCTTGTTTTTTTTAGTTAAACAAAATTATTGTGACAACCAAATTATAATCTATAACAGGAGGGTAAATGTTAGAGAAGGAAAAGTGAATATTGGGTAAAGAGTAAATCTGATGCATTTATACAAATAGTTTAATACTTATTGCATGTAGTAGCATAATAGATTGAGTGACAGAGAAGGTCTTAGGCACTATGTAAAACCCTTTTAAAAACTTTTTATTCTTTAATGGATGCAACTGCAAAGATATCCCAAAAAACATAATTAATGATATCAACAAATTCATGTATAACACATCAAATATTTAAACAAAAAATCATTCTTCTGGCTAAGCATTCCTATTAAAATCTTAAAACTATACAATTAATTAATGATAAAATAGCTACAAAAAGGGTCTCCCATAGTTGCTGGTTTCTGATTTGAGAAAAAAAAAAAAAAGAAAAAAAATTAAAAGGGGAAAAACCCCAACAGTTAATGAGAAGGCAGGCTTTGTTTATCAGACAAATATCAGGTTACTTCATACGCTTCCATGACACAAAATTACAGTTTCTTACATAAAAATTAATTAAATTTGATAAATTAAATGCAAGTAAAATAATTCTTTAATAATAAATGAGACATCTATTGTTAATGTGACATTGCTTTTCTTCAGTGTTATGACAAAGGCATTAGCAGAAAGAGTGGTTTTTTTCTTTACTCTTTAATTATGCTATATTTTCAAATTTAGAAGCAATCACCTCTCCAGTGACAGGAAAAAAGAGGAGACCATAAAACCTATGACAGAAAACTGTATTTGTATCGTATCTGATGCAGCAGAGTTTTGCATGTACATACCTAAGAAACGAAAGAGGTGAGACGATATAAATGAAACAGGTGCTGATCTACTGGGAAGCCAAAAGAGCTGACTGATACAGTGCATTTGACAAGTTACTTAATAGGAATACTGTTATGTTTGCAATACTACAGTGATATGTAACACTGTACTTTAGCTAAAATATGTAACACCAGGCTGTATGTCCCTGAAACAGACTCCTTGGCTATCAGCTCGTATGTTCTTCCAGCTATTACAGGCAACTAAGTCACATAATAGCAAAGTTGTTTGGCTATTTGATGTAAGTCATTCCAACATAAAGCACTTCCAGGATCTAGTTCATGAATGGTCTTGACATTTAGAGTGGAAATTTTTAGGATAAAATTGTCATAGTCTGCTAATATATTTGCCTGTATGATAGGATAAGGCTCAGAGTCTTGCTGGTGATATTGCTTAAGGATGCTTTTGCCTGAATTTTAAGTCCCTGATTGCCACAGGATTTGGCATACCAGTGGGCATGCAAGGTACTAAGCAAGCAGAAAGATTGCACCCGAGGACTGCTGTTTTATCCAAGTTACACAGATGTAGCTGAGGGTGCTCTCAAGGAGCAAACTCTAGATGATAGGAAACATACTGGCCTATCTCTGACAGAAGTTATTTAACAGAAGCCTGCACAAGATGCCAAGCAGACTCATATTTCATGATAATTTTACTTCTAAAATAGGGAATATTTTTTTTCCTCTTCAGTTCAAATTTGCACCTTTACCAGACAGTGATTCTAATATTTTTACGCTAGATTAGTTCTCAGTTGAAAATCTGCATTTATAAATTCTGCCTCCACTGACCACCTGAGACATTCAGAATAGCAACAGGAGACTAAGATTTTCTGAGTCAGACTTTGAATTTTTAATTTGGTTACTGTTAGGGCAGATAAGGAGCTACAAGGTTATATATTTGTTTCAGTTTTATTTTTAGTTTTTAATGTATGCATTTTACTTTTTTGTAAATTAAGTACAGATTTTAGTAGAATTTTGGGGAAAAAATATTAATAGAACCAATTTCTACTTAAATATTCCTGTCTGGTTCCAAAAAAAGAAAAAGAAAAAAGAAACAAAAAAAACCCACTACATTTTCCACAGTGCTTCTTTCACAGCACATTACACAAGGAACATAAGATTCAAGATCATTCATTTAAATTAATACTGAACAAAGTTTGTGCTATTAGTAATAAGAATGACTGGGAACTAGACTGATGACACCTAATATTATGTATTTTAATATCAACTTGAGGTGGGGGGTTGTGGGGTTTTGTTTCTTTGTTTTGGTTTGGTTTTCAAAATTCAGGCTATCTGTAGGACCAAAAACCCATGAAGACAGTGGATGAACATATCCATCTGGAGGAAAAGTTTATGGTCCATCTGTAGGAAAAGTTTAGGGACCAAGGGAATGTCACATAATCTTAACATATCTAACAATTTTAATTTAAAACCATCTCTGCTGGGCTAGGGTTATAGTGTGTGCCAAAGACAGTTCTTTAAAAAACTAAATTAAACTGTTGTGATAGTTTAAGAACAAAAACTGTTAAAGCATTCAGGGTACCGCATCAGAGGCAATACTGTGATTTACTGCCAGACAAAGCAGAAAAACAGGTTACAGACACAAGCATTACAGATATCAGTGTGTCACATACAGTGTCCTCTCTGAAAAACTAAATCAGAGAAATGAGAAAAGGCTCTATTAAAATACAGGGGCTGGGGTTTGCTAACATTCTAGAAAAAAAAATCTAAATTAACTGCAAAAACAACTTTTTTGGGTGTGATACAGTGCAGTTAGTAAAGCCATTAGAAAAAGCAGTGAAGGGACAGAAACAGAAACATCCACCAAAATTAAGAATAAATTAGTGCAGTCATCAATACCACTGATAAAGAAGCTGAACATGAGCCAGGCATTTCAAGGAATCCTTCAGTAAGAATAAATTCACTATCTTGTTTACCTGAAATTGCATCAATGAAAGTTCCCAAACAGAAAGCATGGAAAAAGAATTATGATGATTAGCCCAAATCCTGTTCTTTGATGAGATAATTATGACAGAGGTGGAACCTGTACCTCTCATTTTTTGCAATAACGTTCTAGAAAAACAAATTCTCATGTTAGGCATACAGCCTCCCATATCTTACTATTCAGTTTAATCTTTACAGTAGAAAAACTCCCATTGACAATGACAGCAATAAGAACAGCAAATGCTTTACTTTCTGCTAAATATTTGGAGGATTGAGCTCTTGATCAAAAACATCTAATTACTAGAGCAAAAGCACAGAGTCTGAGAGATCAATTCTGTTTACTTTTATATAGACCAAAAAAACCCAAACTAACTCTGAAATAAATCACCATTTACATAAAGTTTCTTACTAGCTGTTGGATTATAAAACAGTACCAGTCCTGAGCATTCATCCTAAAGAGATGGTTAAATGGCATTAACACTTTTGTAAAACCAAGCAGCAATTTCATAATAGCTGAAATATTACATGCTGGTTTTCAACTAGAGCAAATCATCCCCTATGTATTTTAAGTTATCATAGACTCAACTTGATGAAGTATGTAATGTGAAATTCTTAAGTTTGTAATTTGAATGATTACTTTGCCTCACTGTAAGCTGCTTAGGCTTTTCCATTTATAAAGCTGAAACATTTGGCTACACAAACATGGCATCAACATAACTTGTCATACAATCCTTTGTTTTTTAATCATCTTCTACTGATAATCTAAATGATGATTAGTCTTGTCTCAGTGATTTCTTTGCTCTTCTAATACACATTTGTATTAATCCCTACTACATATTTTGATTTATGCTTTTTTTTTTTTTTTTTTTAGAACTAGACCATACTAAAATCCTTTTTAAAACCAAAAAATGATTAGAAAATAACATTTTAAATGTACATGAAATTGTGAAAAATATTTTGGGAATGCCAGATGTTACACTTAGTGTAGAAAGGCACATTTAAAAATCAAGTGTGGCCTAATGGCATTAGCTGGAAGTACTGAAATTAAAAACTTTGAAAGCTGTAGAGGATTTATATATATATAGTAAAGATATTTTTTTTTACTGTACTATGTATACAATACATATAGTATCATCTTGTCCAGGCTTGTACATAAATTTGGCATTATTTCCTCACCGTTCTGCTACTATAAAGTTCTAGGACTTTCTGGAAATAATTCAGGGGTTTTTTCTATGATTTGACATTGTGAGGAGAGACTGGCAAGGTTTTTCAGTGGCACTGCTCAGTTGGCAGTAATAAATATCAGGAAACCTAATAAAACGAGAGGCCTCTGGGCCTCAAACAAATTTGAATACACAAGCTCACTACTGGTGAGAAGAGAGTCAAATCATATGTCAGATAGAGCCTGATGAAGGTCAGCCAGGGTGCATCAGACGTTGGCAAAGAATACTGCATGTCTCCTTTAAAGGACACTGAAAATCTAGTACTTTAAACATTATGCATATGTTGGATACCAAGCTTGCTACAGAAGAGGGTTACGTGAGTCTTATCTAGTTTGGCTAGCACAACTTTGCTGGAACAGTCATCATGCAAATTATATGAAAAAACACACTGCCTGTACAGAAAGCTGCAGAGCACTGAGTCTCTTTATGGAGTTCTTTAGGGGCAGTGTATCTGGACAAATGGCTTTAAACGAATGAGTTACACTTGGTAAACTCAAGTTACTGACAGTGATAATGCTAATGTTTAAGAGAATACAAAGCACATGCAGAGGACAGATGCGTATGCAGAAAGCAGAGATACATATTAGGAATGAATGCAATACCTACAGTTCAGCACTAGCCCCCTAGAAAATTAGTCTCTTTGGATTCTGGATTTAGCCAAGAACCAACATTTCAGCTCATCTCTAAGTGTTCAGATAACCTGATTAAGTTAAAATCCATAGCCACCTCCAGGAAATAATACTGCCAATCATCAGCACAATGGGAAAAACCCCAAACTAGCCAAAAAACAAATCAGTCTAAAGCTGGTACACTTGCAAAAGCAGAAACAAACTATTTTGCTCTCTCAGAAAGACCAAGAAAGAGAATGCGGAAAGTGGGCAATTTTACACTAGAATTCCACAGGATGATGCAAAGCCAGTGAGCTTTGAGCAAGCTTTCAAAGAACAGCACTAAAGTCAGTTCATCTGACTTCATCAGACAATGAGACATAACAATAAAATACAGGTATATCGCTGACGGCACAAACAGGAAATTAGGTAGAGGATCAGAAAAAAAATAGTTAAAAAGTGAGAGTAAGAAGTATTTTGTTTCTGAACAGCTGTCCAGAAGAACAAAGACTTATTTAGGAGAGAAGACTGCAAATAAATCAGTGGGAAAACAAGCAAAGAGATCAAATAGGGGATTTAAAAGGACTTCCTTAAAAGTTACTTTTCCTAAATATTGATCAACCTTAAGAGTATTTTGATTTTCAAATTTTTTTTAGTTTGATAATCCCTCACATTTTTTCTCCCAGAAGTAATTGTATTGAAATTTGATTCTTATACGTACAAGCACAGGCACATACAGATATAGAGGTGCTCAGTAGTGGCTCTACCAGTGGGCTGTTGTAAAGGAATGAAGGCAGTGGGTTGATTAGCATTGATAATATGCAGGTGCAGCCTTGCCTCGAAGGCAGTGGGTTGGTTGTCATGGATGATGTGCAGCTGTAGCTTGTTCCTGCTAAGTAGTTAAATAGCACTGAGGATGGTGGGAGGGGAGGAGTAGTGTGGTCTGGCCTTTGGAGGAAGGGGAAACAGTATGGATGGTAGAATCTGACTGCTAGTAAAAGCCTTGTTGCAGCCTGATAGTTTTCTTGTGCTGCAACAATTGGTGTCCTGTGTGAGGCTAACTGAGGTGGACTTCAACCACAACAACTGCTGCCCAGCATAGCTGAGACAAGCAGGAGAACCTGTGACCCATAACAGGCATTGTGAGAGGCGAGCCATTGACAACTAATTGATATGGCTGTATTGCAATATTTGTTGTCCATCTTAACTTAAATGGCAACTTTTGGTGCCCAGCATAGATGGGGACTAATTGATATGGGTGCAGAAGAAGAAAATTCTATGTTAACTAACTGTATCTATAAACATTAAAAAAAGAAGCATGAAGTATAACAGGAAGGCAAAAAGAACTTTGCTAGGGTGGTGCAAAGTAAATGATGTGCTAGTTATGCCAAAAAATGTCTCTAGTGTTCAGACATGGCAAAATGCTGGAAAAGTACTTTTTGAGGGTGCCTCAAGGGGGGATAAAAGTGCAACAACATAGCTAACAACATGGACGTTAGTCTTCAACTTACTAGAACAATTAAAAGTGGTCAGGGAGACAAATTCTATATTTACAATGCTTACAGATATTTTTTTTTAAGAGGTGTAAAGTATGATAAAACAGCAATAAGAATTCTGCTAGTGTGGTGTAAAAAGTGTGATTTGCCAGTTATGGTGAAAAAGGTTTTTCAGCACTCAGTCATGGCAAAGTGTTGAAAAGTTACTTTTTGAGGCTGCCTCAAGGGGAGACAAAATTGCCATAGCCTCATTAATGACATGGAGATTGATCATAGATTTTTCTAGAACAATCAGAAGTGGATGGAGAGACAAACCCTATATTAACAAAGTGAATAGACATATTTGAAAATAGAGGCATAAAGGGTGATTAAATGGCAATAAGAACTCTGCTGGAGTGGTGTAAAAAGAATGATTTGCCAGTTACAGTGAAAAATGTCTTCACCATTCAGATATGGCAATGTGCTGGAATGTTACTTTATGGGGCTGCCACGAGAGGGGACAAAATTGCTACCGTGTCATTGTCAACATGGAGATCAGTCTTAGATTTACTAGAATGATCAGAAGCAGACAGGGAGACAAAGGCTGCAGTTGAAATAGCCATATCCCCGGTTGCAGAGATGATGCCCTATAAGGTACCTTCAGTGCCATCAGATTCTCTGTGGTCGCCTGATTCACGCAGTCAGATTGAGGAGCAGCAGTGTGGTCTGACCTCTGGAGGAAGGAGAAACAGCATGGACAGTAGGATCTGACTGATAGTGAAAGCCTTACAACAGCCTACTAGTTTGGGCAGCAACAGGCTGTGTTCTCAGATAAGTTTAAATTAGCATACATTCCCATTTTTTTCCCTATAAAGTAGTTGATTGGTGTGAAATTTCAAAAAGAGAAATTTCATGTCCTTAACTTTCCATAAACACTTTTTTCTGGATTTCCTCAATCTTTCTTTTTTCTCTAAATAAGATGTTTTTGAATGTGTGTTCATGTTGATCTGTGTCTTCTAGTCATATGTCAGGGATAGCTTTCTTTGACAGGTGTCTCTTCCTCAAGATTTTATATTTGTGTAGAAGTATAATGGGGAGTTTTGTTCATTTTATTAAAATACAGATGTAGAGTTATTTTCCAATCATTATTAATGTTTTAAATGCATACATATTGCCCATGAATCTGATCAGTGTTTCTGGGAAAGAGGTGAATATGCCCGTGTAACTGGTAGACAAACAAGCCCACTGAGAAATGAGGTGGAGAGGAGGAATGGAACAAATGGCTGAAAGTTGGTCTGTTTCTATGAGCAACTATGTATGGAACATTCTCAATGACAGAAGAGCCAAAAGCACCTGCAAACTTTGCTCAAAGGGCCAGAGGTTTTGCAGAAGGCTCCTGTCAGGGTCTGTGTTCTTCCGGAACTTTATATTCTGAGCCCCATGCATATTTACACTTACCTACTGAGAGGTGCAATGCTCTTTATAGCATTTTTAAAACACTAATCCACTTCCAATCCTGTATTGCAATTAAGTGTGAGAAAACTGCTAAAACTTCTTACTGGGAATGGAGAGAGGCTACTTGCTGCAAAGCTGACGAAATGCCTTAAATCTTCACAAAAAGGGAAAATGCCTTAAGTCTTCACAAAGAAAGGGAAAATTCCTCAATTCCACCTCCTTACCTTTCCTTCAAACAAGCCCATTCTTCAGATACTTTTCTGTACTTCTGGTAACCTTCACCTCAAGCATTCTTTCCAAGAAATAAACCTTTTCACTCAAGTTCTTATGCAAACTTGTGGTAGAACACTACAATGCCTGTTTCACAGATCTTGCTGTTTCTTAGCAAGGGATGGACATTGTATTGTGTCTTCTCAAGCGTACTGGTCTGAGAGCCTTTGGAATTTGAGTCAAACCTGGAAATCCTGACACTTGAGATATTCTCCCAATTAATTTTATTAGCAAGATGATTAAAGTCACTTTAGAAAAGGAAGAAAAGAAATCAATGTAGTTTCCTTCCTTTTTTCACCACACTCTTAGCACTCATATTACAGCCAACTACCATAAAAGCCTAAATTTAAAATAGTCTAGAGGCACAGGCATTGCTTTCATAAAATATAGAAACGAGCACAAAAATACCCCCATAAATAGAAATCCAAAAGCCAGTCAGAAGAAAAGAATCCAAGAAGCTAACATAAATGCTTAGAACGTACATTTGAGGAATGCCTCGGCCTCAAACTTTTACTACTGATCAAACAATCATGTAAAGTCTGGTGCTCATTCTTATTAATGCACTGGCAATGCAGACAGTTCTTAAAGTGGGATTAAATAATAGTTGCACATCTCTTACATACTAAGGAAGTCCCAAATGGCCTTAGTGTAAATTGGGGTCTGTCCTAGGCTATATGACCACAGATCCTTTGATCTGAGGGTTTTGGACAGAGGAATGTACTATTCCATAGACACATGGCCAGGGGTAACTTCACAAGACTGCCAATTAGAGTGTTCTTCCCCTATGGAGTCCTCCCAGGGCGATGACCCTAATCTAACAAAACATGTAAGTATAGACTTAATTGTAATGTCAACAGAACTACTCATGTGCTTAAAGTTAACCATATGCTTAAGGGTTCCGCTGACCAAGCGTTGTATCAGCTTACTACTACTGCTTTTTAAAAGCAGTGGTCAGAATCTCCGGTTAAATCTACCCATGTACTGAGATTTTCTGGCTCGTGATCACTCAAATGAAAGCATAGGAAAACCTGTATGACTAACCAAATGCAGGTGATCTCCTGCTGTATAATCATTCCTAATCATTCCATTAAGTTCTTCATAAAACCCACCTCTTCCAGCTCAGTCACTGACACTTTGCATGCTTAGGTAACACCCAGGTCCTCTGAGAAAGTGAGAAAATTCAGTGAAATAAAACCTAGGTGCATGCTAAGGTTCCAATTCATACTATTCTGTAGAAAGAAAAATCCCAAAGACAAAAGAATATTTATGAAATTCAGATTTCTATTCTTCCTGCTACATTTCTTTGCTTTTTATTCAAACACCAGCTGTTTTTAAAGCAGAATCTGTCCTCCAGATTTAGGTGTTTTAACAGAAATTAAAGTTATTAGCAGGCATGGCTGAAAATAATAAAGATTTGTCATACATTGTAGTGGAACAATCAATACAAATGTAAGCAACTGGAGTCATAACAAAGGCCATACTATGAGGCTACTAAGAAAGATTTCAACTTGAAATACAACAGGAAGCCAAAAAATGAAACAAGAAAAAGCAGAAGATATATGCTGTCATAGAACCAGTCCTTTCAACTATCAGAAGTCCATTACATCTGCTGGACTATGTGACTTCATTGCCTATAGAAAACAAGAAAATAATCTTAGAAACCTAAAGAATTTCTAGAAACTATTCCAAGTGTGACATTTAAATATATCCCTTCACAAGACTTAGTGCCATAGCCAATTATGAGAAAAAATTGACATGCTTTCAAAACTTCCATCTTCTACCACAAACAGGAACATACATAGGACGTACCTTAGGAATATTACCAAGAAAATATTTATACAGTGATTACTAATAACCCACCAGTTTGCAAAATGTCTATCTAGTATAGCAGCATATAGAAGGGAAAAAAGAAGAAAAACATAAAACATTAGTAGTCATCCCAGTATCACATTAACAGTCTTCCTAACACAGGCACTGCTGCCTTTGATGGAAAATTTTAAGGATTTAATTCTGCATGTTAACAGCTAAAGCAGAATACAGTACAATTCTAAAAAGTCCATGCCAGTCTTATTCTGACTCCTGGAACTGAGAAGAGAAAAAAATCTTAGCACAGAACAAAGTATAATACTGAAGTGTGGAGATATTAATATACACTTTATTACTGTTACTAAATGCGTTTGTTCAACATGTTTTATTTGGTTTCTGCTTAAATTATATTGATTGTAATAAGTATCATATTGTGCAATTCTTCTCCCTGTATCATCACTAAATAATGTAAGAGCTGCCATGAAGTGGTCTAATCTTATATTATCTATTTTTTATTTTCGACAAGAAAAATAAGAACAGAAGTAATTTCCTTTCAACGTGTATATTTTATGCATTCATAGCAGGTATAATGGGGATTTTTTTAAACAAATATTATTTCATAAGGTGTATCAGTCCAAGATGCTTACAATTGAACTGTATAAAAATAGGCTGTAGCACAAAAAGAATATTCGCTTAGTCTTGGTATAAACTTTAGTAAAAGAAAACAATTTTCCATAGACAATATACCATCTGTCTCTAAACCATGTGAAAAGAAAAGCTTTTAAAATCCAGCCGCTGCTAATGTGACACGTTGAAACATTAATCACCCCCTAAGGCCAGTATAATTGTAGCTCCATGTTAATTACCTAACAATTAACAGCAGTAATTTCCAAGGGGCAATCAATGAATTAGCTTGTGATTTTCCCACAGACTTCAGTCCCATACTGCCAGCCTGAATGCATTTCAAACTCTGAACCGTGGTTCATCAATGACACTTCTGGTGTATGAAATAAAAATTCATTTGCACCCTCACTAATTAGGCTCGATTATATCCCTATGTGTATTACAAACTCTATTCACTTGCACAAAATCTCTGCCACAGGCATTTTTCTCCATTTAAAATTTCGTTTTCTATTAAATTAGGTCACCTAGCAGGAAAATGTACTAATCAAGATTTTATCACTAACGAATTAAAGGGTTTTAATAAGCAAGTTTAATTAAGTTATCCTAACAAGTGATAATGGCTATCTCCAACCTATCTGAATGTTTATGCAAGTATAGGTGTAGTATATGCAAAGTACGTATTCATAAACATGAAAAAATGTACTATGTATATGCACAAAAATAGTTACAAATTAAAATATTATCTGAGATATGCCCATGCATCTTTTTCTACATTTTATTACATTTACATACAAAATTTTATCTAAGCTAGGGTTTCTGCCTGCTAATTCCTTTAAGAATCATATGACTAGGTCACATAATCCTGTGGTAGACTCAAACATCTTGGTTGAGTAGGATGTTACCACCTCCTACTGTCCAGACATAAACTTGTTTTTGGTATGAGTCAGTGCTATTTGGTATGTTGGTATGAGTCAGTGCTGATTGTTAACCATTAACATAAATAGACCAAGCTGTCATCAGCTTAATGTGTTATTAATTAATTAACTTTTATTCTTTACAGATTAAAAAAATTAAGCACTGGGTTTACATCAAGTAGTATTATGATTTCCTTTTAACTGTGTTTATGTTTTGTGAGCATGAAGAAGGGCAAATTTTGCAGCTAATCTGTTCAAGAAGCCAGAGTGGAAGGAATGAATACATTACACTTTCCCTCATTAGACTTAATCAGAATTCCAGTAGTATCACCTTTGTTTGTAAAGGAAACAAAAATGTGAATCCAATGCACTAAATTTGCATCTTTGTTTCAAGGAAGGATAGTTCCAATATTGCAAATGTATTTTATCCTGTGATTTATATTCAGTGGGAGACAATGCACTTGGGTACAAAGGACGACCCCATTTTCTCTCACAATTACTTTCCCTCTCCCAACCCTTCAGGAATGGAGGGTTCACTCAGCCAAACAGAAACCACTCACCCTCGTGCTCCTTCAGTGGTTCGTTTAAGGGCTGCAGCTCTGAACCACTACAAATCCAACATCTGTTCAGTAAGAAATACGAAATGCCTAGGTAACACTTTCCACCTCAGCAGGCAATTTTAGGTTGTGGATAGCCATTCCTGGATTATCACCTTTTTTTGGTAGATGAGGTACAAGGTACCTCCAAGCCAGCAGAGATGCATGTGCTGAGTAACTGGTGTTCCAGGCTGACAGTCTGATGGTCCTTCAGCTGCTTTCTCTCTTTCCCTCTTCTCCCCAGACTCCATCTTTGCTCAGCTGTTCAGAGTGGGTAAAAGAAGTTCTCCTCCCATAAACCCAGTCAGCTGGTTCACTGCAATTAAAGTTTTGTTAAAAGTGAAATACCTTTAAATTAAAAGCAACTGAAACAAAATTTGAGTATACCTGCTGAGTCTTTCTGAGCAGACCAGCTCACAGTTTGCACTCATGCCTCTGCCATGTACTAGACCAGGGGTCCTCAAACTATGGCCCACAGGCCAGATACACCCCCCCAAGGTCCTCAATCCAGCCCCCGGTATTTACAGACCCCCCCGGCCCCGCCTCCGCTGGGGGTTGTGGGGGGGGAAACCAAGCTGCCGCAGATGACTGCCTGCCACTGCATCTGCGCGCCAGCCCCCTGGTTAAAAAGTTTGAGGACCCCTGGACTAGAGGGATTGTTTCCACTGAAGAAAAGGAGGATCCTTTCATGCCTGCAGTGGAGAGCCAGGCTAGGCAAAATCTCAACTCCATGGGGTTCCTATTTTTTAGGGAAAGACTCCCTTCTGGGGATCACCAGGACTACTTGATTACTCTTCTCCTTTGGGGGGGGTGTGTGAAACCCTTTGGCCTAAATCCTCGGCTGCGCTCAAGAAATCTGTGAAGAGAACCAAGATCAGAGTGTGTGCATAGAGCTCAGGTAGCAATGCCACTGTGGTAGCCAGAAGGCCACAGTAGTCTACCCATTTGGGCAGAGCTGCAGCTTTGTTCCCTGTTCTTCCTACTATCCTGTAGTAAAACAAGGACTTGGCAAGCATCTGTGTGAGAAAGATCCCTTCTGAGGCTGATCTTTCTCCAGCCTCGCAGTCACACTATGTCTACCTCCCTTTCAACAGAACGCTGCTGGGACTGCAACCCACAACCCCAGTTTTAATCTCACTGCCTGTTTTGCATGTCTAACGCTTCCTTCTGTTGTGTGTCAGTGCTTTTTATAAGACAATGTTTCAAACCACAAGTCTTGACTAAGAAGAGACCATGGAGGTTTGTCATCCTCTCAGAACCACCCCTTTAAAAAGCTCCTTGCTCTTTCAGAAGAGGTGAAACTGAGCCAGAAAAACCCCTCATAAATCAACAATACTATCTTGTACAGCAAGGCCTCACCTGAACCAGTCCTTATGGATATTTTTCTAATATTATTTTCTTAAAAAACAACAAGGATTGCACAGTCTTCCTCAGCAATCTACTTTAATCTTAGTTATTATATTAATTAGAAAGATTATCAAATTGCCTATTCTTCATAGAAACCCTTGCTGCTTAGATATTGCCTCCTTCACTGACAGATCCTTCAAACCTTCTCTTCTCTGTTTGCCCAAATAATTTCCTGAACAAATAGATGGTTTTACAGTTGAAAAAACATTTCTAATCTCTGTCTCCTTCTTCCTGGAAATATGCACTTCCATATGAAACTGAAGTTTCATATTTAAATAGTAATTTTCTTGCTGTCACATTTGTAGGTACATGTTTCCCAATTAAAAGTTCATGTATCTTAACAGTATAAAAGATAAGATACATAATAAGAACTTGCAATGCATCATTTTAAAAAATACAATATTTAAACCCATTCCTTGACTCTCTTGTGTGTGTGTGTGGCAATATTCATTTGCTGAAGGCTGAGAATACAAAAAAAAAAAAAAAAAATCTCTTCAAAGCTTCTTTTTCTTGCCACAAAATGTAAGTAAACAGATGACTAGGCTATATCTATATTTGCCTTTGGTAACAGTGTTCATGATTGAGCTCAGGTGCTGGTGGTTAAGTGATGAAGTCAATTGCATCCATATTGCAAATAAGAACAAAGTTTTCCCACTTGGTGAGAGACTTCCCCAAAGGAACACATCTCAACAGGCAGCCTGGGACCACTCAACTGTTAACCTGACTATATAGAGATTGGTCACCTTCTCTCATTGTATGATCTTCCTTTGTAGACAGGTAAGATTTTGTTCCTGATTTTGAAAAAAAATGATGTTTCAAGGAAGCACAGAAGACTTGCTTTATCATCTAGTCCAGATTTAAGCTGTACACAGTAGCTACCAAGAATAAGCTTCCCAGGGCTATGAATAAACCAGGTTTAGATGTCCCAGACTGCAGGCTTCTAATGCTTCCCTTCAGAAACTATTCTTCACTATAAAAGATTGCTTTAATATTCTTCTAATCTTGCCTTGTCTTAGTTTCATCATCCTCAATTTAAGATGTGAAAAAGCAGTTAAGGCATCATACCTCAAATTCATAGATGTAACTTCAAGCTTTTCTCCAGACATGCTGAGGCTGCAACTCTGCAGCCCCAGCTTTAAACTAGTCTCTGGTCATCCTGTCAAAGAATTCGAAGGAAGAAAGGAAGAAAGTTACAATAATGGCTTAATCTCTTCCTTGTGTGCTGTTGAGCTTAAAAATAATACACCTAACTCATGGGCAAATGTGTCTTATCTAGCACATTTAGGTGATTCCTAAAACAAATGGAGTCAAGAAATTATAAACAGGTTAGAACAGGACAAAAATTTATAAATGTGCATCGTAGCTGCAAATGGTGTGAAGAGAGAGAAGGGAATATCACTTCTCCATCACATTCCAGGGAACATTACCAGTTTGTTTCCACCACATAATACTCCTCAAACTTTGAGCTTCTTGAAAAGGAAAAACTGGGAAAGGAATTCTAAAACTAATTCCATTACCCATAATACCACAATATAAAACATTTACATTTGCACAGTTTACTCCATAGCTCCATACCAAGGCATTCACTGCTGCAAAAACTGAGACTTCAATGGTAAGGGCAGTGGCAGACCCATCAGATAGAATGTTCTAATACCTCTCCTCCAGGTTTACAGGAATTATGGGTGGATACTCTCTTCAGTGGGAAACAGCAGAAACAGATGAAACCATATTCAGCTTCCATACTCAGTATGGGAAAAGCAGGGGCTGTGGGGAAAGAAAATCCTCCTCTTTTGGAAGGCATTTACTGGAAAAACTGGAGCAGGAGTGGAGGACCAGTGGAAGATCCAGGAGTGGAACTCAAATTCAGCAAGCGCTCAAATTGAAAGAATGATGCTTAGGAAGGAAGACCTCTTAATTAACAGAAGGTGGAAAACTGTTTATGCCTGCTAAGCATACACACCCAGTTGCACTGTGACCAATAGACTCAACATTTCCCAGTCTGGGAAGCACACTCCAAGGCAGAAAGGGGGAGAATGGGCAGAGAAAGAAGCCAAATAACAGCAAACATAATACTGTTTATGGTGTCTGAAAGTGTAGTTGGGAGGGAAAGAGATGCAAATGGTACTGTGTAGGAGAAAAGCAATGGACAACAAAGCTGAGAAACACCATTCAGCATTTTTTTCTGCATAACTTTTAATTAATTTATATTGATAACAAAGGAAAGCATATTAAGAAAGTGCCTGATCCCAATAAAAATAGTAATAATAATGATAAGGAGGATGATAATAATAATAATAGTAATAATAAAGGCATTTCAAGGATAAAGAAACAACAATGGAAAGTGCCTAAGGAGCTAGAAAGTGAATGATTTCAGTAAGTTAAAAACATCCAAACATCTGGAGTTTTAACCAAAACCAAAATTCAACCCATTTCCTCCTTCTTAGAGAAAAGAAGAAATGGTCAGGAACTGACAAACAGAGCTATTGACTTTCACTTAATTATTTCTGGAAAACATGTGATATTTTCTTGACTATTTCCAAGTTTGATTCAAGACGATAATTTACTATTTCTGCCTTTAACCACATTTTTATTAGTCACAACCATGAAACAAAATCATTACTTTCATGTATTTGCCCCAGTAGAAACATTGACTAAACGATAAGGAAAACTTGGAGGGAGCAAAGAAAATAAAAACAAAATTCCTTTATGAATTTCACACACCACTGAATTCCCTAAACTCAAAGCATAATTTCTCTCTCTCGCTCACTCTCTTCCCCTTCTCCCCTCCCCACCCCCCCCCCCCCCCCCACCCCCCCCGGTCCCTTTTTTAAAGCAGTGAAAGAACAAAAAATGCCTTTTAAAATGAAAAGGTTTCTTCTTTCTGCTATCCTTAGAAACATTTTTCAGGTCATCAAAGAATATTTAGCAATCAAAGATTTCTCAATGAAAAAGTCAATTATTTGTAAAGGAACACTTGATTCCTCTCAGTTTGCACACCTAGGTGAAAGAAGAAACCAAGGAAATTCAGAACTTAGACAATAAAAAACACGTGTTGACTTCAACAGGTATGTATCTTGTGTATTTACTATATGTGAATAGTGTACACTGTATACAGAAGAAAACAAATGTCAGAAAATATTTTTTTCTTATTTCCCTCGTCACCATTTGCAATCATATTTTATGTCAATGCCTACAAAAATTATCACTGTTTCTATTGTTATTTATATTAGGTTTTGTGTAGATCTGTATTCATCTAGTTTGGTGACATCATCCAATAAGTGTAATGTAATTATTACAGCAGTTTATTTAAGATTATTTAAATTAATTATTTCTCTCCTCAGTTTACATTTGTAGGAATTTGCTTGCGCTATTTTTACTCTTTCTGTGAAATTAAGGCAGCCACTTTGTTGGGACTTAAGTTTGAAATGAGGACATTTATTATCAGCATATCCCATGTTTGCTACCATTTCTTTTAGCACAATCCTCTTATCAGAGGGTCTTATTAACTTAATCTTTACTAACTTCTTTACCTTTCAAATGTAAGTGTTATTTTCACTCTATGTCTACTGAAAACCAGCCCTTGAGAGCCTCATGTTAATATCTCAAGAACATCAGTAGAAACATTTTCCAACTAATCACAATTCCAGCAGTGGTACATAACCTTACATCATCCATGCAAATTAATTTAGCTCTTGCCATTGACAACACACTAAGAGATGGAGGCATGGGTAAGCAAAACTATCTTCCACAAAATCAACATTGTTTCTGCCAAACTTTTTGTCACCTTTTGGTTCAATTTCAAGTGGCCTTTGAACAGTTGTGTTTCTGCACTTCTGGACAGGCTTCAAGGCAAAAATAAAATTTTAATAAAGGTAAGTGTTTTCTAGGGTGCACATGTGCATTCTTGAGCATGGGTTCACGTGTCAAAAACTTCTATTAGTCTCAGTGTAAAGGTGTGCAGGCCATGATTCTCCTACACTGCAGCATTTTTGGAGCTTTAATATTTTTTTCCCTTGTCTGTCTTGGGTCATAAGCCAGATTATCCAAGTGTTTCATATGGAAAGTTCTGCAGAATACCATAAAAGAGCTTGTAATGAGGATGTTCCCAGGACTGTGGGAGACCTATACACTAGACTATGTTCTGGGGTTTGTTTGATACCCCAGAAACTGTCCCACTGTACTTGCATGGAGACACAAACACGAAGAACCAGTACCCATTTCTTGTATTGCAGAAAAAAAAAATGTGATTCATTACATCAGCCTGAAATTTTAGGTCTTTTCCCTGCATGTGGAAGACTGACATTCTAGTCTTCACTTTGTATCAAGTAAAGGAAGGACTGACACATTTTAGGGTGCACCTTCTGCCACCCAGCCATTCTTGGTTCTTCCACCTTCCTGAAACCAACGGGGGGGCGATTTTGGTACGTGTTTATATTTATATATATATAAAGACACATATGAATATGTAAAACATATACACGCATGTGTTCCAGTTCAGAACTGGATCATTCCATTAAAAAACAAATGCAACTAAAAGTTCTGGTAAACAAAAAAAAAATAAAAATTCTGTGATAAAAGTTAGCTGGAAACACCACCACTCACAACTCCGGCAAAATTATTGACCTACAGGAGGGTGGCAGGTAGTGAGTACCTGTGATGGAGGAAAGAAAACCCAACATTTAATAGGAAGAAAAGGCAGTTCAAAGGGAAAATCAGGAGAAGGCTCAAACCCACAGTAGGTTTAATAAAATCTCAGCATTGTCAAATGGCCAGAAGGAGCTCTGGCAAGGTAAGTTAAAACTCCTTCTTGGGTTATTGAAGCCATTCTGCACCAAATAAAGTGTCATCTCTCAAGCAGTGACTGATCTTTATCCCTTCAAATTCCTCCTTAAAACCTACCTTTTGCCTCTCTCCCTACAAATCACCACCATCTGGGAGCGGTTATCCTGGTGGCCACCTGTAAGTATTTAGGCCACTGTGAATAACTTGTGTGTGCACCTGTAGTTACTGTTATTGCATCTTTCTCCTCTTCATATTCATTGCTTCAGGTTCAGTGAAGCCCCAGGCCATGTGTGTGGGAGCTAGATGTCTCTGTGTAATTTTCTGCCTGTGCAGTACAATAAAGTACCAACACTTTTGTAGAGTTATAGGTGTTACCAGGATATACTTGCAATATGCAACGTGTGTCCAGCTTGGCAGGCATCAAATAGCCTGGCACATCTGCTGTGAAAACAAAGAGAAAAGATATAGGCCTGTATATGCAGGCATGCATGCTCATTCCTGGTAAACTGGAGATGTGCTGCAAAGAGTCACTGTTATCACTTGAACTTTTGCTGGGTTTGGATGGGTAGTTACAGAGCTCCAGCGTTCCCCCCAGTGCATTACTCCTTCAGCAGAGAAAAAAGATTTTGTTTGTTCATTTGTTTGAAGCTCCGCACTTCTCTGTCCTCCTTCTTATTCCAGATCTTTCTTACTATTAAATCCACTACACCATTCCACACCTTTATGTTTAGAGACACGTTTGCACACCTGATACTCATTTTCATAAACTATTCCATTGCTTCACTGCTAACATGAGCTGCACATTCTCATTCATAGAGATGGTGCAAATTCATCATTTAGGGATGGTGTAAACACCTGCTACAAGTTCCTGAAGTCCACTCTGATGGAGACTTTTGGCTCACAGTCTCTCAGCAGTGTTTCCCCACACTTTTTAAGATCACCTTTGTTGTTACAAATCCAATCTTTCTTTTTAAATTTGCCTTCCCACCACCTCCTCTATCACTGTGCATTTCTGTTACATGCACATCACAAACCGCTGGCTACTACATTAAATGTAGATGATAGCTTGCCTGTAAATTAGATTTGTGTGTGTAAAACTCATGCTTGTTTACACACTGGAATGATGCCAAATACCAGCTCAGATGAAACAAAATATTTATGAATTGGATAAACTGGAAACTTACAACTTTATAGGGTGTTCAGAGTGGATCCAGGTATAATTTCCCTTGCCCTGCCCCGCTTTTAATGAAAAATTTTCTCGTTACGGATTATTAGAAATATTGCATTTGTAAAAGACGAAACATTTTAATTTATACTCAGTAATATTAAAGCAAAGCTTTAAAACAATCCTTTATGAAACAAGTTATCTTAACTATTGTAATTCACATCAATTTAATTACATCGATTTTTAAAAGTAATTTAAATATTGCTTTAAGAGAAGTTCGGTTTTTGCTACCATAATAAAATAACTTGTTTTATACAAGATACAGAAGAATATAATTTGATCATTTCTTCTGTTAGCCTTTGTTACATAGATTTTTACATAATCATTACTCATAATGTTCTGACAGATAATGCTATTACTAGCGTTACCATCTTTGCTATTATTATAAAAAATCTTCTGGCTTTGTGAAAATTTTAATTTATTAAAATGTAATAAAAGCACATCTAACATGAACCATAATTTATGAAAATTTTAGATGTGCTGCTTGACATTCATGTCATCAGGCTTCAAAAGTTTCACATCTGAAATGTGAAATTACACAGATTTATAAAGATCCTTTTTCAGCATGTTAACCAGCACTATCTTCTGTAAAATGTATATGTTTGGCTTTAAAGAGACAGGCGCATGTAATTTTAATGTCAGCACCAGCATCACCAAAAAGTGCCCTGGCAATCAGTGGAAAGGTTTAATAGGTTTCCTGTCTTGTTCTTAATTTGCTGAAATTACAAAATCAATACTTTCAGTTGTAGCTGCAGCTACCCGTTTTACTGCTTTAAGATAAAGTCTACAATAAAGTAACCTTCACTTTCAATTTGTAGCACAGAACATCAGGGTGTTCTTGGCCACTACTAGTCTTTCTTTTCTTAGTCAGTATGAGACATTCTAGATGTGTGATGCTGCCCTTCAAAGGGGAAAGAAACATTTTGTATTAAGCATAGCTCTCATCAATGACTTGCTTTGTTTATTTTTAACATCTTATTCTACTCTCTCCTGAAGTCATCTCTGCACAGGTTGTTCATTATTTCCCTGTTTCTCTGTGTTGTGCTTTGAACTATGCTACACAACCTAGTGATTCTTGTTGAAATGGCCTAATCTTTGCTTTACCTCCATCAGTCTCCCTTTATTACAAAGGAGCATATTTTTCTGCTGCAGTTGAAAAAAGAAATTCTCCATAGTTAGTCACATTTTTAACACTGAGCATAACTGTGGATATAAAAAGACTCTGACAGGACTAAAGAGAGGACAACCAGACAAACTCATCCAGTAGGAAGGTCAAGCTGTTGTACAGAGCAAGAAGGAAAAGACAATAAACGAATACCCTTCCATGGGCTGCTCTGCTACGCCTCCTGGCTCTTTATGTACAGACGTGAGAAAAGCATGTCCTTACACGGGCACGCAATCATCTAGTCTTCCAATGCAAGTCCAACATTTCCAATGAGCCTTCTACACTAAAAAATTAAAGTCATAAGATAAAGCTTTGACCCTCTTGTCCCTATTTCCTAACCAATTAAAATGTTTTCAGCTGTGGGGATCTTTTTTGTTTCTGTTTTTGTATGATAATCCTCTTCTTGTGGCATATAAACCCTCTTCAGCACTTAGCTGAGCAATACTCTGGAGCTGTTAGCACTGGAGAAGGGCCTTGGCTTGCATGGTCCCCTTCTAGTGAAGCAATAAAAAGAACGTTAGGCTGCTGCTCACAAAAGATTGCAGCGTAAGATCTCTCAGTGCCTTCCACTGATGCAAAATGTATTCACACCAAGGAAAAAGAGCTCTCAACACCTGCTGCCCCAAATGTTTATGAATACGCACACACATGCGCACACACACACGTGCATGTAATACTTCTTCCTTCTCAGCCATAGCAATTTCAAGTTGGAAATTTTAGTCATAAGCAGCACATAATGGAGTTAGAATTCTGTAAACAGAGAACACAGTTGATCAGAAATAGAATACGGTTAATCACACCAGGAAAACAGAGCCTCCAAATGCCACAGCTCCTTTGCTTCGTGCAAAAAAAAATTTTTTAACTAGCTGCTCAAGGTAAAAGCATGTTATTTATCTTGTGATGTATTCTATAAAGAAAAATTCAGACTAGATCTAGAAAAAATATTCCACAAAAGGAAACAAAAGCATTTGACTCTAAACAAGTCAAGGGAAATGCCAAATGATTCAATGAAGATCACTTGTGTCACTTATGTTTGTTTTGATTGGTCCTCCAATGTTTACAGCACTCAACTCAGCAGGCTCAGAACCCCAAATCTATATTTAATTTGAAACATTGCACCATTGCTCAAATCTTTCAGCAGCCTCACTACAGTATAAAGAACAAGGGCAGAGGGACCTGTTTACACGAAGCACCTTTTACCTGCTCCAAGGGATCACAGAATAGTTTTAAATATACCAGAACAGCAACAACAAAACAAAACAAAACAAAAAAAATGGTTTTAAATGTAACTGTGAAAGAAAACATTTACCACTACTTGTAGGATTTTTGCCTACATTATCTGTCAGTTTTCAGATATCCTCAGTAAGAGATCATATTGCAAGACAAGACAAAACAGTCTAACAGCAGCTTTAAACTCTGTAAAATAAGATGAATCTCAGCAGCTTTAATTTTTATCGGAACCAATACAGTGATCAGTAAAAGAAATGTAATAATGACAGCCATTGCTACAACACTGAAAGCTTTGTACAAATTCACATCAGTTTAGAGAGTTAAATAAAATAAAGTACATTTATCTACACAGACACACGGATTGGAGGGCCCAATCTCATGAGATACAGAAATCAAAGTTTTACAAAAAAAGAAAACGACTGAACAGGAAAAAAACAAGCCATTTAAGCTTACACAGGTACTCTTAAAACATGTCTGGCTTGTCAAAGGGAATGTGCCCTCAGCTTCCATTAACTTTGGTCAGGGTGGAATCCGCTTACTATTTTGCAAAAGCTGCCCTGATGCAAATGGAGAGTTACTAATGTGATATGCACAGCATCAAACAACCGCAAACCTTCCTGCTGTAACCATGATGGTAGCATGCATCAGTGCAACATTATCGCAGTGGGTTTCAATCCTTGTCAGGCTGCTGGTGTGAAAGTTTCTCTAACTAAATTTAAGGGTCTCTCCAGGGAAAGGAAGTTGAGGAAAACAGCTTAGAAAACCAGACATGGTTTATCTTATGTTTACCATCCAAATTTTCCCAACATACTATGAGATTTACAGGGAGACCTTTTCCTCCTTTGAAGATCTAGGAGCTTTTGTACATTCACCCTACCTAATCATAGGCCTGTTGGCAGCAGTGTGGACCCCTCAGTGGTGGCCAGCCCAGAACTGATTCCCCTGTCCCTAGCTGGGCCCTCCCAAAAGCAAAGCTTGATCAAAGTCCATCAGAAATTTTGTCTGCTAATAATACTCACTGTGAAGCATGTTCCCTCCACAGTGCCTCAGCCAACCTTTACAGGACTGTGACCTGGAGGGTGCTGGTGTGGAGTGCCCAGTTCTGGCCCTGGACCAGCACCTACATGCTGTGTCATGGGCACATGCAGTTAACGAACCAGCCCAGCTCTTCTCTAAGCTAGGAGCAGAATAAGGCCAAATTTGCCTTATTCTTATAATTTCCCTATTATTACATGAAGTTGCTGTTCTCAGTTAGTAAGAGAAAGCAGTGTTTTGGGAGGGGGTATCCAGAGGCTTCGGTGCTAGGCAGTCACCAGCTTTCAGGAACATGCAGAGGGGGAAGGAGAGCCTACTGAAATTAGCTTCAGCCCTGGAAAAAGGAGACAATCTCATACTACAGGAACATGCAGAAGGGGGAAGGAGAGCCTACTGAAATTAGCTTCAGCCCTGGAAAAAGGAGACAATCTCATACTACTTTTCTTACTCTTACCAGAAACATTTGTCCGGCGTCTGTGTTTCTTTCAACCCTGTTGTGCTTCTCAGCAGACAGGGTAATTTGACCCAGAGGATTTTGGCTATCTAAGCTATGCTTAATCATTTGGCCCCATTACATCACTACAAAACAGTTCAAAATAGAGGGCTCCTTTTAATAGATTTCTTGGTTCAGCTCACAAAAATTATTCAAACTTCATTTTTAGCTGAGCTTATTAAAGCAGGACTGTGTTTAAGTTATAGTAATTGTCAATAAAGTCTTTTATAGCAGATTTAACTCAGCATATTTTAGATCTTGCCAATTTGAGACAGTTCCCATAAAAAGGAGAACAGCAATGTTACAGAGTGATAACTCAAAAATGGAAAAAAGGAATTATTTAGCATAAAAGGAATTATTTAGCATAGTAAAAGGAGGTATAACTAGGAGTAATGGGAGGAAATTAATAAAGGGAATATATCAGTAGGGGGAAAAGAAAAACCTGACTGTGAGTTAACCAATAGAAAAACCTCCCCAGAGAGCAGAGTGGCCCACTGCTAGGCAATTTTAAAATAACTGGCCAAAACATTACCAAATAAACATACAGACTGGAAACAATTCTGCACTGGTACAGACAGAAACCTAGGTTACCGTTCTGTCCTCTATTTCTAAATTTTATGAAAGCGAGCAAGTAAATTGAGCTTTCTGATTGACAAATCTTGTGAAATTCAGAATCGTGGCTGCTGAGATGTAATTGCACAGCTTTTATCTTTGGCAGTATCAGGGTGGGGGAGAAAAAAGAAAGGAATGAAAAGTGTTGATTTTGGTTTTTTTTTTAAATTGACATTCATTTTGTGGTCTGGGTGATTAGTTATATTTGATTTATCTAGTAAAAATTTGTTCCTTCACTGTCATTAAGACAAAAAAAATTATTTACACTAAAAATGTTGTGTAACAACAACTTACACTGTTAATTTTTAATAAAACATTTTAAACTGTAAAACAAAACAGAAAAGCCAAAATGCTCTTATATATAGACCTCACAGTTATAACAAAATACAATTATTTCTGAAAATTCAGAATCAAAACTAACATCCTTCTGAAATTTCTGTTTTTCAGGGCACTACATAAACCATTAAGTTTATACAACAGAAGTTAATTGAGGCAACACTAATGTATTTGTGGGTTTTAATAGTTCTTCTTTTTTTAAACATGCTGAAAAACACACAGTCACTTTTCAAGCTAATAGCAAGTTTGCAGACATGAAGCAAGCTATACCATACCGGTTAGACAGCAATACCTGTTCAACAAAAAGGATCAGACTGTTCTGCTGGTTTTGGTCTTTTTGGATAGCAAAAAAAACTTTTGAGCTATTCAGTGACTGCATCGATACAGCAAGTAACTTAATTAATAGTCCATAGAAAAACTTAATCAAATGAAAATACAAAGTAAAAATTCTCTTAATAGTTTCTGTATATAAATAAATAAATAAAATAATCAAATTACTTGGTTTTAGTATCATTACATGTGAAAGCATTGCAACAATTTTTTCAAACATTGCTATAACATTTAAATAGTTTATAGCTCATTCAGGATTTAAAAGATGATACCCTGTTTTTGCTTTAAATATTGTCCTATCTTAACTCACAAATTTACAACAACTTCCCATAAATCCTTACAGCTAACTATTTTTAACTGCATCTGCTGACACATAGTTGATTTCAGTCTGATCTACAGTGAAAACAGGGATAAGAACAGCAATTCTGACAGACTTGGACCAAACCGACGTTAACCTGCACAGCTGTAATTTCATAGGATTAAACATGTTTTAGTTTACTTTTGATGCTGTTTTGGCTTGGCATAAGCACATTAGAAGTTTGGTGGGGTTTTTATATGTTTTTTCTTATTCCTATTATGCAAGTTCAAATGCTTATACTAAAACTTGTGCTCATCATATATTTGCAGTGATACGCCCTCAGTTTTTAGCAATCAAAAGCTGTATTTCTATATGCAGCAGAGCATTTTAAATACAAATGACTACAGAACTCTACAAACCAGAAATCCTTATACTCTGTTACACAAATATTGATGTTATCATTTAGCAGGTTTGAATAGCATACTTTACCATGTAAAAGTGTGTTTTATAGTGTGATTAATATTGTTAAAATATTAATATATTGATTTATATAGGGGGTTAAGATTATGGGGGTTTATTAAAATAAAGGTACAGTCCATATCAATTCTCTTTAAACATGTAAAATTAGGAAATGGATTTTTAGATCCTCCTGGGTATTATTTCACTTAGTATAGAACTTCAAGTACCCTAAGCTTTACATGTAAATATACAGCTAAAATAAAGAAGTTACAAAGGCAAAAAAAAAAAAAAAAAAAAAAAGAGCAATCCAACTTTAAATACAATCATGTAGTTTGAAATCATTGTATTTTTTGTTAGGTATGAAGTAGAATGGTTTCCTAGCTGGGTCCTCCTTAGCAATGTTGCCAACTTTCAGGCTATAAACTGAAGTAACAAAACAAATGGTCATACTGTAACTAGAAGCTTATGACTGTGTCATAAAAATATTCAAGTCATTACCATTTTTACATGTAAAATCTCTATTCAAATAAGTTTAAACATTTCAGAACAAAATAACTCAAAAAAAAAAAAAAAAGATAAATATTGAGGTTTATGCACTCATCAGAAATTATTACGAGCAATGTTGTTTTTCCATAATGCTGTGACTCACCATTTGGTCTAAGTGATACCAACAGATTCACTCACGTAAAAAATGTGTTGAGTGAAGCAGGGAGTTAAAGGTACACTTGAAACATAGTACCTCTTCTGTCTCTAGCTGCCATGATGCACTAACAAGGATAGCGTGTTTGTGCACATTCCTATAAATTTCTGTATTCATTCACCACTTCTACCTATAGTAACCAGTTTGTCTGGAGATAAAGTATATTCTTACATGGATTGTGTTATAACAGTCACCACAATGCCAAATTCAATAAGACATACAAACATTCAAAGAAAGAATTTACCCCCTGAAGAACCTGTTCCCTTAAAAATAAGTATTATCAGTGCATGTACCCCATTATGACAGGCTTTACATCCAATACTTTATCACCTCACACATATCCACCAAAACAAACAGTGCAACATGACTCTGTAAGCTGATTATTTTGTATATTTCATTTCTTTCTACTGTGTAAAATGTCACATCTTCAAAAATTGAGGTAACATAACAAACAGCATAAAAATAAGCAAGGAAATTTTAGATAATATTACATACATTTAATTTTAAAATCTGTCTATCTGGAGAGAGGTAAAATGGCATTTTAAAAATAACCCATAAAATACAATTTAACTGTAATGACTAACTGCAGAAAGAAAGCATTCTATAAAGCATCTTCCCTTCAGAATTTAAGAAAAAGCCAGTAATGTAATATTTCTCTAACTTTCTCTCTTTCTGTTTATTTTCTTAATTTGGTTCTGTTTACTTCCCTTTGATTTTTGCTTTCCTGCATAGTCTCTCTTTTAGCACATGTAGTTAATAAAAATCAGGTTTATAAGCCATGTATTCTAATTCTTTTCATTTCTGAAAAATTAGGTACTTGGGAAAATTCATACTATCATAAGTAACGTCCTTCTGTAAATGGTGACAAAACCAAAAAGCCGTTTCAGTAAGGTACAGTTTCAGTACCTTGCCTCTACCCAAGAAGGTAGATAAGAGGGTCTTTTACAAGACAGTGTTGTCACTCCTTGCCACATCAACTATTTAGAATAGAGAAACAGCAAGGCTAGAAGCGTTAGGACTTTATCTCTTTTCTCCTTCTGGAGATGTACTACTTATTAGAATTGTTTGATAATAAAGACTAAGTTTTAGCTAAAAAAATAAAAAGGCATTACAAATGTTTGCACTCAGCTACAGTAGCTCTGTGCTGTGCAAAACAAGAATACACTCCAAATCTTATTCATTTAGCTATGACTATTCAGTACCTTATCTGCAGTTACAAAACAACACGATTTTCCCATTTGATTATGTTTTGTTTTAATCAAATGTAAGTAGAGTCTATATTGTCAATGCAGAATTTTGCAACTGAGCTTTTACTTTTGCCATACTACTGTAAGATTCAGAAGGCAAACCGCAGACTCATT
The DNA here is from genome assembly GCF_023634155.1 of Falco peregrinus. NCBI lineage: Eukaryota > Metazoa > Chordata > Aves > Falconiformes > Falconidae > Falco > Falco peregrinus. Next base: position 39,930,088 of record NC_073723.1, read on the forward strand.
CTAACAAAGCAATATAATAAGGATGGAGGGGAGAAGCAATTTGGAGTCTATAGGAAGGTTACCATAAAATTTACATTTTCCATAAAATATAAGTAGCCACCATTTTGCTGTAATCCCAGAGCAGCAACGAAATGGTGGTACAGAAGAAAACTATCAGACACATTTCATCATTGCTTCTATCCATCACTATCTTCTTTCGCTAGCATGATTATCATTTACCTTTCTCCTTCTTGCAAGCAACATACTAATTTTAGATTAAAAATCAGTAGATATAGTAGTCAGTTAAGGTGTAATTATTAAACTAAGACTACATACTACAGCAAGTCTTCCCCCCTGCCTCCCCCCGCTCGCCCCCCCCCCCCCCTTCAAACTGCAAAAAAAGTACAGCATAGTGTTTCTATCACACACTGATGAACACATCTCTTGGAAGTGCTACTGTATGAAAGCTGTGTCCTAGAGGTAGAACACATGGTATGGAATATGGCTGCTGCATTGGTCAGTATGGTATTTTAATTATTATATGATTAAATGTACATAAGTCACACTCAAAGGACCACAATGGCTTAAAGCAATTATTTTTGATTGTAATGTGCAATGTTGCATTTTGTGAAGCATTTTATGTTTAAGTAAATATGCATATTGGCAAACTCAGTTTATAAATTTATATTAAAGCATCAATTTTGCTAAGCAATGCCATCCTTTTTTCATTAATGCATGCTTTTCAGAAAGTGTAGAAAGGAGTGCCTACTTGGACATAAAGAGGGAAACAGTATTCATAGATTAGTGCAGGTATATTCTGCCATACCGTGCTGTACATACTAAAAGAATTCATAAAGTTTATTCCGTAATCTCGACAGAAGCACTATGTGCTATAAGCTTTATTAACTGGGTCCTAAATTTATAAATTTGTAATAAACCAGAAAAGCAATTTCTGTAATATATTTTCTAATACTATGCTTGGTGTTTATTACTATAAATACGTAATGAAGTTAAAATGGATAACATTTTCAAATACAGTGTGTCATAAGAAAATGTTATTTTTCAGATATGAGCAGAATATTTTAGATTCCAATATCATGTTTTAACTAATAAATCACATAGCACAAAAATGTAGGTCTTTTAAGAGATAATGGATATTGAATTTAAAGTTTTTTAGGAAAACTTTTCTAAAACATCTTTAACGAAGTAAAATTTGTTTGTACAAATCTGCAATTATATACAAGTAAAACAAATGTCCTGTTCCTAAGTACTCCCATCCTTTTCCAATTCAAAGAGTATTTAGGTAACACTGCCACCTATTGCTTAAATATTATAGTTACTAAAATCTGTTGCAGTTTTTTGTCAGTCGTCTTTGCTGTTTTGACTACTACATCTTCGTTATTTCTAATAACCGAATAAGACTTTTGTATTCAAGAATGCTTAAAACATAAGTGTCTGCCTTCAGTACTATGGATATCATTTATCAGGAATTAATGGAAACTTAACAAAGGAACACTTAAATATCTATGAAAGTAAATTTCTAGAAAATGCTAAAAAAAAATCATTTGAAATATAATTTTTTTCCAGAAGAGGAACAAAAGAAAATTCTTCAGGCTGTAATATGACAAATATTGCAAAATCCAGGTTACTGGTTAGATGAAAAGTGTCTAATGTCATCCAAAATAACATGATTCTTACTAACATTTTTGGAAATGGCTAGGCAAAAACTCAAATTATAAACATACATCTGCAGGTCTTTTAGGGACACAGATATAAAAGCATGGAAATAAATCAGTATAAGAGCAGACCTAATTCTTTTCAATAAATAATTCGGTTTTCAGGACAACCACCAAAAGATAACTAATTCCACAACTAAACAAGAATCATACCATCAGAATAACCTTTGCCAGCCTGGGGGGGTGGTGGCAGGGGAGGGGGAGAAAAAGAACATTATTTCCACTTCTTTAAAAGAAAAAGTGAGGAAAAGATATTCAACCATACTAAGTAAGGTAAGTCATATGAAACGATCAGGAAGATAACTGTTTTAACATAAAATAACACCAGTTATATAAACTTATATAATCTAAGTACTGTCTAGGTTCATTTACAGTAATATAGAAAGATTACTTAGTTTGGAAGAAAATTTATTTTTGAAAGGCCTCTTTTAATCCTCAGCGTATTACCCAGTCTGCATCTGTAAAATAAGTTCACTTCTTCCAGGAAAGTAGCTGTATATTGTATAAAATCCTTTATATTCTCTTGCATCATTAAAAGAAAAACTACAAGTCCATTCTTCTTGTGCCTAAAATGTTCAGTCACTATGCAGAATGTTGTCATTCACCCTATATTAGAATATCTCATTATGAGTCCAGCTGTGTTTCTAAGATTTGTGAAATGATGAGGTATATACATGCATTCAAGAAAAGGAAAAATAGAAAACATTTTAAAAAATTAAAGTTATGAATTGTTTTGTTGATTTTGGGTTGTTGTGGGTTTTTTAAACTAAATGCAGTATTTTGATTCTCAAAGTATTTAAAATGTCCATGGTACAGGAAGGAGTTTTGGGGTTTTTTTATCGTAACATAAGGAACCTATATGAAGGTTAAATTTCTTATCTAATAATATTTTCTTCTGTAATAATAACTACATCCTTTCTAAAACAGAACTCAGAAACAACTTGTAAACAAGAATTGTTCTTGCAGTTAGGGACTCCCAATCTTTTTTCCCCACTTATACAGTTTTACCCTATGACATTTTTAACCATTTCCATGCTACTAGAAGGTTACCTCTCAAAACAGTCAGCTATCACAGCCAAGAAGTGTACAGAGCTAATGTCAGAAAGCGAACGATTGAATTCAAATAGCTACACACCTGATTTTGTCTTTTCTGGTTAATTTCTTATTTCTACACTCTCAACTCCAATAGTAATACAAGATTCTTGCACTTCTGTAAAGCTGAAAGAAACCTGAACTTTGTTTTCTTTCTTTTTAGTCTTTCAAACAGAATGAATATTCAATGACTAGAAATGGTATGTATTAAAGGAAAAAGTTAGATATTTTTCAGATTTCATTAAATGTTAATGTACCTAAAACAATTTGGCACCAGAGTATTCAATCTTAAATTCACTCAACTTAGTACAGTAGAATGAATTATTAATGACCTAATTGGTAAACATTGATTTGTAATGTAATTACTTGTTTAATGCACCATTTTATGTAAATATCATAGCAAGACTCAAGTCTAGTACTTTTAATAAATTTTCTTTAATGAAATACACCACTTGTTGTATATACTTACATAAGAAAATACCACCTCATTTTCTCCTTTAACAAACTTTCTTTTGGAAACTATAATATGTTTCCTAAACAAATGTTTTCTGACACCAAAAGTTTGCAGATGCATTTTCCCCACTTCTTTTACTGCCTAAATTCTGGCGTACCTAGACACAAAGGTTATATAACAAAAAATATATTAACTGAAAAGAATATTCAAAATGGGTAAAGAAACAAACAAACCAACAAAACAAAGAATATATTAAATCAAGTGTATGAAACCTAGAACTGGTAGGGAATACAATGCAATGTCTAAAATCTGAAAGATACAGAAGCCACTCATGAATAATTTGTTAATTTTACCTCCAAAAATAAAATTCACATTTCCATTAAATCAATAGTTTCTGCAGATAGTCTAAAAATCAGTATCATTTTAGCCTTCCTATATAGGGAGATGCATACTGAAGTGCTTGTGAAAACGCTAGTATGCCTTGCCTGTTAGCATTTGTGTGCTAAAATAGTTCAGACAAAGGTGCAACTTAATGCAAGGAATAAATACACCATAGGTGAAAAACTATGCTCCTTAGTTATCTGCTATAATCAACTACACACCTCATGTTACAATGTATGTTAAAATGCAAAGATGGTTATACTTCAACAGCTAACATCATCATTACTTTTATATCTTGGCTTTACTAGATCATTGCTTTAAATGAGCATCACAAAACCAATGGAGCTTTAGTCTCTATATTACATTTTCTTCATAATCATTTTCAATTTATTTTTTTCTTGCATGTCATCATTTTAATGTAAATCTTTCTTTTTCTTTTCAATAAAATGAAATGATTAAGTAATCCTGCTTTTTGCATGATTAAATATGATGGATAAGCTTGGGTGGATAAAAATCAAGGCTCCTAACAGAATCTGTGCACCTTGCATGTCAGAATCCTTCCAGCTTGTTCAGTGCTAATGACAGGAAAAATTAGCATGTCTGTGAGTTGCCTTAAAAGAATAACAAGCTACCTTTAAGGACCTAACCATATATCTAAACTAAATTTTAAACAGTTGTTTTCCATAATTTTCTGTAATAAGCTCTGATTAATCATTTTAAAACAGATTAATAGAAAAATCTTTGTTTAGACCAATACCAAATGTTCATTAAATCTATCAGTGCCTACTACTGTGCTGTTTAATTATCACCTTTGTATCATCAGATATAAAACATTTAGAAAATAAAATACAAGGAATACAAGGACTGCTAAATATAGTACAAATCTGATGAAAAACAAATGCATATTTTTATTAGCAGATATGACTCGGTTTTAAAGAAAGGAAAATACCTCCGTACTACTGATTTTTCCAGTATCTCTTTCAAGAGCCCTATGCAATATGTGTTCATCCTTTTCTGACTGAGACAAGAAAACTAGAAAGGGGATATTACAATACAGCACATACATACTGCCATCGCCTCTAGACATATGACCCAAAATGATGCTAAGAAGTCTCTCTCTGACCTCCTGCTAACCAGCCTCTTGTGATTAATTCAGCGTGTCCTTGAAAGTATCTGCTAGAGATCCTTGTTTTTTTTAATTTAAGAGTTTCTGAAGCCCACCTATAGTTTCACTGATGGATTTTTATTTATTTACCTTTTTTTTTTTTTTTTAATCAGTGGAAAAGCATTAATCTATGAGCAGAGGTCTGCAACAACAGAAAAGCACCACCTGCCTAAGCATTCACCAAATAGGACCATAAATACCACAACATTTCCTGACCTAAGTTTCATAGACATCTGTATCATGGTAACACTGCATTTCCCTTCTTTGACAGATGAAATTACTATTCTTTGATTTTTTTCCCCCCTTTCTCTCTCTTTTTTCTGATTATGTTCTGGATGGCAAAATTTGGGCCACAAAATGCTAATTTCTAACCTAACACCATGACAGCAATCACAGCCATCACAAGGATGGAATAAAGAGAGCAATCTAACATCCAGGGATATGAATTTCTGATCAGTGGCTGGCAGACTGCCGTGAAAGCTTACAGTAATCCCATTGGACAGCTAGGGTTGATGAAGCCTGGGAACAGGCAGCCACAATGTAGGTAGTTCACAATTGCAAGCATTTGTCCATAATTTAAAGCTATATGAGAAGTGGAGAGTATTCATCTGAACAACAAGCTGTAATTTAACTAGAGTAACATTTACACAGTTTTTAACCCGTTAAGTCCACCTCTTCCTACACTGACATTCCCTCTGTTTAATGCCCATTGTAAACAAAAATCCTGCACATTAAATGAATATTTATTTTTAGCATTTGCAGAGCTTAGAATAATTTGGAAAGATTAACCCTTATAGAATATTTGGTGGAAAATAAAGTGTTTATTCTAAAATCTAAAGTCCTGACCATTAAAACCTTACTGAAGTGAGTTGTTTCCCTGAAGTCAAGGGGTCCAATCCTGCCACCCTGGCTCACACTGAGTAAAATCTAATTTATAGACTGATCACACAATTAAGGTCCTTTTCAAAGTGATAATGCCGCAATCATCCGGTGACGTTCCCACCAGACAAAAACTAGCCCCTGCTGAAGTTGAGAGGCTCTGCAAATGGCAGATACTAATGCAGGCTTTGAGCTCTGCTGGACAAAGTGGTTTCTCTATCGAGTTTTGAAACTGTAGCCTGAATTGTAAAATGTTGCCTTGTGCTCAAAAGCCTCAAAATGCATCTTTCCACATGACCCAAGCGCATTCCTCCTCCCTCTCCGAAATTCAGCTGTCATTAATTGTCATTCTTCTGTTTTGTCACAAAGCCTTTGCTGTGCGTAGGCTGCTGCCAGGATTTACAAGGCCCAGACACAATGCCGAAGCTGCTCCAGGTGGAGACATGCCTACCCAGACACGGGAGCACAGTGACAGCTAATGACACATAAAAGTGGGCAGGTGAAACTGCCACCGCTGTACACAGAGTGCAACGCAACCATGAGCTGAGACTATCATCGAAATGACAGAAATACGCGAGACACACACTTGCAAATGTTTTCTGATTTCCTGCAGAAGCTGCAGAGGAAAAAAGAGATTCACAGCTGCAATGCCCCCAGCAGCCATGGACGGAGGGGAGCTGGACCTTCCTGTGGGCATGGAGGGTCATACCAGTGACTGAAATGGGGCACATTTTCAGAAACATTTCACATTTATAAATTACTGTTAATATGCACAGAAACAGTAAAAGCCTAAAATGTGCTAAGAAAAATGCCGAGTGCAACTGAAAATGTTAACACACAAAGAGCAACGAGCCCAGGATCTGTTGCTGAAGCTCACAGAAAAAGTTATAAAATAAATAATATTTTAATAAATAATAAAATAAAAAAAATTAAATGGAAAAAAAAAGTGTTTTGTTTGTGTGTTAAAGAGAAAGGCGGCTTCAAGTTTAGTGTAATACAGTGACGGGCCAGTTCTGTGGGCCATGCAACACTCTCAAAAAGAGGAAAACATCATTACAGTGATGTGGGTATTGTGGAGCAACTGCTGTGGTTTTAGACACAGAACTCACTTTTTAAGAGTTTCATCTGTTTTGGAGATTCTACTGATTTGTGAGCTAGTTCTAAAAGGGAAAAGGGGAGGAGAAGTGGGGAAATTACTACTGTAACCACCTGCAAATATTTATGGCCAAAATACAATAACTGCAGAGTGAGCTGGGTTTTTTTCTTTCCTTTGTTCTTTCTTTTGTTCTTCCCTCAGACCTTTCTCCTGCTCTCTTCCTCCTTCCTCCTTTCCTACTAGTTTCCTCTTCATAGCCCCTTTGGTGTGTTTTCCTTCCAAATTAATTTTTCACTCCCACTTGTAAATATTGAATCTCCCTCCATCTGTTCCTTTTTTTTGCAGTTTTTATATACATTCCATCCTTTCTTACTCCATTTTTTTTAAGCTTTCCTCAGCCGCCTTTATGACCTTTTTCTTCCCCCACTCTTTCATGATTGTCTCCATTTCATGTATCTGAGACAGACTTTCACCAGTTTTCTTCCCTTTCAGCACAATTCAATGAAATGTATGTACAGTAGCTTTCTGACCTGAAGCTGGTTTCTCTTAGTTCGTTAACAGGAGCACTTAACTGTAATGCAAGTATATTACTCATGATAGTACAGGGTGGGAGGAAGCAGATGGACACTCATGGCTGAGAGCAGAAGGTTCAGTTCACACCTTACTATATGTAGGAGAAGGGAGAAACTACCTCTCTTAGTGTGTGACATTTGGGTACACATAGGGCTATGAAGCCTGCTGTCCTTATTGATCCCTCAACATACATTCAGAGTAATAATACATGGGTTTACATTAGAAACATCCACATCCATTTGAAAAGAAAACCCACCACGCTTGTCATCTACTGCTAAACTTGTCTTGAACAAGTTCACAGCTGAGAGATGCTTACCAGAAGCTCCTTTGCCAGAACGGGTATATGCTGGACTCTTAAGAGGGCGGCTAGACTGTATCTCTGCTCAGCTATTTTATCCTCCTTATGCTGAGCCGACCTTGGGGCTAAGGAGAGGCAATATTGCCATATAACAGCAAATGATATTTACAACTATTTTTCTATACTCCTCATTACTACTTATAATCACTTTTGCATGTGATTGTCCAACAGGCTTAACTGTGTGCTTTCAGGGGTGTGCCTCAGAAAGCGTGCGACATCAAAAGGAAATGTGTGAAAGCTTGCTGGATAAATACATGTCAGAACAACACTACCCTTTTCAAATAGTATAGCAATGTCTGTGTGTTGTCCCTCACAAAATATGGTAGCAAGTTTGAAAACTGCCATTGACAGATATGTATAAGGTCTCACGTTTGTTTTTTCCTCTCTACCACATAACGTAGCAACAGAGTCAAGTTTTAGAAAAGCAGCGTAGGCATGAGGCAAGAGGGTAGTGATACATACTAAGTCCAAGAGTGGACTGCTAGGAGTGGACTCAAGGCACGGTTCATAGGTTTCTTTTTTTCTCCAAGCTGCTTAGCAGTTCCTGAAAGAGCTTTTCTTCATTTTGTTATCTGCATAATGTTTTAGATCTCTCTAGGTGCACTTCACCTGCCTTGGGGCATGGCTTCATAAGCTCATTCCCAATCCCACTGTGACTGAAGAATGTATGTAGTAGCTGTTTAAGGAGAAAAAAACCCAGGTTTCTGCTGGAACAGCTTCCACTGCCACAGTGTAACTACAGGTAGATCCCCAAGTGGCTTGACTATCATCAAATAGTATATGCAATTTAACACAAAAATGTTTGTGTATGCATACATGATGACAGTTAATATTTAATGATTGCAAGAATAACGAATATGTACATACAGACACACACATAGATGCCTAAAAACATGAATGACACCATGTAAAAACCTGTTATAGTAAAGCTAGCAATCCCAATGCTGTTTCCAAGAGCCAACATATCGTCCCTGGTAGCAATCCAAAGGAGCTGCTGGCACAGAAGTCTCAGGCATGTTTCTGCAAGGATATAAGATAAAAGGAAAAAGCAGATAAAGGCTCAGACACTTCAGCAGCAATATCCCGCAGTGATACCTATTTTCTCTGAAACTTTCAGTAAGTCTTAAAACCTTAGTTCTCTCTCTCTTAAATGAGGAAGATAATACTCCTTCTCCATACTTTGCAGCTATGTTGTCAGCCAAGGTCCGTTCACACTTGTGTGATGTGGTGATGGAATAAATGTAAATGTTTAGATAAATACATACAGAAAAGACTGCTAGACACGCATGTGAAATGTCTTCCCCAAAAACAATCTGCATGGCTAGCTTTTGGAACTAATGATTGGGGACAAGTGGGGTTGCATGGCTGTTTGAACCCAACCCAAATCACAGGGGTTGCTATTGGCAACCGTTGTAACATATGTCTGCTATTAACCTTCCAAATGCCTACAAATCTTAAGGAAGTGTAACACTCAAAGTCCACACTTGTCCCTCAGTTACGCAAAGTCCCAACATAAAAAGCAAGTTTTGATCTGATACTTTTCCTTTTTTCACCAGGTATTTTTTTTCTATTGCTTCCAACTCTAAAGGATTGTGTAAAAGTACATACGCAGAATCAGAAATTAAATAAGCCATTTCAGAAACAGCTGAGCAAGAGTATTTATGTACCTTGCCATATTTTGGGTTCTCTTATTACTCCACGAAAAATAAATTTCCTACGTGTTACAAACTGCTGCTTCTTCAAAACATTGCTATGAAATAGGGAAGGTAAAAATCAAACAAAGGTTGCTTGCCTCAGATTACACAACCTTTCTTCTAGCCTGATGGCAGATCAATTAATTGGGGTGGGGTGGGGAGTAAAAATCAATTTAATAGCATTCCTTTTAATCAAGGTTTTAGATTACCATACAATCTCCAGGCTCATAATGAGAGGTTCATTTTGTCTATTTTATTGGAGGAACCACTACCACAATCTTTTCTGTCTTTTAGGAGTTCCAATTTCAGTGCTGATGTTGTAGTTTACTTCCAATTATTTTAAGTCTGACAAGATTTCTAGCAAAAATTACTAAAAGGCAAAAATGCAGGAACTAAACTAAAGAATTGTGAATATCCTTGATGCAATTCCCAGGCAGTTTCCCTGGATGCAGTTAAACTGAAATAAACAGTGTACACCAAGTCATGCCCACAGTGATTTCCAACATGTATTTCTAAGTACAATGATCAATTTCTCTAAGTACACATTTTAGCCTCTTTTCCATATAGAAAGTTTAATACTTTCACATCTATTTTTGGTCTGCAATTCAAATGCCATAGCTGCAGACCTTTTTGTCAAAGGCATACTTCTTTAATAAACACAGAATAAATACAGAGTTGAATTATCAAATAGATGTATACAGGGATACATGACTGCATGTATCCTTATGATGTATGCATGCATGATGTATATTAAAAATTAAGAAAAATTAATCTATACGCCCACAACATGAACCCAATTTTTATGATGTCCCACAGGGCTTTCAAATGCTTCTTGTTGTGTAAGGGGTCTTGAAGAGCAATAGATAGATAGATAGATAGATAGATAGATAGATAGATAGATAGATAGATAGATAGATATCTTTTTAAAAAAATGTTAAACTAATCATTTCCTTTACATTACTTATATTTCTTTTACAATTATATCTGACTTGTGAATTCATATAACCATTTACTGCAAATTTAGCTACCCATAAGTGACCCCCTTTCATGCTCATAAAGCCCTACAAACCACAAACAACATTCAGAGAAAGAGGGAGAGAGAGGAGGAAGCAAGAGATTTAAACACATCTTAGGAACTGAATATTTTGTTGCATGGCAGAAAATTTGCTGAAGCCCCTGCTAAACCTGAAATATTAAATCCTTGTGCAGTATGTTTGATATTATAGTCCTTCAAACTACGGTCAACAAATCTACATAGAAAATTCTCTTATGAACTGTACTAATATGCAATATCCCACAATCTTACCACCTGTTTTCTCCTTCTGTGCCATTTCTCTGGCATCTGGGAAAGTAACATAAGGCTGATAATATTAGCAGAATCAGTTGCATAATTATGCAGTTATCACCCACGTTAGGAAAACACATTTTGTTCCTATTCTAGGTCAAGTCATTATGAAAATTTGTATGCTTCACTAGCAGAGTAATTTGTAGATGTTGTTTGCCCTGACATTTTGCTATCATAGTACCTCTAAAAGCGAGGTGTTTAAGCCTGTTAAACTTCACAATCATGTTTCAGCTCCTGGGTGCCACCAGACAGGTCATGAGAAGCAGACAGGCGAGTGGTGAGTTTGTATTTCAACACTTGCAAGGAAAGCATTCCCGAAGCTGTTGTCTCCTTGGTAGGTGTTCAAACGACCTTTCAACAGTGGATTGGCACAAAGTAATGGTCAATAACCGTGGTTTGCTGTAGGGAAGCCTTCCACTCTGTCACCATGGTTTCCAGAGCTGAGAGCCCCTTAAAAGTAATTTTCAGCAAATGGGACAAAATCAGGAATTGGATGTAAATATTCTTTGTCCAGTATGTTAAATTGTGTGAGAGATTCCACAGGTCTACAGCTGAGACCAACATGGATATCCTGGCTCGTACCTGAAGTTTAAATAAGCACCATGAAAATGCACATGGTTTTACACTATTAAATGGTATCTACAATGTTATTGTACATTATTATAAACAAAATACAGGAATGTCACAGTTGACTAAATTCCTATCAATTATGAACTTAATTTTTACACACATTTAATACTTATCTCATTTCAGACTTTTCTGTACTGAGAAATTTTCTTTTAAAGAAAAATGGTTTATACAGTTCACTTCCTGCCATAATCAAGGTCTTTCTAACCTGATATCTGAAGGTTATGCTTCAGTGAATAATTCAGTAGGTTAGTGAAACTGTGGCAGCAAAGAAAGTGCTAATCTTAGATGGAAGCTGTGAGGGATATTAAGAAACAATTGCAAAAAGTGACATATTTAATAGAGAAAGATTACTCTGTGCTACATCTATTTAATTTGAATTGAATAAATTTTGCCAGTATTTTATGAGATGCAGTCTGCAAATTATGTGAAACTTCATAGTGTCACTGAAGTCTAGAGGAAAGAATAAAGGGTTTTTTTCCCCCTCAACCATTTTATGAGTATTGCGATTTTTGAGGACTTCTCACTCTTTCAAAAGAAATTTCAAAGGAACTGAAGAATCATTCACTGCAGGACTTTATTAATTTGAATTAAGAAAGAAGAAAGGGTAGTAAAAGGTGATAGTACTGAAAGATAAATAACAAGAGGCAATAGAAGGATCTTGTGTAATGAGACTTCTTGAAATAACTGAATTCCTCCTGGACTGTGACTGAGTGAGGCCGGATATGTTCTCAATCTTTCAGGGAAAATTTAGTTGATCTAGCTGAGACAAGTCTGAAAGTATGAGTAAATGCAAGTGTGAAAAATGATCGGGGGCAGTTTTTGCCCTTAATCACTAAACAGATCCTTAATGCAAACCCAGTCCTGACAAAAATAATTTAAGTCTATGGTCATATGATACCTTGTATGAGTAGGTGGAATAGGAATATGATGCTACTACTAAGAATATTAACCTCATCCTATGTTGCTGTAGAGATAAAGATTATTTTTAAAATCCTACTCTTTTGTCTTTTCTAAACACACATTTATACTTTTTTCCTTTATATTACTGATTTTGTTCTATATTCTACCAGTGTATTGACAAATTAAAAACCAGGAGTATCTTCTTGACATAGTCTGTGAAAAATAAAGAATATTCTGCAACATCTGGTGAAAGATAACCAAGGACTTAATTATGTAACAAACCTTTTGAGAAGAACAGAAAATATAATTATTTCTGAACACAAAGAAACGTCTTGAGAAGCCAAAAAAGATTCAAAGTGTTGTCAACCCACACACACAGACAAAAAATATGAAGCTGTGTATTATCACTGTTTATAAATTCAGTTATATAACGAGTCTACATTTTAATAATCATGATATAAAAAATAGACACCTTGCCCAAAGTTTTGGTCAGAAAAACTCTCTTTCCCGGAATTTTCAAATTTGTTCTTACACCACCAGCACCCCACCCCAACTTATCCTGCTCCTCAATGCAAATAGCCTGAAAGCTACAGATATATTGTGTTTTTTTTTTTATTTGGGGATGGCAACTTTGTGCTTTTTTAAAAGTTCTTACTCTATTTTATTTTAAAGTAGATGACAGACAAACATAAAATAACTCTTGAATGCTTTGGGAAGGTGCCAATCACAGAAACTAGCTATACATTTGGAAGTTAAATTTTGCAAGCTGTTGGTTCTGCATGTGGATTGTTTCATATTATCTTTTTAAGTGGTCACATTATTCAAAACTGAGAGGAGACAATAACTCCTTCCCCCACACTCCTCTCCCCTCCAAGTGCAAGAATGGTAAAACCATTAGAAGTCCATACTACGAGCAAAATTGTTCTCTCTGATCTGCATGGTGGATCCAATATTCCCAATGGGAATTCTGTGCTATGTGAATAAAGAGACAAACTTCACTAATATCATGAAACAAAATAATTTTACTATGCATTTACTGGTACTGTTAACACTATAATTTCTACTTTTCCTATTCATAATCCCCTTTGTGTGCTCCAAGCAGACAGAAAGGACAAAAACACAGATCTACTGTGCACTTGAGAGAAGAAAAACATTCTCTTGTATGCATGATTAACCTTATACTGGACAAATTCATATACGAGCAGCAATGGAAATAGGATATGGAGCATTTCACCTCTGCTATAGGTTACCAGATCAAGTCTGGTTCAGGTCACTGGTAACCTGAAGATATTACAGTCTAATGGGCAGTTTGTGACCCACATGAAATGAGCTGGGATTATTTAAATTCATGGAAATACATTTCTGTATCAGAAGAAAACCCACAAAAACCACACAGGACAAGCAAACTTCCTGGTAACGTTAACAGAAAACAGTAATTGCTGAATTTAATAGAGATCGGACTATCTTTTCACTTCAAATGGTGGTCATAGGAGAAAGCTGCAGCGAGAAAGCAGTTGAAGTGCAGGAAAGACAGAGAAAGAGGCAGAGAGGGGATGCTGTGCTTGTCTGTGTATCGTCTGATATGGGTACAAAGAGAAGACTTCAGTCTCAAGGCCTGTCAGTTCAGCACCTTTCACAAATGTACAAAATGTCATGTACTACATACCGATGAAATAAAAGACAAAGGTGTCAAAGGAACCATTACACTATATTCTAGCAATGATCAGAGGATCAACAGCTTCCCTTCTAGATTGACGCTATGTTAAACTACGCCAGTATATTTGGCCTGAACCTCTTCTTACCTGCCACCATGGGTGGAACTTAATTTAGCACAATAGTCTCACACTCTGTCAAGCAGAAGAGAAATTAAATACATATGCATTTCCCTTCCAGGTTATCTTTTGGCTATTTTTCAATAGACAATATGGCTGCATACATTCACATGTATTAGGAAGCTTACTGTTTCTTCTGTAACCAAAAATAAAGGGTGTATGTTTACTCACCATACGGATGCAGTGAGTAATCACAGTAGGTGGAATAACACCTTGCACTGAGAGGTCTGCTCATAGCTGAGAAAGCAATGTGCAAAAATACCACTGTTTTAACTTTGCATCGTCCTGCATATTTGGCTTACAATATATTTCTTGCATCAACAGACTCTTCTGTAAATACAGATAATTATTGAGGAGCTCTGCATTTCAGCTATCATGAATTCTGATGTCCTCAGAGATACCAGAATGCATTATGCTCTGGTATATTCCACCCACACCAGCTAATATGTGTTGAGAACTCTCCGAAAGACCAAGCATTTAAAAGGTGCTCCTAGCAGTGCTTCTGACCTGAAATGTCAGAAATGACTTGACATGACATTCCAAACTAATATTCCAATTAATAACCTCTGGTTTTTTTACTGAATTTGACTAATCTGCATGGAAGAAAGAATGTCTCTTTTTTTGGCCATTACAGTGGCCTTTACAACCATACTTGCTGCAGCAGCAGTGTCCATTTGTCAAGTTAGGTTACCACATCTAGGCAAAATTAGATTAAATGGCTCTAAAAAGTTTAGATACTTCCTTTCCTAGTTCACAAACCTCCATCAGCTTTGACTATTCAACGAACGTAAGCTAATTGCCTACAGGTCTCCCTGTATTACACTGCTTACATAAATACAGCTACTAGTCTTCAAAGAGTAGCGAGTTAGCTTTCACAGGACCTAAAGTGAAATAATATGTAGCTTACTCTTTCCCAGACGCACCTTTTTCCTGGCAGGAGATTTCCCCAATCCATTCCAGAAGCAGGGCTATAATGCACAGCTATAATGACAGTTGACTGCTGCGTGCAGTCTCCTGCTGATACATGTTCCTAGTGGAACAGCAGCTTCCCACCCTCACAAGGGTTTACTACTCTTAGGCTCGTGTCTTAAGAAAGACACCCTAAAATATTGTTCAATTAGAAATACATCATGTAATGCAAACCTCTTAACAACCATTATTTGGACAGATGCTATTCCTAGGGCTCTGTAGCACAAATGGCAGTCTGAAAAGAAAGAAAGAAAGAAAGAAAGAAAGACAGAAAGACAGAAAGACAGAAAGACAGAAAGAAAGAAAGACAGAAAGACAGAAAGAAAGAAAGAAAGAAAGAAAGAAAGAAAGAAAGAAAGAAAGAAAGAAAGAAAGAAAGAAAGAAAAAAAGAAAAGGATACGTTAGAGCTAATCTCTTCCTACTGTGTTCATCACCGTTACACACAGTACGAACGTCCAATCATTCCTACTACATTGCCTCACCATGAGGTACACCTCATGGATAACTTTTCACCCTTTATTATGCTTGCATGCAGAACATATATACTCCTTTATCTAAAATTAATAATCAAAATCAGCATGCATTGTGGAATGAGTGCACATTGCCAGGGACAGTCATATCTGAAGCACTCACATGGCCTACTCAAGTCTTGTTAGTAATTTACTTAGTCACACCACGAGAGTCACAGTTTCACAGATTTCTTCATGACTGGTCATTTTTGTGGGGCTCAGGTAGCTTTTCCGAAATTTTTCTCCCATTTTCTGCAGTTCTTTCAGCCATTATCCTGCAGGCAAAAGGCTCTAAAATCCTCTTACCTTTTCTTAAGGTTACAGGATAGTTTAAACTAAAAGAAAAGGACAGAGACAGGCACTCTCCTGTTGATAGTATGTCATTTCAGAAGTCCTTCTGAGCTTCCTACTTTAGTCTGACCTAGAGCAGTTCAACAACTTTGCCTAAAGTTTTAAAAAAAAGTCTAGAAAGAACATAGAGGCTGAAAAGGATCCCTCTGCATTCTTAGCGCTGATCAGGACTAAAACTGGTGTTAAATTCCAGCTCATGTCATACATGGAGAGATGCAGTCACAGTAATAGCTCAGAAGAGAAGTGCCTAAGTAGAAACACAACCCTGTGTTTATAGACCAAAGGTCCTCAGGTGTATTTATATTCTGACCTACTAATTAAGAAATAAATGTTCAAGGTTTGCCACTCAGGCAAGAATTTGCAAAGAATCTTTTCTGTGCTTTAGCAATGCTGAGTAAAACTGGAGGGTGTAGTGGGGAGACACACTTTGGCACATCCATCAGATGGATTTACATTAGACAGGTATTTCCAAATAACCTCACAAGCTTTACCAGTCACAAGTAGTCAGGAAGACATTTGATTAAGAAATTATTATTATTCCATCATAAAATCAACCTGTGTAAAAAGGCGACAGTCACTTCATCAGCCAAACATAATTTTCCCCCAGTCTCCCTCCAGCTCTCTCTGCATTCATAGGCGCTAACAAAGTCTAAAGTAACCAAAGCTTTGGCTTGTGCAATGAAAATCAGACTTTACCCCAGACTGAGATCATGCTGTAATGCAGGCTGCAGACACCCACCAGTACCCCCTCACCACACGTACACTATCATTACTATTACCCAAAAGGTGCTGCTGGCTCATCAGCACCTCAGTTCTAAATGCTACATTGCGAAGAGGCAATCCCTGGTATAGAAGAACCTCTGATACCTAACTGGGATTCTTAAAACACGTCACAGGATTTAAATACTTTTTCCAGCAAAGCCTCAAAAATCTCCCAGACTCTTTTGGGAATGTCGTATTACCAGTATCATGCTGGATCGAGCAGCAAAAGAGGAATAATCTGATTTACACAGGGTCTAAACTATAGAGGACTTCATTAGTCATAAGTGCAGCTCACATTTAATCAAGAAACAAATGGGAAGCCAGTGCAACCTCTGGGAAACAGATATCAATGCTGCTCCCACTAACCATGCACATTGCTACTTGCTGAACCCTAAGACCCCTAAAGGGGCTCATTGCAGAAAGCCAGAGGTAGCAGAGGTTTAGACAGTGCCAGAAGTTCCTGCATCTGAATGAAGATTTTGCCAGTCCTCTGTCTAAGAGGGAGAGGAAAGGACGGGCTTGGCCAGTTCAAGTATCTTGCCCTCTGCAAACAGCCCAAGGTCTAAAAGGACATCTATGGTTGTGAATCTGAGCAACAAAACACAGGCACTTCCCTTCAAATAATGGTAGCCCTGAATCTGCCATCAACCCTCAGGGCAAGCACACTTGTACACCTGCCACACCTGTTCTTTCTTTTTTTTTTTGTTTTGGTGGTGGTTTTTTTCTTCCTACCTTTCAGTGTTTAGATGTCTTGACCCTTTGAAAAAGGGACATGCTAACTAGATACTAGACTGGTATGAGGGTGTAGAGCTCCCACTACAATAAGCTGTCCGAGAGGAACACAAACAGTAATGAGGCTTTCTGAAAGCTGAGCACTGTCCTGCCTCGGTTTTGGGTACTGACCACCGGACCCACCGAGCTTTACACAGAAGACAATCAGTTAAAAAAAAGACAATTAATCTCCCCCGGTGTCTGAATAATGAATCGGCACCATGTACACACTAGGCATCGCTCTTTGCTTTACCACTTCATTCATGAGAATAACTGTAAAGACGTAGCTTTTTCTTCCTGCCTCTTATATACACACACCTACAAACGCAGCAACACACACACATATAAACAAGTGCGTGCAGGTATACAGCCACATAAAAATTCACAGTAAGGCTCACAATCAAACGGAAAATTTGCAAATGCTCTAAATGTAACACGCCGGCTAACTAGACATACAACAAAAGACTTCTGAACCTTTATCAAATACAAATTAACAGGAATACATTTGAATTGTTAAGGCGAACATTGCCTTTCAAATAGGTTCGTAACGATTTCCTACTTAGCATACAGACGGGAAAACTATTGTTGCAGCTCCACCTAGTGGGAAATGGGGGAAAACACAGCGGCGCAGCCCGGTCCCGGGGGCCGCTGCCGCGGGGGGAAGGAGCCCCCGGCAGCGAGGGGGGCAGCGGGGCCCCGCGCCGGCCTCATGGGGGGCAGCGGCCACGCCACCCCCCCGCACCGGGGCCGCTGCGGGGCTGCCCCAGCCGCACGCCGTGCCCCCTGTTGGGGACCAAAGCGGAGCGGCTCGTGGGTGTTATTTATTCCTCAGGTGAGGCAGCCTTGCTAGAAAACACCACCCCCACCCCCCCCTTTGATACCGGGGACCAAAACAAAAGATAAAGCTGCATCTTTTTTTAATCCAAAGGAGTCTGAAATTTCATATACCTCCAGAATTTTCCTGCGACCTCTGCCAAATTAAACGTAAGGGGATTTACTGTGCCCACACTTCACTGCAGTATTCATCTGCGCGTCTGTAACATGTTTCATTACTTCAAAGTTCTTTCCAAATATTAATGTGTCAGTGTTGTACATTTAGCTAGACATGAGTGAAGCCAGGGGGTGGTTACTGATATCTCTCTGTGCCTCAGTTTCTTTACCTTTGCCTGACTTACCCAAGTTGACAGAATATGAGAATCGTGATGTCCTACAAATACATCACCTCTTCAAGGCAGACACTGAAGGTAAGAACCATTAGCAGGAAGAAACAGAACAAAACCAAATCAAAGCCCCAGACTCTTTTGATGTGTATAGGTGTTACGCTCCATTGCAGTTTTCTTTTCTGAAAGGCAGTGAATGCAATAGAATGTTCTCAGCTGAAACCCTTGATTTATTTTATTTTTATTATTCATTTTTCAAATATTTTCTTACGGTTTCTTTCACAAGCAGGCTGTGTTTCATTGTGGCCCGTTAAAAGCATCCATCTTTTTAAAAGCCAGAGCACTCTGTTAAGGCCTACTGTGTAAGCGACATCTTTCGCTTCTGTGTTTTTACCAAGTTGCTCCACCACTCAGTTTCTCTGCTCCAGATGTGACAGCCAGAACTGACCTTACATTTCGCAGGGCTCTAAACTGCTGGCACTAAAGATCAGGATTTGAATAACCAACACTCCAGCCCTGCTGCCAGAAGGGCAATCTGACACTGAGCTTCTACTAGAGGAGGCGATATGAAAGAGATCTGGGAACAGAAGCGGTATTAATGGACAACAGACTGCAGATGAGTAGTGCTACACTGCTTCTGCTGAAGTATAGCATACCCATAGATTCACTGTAATTTAAAGCAGCAGTATAAATAATTTCATTATACAAATAGTTTCATTCATTCCAAAATATGTAGTGTGCATTGGGCATGGTGAAGAGAAAAATTGCAATTTTGTGCATGTTCTTACAAAAATGCCTGGGACTGTGTGGGGTAAAAATGGAAAGAAAAAAAAATACTGCATGTGATTTAAATAGTGAAAATACTTAGTCAGATGTTGAAATTGAAACTTGAAAATATTCCTGTTGCAGCTAATGGGACAGTTCACAGACCTTAATTCAGCTTATCAATATATATTAGCAGAACTGTAGCTCCACAGAAGCAACAGAAGGAGGGGATCCATCCACCAGAATGATTTACTTCAATATTTTTATCTATTTTAGCTTGTTTCTCCTGAGAATGTAAATATTTTTTTCCCAAAGAAGAAACCTGAAAGGTGCATAATGATTTCACTAAATTCACGTTAACTATACAGGGTAAATTAAGCAGAAAACATAAAGGCCAAACACTGTACACAGTAATTAAGCTCAATATTACAGGGCTGTACTGTAATAATTACAGCCAGCACTGCATACACACTCTGATAATTCACTTAAATTGCCTTCAGAACATGCCAAGAAAATCTCCTTTACACAGACAGGAAAAAAAAAAAGAAAAAAGAAAAAAAAAAAACCAGAAAGAAAAGCAAATTTGTACTTTTCATGTTGAAAACTATCATTTTTCCTTTCCCTGTCTTGTCTATTCTGGAAAAAAAAACCCAACACCACACCTAAATATAAATAGAGCATTTACTGTTGTCTTTCTACTAAAGCTTTTAAATTTAAGGAATAATAGATGCCTGTCTAGACAACCCTAAAATTGTTTTAGTTACTGATGTATGGATGACTGATAAATGTCATCTTTTCTGCCTGCAGTGCATTTTGCATCCAGTCTAGTGACATTTGTCTATAGCTGACCTGAGTCTGCATTTTTCATTTGCATTAAGCATTTAAATTTTACAACTCTGGAGCTTCAGGATTCACTGTTTACTGGAAAATACAATGCCATTTTCTCCTCCCCCTCCACCCCAAAGGAGAGATGCTTTCTTTGCCTGTCACGTGGCCATTTTTAATTAAACCAGCAGGGAAGATTCTAATCAGACAAAGGCAATGGAATTTGCTTCATACCTTTCCAAGTGAAATAATTATTAATTCCCTAATTTCACATTTCTCATACAGATAAAATGAAATATGTAGCATGGGCAGTGAAAGGACATTTTTATTTAAATATGGACAGGGTTTTTTTAAACAACACAAAAAAAATTAAGTATTTCATAGTAAATGACAAATACATGGAGATGTAAGAAATTAATAGGTACCACTTGCTTTTAAAATATGCTTTATACTGTTAACGTCTTTAGACATGGAATTGCAAGTTGGTAGAATTACCTCGTACAGAGATTTCCATTGCAGAACAGATCACCACATTTTTACACACTTCTACTGAGAAATGTTTGTTGCTGTTACTGCAACCAATACAGATGGTTTCGGTATTATACTGTGTGTGAACCATATTCTCCAAGCCACCATTGCTCAAACCAGACATGATTTTTTCAATACATCACCTCAGAGGACTGAACTCAGTCAAAAGTCTTTGCAACCTATAAGCAGTCTGCCTGATTTTAAGCATGGTTTGTTTTCTAAAGACCATGCAAATATGGGATTGCAGCAAGCTTTCGCTGTTCACAGTTTGTGCAGGCTTTTTAAGCTTTGGGCATCTTAAAAAGTCACCAAAAAATAATTCCACAGAAATTATTGTTTGTTATTAACATTCTTGGTGACAAAAATAGAACCATTTTCATTATATACATTCAATATCATTTTTCATTGCAGCTTTTTCCTACCAGTATTTTTAGAAGAGTTACCAAGGTAAAAGCTGGAGGAACTGCTTTGCTTTTTTGGTTGTTGAACTAACTACAGAATGGCTTGGGTGGAAGTAGGGAAGACCTAAAGCACATGTCTATCTACCTACATGAATAGCGTCATTAAGGCACATAGATTTGCATACTTTCCATTAAGGGTGCACACAAGTAGTCCACAACAGGCTTTTTGTTCTACTAATAAAGCTATATCAGGGTATCTGCCCTACTGCAAAACCCTCAGGCAAACATTTTCCCCCCTGACTGGTACCAGCACAGTTCATCACAGCTTTGGGGAAGTCTCACTCCTACATACCATTTTCTTCGACAGAATTATAAAAAGATTTCTCTTTGGTGTAAGCCTATCAGGACTTTTCAGCTAATACAAGGAAAAGCAACTATTTCTCCTGTGCCTGCCTGCCTTTGGCAGAAATGCATCAATGCAAGACAGAAGCAGGCGCTTGTACAAACAGATGTGTTAGCAAAATCTCACCCTGCCTGGTAGAAGATCCCTCCAATTCCCTTGATCTAGGCAAATTTTGTCTTGGCCATTTTTTGCCAAGCCATACCTTCTTTGCTCTCTATTCTACAGAGCTGGCTTTAGTATTTTCACCTCTCCAGCACAAACCAGCACAGAACACCATCAACCACCAAGCACCCCTAGCAGTCACAGCTATAGTGGGAAGAGTTTGGGGCATCTATTTTTCTACTAACCACTGCTGCTAAAAATACAGCTAGACCCTAGAAACAGACCAAACTGCAAATGATTGCTGTACACTTTTAACAAGCATAGAGGGTACAATTTTTAAATGGGACTTTTCACCATTTCTAGTTAAGTCGCCCCCCCTAAAAAAAAAAAAAAAAAAAAAAAAAAAGGTTCTTTTGACATAAGCTCAAGAAAGCATATGCTCTGAGCTCAGAGGAAGTTGTAGCAAAGGGAAATAATTAACTTTCATCTTGTATATAAATCAGTGCAACAGATGTAAAAGTAGGTGTACATTTGGAACCTAGTGACCCAGAACACCAGCATCAAACCTTTGCTTTCTCTCCTCTCCAGTATGACTCCATCCCATAGTTTTTGCTCACAAGGCACAGAAGACAGAGTAGTTTTGGTTTTTTGCAAGTTTCACTGGGGGTTCTGCCTTGTCTTCTAATGCATCTCCTTTCCTCATAGGAAGTGAGGAATGGTGTCATCACGGGACAACATCCAGTATTCAGGCAATCTAGGCCACCTGGTCTTCTTAAATGCAGGGATCGGGTATTTCCAGACCTGAAGGAAAAAAACAGCCAATAACACAAAATCACTCTAGGATTGGCCTAAGTAGTCTCCCATCAACATTCAGCAGCAGTGCGATAGCAAAGAAGAGAAAAAAAACCCACCCCACAGACACATGAGAAGGAGAAGAGATAAAATAAGTCCTGAATGAAGAAAAATGTTTCATTTCTTAGCTGTGGATTAAGAGGAGGAAGGGGGCTCTGAAATGGCCTGAAGCTCTTTGCTTATATGAATATCCTTCCAGTGATCTGAACCAACATCAGATGGGAGCACAGAGCTACTCTTCATCTGTTTTCAGCACTGTGGCTCCTATGCAAACTTAGGGAGATACCAAGTGCAAATTTGTGTGAAAAAGCTTGTTATCAAAGGCTAGGAACAGAATTTATTTCAACACTTCATGCTGAAACTTTAAATTCAATGCTGGGAAGCACACTAGAGATTTGCAGGCTTCTCAGGAGTGAAGCTCTCTTACAAGAGGTTACATGTACTATACATCAGGGTCCCAATCTTGCAGTTAAGCTTCTGTGAGCAACCCTTTGCAGTCCATCCCAACTTCATGAAGGGAGAGAGAAAAATGAACAGCACAGCAAGATAAGTTCAAGCACTGAGTTGGTTTCTAAAGCAGAAGGTCTGTATAAAAAAAATTAATAAAAATAAATAGTTGTAAATGCATATATAATTTATTTTTTTAGATAACTGTCTATATATGCATACATATTCTAGTCAACAGAAAATCAGAAAAGCTCTTACAAGCCTTCATTTATTTTCTTTCATTTGGAAGGTCTTCTGAAAATCTTATTTCCTTTTTAAAGGACTAAGCAGGCATTTTTCTCTGAAAGTCTCATACAATCTACATTGCAAACTAAACCACTTTAATTTGCAAAAAACTGAAAATTGTCTTCCTGTGACATAAAAAATTCTCTCTTTGTAAGAGCAGACCCTTATCAGAAGACAGGTTTTAGGATCCAGCTTGTACATGATGGAGAAAATTCCTTAGAGAACTGTTGTGTTAAAATGAAAGTGAAAGCACCTGTATTGCTTTAAGGATCTGGTTTTATATCATTGACACAGGCTGAAAATCATTCTTCTGAAACTGCTCATATTACAACAGTACAAAACTGGTCAGAATTTGACCATTCAAGATTTTTCAGAAGAGATGGAATAAACGTGTGTCCTCCTACAGAGTGGAAGATTATTCTGTTTCTTGGGGCGGGGGGGGTGTTGTTGTTCTGACTGCTGAAGGAGACAGTTATTAGGACTGTCCTTTATAAATTTCTCTGTTTATCATTTTTATTTTTTTATTTGTCTATTTTTAAGCTATCCTTCTATCTCACTCACCTTTATAATAACAATAGGATTTGCTTGACACGTACAGGGAGATTCTTCATTAATTTCTGCATACCATTCATCCTTTTATGTATATATTGTGGCATTTAAATACAGAAATAATGCCATGCTATACTGGAGAAGATTGCACCCACCAAATACTTGCCTGGGAGAGACAGGAGGCTAGATAGATGGAAGTTTGGAAATGACATTAAAAGAAGGACAGGTTGCAAATTGCTTGACCAATAAAGTAGAGTGATGGAGAGAAGAACTGAAAAAGTCTATATCCTATAGGGATAAGGAGGAATATGGGTCAGTGATGAGAATTCAATTGCCATAATAAAAGAGATGGAAATGAAAAAGCACAACTTTCATGCAGGGGCAATAATTGCCTTTGCATCCAATGGCTAGTGCTCAAAAATTAAAAACAAAGCTATAAAAGCAGAAAAATAGCATGAAAAATAATAATGAACAGTTGGGTCCCACTGAGTGTGACTGCTCTCTCTGTGCCCATTCTCCCTCTGCAAATATCTGCCTGTGCCCAAACACATTTCTGGAGCTGGTCCACACAGTTTTTATAACCTGCTGCAAACAGCACTAATATTTAGAGACATCTGCACTCAACTGTTGCTTATATTCAGGGATCTTCAGGGGCTGTGGAAATGATAGGGATTAGATGTTTTCTGCTGGCAGATGGGGAAACTGAGACCTATATAAAGCAGTGTTTGCACATGGTCCCATGGGCACTCAGTGGCAAGGAGGAAAAGCTGCTGCAGGAGCGTCCTTAACAGCCTGTCTGTAGTGATCAGCCAAGTCCCTCTCAACACATGTGAAGCTTGTGAGAGGATTTTCTGCCATGAGATAGAAAGTAGGTGCAACAGAGCTGCCTGGGGAAGGAGGCACAGTGACCCTTGGCTCTGGTGGGCAAAGGGCTGCCCCTGCAAGCTGTGGGATTTTGCAGAATCCCTATCTCTGGCTGTGTGCTCACCATCCCTTGTTTGACCCGTGTTAGATCTGTCCTTCAACAAGGCTTTCATGTAGCACGGTCTCTACAGCCAAAGCAGTGAAAATGCGAGACCTGTGGCTAGAAACGCAACTTAGCTCTATATCTTTTCACTCCTAGCTCCAGACACTGTTCTTTTCTCCCAGATAAATTCCTATGCATCCCCCATTCTCAGCTGCATGACTGTAACATATCTCTGTCTTCATGAGTGCGTCTTTCTTGCCATCGTATGAATCAGATGTATAAAACATGAGTCTTCCTTCTCAGCATGGGAGACTGTTGGTACAGACTCCATTACAATACAACATCAGTTGCAACCCTTTTCATGTTCATCATATCAAATTCAGACCTTCGTAACATCCTGACATGCCTGTTTTGTGAGCTGAAATTACCTGAGCATAGGTTCTTCCTAATACGAAATTACTTAGGCTGTAAAATGTAAAAGTTTCCCGGCTATTTTCATATGTTAGCAGAAAGACACATAAACACACAAAAAAAGTCCTGTAAATCTAAATGTCAAAGAGATTGAAAAACAAAATAATTCTCAATAAAAGCTGAATTTTGCCCTAAGTGCAAAACAGTTTATAGATTAGTCCTCAGACTTCACATTTGAAAAAAAAAAAAGTGTTTGTTAGCCTTTTAAAATTGTGAATTGGTCCTATCTGGGGGTGGGGGGAGGGCGCTGCACACATTTAAAGAACTTATAATGCATAAAATTTTCACACTAATGAATCTTCCATGTTACGTTATAAAAGATGATGGAGGATGCTTTATCATATAAAAGATGATAAAGGATACTACACTGAATGAGATTCACTAATCTCATGTGAGATCACAACAGTCATTTTTTCATTACTATAAATCTCCTTTCCAAAGGATGTAGTTAGGGCCTTCCACAAAGTTTTAAGATGGAATTTTTAAACTAGTGACTTTGGTGTTCCCAATTTCAAAGAACTTGAAGACGTGAAAGAAAGTATTTAAAGAAATTGAAGTTCTTAAAGGTTGTTTGGAGGTTTTGTGCAGGTCAGTCAGGGAAAAGGTATTAAATTGTTTTCTTAGGCTAATTCTCAGTTGTCTTTTACCTTTTATTGTCACATGTGCTTCATCACAAAAACCAAGAGTCATATAAAGTGAGCTGGAAAATATTTACAATAATTTTGCACTGGTATACACAGATAAATGAAGTTCAGTACAGCAGGGAACCAGTCTCCTATCTCTATCTGCAAGAGCCCCTAGCAAGGTGTGCATAGCACGAAACTTCTGTTTATTTTGGACACGCTGTAAAAAGCAAGGACAAAAGTCAAGTGGCTCTAGTCAGCCAGAAAATGGGATTGCCTGTTAAAACTATTTTTATTTTTTTTGCATTATTGCTTCCACAGTCCTTTGTTTCCTATTTGAAACAAATCAGTAGCATCTGCCTATGGCTTTAATTTGTACTTGAACTGTTTCTGCCTGCTAGTAGCACATTCATTCTGGCTTGTAGCAGTCCAGAAAACCTAAAAGCCTAATTACAGGTGATTTCAAAATCCCTCATTATATTATATTATATCCCCATATTACTTTCATCACCAATACATGCTCAGTTCTGTTGTGTTGGAGAGGTTTTATTTCTGATGAGGTTTTTATGTGATAATACCAGTCTTGTTCCTCTCCCCTTGGTTTAACAGGACAGTCAAGGAGCTCTACTTTCACTTCTTCAGAACAAGGGAAAATCAAGTTGCTTTCTCACAGCAAATGAGGATATGTTAGTGCCATGGCAGTAAAGTAAGTCGGAAGCTTTACACCGGCTCCAGAAGGGTCTGGATGCCAGATCTTAACCAAACTGCCTTTTACCTCTGTCTAGGTTCTAAAATAACCTTGACAGCATTGCATGGTAACTAGCAAAGCCCTCAAGTAGCATTTAAAAGAAGTAAGATTTAATTATATTTTGTTCAGTGAGAACTATGCAGCCTTCTTACAACTCAAATACGAGTTAATGTCACTTCACGGAAAAGGAAGGAAACCAGATCATTCGAATTACAGGATTGTTGATGGATTAATTTGTGACAGAAGAAAGTGAAAGTGAGGTGGTGACAAGGGGATTAGTTAACAAGATGCAGTAAGAATGCTAGGAGAGCTGCTCTTGCTTTACAAATACACTATACTTTTTGAAGATATCGCTAGCATGACAGATAAAGGGAATGTAGCTGCGTTATGTATTTAAATTTTCCAAAGGCTTTTGAAAATTTACTGCACAAAAGGCTTGTTTTGAAAATAAAAGCCCATGTGATGAAGAGGAAGCCACAAAATGAATTAAGTGTAAGAAGAAAGGAGGGGAAGGAAAGGAATAATGAATATAATACACTTAAAATGGAAGGTATTCTCCTGAGAAGTATCACAGAGCTTTGCAGGCTTAAACCAGGACACCTGCACCTTGTTATTTAACCTATGTAATGCTTTGCTTATAGACTCTTATTTGACCAAATTGATGAAAATACTTTATGGGAATACTGATGTAAAAATATTTGTTTACCTTATTTATACTATTCATACTATTTTTAAAGTATGAAGCTTCTTCCTTGATATCACTAAGATGGAAGAAGAGGTTAGGAATAGCCTTACCATTACAAAACTCACATATTATGGGCTTAATTTTTACAGAAATCCTTTCCCTCTTCAGACATGGAAATTACTTTTCTGTAGTACATCTGTTACAGATCATCTTAAATTGAACACCTGGAACCTCTAGAAAAGAAGTGCCTAGTGGAGCCCGTAACCTAGAGGTGTTGCACTTAATTAGTTTCTCATTTCAGCTTTTGTGAATCACTGACTCACTGACTTCATGCACTATTGTGTTATTAGATATCCATGCACAGAATTTACATAGTCCCACTAACCTTGTTCCTGCAATTTTATAATTACACTTGTAGGATGTGTGAAGCACCAATATCCCCTTTTTAGGGACAAGGAAAGAGAGAGAGAAACTTAAAGGGTTGGCCCCTTAAAAGTAACAACACAAAGTATTGCAAAATTTAAGCCATCACCTAATGGAATCTTCAGTCATTAACCCTCCATGAGGCTCATGAACCTAAACCTGTTTTCCCTTTTGCGAAGAAAATATCAGAAAGAGCGTAAGCTGAAGTCTAAAGCACTCAGAGGTAGGTGATCTGCATTCATGTTCTGGCTCTGCCAGATCTAGACCAAAAATTTTCAACATAGTTCTGGCAGTTTCCATGTAAGTACCTTAAAAGTAAAATACTTGGCTTTCCGGTGAAGTGTAAGTTTATCTCACTGGAGTTAATCTCTCCTTTATAAATTATTTAGTATGAAAAAAGGGAGTGTCTCTTTAAACCAGTATTTTTCTTCTATCACACGGAAGGTCTTGTGTTAGTTCACTGTCATGAAAAAGAGCAAAACAGGGATCAAAATCCAGTTTTCCCATCCCCAAGGGAAGTGATCTTTGCACTTAGTCACTCTTGTGTTGGATGTAAAAGTAAAAAATATTGTTCAAGAAATACCTATTTCAGATGCCTGCTTCATTAGCTCTA
Organism: Falco peregrinus; assembly: GCF_023634155.1. Classification (NCBI taxonomy): domain Eukaryota; kingdom Metazoa; phylum Chordata; class Aves; order Falconiformes; family Falconidae; genus Falco; species Falco peregrinus. Next base: position 39,958,412 of record NC_073723.1, read on the forward strand.
ATTCTAAGCAATGTGTCTGATCTTGGCAAGCGTTAGTTCTTATGCACCTCTGTGCATATCCTCCTACACGTCCTTGGACAATGGTATTGAGGATGGTACCTAAGAACTATTTAAAGCTTAGTTTGAGGAACCCAAGAACTGCTGGGGACAAGACATTTGCTAAACGACACACAGAGGAAAAAATGGAGAAACTGAACCTGTTAGTCCAAGTCTATAGCCTACATATGAGATGTGCTAAAATGGAAAAAGGAAGAGCATGTTATGGCATACTCTTTGGTCACAATGCAGTTTGTCTCCTGCCACCTCAACATTTTGGTGTTCTACCATCTTTTCACATTTGCTAAGTAATTTTACATCCTTCATAGCCATAGTTTTGAAGAAAATGCTGTAATTTGCTGAACAACATAGTTAAGTTGTTGTTTTAGCGGTGGTACTTGAAGAGAAGGACATTTCAGAGGCCATTGAATTAGGTTTAGCATTGTTTCCTAAGTAGGCTGGAACTTCCAACCTGAATGCCGTCTTCTCCTTCCAAGCCATGTTGCTGTGTGTGAGATCAGAAGAAGAGATTAAATTCTCTGGGGCCTGATCCAATAGAAAAATTCCACAGACTTGAACAAAGCTGGGGCAGACATTAAATAAATAAGAAAAAAATCCCACTGTCAAGGCTGTTCTTACCAGCCCAGTTCAGGTTAAATCATCCTACACATACTCAAATTTAAACTCCTGGTTAATTCTTCTCAAAACAAACACTGTATGCAGATACGAAGAAATTTCTTGCAAGGAAAGTTATGCTTACAGTAAATTTTGAATATGTCCAATATTAAGATTTACTGCTTGCTTAGGGCATCTGGACTTCAGTTCTTCTCCAACATGAATCATATAACCTCTTTTTTGTTGATATCCAGGGATCTGTAAAATCCTTTGGAGGACAGGAAATTATGGAAGTACTTTGGCTCGGAAATTATGGAAGTACTTTTGCTCAAAAATTATGAAGAGAGAATTTACTATGAGACATTATATATATATGATTTATGTATAATGTCAAATGGATTGTGCTTGGTTTAATGAAGTCTATAGTGCTCATCAGCATGGTTTGAAGAGTAGTCACACCCTCACTGCAAACTAAAGATGGCAAACATTGTTGACTATTACTTCTGCCTAGAAATTCAGAAGGAACAAAACCACCAAGACTCAAAATCTAACTAGCAGAAAAACAAACCTCAGGCTGGGTATCTGTTGAATAGCACATTTTATTTTGATTATTTCCATGTCTTTCTCTCCTTTCCAGCTTGAGAAAGACTCGAGGTGGCGTGATTTCCATGAACCTATTCTACTGTGCTCTGAGGACAGGTTCAGAAGTTCAGTAGCACAGACTTTGCATAGGCCTCCAGAAATCCACAGAGGGGAAGACTGAAAGCTTGTGTGAAGGCAGAGCATACCCTCAGTGGAAAAACTGGCAGGAAACTATCCACCCATAGGCTTTCCCATTAAAGTCTCATTAATGAAAGAATAAAACAAAAAGCAGGTGTTGGTTGTGGAGTGTATTTTCCCATTCTGTGCTGCTCACTCTGCATTTGATGCTCTCGGCCATGACATGCATTTCAATTGCTTGTTACAGTCCGCTGACATCTTAGGAAAGAGAACCCAAACATAGGCCTATCAAAGCTCTTTTGTAACAACATGCAAATGTGCACTACAAGGCAGAAGGTGTATCAATTTCCTCAGCTTTTATTTTGGAGTGTGGGTAGTATACTAGATACAGAATGGCTTTGTTATTAGGGAAAATGTTAATTACTGAATAGCAATAGAAATAGAATTAGCTAATTTTCACATCAGAATAGATGCAAAATTGTTGATGCTGGCTTATTGCTACAGGGAGGTGTTAGCTGTCAGATCCTATTGATTTCAGCTTAGATGTCTTAATTAGTCAATCCTATTGATTTTGATGAGGATGTCATGAAAAGTAATTACTCTACAACCAGAATAGTGATTTTTCTATTTTAACATCTCTTCTCCTTCAAAAAGCAGTACTTTTAAATTGCTAATGGCACTAACACCAAGGCAGCAGCCAGATATTTGGTTTAAGAATCAAACTAGACTCCTAAGACCACTTATCGTTTTGACAGTTTTTGAAACAGACCACCAGAGCTACACTCAAAACTGTCAAAAAAAGAGTTGTGTTTCAATACTGCTTCTTCCCCAAGGCCTGATTACAGTTTGGTATTCTTAACTTATTGAATTTTCCCTCAAGTAGTCTTTGTGCCTGAAAATTGTTGAGCTGTTCCATCATATTAGCAAGAAGTGCTTGTTCTAGTATAGTATGGCAAGGACAACAAAGCTCAACCATTGCTATGTCACTTCATTCATTTTTCACCTCTTTTCATTTTTCTATTTCATCTCTGACAAGATCTTCGCTGTGTTTTTGTATGATCAAAGCCCAGAAAGTTAGGTTTTGGTGCAATGAATACGGATCAAAGAATCTTTTTATCTAAAAATCTTGCATTTGGTTAAAATCAATATACATATTTTATAAAACATTTCAGTTTAGTCTCCAGTGCTGTTTGGGTCATTCTTTAATTTAAAATTAATAACTTTTTACAGATAGAAGAGCTCAAGTAAAAGTATTAACTCTTGGAAAATATAATAACCACTTTTGAATGTGAGTATATTCATACAAACCCTAAGAAAAGTTCTCCAGAACTAGGACAGCAGAACACATTTCTTCTGCTGCTCTTATTTAAATAACACAAAAAGGGAAATAAAAATAAAATAAATAAATAAAACAATAAAGCAAGCAACTCTTTCTGAAAGGTATCAAAGATTGCTAGGATTTAATGTGCAGAAGTAGAGCACTAAGATTTTGACCACACAGTGGTCCTATGTAACTCTGACAGCCTTTGCAAGCAAGGTTAACACATCTTTTCAGTTTTTCTTTTTTACTGAGCCTGCCCCAAAGTATCCCAGTTAAGGCTGGTTGTATATCAGTAACTTTCCAATGTGAATACCAAAAACAGGTCCTGAATTTTAGGCATTGGGTAGATCATATTTTAGGAGTTAGGAATACTAGTTTTAGAAGAAGAACTGCATAGAGGTTATGAATTTATATTACAAACAAAAAGCAGCAGCCTGATGTCATGAGGTTTGATGACAAACAATGGAATCCAGTTTAGGAGGAAAGTTCAGACTTGAAAAGGCAAAGTTCCATACTTCCTTGCCCATTCCAAAATCACTTTTCCCCCTCAGAGATTAGGGAAGGTAAAACAGAATATAAAATGGGCATGCAAGAACAAGAGAAATCTTTTTCTCTGCCTAGCCATGAAGATCCTTGGTTGTCACATGATCAGTCCTTGGAGCCTCATTGAAATAAAACCCCGTCCCTTCTGATTAGTCCAGAAGTAGCAATGATAAGCTGCAAGGCTGCTTCATGCACTCTTCTTGAAGTGTTACATGTTTGTTTTGAGAAATAAGAGGTAAAACAGTCTATAAGGAGATTCCCTGTAGCTCATATCAAGGACGTTGTAATCTTGTGAACATGCCTCACTTACAAAGAAAAATAATATCATTTTTCAGATAATTTGTACAGAAGAAGAATAGTTGATGGTAGTTCATAGTTTCTAACACTGGAAGAAGAAACACTGTATTAAAACCTTCTTCATTAAGCCTCGATTCTGGTACTTTAAGAGAATAATACTTTGTTCACATAGCGGTATTGAAAGCATAACATTCTGGGAATCACGGATTGTACAATATCTGCAAAGAAAACAAACCATCAGTTGGACCAGTTTTATACCAACAGTAAATGTCTGACTATGTAAACCTATGACAAATCTATTATAATTAATACTAGCTTATCACCAAACTGAAACTGATTTCCTAAACTATAAACTTTTGTAAATTCACTGTTCAGGCATGATTCATTTCAGTGTTTCAATGTGATGTGTTATCTAACTGCATTACTATTTTATTTTATTATAAAATCAAAAATTTCCTGGCATGGCATATTCTACTTGCTTTAATATATATTTTTCCCTCTTGGAATCAGGTGGCTTTTGTTTTTCAGACCTTCCGAGCACCTGCTGCTTTAATCAGGATGGGCAGGACTGGTGCCAGAAGTACCAGTACCTCATTATCTTATTATCTCAGAAGATCAGGAAGAAACCAAACAACCCAAAAAAATCCACCCCAAACTTGAGAATACCTGTAGGAATCTGGTTCTGACAGAAATCTACAGGAACTGCTTTTGTTCAGAATTTTACATTTTAATAGTCTGTAAGTTGATTTTGTGACACTGTTTCTGAAAGTGACGTTTTGAATTCTGCTATATTTTTACTCTATTTCTGATTCAGCTTTTTCTTCCTTGGGAGGTTAAATCTTCCCTTTTCTCTTTGTGCCTTAAATGTTCAGATTTCTTCCTAAAGTCTAAGTTGTGGAAACGGGCCATGAAGTTCAATGATATAATGAAGACTTTTGCAGTGAGCTTTGTGGCTACCATTTTAATATGCTTTATATCTATTTTTTATTCAGGTGCACAAGTATAATATGGTCACTTAGATATTTACAGATACTGTGACTACTGTATTTATAGTGTGCAAGATCTAATAAACAATAGAGAACTTTTTGCGCTTTAACATACTCTCCTGAATATCAAGAGTATTGTTTTATATCTTTGTCTACAATGAACAGTGTTACACAAATGGAAGATTTCTTCTTGCAAAACAACTGGGCCAGAAACAGCTTTCTGTTTATTACCTCCTGAGTTCCTTTAGGATCATCCTCACAAATTTGAGTCTAGTTCAGTGTGTAGATTAGGGTGATAGTCTATAGTGTGCTGAACTTCTATGATTATGAGGGGGAAAAAACAGCGTCTTCAGGTGGTACAGTAAGCTGGAGTTTCCATAGAAAAAAGAAGATACATTTGTCTTATTTTGGATATCTAAGTTTGGGCATACATCAGATGTAAAATGACACTGGTTTATGGAGGGGTCAGTTTTTTCCTAAAGTTTCTGAAACAGTTGGAATAATTCAATGTTCATTGTATAATTGACAGAGAACCAAGGAGTTGAATCTGCTAAGAATTTCTAAAACATTGTGCCAGTCTTTATGTGTATGACAGCAGATCAATGAATATAAAAATATATACAAATATAATTCATATGTGTATGCACCATAATCACATACTTTATTTAAATAAACTCACAGATATACACATTTAAAATAAATAAATGTCTAAAAATGTTGTAACAGAGTCTTTTCTATCAAGAAATATAATTCTGAAGGGTCTGAACATCAATATACATCAGAATTCAATTCTTTCTAGTCATATGAAGTTGGTTTTATTTCTCTTTTAGATTGCTTTTGTCCCACTAAAGTGAATTGGAGCTGTGGGTTATTTTGTGTGCTGATGTGTATGAGGGTTATGTGTTAGAAATATGGCTTCGCAATTTCTTATTCATCTCCTATACAAATCTCTAGTCTGTGGAGTTCTTGTGAAACATTTGGGTTGTAACCTAAAAAATTAGGTTATTAATATCCATCTGACACCTTTTCATGAATAAGTCAAAGATCAAAAGCAGCAAATTTTAAAATCTCCATTTTGTCTTTTGTCAGAAAAAAAACTATGAAAAATAGAGACTGTCAAAGGTGACACTGTGCTAATGAGCAAAGTCAGTGACAAAATACTGTAGAACTGGAGGCAGGGGCTGTATCCTTCCTGTAGGTCCTGGACTTCCCTAATTATTGCAATTGCATGCAATTTTTAGGAATATATTAAATAAAGTTTGAAGTAGGAAGACTGTGCCTTACATTAGGACTCATGGGTGCTGGGCTCCAGCATGGTCCAACACTCTGTGGCCACTGTACTGCCACAACCCGCCCCCCAGGCTGTGGGACCCCTCATAGCTTCTGGCCAGCAAGGCATGCTACTAAGGAGCATGTAGAGATGAAAAGTGGCCATCACATAGAGGTGAGATGGGAGACAAACACGTTTACAGAAAAATACCCTGCTCTCATGGGAAGTTCCTCTTTTCCCTCAGGGAAAACTTTTTTTTAGTTTTACTACCACAGGTTCCAAAGATAATAATTAGAATTTTCTTCCTTTCTTTTGCTCCCATTTTCACATCCCCAAGAAACATAAGCAGTGTTTTCTTACTTGTCCGTTTAACTGTGCTGAAATTCACTTGTTCATTCCTATTTCTCTTCTCTTAAAGGAAGACTATTTTTTACCTTCACCCTTACAACTTCTGAGTTACTTAATAGACTAAAAAGGTTTTTTGGAAGACCAAATATATTTCTACTTCCCTTTTCCAGTATTTTGTTAGTATGCTCAGGAGAACTGTAGTATATAAAGCTCTGATTCATCAGATCACTTAAGCCCGGGTTTAAATCTTTTTGAAATACAATTATGAGGGTGTTCTACTGAGTCAGTTCTTCAAGATGTGATTTGCTTTTATAAAAGTGATGCGGGTTATAATAAAATGAAGGGACCATCGAACGAGTTCAAAATTTTGCAGTTAATTTCTGTGGTGGGTTTAGTTTTTTTCTCTGTTTTTTCCCCACTGTGCCTGATAAGATTAATATATCTGCAAGTCTCAATATCATTTTATACAGTTTGTTCAGAAGAAAGATATATATCGTCTCTTTGTCAGTTGTGTAAGATCTAATACAAAGAACAACAGATTCTCTTGGTTATATTTCAGGTATCTGCATGTCAGTACATTAAGCTGATTGACCTCGATGTGTCTACCTTTCAGTTAGTACAATCCTTATTTTGCCTTGATCACCTCTCTGAGCAACACATACAGACTAGGGTCATGCAGTCTTTTAGCATCTATGGCCAGATGATCTCCTGATCTCTATCCTCTAGAGGAGGAATGAGTAATCTGTGGCCTGTGCTGTTGCCCAAGGCATGTCCAGTGCCTGTGAACCCTGGAGGGTCAGATGGACTTTTCCACTAGGAGGGAGAGGGACCAAGGACTGAAGCACAGTCTCATGTTGAAACCCGCAGGCTCACACTGAAGTTCATATTGAAGTTGGCAGAATGCATGAGGCAAGACACAGTATTACACACATCCAGATCTATTGCACTGTTCTTTGAAGGTCTGGCTGGAAATAAAAAGGATTCCCAGGCATAAGGAATATGGACAAGCCTGTAAAGCTTAGGAGATTGAGGTTACTGGTACTGACGTGGTATTGGTTTGTCAGTGTACCAGCCCTGGAGACAAACTGGCTCCAGATAACTCCTCCTGATGCATTTGTATTGCCACAAGTGACCGAATCCAAATGATGGTCTGCTTCCACTGAGCACTTGCTCTTTCAGTTTTTTCATGGACAATTTGGCCTCCAATACATGATTTCAGCTGCCTCCACTCCTCTCTACATAAATAAAGGAAGTAAATTTAGGAATTAAAGAAAAAAACCCTCATGTAATTCAAAGCTAAGTCCAAAATTTCTCATTGTTCATGAAGCTTGAAGTCAGGTCTGGAATATGATTTCTTATATCCAATCAGACCTTTTCTTCAAGGCTAAAAATTGACTTTCCTTTCTGAAGAAAGAGTGGGAGAATATGCCAGGCCATTATGGAAATGCATTTGTAGTTAGTCCCTTCTGACCTTCTGTCTAGTTACTTCAACAAGTGTCTCCCCAGTTCTTCTGGACACTCACTAGATGACACTGCAGCCATCTCCCTGCAACCTGATGTTTATAGAAAGCCAGTTTAGCTGTACCACATTGTATCACTGTTTGGGGCATCAATACAAACCTGTGCTCTGGGAAAAGATGAGTACTGGACAGAAAAGGATCTGTGCCAAACCTTTTGTGGCAGAGATGAATGCTTGTAGAGATGCTCTGCCCAAACATAAATAAGCGTTTTAAGATGCATTAATTAATAAAAAACAACAACAACAAACCCAAACAACCAAAAGATTGGAGGGAAAGAAGGGATTCTTTCAGTCAGTATATACTTACTGGAAATACAAGCCCACTAGTCAACTGAGTATTTGTCAGAATAATTCTGTCAGCAACCCTTTAGATTACCTTTCTGTTCCTTTGTTACCTCATCTTTCAAGTATTCTGGGACTTAGTAAATAGTTATAATGAAAATCACATACTGTTTTCAACTATTTTTTCTATGACTAGCATGAGCTAGGGCATTTGAACAAGTAATTCACTGGGGAGTGTTATTCCCGGTTTGTGCTGGATTCTGGTTTCTGCCCATTTGCATTGGTGCCCTGAAGCATTTTGTAGTTTTGTTGCTTGAAAAAAAACAGCTGCAGCACTGTAGTTACTCAATCACTCTCACACAGCAAATTCAATCGGCAGAATTCGTTCTGCAGCCACTTGTTTAATTTTTTTTGTGGTGGTGGTCAATTACACAATGACAATTGTCAGGACACTGGTACAAGGCTCTGTTCCCTAACAGGGAGGTCAAATGATATTTCAGCTGGTAAATAGTAGAAGCTCAATTAGTACATGAATCATTTAAAACCAGATTGAATGCAGCAGTCAATAACATTCTTTTGGGAGTAATCTTGCACTTGCAGAGGGATCTGTCTGCTTAGCAAGATAGCCTCAAGGCTGCTCTAACCTGTGCCTGAGGGCTGGCCCTGCACACAGCAGCCCAGGACAAGGGGAGGACTTAGGTAAGAGCTCCTCTTCCTGTGCATTTCCTCCTTTCCTCCCCAAATCGGACTGTACACTTAGCCATCGTGCCTGGAAATCTGGCCCATGTATCGGCACCATGTTTCCTCGTGGAGATCCACAGCCCAGTCAAGCAAAGCAGTGAAGAAGGAGACAGTGTCCTGTTCTGCCTTTTAATTGCTAGCATGGTGCTTAGCACACATGTGAATTCCCACACGGGAGGTATCTGTACTAGGAATGTAAGTAGCCAGTTTACTGCCCACTTGTCAAATTCTCAGTCTTGATTTAGGGGCTCTGCCCTTACCCTGCTTGGGGACATATTTTAAACCATAACCATAGCAGCTGGTAGGCTAAATGATGAGTTCCCTGTGTTGTCCAGTAGTAAATGAAGACAAGAAGTTTCATTCTTGTTCCTCAATGGGTGTTTGCTCAGAGACAAAGTGTCTCCACTCAGGATGCATCCCTCCCTAGCACTGGGTGTTTGAGATAGGTCAGCCCCTTGAGCCAGACAGATTCTGTAGATACAAAATTGGGCTAGGGCTTCCACAAGGGAAAATATATCACTGCTATTATAAAGATCTCAGCTTACTCTTTTCAGTGATTTATATACTGCTAGTGTATAAACCTTTTTGTCCCTATATGAACTGTAAATGGTAGCCACATTTTTTTCAAATATGACAGTCTCATGCAGTAGGTTATTTTTTTCCATTAGTACACATGCCATTAAATCCATTATCCTTTCCAGTTTCTCTGTCAGTGCAATCTATCTCTTTGCTTTGCTACAGTTAATGCCACTATTAATTAATCTTATCCTTAATTCATACCTCTTATATTTTTTTTAAGTAAATGTAGAGCTTGTAATGAGATGGACTGACAGATTTTGAGATCAAAGGCACAGAACCTCACAGATACATGGGCACTCAATTACTGTTTAGGTACCCAACTTCCATTGATTTCAGCAGTAATTCCATGCCAAAATATCTTTGCAGATTGGTACCAAAATTTAGATTTACGTATTAGCTATAGCACAAAGTTCCCATCACTAGATCCATTTTGAGAGAGTCTGTGTCTAAAGGTATGAGAACATAGTGCGGGCTCCCATAGTCCATTCAATCACAGATGTTGCTGCAAGGATGTGATTGTACCTCTATTTGTGAGCATAGCTTTGCGACAGGACAAAAGCTTCTACCCAGCTGACGGCTGAGCATTCAGTTCCAACAACATTTCATACGCAGGTGGAAAGAGTTATTCGGTCCCTTCAAAACTTTCACCGAAGTCCAGGGGTAAAAATTCGAATTTTCTACCTCTTATTGATTTTATGTTCAAAATGTTGAAGAGGTGGGGGAGCCTTTGCCATTTATAGAGGATGCTTAGCTCGGTCTGCATCTTGTCTTCTGACAGTGTTTCCTGTGGATAGAAGAGAGCATCCATTCTGCTGAAAGTTGTTTTTTTAAACTACTGTGGCTGAATCAGCAATAGTTTGCATGACAGGCTGCAGCACTGAAGTATTTTCCATCTGGCAGGGTGGCATGCAGTGGCATGCTGCCTACCCCTACACAGCATGCCAGAGTGCACTCATCTTTAAGCTTATAAGCAGCTCCACCAAAGTCAGCCATGAGTCTTAGGCCATGACACTTAAGTGCTCTGTTGGACTGGGTTAGTGTGCTAAGTGTTTTTTCAGATTGTATCTCAAATGTCTTAGCAGCCTAAAGAGCTCTACATCATGCTCTGAAGGCAGGTGCTTATTTGTATACAGTAGGTTACATTAGTAAGCAACACCCAGATACTCTTAATTTCTATATGAGCAAAAATAATAGGACTCCTGCTATCTCTCCTCGAGTTTGCTTACTTATGAAACTCCAAGGTAGGCTTGCTGTGCTCTTTAGCAAATATTTCCTTCCAATAATATTCTAGTGTTTTGTATTGTGTCATACTATTGCACTGTAATATTTTTCATATAAAAAAGCAAAATACCTAATGCATGAATAAGAACCATGCCATTGGAGCAGCAGCTTTAGTGGAGGCTAGGCTATCTTTATGTCATAGAAAAGAAGCAGAAAGTAACTCTCTTCCAGTTACAGGGTGATGTAGCCCTACAGACATGCTGGAGCAGGCGCTCTGCTGTTCCCTTCTTAGATTAGGGGTCATCCGCACCACTTAGCCTCATTACCACGGAGGACACAAGCCACATGGGAATGACCAAGCACTCTCAGTTGTATTCCTCATCATCTGAAATGAAAGAATATTAAAGGAGCTTGACACTCTACTTCAAAGGTCAATAAATAATTCTCAGTGTCTCCATATATAAAGCAAATGACAGTGGACAATAGGCACAGCTTTGTCTCCTGTGCTGAATGTAGTTTAAAACAAAGTGACAGGAAATAATGAGGACTAAATTGGTGAATTGGTTTGTGTGTACTGGGGATCAACCTGTAATACACATTGCACCCAAAATACAGAACTTCAGAGAAGAGCAGCTTTAAAGCGTTGTAGCACACACTCTGACTGCAATACCTCATTTACAGAAATACTGGTATTCCTCATTACTGTCCCATAGTCACAACATAAACTTAAATCAAAATCTTAAACTACCTTGTAATAAAATTGAGTGGTATTAGAAGATAAACACTGCTGGAAAATGATTTTATTAAGGTAAGTAGTAGAGCAAGTGAAATGCATCAGCTAAGAACTGGCCCGAATGTTACATTTTTACTAATACTTCAGCATCAGTATTTATGAATGAAATAAACTACAAAGAGGCAAGGGATGACTCATGCATTTGTGCTTTTTAAACAAAAGAATAGGATGAAATAACAGCCAAACACTCCCCGTAACAATCCAGATGGAGATTGCCCAGAGAAAATGAGTGGCAGCATACAGACCTTTATGTCACCATACATCTCCCTGTGACATGAGGAACTACTGTGCAGTCACTAACATGTTCAGGGGTCATAAATAGTAGGTAGTGAGTTCAGCGGCAGTAACAGAAATGACAGGATGCTCTGCACCCTTCTAAATCTGCTGCTGTTCTCTCTTGCCTTTTCTAGTTATTCTAGTAGGTGCTTTTTTTTTGCCCCAGGAACCTCAGCCTGAGCTCACAAGAAATGGGGCTAGCAGTGTGCTAACACAAGTGCTACAGGCTTGATGGGTTCAAGGATTCTCAGGCACGGGATTCAATATAAAATTGAAAGCTATAAATAAATAAGGACTCTTACTCTGGCAAAGATACAATTCAGGTGAGAGAGAGGACAGAGCAGTGCAATTAATAGTTATTACACTAAAGAACCTTTATCATCAGTAAATTATACTAGGATTGAAGACAGTAATTTGAGCAAATAATTCCATTCACAGGCTTTAGCTGAAGTAGGTCCCATGAGTCTGTCTAGCGTGCTGGTGAAGGTGCATTCTGGTCTGAGAGTTCCCACTGCTTTGGCTTTTTTGTGGCCTTTTAATGTCTTCATCCACTGCCTCTACTCCCCCCCTCACCAGGCAGAACACAAAAATGACATCTGATGTAACATGGTGAATTCCAAGCATTTAAAATCTGAAAAAAAGCACTAAAAAAGCAGAAAAATTGACTTGTATAAAAAGATCAATAAATGTTTTCCAAATCAAAATATTTCTTCTGATTTTTCTGCGTGTAAATTTCATTGTTTGAGGAAGTTCTCCGTTAACCATGCTAGCCTGAAGCTTTCTCTGACATGACAAAAGAAAGATTCCTCTTCACATACTCACATAGCTCCAGAAGCTGAGGAAGTGCAAAAGGCAATAGTGCTGTGCAAAAGGCAAAGGCAACAGTACTGTGTTAGTACCTCTGCTGACTGCCTTTCTGTGCTTATCAAGCCTTCTTGAATCTGTCCTCACCAACTGGGTGCCCTTTGGTCTAACAACACTATTTTTTAAGGGATTTTTTTCCCCGCTATTACCTCTATCTTCAAAGTACAAATTTCTCCTTAACAGGTGTCGTCTTCTGTAAGCATGTTTTTTCTGTAACCTGAAAGCTCCAACCGTGCCTTCCTCGTGATCATGGAGACGTGGATTCCTCTTCTGCCCTCCAGAACTCCATCCCTGTTTTCATTTTCAAATTATCTGTTGGTTTATGAGCAGCACCTCAGGCTGTCAATCTCTGAAAAGGCCCAGTGTCACAAGGATGGAATATTTGCCTCTATGTATTTAATCACATGATGCAATTCTAATCAACCTGCAAAAAAAGCTGCATTAAAATAGAGGACAGATCATGCTACAGTTAAATTGTGATTTTGCTCTTGAGATAAAAAATGGATATTAATGTTCATGTTGCAAAAGAAAAGTGTACTTCACAGTACATAAATATATGAAGTTTGTTATTTTATAATACATCTGTCTGCATATTTTAGAGTATTGTTTCATTTTATTACATTTCTGATCAAGACTGATGCTCATTAAAAAATTTAACATGACAATGAAAAATTTTATATGGAAAATTCTTGTCCGCTATTACAACTGCTATCTGTTCCACTTTTTGGAAACCACAGCAAATTAGTCTTGGACCATGGTAATCTTAATTATATCTTGGAATAGATGATGTTGGAAATATATTGAATAAACTCTTTTGGTGAGATTGCCTTTGCCTCTTAATTCAAAATCTCTATGTTCATATGCTTACATTATTTAAATTACAAAAGGCAGGCATCTGAATAATGGGATGCTTTGTTGGGCAGTCATATTCATGAAAATTCATTCAGTTGTGTGGAGGGTCAAAAAAATGGGGGGACAACTGCTTACTGATCAAAATGTAACATAAGCTGCACCATTTCATTATAAGCAGCATAGTGCAAAGACTAAAAAAGAAATTTTTATGTGATCTCAGAATTGTTTATCTATGAATTTGGCATAATTTTAGCTAGATAGCTGTTATAATCCAATCTAGTTAGTTGATTTATTTCAAAAAGGCGGTAAATAGGGGCCATTCTAAAGGGTGACACAAGCACTCTGCAGACCGAGTGGCTGATGTGAAGGTGTCAGATGAGAACATCACCAGCTCCAATGCTTTTTTTTTTTCTCCAAAGTTGTATCAAATTGAAAAGTTGCCTCTTTAGACAACTAAAATCTTGACCAAGTTTTTATCTCCTCTCAGTTGGCCTATGAGAAGTATGAAATAAAGCCTGACTTAACATAATGGATCAGCTGCTACCATGATCATTTTGCAAGGTGACTGACTGCTGGCCTGGCAGCATCAGTTGGGTGCTCGCTGTTTGTAGTGTTCCCAGAATGGGGGAACTTGCAGAGCTGCTCCAGGAAAAGCGGTCAGGACATGTGCACACATAGTGCAGGTGATACAGCTGGGAGGTTCATCTGTGCCACATGCAACAAGACACAATGATAAAAGGGGATTGGTGACAGTAAAGCACTACCATGGGCTACAGGAAGGGTCCTGTTTCACGCGCATGTCATTACTGCGCAGTGATCAGTGATGTGTTTAAATAACACTTAGACGAAGGGTCCTGGAGCAGTGACACAGAATGTGCCCAGGCCTCCCTGCATCCCTGCCCAGCAATCACAACAAGCTGTCTGGGGGCACCTGAGGGCATGCTAAACTGGGTGGGATACGTTTCATGAACTGCTCAAGAAAAAATGTAAATAACCAGCTGTTCCAACTTAATCCGACGTTTGCAATGTGCAGGTGATATACTGGATCACAAAGCAAACTATCTTGAGCAAAGCTGTCTAATGTTATACTTGGGCTCTTCATGGAATTGACAGTGCTATCAGATTTTTGTGGGCCTTCTTTCCTTCCTGCTTTCACTAAACTCCCTTGAAGGATTGTGGTACATCTTATTCTATACACTATTAAAATATTTTTCTCTAACCAATCACTATCTCCTGTAACTTCTTAAGGTAATTTCGCTCCCAGAGACACATCTCCCTGCACATTCTTTGTCGCTAGGTGTCCTTGAAGACATTCAGAATTATAAAATTGAAACAGCAGCTGCTGTCTGTTTGGCCAACCTACTAACAAACTGGCAGAGCAGGTTACGTGGGAGGCCAAACCCACAAAGCCACTGAGCCTGATCAACTGTTCAACTCGTGCTACAATGAGACTCAAAGAGACCAGCCAACGCTATTCAGATCCAAGTCAAAGAAATTAAAGTGTGGATTTCTAGGCTTTTTTCTTTAATCTCAGAGCACAGTTCTAAGCTTTAGCTGATTTGATCAGAGTGTGTAAAGGAAAATCTTCAACACTTGCTGCTGTTCACCCATTGAAGCTCACCTCGTCATGTTAGACATCAGTGACATTCACCCTTGCAAAAGGAAAATAGAGGTGTCAGGCCCAAAATCATTAGGTAATTAAGAGCTCTGTGTTGGTGCAAGGCTGTACTGCCATCAAGTGACCTGGAGCAGCTGTCACATCAATGTTAGTGAGGAGATGACAACCCTCTCAGCCCCACCAGTAAATCTAGTGTCAATGTGTCATCTTTGACTAACATTCGACTCAGATGAACTCCCAGAAAATATCAGTAGCAATTGTAGGTCCACCACATTAAGGAACAGAGGTCATTGTCATAAGAATATTTTTTAGGCATAACATGCTTGTTCCCCCATCTTGATCAGATGTTGCCCATCCTGTTTAGAGGCTATTTAGATATGCTGGTATTCAAAGGGAATGATTTGCCACGTTCCATCTTCTGATAGAAAACGGAAGTTCTCTTTCACTGTGTAAGTCTATATATTTCATTTTTCTCTCTAAGTTTCTCACCCTTTAATAGAAATAGTTATCATTTTGATTAGAAATCAGGCATGCATTGTAATTTTTATGGAAGAAATTTTTGAAAACATATTTCCTGCAGTTCAGCAACTTTACTCCTCCTCTCTATAATCAAGTTTAAATTTTGACTTCATAGAGGGCTCTTTTATTTGCATGTAGGCTTTCCAATTAATGAAGATATTTGGATTTGCCACAAGAAAATAAGGAATCAGAAGGAAGCAGTAACTGATGCCAGCCTTGATGACAACTATGTTATCCTTCTTTTTATATTTCAAAAACACAGAAGAGAGGGAAACACAATTGCAATGTTAACACAATTACTTTAAATTTGGAGGTAAATATATTTTTTTTTTTCATTTCTTGCATTTTCCGAGGGAGAATGAAGAGAAAGAAGAAAGCTAATGGCTCTACATCAGAGTCAACATGAAAAATGTAGGTATTTTCAAACCAATACAGATTTTTTAATGAATTACTGTAAAATGTGGAGCTAAATATTTGCTTACTATATAATTTAGCATAAAACAAATATAGGACATGCACAATCAGAAATGTTGTTGCTTGTTGGAAAGACATAAAAAATTTTAGTCAGTCACAGACTGACAGACATCCTTGAGGTGAAAACAGAACTGCCAAGTATACAAACATTAACCAGGAGCTATAATGGATTTTCTTATATTCAGAGAATGTTAAATTCTCTGTTGCAGAAGGTTCCTGGAGTTCAGTAAATACCTTTACTCACATTCAGAATTCCTTAGTTGGGAAGAATTTTGTACAATGATTAGAACTGAAAGTTAATACATTCATCTCTTTTTGTAAAATATGCACTCCTGATTCACCTATTGGAGCTGCTTGTAAAGTTGACTTACGGAAATCCTTAAAGAAGAGTCTGTCAGCACTTCATGGCACTGAAGATGTAGGGGTTTTCCCATGTCTTCTCCTGTGTAGGCTGAAAAAAAAATCTCTTCTGTTCCCTAAAATCATAAACTTTCACCCAAGTCAGCATTTACAAGTAAAGGGCAGAGAAATCCTTCATCTAGAGTAATCAGCCACAGGCACAAGTTCCTCAGAAGGACCTGAATATCTCCAGCATTCAGAAGTGGAGTCTCTTCTTTCTCCCATGGCAGCTTTGCCCTGCAGCTCTGCAACCCAGAGCACAGCATGTGAGCAAAAGTAAACAGCCCAATTCATTGTGTTATTACCACCATTCAACTGCAAAAAAAACAAACAAACCCCACCTCTACTCAAAATGTATTCAAAGGACACATACAACTGAACATACTTTCTGACGCTGAAGAGAAGCTGGTTATCTAAAAGAATGTATTTTGAAGAGTCTTTCTAAAGTTTTCAAAGTCTTTACCTACAAAATATATAACTGCTTAGTTGCAACTAAATTAGCCTAAATAACAATGCACTACAGTAATGAAAGGGAGTGATTTGTTCAGTTGTCTCTGTCCAGGAAAAAAAAAAAAGCTGTTGAACATATGCTTCATTTTAAACACAGATGGAATTAAGCATGTGCTTCAGTTCTTTTCTGAGTCAGAACTAAAAATTAAAAACCGTAGCTATGTAATACTTTGCCATGTTACAGTAGAATCAACTAAAATATTGCCATCATATTCTTTCATATGATTTCAATATCCTGCTTTGAGCAGGGGGGTTGGATAAGACGACCTCCCGAGGTCCCTTCCAACCTCAGCCATTCTGTGATGCTGTGAATACTGCAGACATGAAAGCATGTTACAGTTTTATATTCATTCATAACATAAGCAATATAAAGCATTGTCATTGTTTACCTGAATAGTAAAAAATTTACCAAAAGGCAAATGTGTCATTCGGATCATTCATGTTTCTTTATTGAGCTTTGATGAAAAACAGTCTATTTGAAATACTTCCAGCAACCATTTCAATCCCAAATGCTCAACACAAAAACTTGGTATCGAAATTCAAACATATAAAGTTACATCTCATTATAATTTAATATTTAACAAAGCTAATCATTTCTGATTTTTCATAATTAAGTTTACAAAAATAACATTACATTTATAAAATAAATCAGCTTTTCCCAATAAATTACAGTGGTGGTGTTCTTATTCAAAAATGTAATATATCGTACAAAATAGATAACAACTTTTTGTCAGATAAAATACTAAAGTACATTTTTCATCCAGTACATTTTGGCAGTGTGTGACAACATTTAACTGTACACTTTATATCTAAAGTACAGTGTAAAAACTAAACCCATTAAGCTATTATTCAGACCACTTATATAAGGCAAGGGTGGCCAACTTGGGGATTACTTTTTATTTCCAGTTAAATGTTTTTAGTCAGAACCAATACCGCCATGTTTATGCAACCAACTTAATTAATCTGACCCAGTAAAGTCATGCAGAGCCAACTTGAGTCCAGCATTCTTTCTATGACAGGTACACAAAAGTAACCCCCATCAGTCAACTTTTGGGCTGCTTGGTATTTCTCGTGCATGCTTTACTTTTTTCTTTCTCCACAAAGCATTGGTGGACAATTTATAAAAACAGCACAGTCCAGATTCCCCTAAAGTTAATGGTAAAACTTCAGTACTTTATTCTGTCATAAAAACTCATATTAAAAGGGATTTGTAAAAAGAACAATGCACTGATAAAAACTAAACAGTAAACAGCAAAAAGAAAAACACTCTAAAAAGCAAAAGGTACACATTAAGGGCTACTGTACACAGACTTTGCAAAAGCAACTACTTTAAAATAACATCAAAACCCACAGCATCTACCTGGTGGTAAGTGTATTCTCATTAAAGCCTGTTGAAAGTTCAGGTCAGCTCAGCAATTACTGTGGTGCAATTCCCACCTGCAAAAACGTATCTGAAGAATCATACCAGTTTGAGCAACTTTCAAATGCCAGAGGTATAACATCACCCATCTTTGGATGCTGCAGTTAATGCAGGTGTCTGGTTCAGGATGATCAATATCTGACCTTGTGGAATTTCTGACTCCACTGTTTTCTCTTTGCAATAGTTCATCAAACAGCAATATTTTCCTCTCCTTTTTCCGCCCTCCATTTCTCTCTTACATAACATCTGGGAAGAAAGTCTACTTTAAAGTACTAAAGGAAAACAATTCGTTTCTGGAATAAATGCATTGTGCAAAGTGGTGATTTTGTTATGATGTCAGTGTTGTATGAACAACATATCACTTTATGTATCCTAATAGATTGTCTTCACAAATTGTAACTGAGTAAGTATATGTCCAAGTGAGTATGTGTCACAGGGTCCCCCTTGTGCAAATCCACAGAGGGTCCAAATCCAGATGGGCGTTAGTACAGACTCCAGATACAAAACTTAGTGTTGGAACCTCCCAGACTGGAAGGGAAGGAAGAGGAGAAGAGGGCTCGTCACAGTAAATCAATTCATCCCAGTCTTCTGAAAACTCTTAAAAATCCAGAGGATGAGTATCTGGTGTGCTTGCTGCCTTCTAGCTTGAAATACCATGGCTCAAACCAGGAACATCTGGAACTGAACTCAGGCACATTTGCTGCTTGAGTCAGTAAGCCGTACCTCTCCAGACACAGTGCTGCTACATAACTACAGTTTCTCTGTAGCTGAATTTTAGAGTGATTGCTAAAACATATATTCATTAGCCAGTTAGGCAAATAAACACAATGGCTAACATTTACACTAGTAAATTGAACAGTACAAAGTCTACATCCAGCCCTGAGGTCAAGTGGCATGGTCTGGCCATATTCCTAGTTATACTCTCTGTGCCCCTGAAGAGAGGTGGCCATATCGAAAGTACCTGGTAAAAAGTGTCTTTGGACTGGCCTAATCCCCAAAGTGTGCCCAGAAATTGCTTGGGAAAGTAATAGTCCTGACCAGAAAACATACTAGTCCTTGTTCTAAGTACTTCGCAATTTAAATGCTAGCACCTATGCCTTGGCACTGTCCAATTGACTGATACAGAAATTACTTTGTATACAGATTTTAAAAAGTCTTCAAACGTATTAGCCTATGGCAGGACCTCTGATTCATACAAATAACTAAGCAGTGAGGAATTAATGGAATCTTAAGTTTTGTCTGATCAACCCACTTTTTTGTGCCTACAATTCACAGCTAAACAAGCACTAACCAGTTCTGCCACAATTAAAAAATTATATACACATTTAAAACAATAATATTAAGACAACAACTAAAACAGGAAATAAAAAATGAATCTGTGCAGGTATAAGATCTAAAACTCATATCAACCTCTATACATATTTGTCAGACTGCAGTGTCCACAGTTACAGTTTTATGTGGCAGTCAGAACAGTATTACTTTCCAAATCATGAGGTGTTTTAAGAAACACCCACAGTAGTGGCTGCTGAGGAAATAATTTCCTTTTTAATCCTGAGATTTTAAATGTGCAAGTGTCCTACCAATTTATCTAGTGCATAAAAAGGAAGAAGGAAAGGAAGGAAGGAAGGAAGGAAGGAAGGAAGGAAGGAAGAAAGGAAGGAAGGAAGGAAGGAAGGAAGGAAGGAAGGAAGGAAGGACAAGTAAGACAGACAGAAACATCACAATGGTTTTTGTTTCAAAATAGATTGCTGTGCAATGACTGAAGCCTGATTTGTAGACATTTTGTATTCTTGCCCAGAGCCCTGAGGAGGGGAAGGTAATGGAGTTTCTGGAGTTGCTGAAAAAGAATATAGAAACAATTATGTATTTTTACATTCTGACCTACTCTGCATACAGAGATAGATACTACTGTGCTGAACGGAAGTTCTGTTACATTAGGCATGCTAGGGAAACAGAATATTTTAATTCTCAGAATTTTTAGTTTATTAAAAATTGTGCATGTGAAAACAATCATATATCAGAATGGTGATGAATTTTTTAAATATTAAATTCAGGTCAAAGTCTCTTACTTAACATTGTTTATATACATAAGGTTCTAATGCACAATTATTTTACTGTAAGAACGCTGATGAAATAACTTTGAGCATTGAGGAGCCACCAATCTAAATAATATTTTTAAATATAACAGTGACATGTTATGACAGAAAGCTAACTTGCAATTACTTACAAATCTGTTCTGTATGTAAAGGAGCAGACATTGAACTTATGAGGATAGTTTGGCCAGTTAATGGATCTTGGGCTAAGTGAGGATGTATTGGATGATGCAGATGACTGGCATCATTAGAAGTACCTGCAAAAATAACATGAGCATTTATTAATTCAAAAGACCATGCTGTCACCAGCAACTTAAACTTCAGTAATTACATTTCTGCAGAGCAAATATTTTGATTGGCAATTTGAATAATTGCCTCTGGGTATTCATTAAACAATTTAACCAGACCAACCACATTAAGCACCGTATTTGTTTTCTCTGTTTTGACTGCATTAACAGTGGATTTCATGAAGTATTTGTAGGGATTCTTCCGCGTGCCTAGGGAATTGTATGTCTAGATATCCAGCAATGACTGAGAAGAACACAGCACAATCTCAGGTTGTAGGACTGAGTTAATAAGATGAGCAGCCAAGACAAGAAGGCTTTAGATAACAATTATATGACCCAAAGCTCAGCCAGCAAGGCAACAGTCAGAGTGCTTGCTTACATCATGATCCCCTCATGATGTATGCTAAATTCAACATAACACAACATCGTAAATTTAACAAGCTGTTAGCCTACCTCCCAGTAACATTTCCTGAAGTAAACTGTCAATTTTAACAATTCCAAATAGTTTAACCAATTGTATTTGCTCAATCATTTGCCAAGTGATGCTCTGGAGTGTGGGCAGTAGAAGCAGAAGTTCACCAAATCTTCCTCGGGAGTCATACTGACGGTCATTAATATAATCCTCTAAACTGATCTGGACTTGGAACCGCATGTTCTTAATCTTCATTGGATTACTCAGGCCTTTTGCATCTTAAAAATGACAAAATCTTAAAGTCAAGACAGATTATGATTTGGGAGGAGCATCTTACTTTTTTCATTTTATTCTTTTCCATCCAGGTATATAACATGAGCACATGGTACCTCAACAGAAATTACTTCCAATATAATCACATCTAAAATAATTCTGAGAGATATTTTTGAAAAAGTACCTGGATCAAAAAACACAATTGCTTTCAAGCAAGCATACTCATTGTCATCTATTTGAATTTCCTGGAAGGGTCGAACTAATTCATCCAGAATCCGATTTGCCACTCGGCTGATTTCTACTTCAGTACTGTTGCGATGGATTATGTAATTGTTGCCTTAGAGAGAAAGAATACCAACATGCAGATTGATATAAAGACTTTGATGCAACATACTAGATGAAGCCCATTTTCAAAAGCGTATCTCATTTCGCTTAATCAAATTAATATTTTTTTGAGTAGTAACTTTCCTTTGTGTCATACAAAACTGTTTGCAAACAGAGTAAGTGCAAAATACAGCTGTCACCCAGTAAATAATCTGTGCACATAAATATGCCAACATGTACAGTAACCGATTAGCCCATAGAACTGAGGTCCATATTTGAATGCACAAGTATGGAGCAAATAGGCCTTCAACTTTATGTAATAGATAAATATAATTATAAACTGATCTTAAAATTTATTCTTCCCCCATTAAAATACTATATTCCAAACTGAATGATCAGGATTCATCAATGGTCGAAGAAGCCTTCTTCCAGAGGAGACACCAGGAATTCTTTTTCTAACAGAAGCTTTTGTTACTCCTAAGAAAAACCGTAAGCATCATAAAAATTTTCAGAGTACAAAATAAGTTTTTAATTTATGTTTCAATTTTAAATTGATATTTTGAAGAAGTCTCCATCACGGCATCTTAATTCACCTTCTGTCCAGAAGTGATCTAACATAAGTTATATCATATAACCCAGTGAAGGATCCACTTCAAGTGACCAAGAATATGCTTATGCAGGCAGGACTGCTCACTGTGCCATGGATTCACCCATCTCCCACGTGGCAGAGGACAACAGGTATGCTGTTTGCATGATGGTTACATGGCGACTGCCAAGGCAGCAGTGAGAGGGCTCCTGAGAAAGCGAATTGCAGGGAACAGGCTATCCAACTTTTTAGTCTATAGGGTGTTCTCTGACTGCGTCTGAAGGGCTCTTGAGAAAGCTCCAGATAAATGGTTTTCACAAAGATTGAAATTAGTACATGGGCCACAGGTTGGCTGCTCCTCTCTTAATCAAAGAGGTTTTATGGAGCTTTTGTGTTCTGGTTTTTTTATGGGACAAAGGTGCAGAAAGGATGTTCATGTAAGGAGAAAATCTGCCAGCCACCCCCTTAAGTTGTGGCTTCTGGTATCCATTTAAACCTTTAGCCGTATTAACTCACAGGAAGCTGTTCACCTCTTTTGCTGGAAGGGGGCACGTGACATTATACCATTAAATAGCTATTTAGCATTCACAGAATGCATTGCTTTGATTGTGCCATATCAGTTGTCCTACTTAAGTGATTACATGGTTGCTAATGTACTACAACATCATCATTATTAATTAAAACAAAACCAATATTTACCTAAAAGTAAAATGTCCTTATACGCCATGGACCGCTTTGCTGCTCCAAGCAACAGGTGTTCCCCAGCATGTGCTCTTAGCAGGGCAACCTCAAGAAAAAAACAGCAGACTCTAATTAGACAATAAAGCAGTAAGTTTCAATAAGGGTAAAAGAAATGAGGATGCATATTACTGTGAGTGCATTCAGCTATAGGTACATGTTTAAGATTTTTAAAATTCTAATGTAAAAATGTACAGTGAATGTAAAAACACTGTACTAGCAGTACACTATAATTAAATTATCATCCCCTGTTAGTTCTAGCATTTGGTCTATATTTTAAACATACAGCTCTGCAAAATACTTCTCAATAAATACATACTTGCATTTATTTCCTAGTACAGTTTTCTCTGGAATTTTAAGTTGACACTAAAGACTCTGGTGGGCTGGAATGAACTGTTACAGAATATTCGGCACTATCAGTGTTTCATTTTTCTCACCTTGAATGAAAAACTTATGGGACACTCAAAAGAGCTTTTTCCCCAACAAAACCAGATATGCTAAAATATCCATTACCATCAACAAAGAAGAAACCTGATTCATCCCGGGAAGACACTTTGAAATGTGGTCATTACATTACTCTTTGTCACCTATTTACTTCCCTTGGTTTTAGTATCTGTTTGAAACTTCAGCACTAGCCTCTATTTTCTCAAGGAACTCCTTCCTTGGCAAGTAATTATTTTCTTACGAATCCAAGCCAGTACTTTACGCATGATGTAAAGATACACAGCACCTAGGAATTCTTAATGTGTGAAGACTTTTCACCTTGTCAGTAGAGCTAACTTATCTGCTCCGGCCTGCTCTAGGGTTTGTAAATAGGCTGATTCCCACATGAGGAATCGTTTGCTCAAAACCAGACTGTTTATTTTATAATTAAATGCACAATGCCCCTTAGAAAGGCTATCACAAATGCAAAAGTGGCATTTGTTTTAACTCCCAATACCTTTGTCACACTCTTCTTAGGTACTTAATGTTCTGGATTATTTCCCAGCATGTACTCTTCAAGCACTGCAGGGGTGCTTTCAGCCTATCTTTCTAAGGTGATATCTTTTTTTTTTTTTAAAACACAGGAGCTTTTTAATGAGGTCTGATCCCTTCTCTTTTCCTTCATGCCATCTTAAAAATAAAAACAGCAATATTTTTGCTCACTTTTGTTGCTCTTGTGTAACTAATGCATTAAAAAATTCTATTCTTTACATGAACCGATTTTTAAATTATTCCAGTATGTTGAGATTGTGCACACATGTCACACTCTGTGGGTCTGAAAAGACATCAAGGCCCTATCTGGGGGGTCTTCTGTGGGCTGAAACACCCTGTATTCCTGGGGAAAAGTATAAGAGGGAATGACTCAGTTTGAGTCTCAAACCCAAGGATGATTTAACCGTCCTTACAGGATTTTCCTAAAAACTGAGAGACTGAGGAGGCAAAAAGGAGGAATTACACAATTCAACTTCATAAAGTCATTTTCAAGCTGAGTCAGATTTTGGTGGACTGGAATCAAGAGATCCTGAGCCATGAATTAACCTCCTGCCCAGGCAGCCGGTAAGGGAACTGCTCACCGCAACATGGAGACACTGATTCCAAGTGTGCTAGCACAACTTACTCCGAAAGCCAGTGATATATCAGGATATATTGCAGATGCAATGATAGATCAGACCTCTGTCATAAAAACCCTTAAGAATTTTCAAGGTTTGGTGCTTTTTTCCCCTGCGCTGATTATATACAATATAATTTTAGTACACTGTATTATATGAAAGATTATTTGCTATGGATTGATATCAGTATGTTTGGCATTTGTTTGAGATTCTAATGGATTTTATTTTTTCCAAGTAGAGAAGACATGCTTCAGATTAAATAACATGCTGTCTTAAACCATATTATAATGAAAGGTGAACATGAAATAAACACTTTGCAAGGTCTGAAAAAAACATGGCTTTTTTTTACAAGATTTTTTTCATTTTTCCATGCAGGTTGGTATCTCTGCTTCCAAAACAATACACAAAGCACAAAACAATTGAAGACATAGTAGGTTGCTGCTTCTTTTCATTAGTGTGCTAGAGCCTTATCAATTTCCTCTGTTTGGGTTTTTTTTGTGGTGGTGCTATTTCATAAGTTTAAAAACCATTAAGATGGTAGACCTAGCACTCAGCTACCAAAAAATGAGTGTTTAATTGTAACATTTAAATATCACAGAAATAGCGGGACAGTAATTAAACCCTTCTCTTTGGTCTCCTCTTATACCTGGTCATCCAGTGGTAACTCACAGAAACCTGGAATATATTTAGCCCATTCCACCAGCACCAAAAGTTGTTGCTTCATAGATTCACAGACATCACTAATACCAGCAATTTTCTTAACATTTATGTCAGTGCTAGCACCAGGACTGGCGACTGAGATCTGGCCATAGTGAGAGAAAAAAGTAACAATGTTAAATTACATATAACTGCATTTTCAATGGTTAACAGCATATTTAAGAAAAAAATCACATCAGTAATCATGCATACTCTTGAGAATTTCCTTGACCATATGGACAATTAGTCTGCACATAAATCTTTCATTTCTCATTACTACCAGTGTGTATTACGGTATGTTAAAAATTACACTATTTATATCATGATACAAAATCTCCTCATTCTGAAATACTATTTTTAATATACCCAAGCCCTGATAATTTGTAGGGGTGAGGTGGGGGTTTTTAATCCTTTACAATGGTTGACATTTACCTCATTTCAGAAAGAAAAAAGAGCTCATAGGGGCATGCAGTAACATTAAGGGCAAAGGAAGAAAGAGTTAAGGGGGTAGCATGCTCTTCTAGTGAAAAGATAAGTATCATTAACTTTAGAAGGTAAAACAGGGGGGTTTAGTGCCTGGAGGAGAATGGTTTGTAATGATGAAGCGGCAGTATAGGCGGAGGCCTGAGACATTTCAGAGCAAATGTAAAGGATATGAGTGTGCATTAGACCACCTGCAGTGAACAGTGTTCTGTGAAATAAGAAGAGAGCAATATCTTTCTGGGTCTGAAGCTAGGGTACTTTCATGTAATCACTGAGCCAAAACCTGAAATTCTTAATGACTTTTCAAAGAAAGGAACAAAATCAGGGTTGCTTTTAAGCTAGGCAGGAAAGACAGCTTAAGATAAAACCAAGCCTGAGAAGAGAAGATGAGTTTATAGTTGCTATCATATCAAGGAAGAAGAAGAAGATGAAGACAAAAAAGGAAAAAGAAAAAGGAAAAGGAAAAGAGAAAAAGAAAGAGAAAAAGATCCCAGCACAACAAAACCCCACCACTGTACAAGGCATATGAAACTGATTTTCACCTTATGTTTTACAGAAAGCAGGAAATTCTGTAGTGTGATTATCTCCTTCTCCACCCCACCCCCCAAAAAATATTTGTTTGGTCTTCTAATGCTGTGTACCTACACATTTCAGGATGGTGGATGCTATTTAGGTTGACTCCTACCAGATCCCCTTCATTCCCAGATCCATCTTAAATCCCCCAGTGGGATCTGTGGTGAAATCCCATTATCCTTGGGTGGTCAAAAGGAGTTGCACTTCTGAACTAAAGCTCAGTGCTTCCTTCATAATTCAGTAGTCTAAAACACTGGAAACAGCTTAGATATTAATGGCAGTTAACCAGCTGAACATTAGTTCTCAGGGAAATACAACAGCTAGGCAGGTGAAAAAATCCTCTGATACATAATTCAAAGGCTATCATGTAGGGAAAAGGTTAGCGGTATTGTCTTTTTGTAGACAGAGCATTTGTGAAATCCCTGCTGTAATCATGAGTCCATTTCTGGCATCTGTTCTACAAAAACAAAGTTGAAAATAGTGGATAACATTCAGGTAAGAGCTACCAGAATGATTCAGTCAAGAAAACATTCAGTGCAGAAACAGAGTAAATGAAATTAAACAGATTTCCCATTTTCCAGAAGAGTAAGAGGAGTCTTGATCATGATTCAAAAGTGCCTACGCAGAGAGTTCTGATAGCAGGAGGCACTCTGATCTACCAGAAAAACAGACTACTATGTACCAACTAGAAGTTAATTCAGGAAGGTAAAGAACAGGTATATTGTTTAACTGTTAAGACTTACTGGCTCATGAACTTAATGCATTGTCCTTCCTTTAACATCTTTTAATCAGAGCTATGCATCCTTATAAATTACATCTTATAGGACAAACTATAGACTCTGTGCTGAAATTACTTGGTGAGCTTCTGCTGGGAATTCATGAGATTCATGCAGTATCACATCTGAAGGACATGGCCAATGATTAGTGACACTACCACCTCCTCCAAGTCTCTCGTCACGATTGAACTCATCTTACAAATCCATTCGATTGAGTGAAAAACAAGGACTTTAAAGACTTCACTTTTCCATCATGTTAATGTGACCTCTTGGTCTTTGAGGACAAGAGTGTATCTTCATATATGCTTGGCATACTGGGAACAATTACCCCCTACTACAACATACCCAGTAATAAGTAGAATAAATTTCTGTTTACACAAGGTGATGCTTTAGGCCTGGAATCTACCATCCAACAAGAACTTTGTGGCAGGAACAGCTGAAGATGTGATTCTGTTTAAGACAACTCTTATTCCTGAATTGCATATACCAGTTGGAAATGATTAAGGGAGTAACACACACAAAAAAAAAAAGCACAATAAGCAAGTTCAAGGAATTACTAAGGAGGTAAAAATAGGTATAGGTATGAAAGGTAGGAAGGTCCATTATGTTCATCTAGTCTGCCCAGACATGCAATACATGCCAAAGACTATCACCCAGTAATTCCTGCATCAATTCTTTACAGACAGTTCCACCCTAAGAGCGATGCTGATAAAGGATGAGATTACAAAACATTTTGGGATGTATAAATCAGTCAGCATGAAATCATAAAGGTGGCAGTTAAATTCTAAGTTAGTAAGAGGTGCAAGAATGCAGAATCAATGACCATGATTTATCTGAGGTGCAGAAAAGGACTGGAGACTGTTCCATTCAGGAATTGATTGGATAGGAGAAAAAAAAAAAAAGAAAATGAAGTTCAGATGAGACAAAGAAAATTTAAAAGCGAGATGTGAATAGAGTCTGTAGTTGGAACACTTCTGTTTGCCTTATTTATAATGTCTAAGGATATTAAAAATGGGATTTTCAAAAGAATGTAAGGAAATGAGTGTCCACACCCCTTTGAATGTAATGGCTTTGGACAATTTTTTTCCTTAATGTTTCATGGGAAAGCCAGCCTCAAGGATAGATAGATGCCACCAGCTGCCTGAGACAGAACTGATTTAAAAGCAGTAAGAACCATAAAGCTTTATTAAGAAAGGTGCCTAGGACATATTTTCCTGTACAAAGTGGAATTTTTTTATTGACTTTGCTTTAAGAATGTATTCTATCACTGATTCTTTCACTGGGAAGAGGAAACTGGGTGCATTTGGAAGTAGAAAAAAGTAATCTCAATAATTATGCTTAATACAATAAGAAACTGAAAAATATTTAACTTTAGAAAAATGGTGTTAAAGTAATCAAATAATGTTGTGGCAGATCTCAGTACCTGACGGGAGAGTGTCTCAGCTTGTGACAATGTGCTAATAGAGGGAATGTTGCAGCCATCAAAAGTGTTTCTTCTTGTGCTTATCCTGTCCCGTTCATTTTGTACAGCTGGAAAAGAATAATCATCTCGTTTATTGACTTGTAGACATCGCCACACAATATCATTTCAGAAGTTTACTATATAACTATAAGAATCAAAACGTATGATATTAAAAAAGACCTTGTGCTTTTAGCTCTAAGTAATGAGGAAAGATGACAATACATGTTTATGGTCTTTACCTGTATACTGTTTGCCTATAAAAACTACGTATAACTAATTAGATAGACAATGAATTATCAGCACTTTTGTGACTGGCTTTATTACAGTAAAATCTCTTTCTTCCTTTGAACTTGAACATACGCTGTCATTTTGTTATTTTAACCAATTTAATAAGTGAGGTTTTATGATGATGGTAGACATGGACATCTCCAGACTGCTGAACAGGTCAAGAGGTATACAGCACCACTTTACAGAATGCCTCAGTCAGAGGCAGTCTGACAGCCTTACTCCTGCTCTCCTGTGAGAAACCCTGACACAGGAATGAATTGTGAACTTAATCCACTAGCAGGATAATGTTGAAACTTAAATCTCATGTTCCTCCTCTGTGACATTGCACTCCTAGCCAGTTTACAGAACATAAACTAAGTTAATACAAAAAAAAAGAAAATTAAAAAGGCACCAAAAAACTTTCAGGCCAGTAAGTTTTGTCTCATGGGGTCCAAAAATAGGCAGTTAAAAGTGCTTTGGGTAAGGAATCCTTAATTAGCGCATGCAAGGTTTATGAAGCAACAAGGATTACTTTTGAATTGAAGGAAGAAGAAGAAATAAAACTATCAATCAGATTTTTCTAAAACCTAGATCATGTCCAAGGTTAGACCAAGGAGAAAAGAAAAGAGGAAAAAAAAATAAGAATTGTGCTGATCAAAATCTTTTTATTGCACAAGGAATCTCATCAATTTTTAAGAGCAGCAGCTTTATTTCCAAAGATATGTTTGCTATTTTGTGGGAAACAATCTGCATTACTGAATTTAGGAGTAGTACCAAAGGCTTCAATAAAAAAAATAAAATATTCTATACACTGGATAGTTTTCAGGGTTTATCTGAGCAATGCACAAGTTTATTTGAGAGGTGTACTAACTTTTTGCCAAGGACGCTCACTGATGGGCCTTTTATTAAGGTCACAGTAAGAAATGTGCAGTGATAAACACAAAGTGCTAAATGTTCATGTACACAGGAAACAAAAAAATATAACCCTTTTTAAAAGAATGCAGAAAAAAAACTTTCACTGAATCTCCACAGTTTAAGTGCTACCCAAATAATTAAAATAAGGTCAGTGCCAATTAGAAAAATACTAAGGTATTCTGACAATCACTAATGAAAGTCACCGGTGGAGGGCTTTCAGAATCATAGCGAAATGCTTCAATTTTCTCCTGCGTATGTACAGTTTTGGATTATTAGACCAGATTGTCTGTCTTGCTAAAGCCTTTTCATCAGTTCAGGCTAAAACTGCCTTAAACAGAGACTCCATGAGGAAGGGGGAATATCTGTTTAAAGAGCTTATACCAGGGCCTTGGCCCTGAAGAAAAGAAAGTGATCTGCTAGAAACAAGCTGAGGAACTATCATACAGACTATGCTACACTTATGCTATGAGACATCCCCTGATGGTGTAGAGAGGTATATAACAACACACAAACAGTGAAATTTACAGTTCTGTGTTTTAAATTATTTTAGCACTGGGAAGACTTAAATAAACACGGCTCAGATGCAAAAGGAATATTTTATAGGTAGTGGGACCAAAGGAGGAAGAATGGTGTAAATTAGGTTAAAGATTTCAGCATGCTTCATGATGATGTCAGCTAGCCATACACCTGGCTGCATTAGCATGTTGAGGGGAGTTTTTGTCTCTGTTTTGGCTTCCCAGTACACAAAAAATGCTGAACCCTGTGCAGTGTCCAGCAGAGGGCTATGGAGATGCAACCCACAACACAAGGTGAAGCAGAGCGAGGCATCTTTGTTCATGCGGAAATGAGAGAACCAAGGTGGAGGTGAAGGTTTTAATTTCTGTAGTTTACAGAAAATGGAGCCAGATTCTTCCAAGGTGCACAGGGAAAGGACAAGAGGCAACAGACACTACCCTCATTGCAGTGAGACACATTCCAATTAGCAATAAGGAAATAAACTCTTCCCAGTGAGGGTGGTCAAGCACTGGAAGAAGCTGCTGAGAGAGGCTGCGGAATCTGCCCTCTCAGGGACTGTATAAACTTGGCTGGACAGGGTCCCAAGCAACCTGACTGAACCTAGAAATTAGCCTGGCTTTAAACGGGGGCCTGGACTAGATACCTTCCAGATGTCCCTTCAGAGCTAAACTATTCTTTAGTTCCAGGCTTTGAAAGACTGTGAAGCTCTGCTTTTTGTAAAACTTTTAAGGTTGCCGTGGACATGCAGGTCTTCCCTTTTCTTCATGTCAAATTGATAATATTTATACAATATGTTACTGATTTTAATGGCTCAAATTCCAAAAAGTTACACTGTGTTCAAGGAGAGCCACAAGATTCAACAAACCTACTTCATAACATACAGAGTGTAACGCTGTTTCAAATATCCCCATCCAGCTGCAAGGAGAAAATCCATTTTACCTCATACTAAAACTTGATCACTAGCAAGGCAATACTATAGTATAGATATATGAGAGCATAAAGAAACAGTTTCCTTTATCTTAGGAAAGCTATGTATAGACTAAAAATATTAAAGCCTTGTTACAGTACAGGAGAACTGTGCCCACAGGTTGCAGACTGGCCTTCAGGCAGGTACACCATGAGCCAAACAAAACAGGTAGCAAAGTTTGTGATAAACCATTTCTGAGTACTTATTTGAACCATATCAGGTATCTTTTGTCTCTACATCATTATTGCCAGTGAAGCAACAGTCCCAACAACCTGACACAAGAATCCTCTGATATTCCCACTGTCTTCCTTTCCCTATTGCTGTGCTCCTACGGTCATTGCTCCTTCCACGTTGACAGGAAGATCACAGAGACACCCATGTTTCTTCACATCTGACAGTGAGATGTGTAAGCAACAATCTTCCCATATTAAGCCCTAATGAGATTAGACATTTTTCTTAATTAATGTGGGCACTCCACTGACAGCTACCACTACTGTTGCCCCTACTACTTTTTCACTCAACTTCACAATCCTTCCTCTGGCTTAAATGCTTCAAATGTTTAAATTCACAGGAAGAAGCAGTAAATCGTCACTGTCATTAATTAGAAAGGGGAGAAATAAAATCCCAGATAGAGATTTTATTACACAAATTTGGCAAAAAATTAACCTAAAATCTCACAGTTTGAACTTTTCCAGGATATGGCTCAACACTTAGAAATTAATCAATTTTGACACTAGGATTAATGGATCAAACAATTGCAAATTCACTTTAAACCCATAGATTTGCTAATGCTCAAAGTGTTAAAGTGTTTACTGACCTGAAAACTAGATGACGCATATTTCACCTCAATAGAAAAGCATTTGTCCATCATGAAGGCATTATAGCAGATTTTCCATTGAATTATCCTGCTGGAGCTTTTTAGAGTTTTTATTATATTTTTAAAATAATTGAGATTATTTCTCTTTGCATATAAAATAAAATATCATTACCTTCTTTTTTCATTCCTGCTCGAAAACACTTTTTTAAACGACAATATCTGCATTGATTCCTTTTGTCCTTGTCAACAATACATTGCCGGTTAAATCTATCAGAGACAAGAAAAGATTAATGTATTAATTACATTAACATTAATTATATTATTATCACATATTATTATTATTTTATAATTGCCATAATATACAGTATATTATATATAATCATATATAATTATATAATAAACTATAATAATGTTTAAATATATAAAACCATAATAATGTTATTAATATTATTATATAGTAAGAATATTAATGATAGTATTAATACATTAATAAAGAGCACCCTGATTACAAAGAAGAAAACCAACCAGTACGGCCTGTCAGAATAACATCTATAACCACAGACTTTCTTCTTTTGTTTTGTTTTGTTTTTTTTTTAATTAATCAGTCTTGAGAAGTGTTTCATACCTTCTTCATTTGCAGGAATATATATGTGTGTGTAGACACATATATATGCATTGGAATGGGTAAGTGTTGAAAAATTTGAGTTTTGCACATCATTTACACCTTAGTTTATTTATGAGAAATGTCAGTAACTGGCTGCATCAAATGGCAGTGGGAGGAAAAAAAAAAAGCTACAAAAAGGAAAAGAAAAGGAGAATCAAGAAAAATGCGAAGTTTGACTGTCATGGAGCAGCCCTTAGCTGCACAACCAGTACTCTTGGCTGGCAAAATTTTACTCCTTCCAGGAGATACCAATGAACAAGCTACATGTTGTATCATCACAGGTTACAATTTAAACAGCAAATGGGAGGAAGATTTTCTAACACAATGAAATGAAGACATGAGGAAACATACTGAGTGTGACACTGCAAGAAGGTTCACCCAAGCTCTCATGAACATCTACAGGTATGCCTAAGGGGGATGCACGTGAGCAATCCCCCATTCTCCCTGTTTCCTTCTGCCTTTTTGTTGTGTATGTGTTTGTTAGATAAACAGATCTATGTTTTGCAGAGCTCTTCCTGAAATTACTTTTATCAGCTCTTGTCACACCACTTTAGAGGTATGTCTACGCTGTATCACTGTGGTATGTCTATAAGGGAGAGATTTCCCTAGAGTATTAAGCAACCAAGGAATAGTGTAGCAAACATTTCCGGTAACAAGACATTCTTACATGAAGTTTTCTCCTTTAGTGATTTGTCTAAACTCACAGAGGTTTGCCTATATTCTGTGCACAGCTTAATACTGACATTTTATGAAATTGTGCATGCACAGAGCAATTCTTCAGACATGGTGCACACACCTACAGTGTGATAATTTGGACAGCCAGACACCCGGAAATTAACAGATTGCCATTCAGACTGACGGGGGGGAAATGGTCACTCAAAAGAGCAGGGTCTCATGCAAAGTGGGAAGATGTGCAGATGTGCTTGTACAGCCCTTAAAACAAGACTCATAAATCTTAAGTCTTTCTATTCAAAAACTGCTTTCATAAGAAAAATTATGAAAATATTTTTTAGAAAACAGTTAAGAATTTCACAGTACCAGTGAAAATGTAAGAATTTTTCCTTTCTCCCCCTCCCCCAGGAGATTACTTCTGTGATCATAAAGAAAAGAGTGAAACAGCTCCTGAGTGATGTAATGATATCAACAATATCAAGAGACATCTGGAGTGTGGTATCTGGAATATTTAATATCAAGTAGTCTTGAATAAAAGACATTTTTTCCAGTCAGAAGAGTACACCATGAACCAAATGCTCATCAATAATGCTGGTCAGAATTCCTTAAGAAAAATCTGAAAATACCCTGGCATAGTTCTGAAAAGTCTGAAAAGGTATGAATGTCATTTTTGCTTAAATTCATTAATTTAGTGCCTCTAGATAAACTTTTGAAATACCTGCATGTATAGACATGATTTTTCCGTATACTGCGTCTAAAGAATCCCTTGCATCCATCACAGCTGGAAGCACCATAATGTTTTCCAGTCGCTCGGTCTCCACATATTGCACAGAGACTACTGACCCCGTTGTCAGCAGCACTCATGTTGACAGCTTCTCCTGAACTGTCTGAGGAGAAGCAAGAACAACATACATAGTTATGGATAACAGATTCAACAACCATCCCATGAGCAATTTGAAATTAAATGAAGGTTTTTTTCTGGCCTTTTCTCTTTTAATTGCCATTTTTTATTTATATAGCATGGCATACCTGATTCCATCTGGTTTTTATTCAGATGAACACCTTCAAAGTTACAAAGATGTTAACAGAATTTGAGAGGTTCACAAGAATAAGTAATTTTGTTCTAAACTCAACTGAAAGGGGCTAAAAATCAAAGTGTAATTCTGCACATATAATTACGTATTCATTCTTACTAACATGAAGAGGAACTTCGGCACAAAGCAATGTTGCCTAGTTAGCTGACAAAGATCTCATAGGAGCTGGCAGTAACTGGCAACTATCATACAAAGGTACGTGACATTAAACAAAACAAAATGATAAGACAGTTTCTGCACAATACTTAATAATAAAAAAAAAAAAAAACCAGCCACCATTCTAAGAGGACTGCCTAAGTGTTATTTCCTTGAGCAGATTTTCTAAAGGAACATTGGTGCAGGCTTTACTTGCACAAGAGAATATTAGCTACGTGATTAACAATTAATCATTCAATATGGTAAACAATACCGAAGAAATTCAACCGAAATCAAACCAGACATATTTATTCTTGTTTGAGTCACAATGTTTAACAGATGTGTTCAAAGAAATAATTGCAAGATAGCTTTTTCTGTTACGCTTCCAGTCTTACAAAAGGAAAGCTGTTTGCAATATGCCCAAAATATATGGAGTTGTTCAGTCAGGGAGAGGAAAGAGTGACACATTAATTAGTTATTCAAACACCCAATCAAAAGTCAAGTACATGAGTTCATGAACAGTGGACAGGTAAAAAAGTAAAAACGTTCATATTGATACATATTATTATTCATATTGTACTAGATCCATCTGAAATGTATTACACAACTATATTATAAAATTTGCATTGTGTCCCAAAGAGCTTACAATTTAAACAGTTTTTTAGACAGAGAGAAGAAGCAACATTTTTTCTGTTTTAGAAACATAATTAATTTAAAATTGATTAAATAAAATTGAAATTTTAAAGCTAAGGATTCAGTTCTGCAGTTTGTCATGATTGCAAAATTATTTTTTAAAATGGGTTACAGAATTACTTTAGCCAGAAAAATATAAAACCTTTCTTCTGGATTTTTGCAATTTTTTGTCATAATGATACAGCAGAATAATTAAAAATACAGTATTTAAATTTAATGATGAAATATTTTATAGCAATAAATGTTGCATCTATATATAAGGATATTTTTTCTTTTGTGTTACTCTGAAAGAAAATGTCTGGGAAATTGACCTGATTTTGCAAATTTCTTTGATTTCAACAGAACTGCATAATCTGCCTGCATTCTCTTAATGTTTCTAATTCATTTAGACAGCTACAAAAGACACATAGGGAAGTTCATAAAAGGCAACTTTCCATTCCAGGCTAGCACTGTAGCTACAAGGCAATGATTTTATAAATTCTCTATGAAAATACTCAGGCTGAACTCAAAGCAAACTTTAAACAGAAAAAGGCTACTCCTAAAACTTCAAAATTACCAAACTAATCACTTAGAGTAAATAATTTAACTAGGTCTATCACCAACACATAATGCAACACAGCATAACCTTCCTAACCTGCCTTCCCATTTTATGTAACATTAACAGATCTGAAAGGGTGCTATTCAGCAAAAAACAACTAACCAATGAAAAGACACATATTAGAACAAATAGTAGAGAAATCATCTAAAAGTTATAGAATCATTGTTGGTAGCTTCCAAACCACTTAGGGCATAAGGGTCTGTTTCTTCTTTCTAAATCAATAACCAAATCCACCTTTCTGTTTACTAAGCTTGCTGTAAAGTAACATCATAATTCAGATAAAACGTCAAGACCAACAACTTAGGTTCTATATGGCAGGAATATGTGGAAAGGCAGGTGCTAAGTATTTTTCCTGCAAATCACTAAATATTTGTTCTGCCTTCTAAAAATACATATTACAATATATCTATGAATTATATTTTTGATACACTAATCCAGGTTCTAAGTATATTAGAAGATTTGGAAAGCCATTTTAGAGTAGTTTAATTTGCCTGATGTTTTTCTTCACTTTCATTGACTGATATTTCCTTTTAGCTGATCAGTCAATACTCAATGATGGCAGAAGGAAATGGTGTGCTTCCTGTTTCAAGCATAACTTATTGATATGATTTCTCAAAAATTTATTCCATTAAAAATTCCACCTAAAGTTAAAGTGTTACATTAGTCAAACACAAGTATTTTTTCTCAGCTGAACATTAGCCTCTAGAAAGCCAATGTGATTTTTTTTAAAAAAATCATTCTAGTTCATATATACACATACCTAGAAAGTTTAGATTAACATTTAAATAAATAAAATTACTCCAACAGTTAGAAACTAGGCATCAAGAAACAAGAGCTATTTTTTGTTCACAAGCCTCTGGATAATTTTATCCTGTCCTTCTGAATGTTATTATACAAAATATACTTTCATGTCCAAACTGTCAATACTAGTTATTCATTTGTCTTACAGTAAATAAAACAACTGCTGAATACACCATTTTCTTCCTTTGATTAACTGACTGGTGACAGTACAGTTCAGTTAGTTTATTACACATAACCTCTCTTTTATTTTCCTTAATGTTAAAGAATTATAATGTTATTAACTTAGAGCTAGTGATGAAGTGTAAAATAGCAGATTGGCAGTTTGAAAACAACCCCCAAATGCTCCATTAATAAAACAGTTAGCTAACACCTTATAACATTACTAAACTTCACTTTTTCTGTTAGCTGGCTTCATTTTGCATCACAGAGCAAAACTCACCGTTGCCATTATACAGAATCTGCATCGTTTCAAACTCTAGTGCCGTATACGTTGGGTCTAAAACTTCACTGTAGTTCGCCATTTCCATGTCTAGTATTGGTTCCGAGAGCCTCATCGTTGAATGCAAAACCAGTGAAAAAGCTGCTCAAATGTACAACCTTCCCATTCTGTTTCACAGTGATTGATAAACCAAAGTTAACTATAACTGCGGCACTTACGTGCTACAATGGGAGGAGCTGGAAAACTGCTTCTGCATGCTATATTCTACCTGGTGTTTTTTTTCTTTTATGATACAGTGCAACCCTTCTGATAATCTTGGAATGCTTTATGGAATAAACTTATCAGGAGTTGTACTGGTTCCAGTTCTTAAGTAAACCCAAGGACGTGCAGGAAGCTTCCTACCTCCTATGCTCTGCTACACACTTTGCTGTCAATGGGTATAAATGGTCCTAAACAAACCATTCTGGTTGTTCTATGCAAAAAGATCATAGGTTCATATGCCATTTTGCTTTCTCTCTTCAGAACAATAAGGAAGTATGGACTATCATCATGCCCAAAACATCCATCATCATCTTTTAATAGGCAGCTGCAAAACCTCCCCTTTTTATAACCGTTAGTGTTCTTGTAACAGCAGCAATGGCTGTGCAGGCATGCTCAACCAAGGCCTCAAGCAACGCAGGCTCTGCAGCAAGGCCACGTTATAGATTTCCCCCATCACACAAGATGGGGCTGCGATGGCTCTAGTCAGTGGACCTTGCACACTCCCAGAAGGTGGCTTCCTGCCCTAAACTTTCTTCATACAAGATGTGATGGCAGCATGTTGTTTTCAAGCACCACTCAGATGTGCAAATAAAAAAAAAATGTATCATTCACCTTCTCTGAAAAGTAGAATCTCTGCGCAGGTCCACTGCTCAGGAGTTGGTACACATGGCATGTCCAAACCCAGTTACAAACCCTCCTGTAAAGCTGCTTGAATCTGTGCAAAAGATAGCTGAATTTCACTTGCTAATCAGGTGCTTTTAGATGTTAGATAGCAAAATTTCAGATGTTATTACTTCTCAATAAATTCTTTACAGAAAACTACCTTTTACGCTGCTGAACAGTAGTTACATTAAAGATTACATATATAGGAAAACTGCCCAGTTTATGTTTAATTAACAAGAGCCAATAGCTGTATATACATCACACAAATGCTTATTTGAATGGGAAGAGAAGAGTGCCTGTAGTTGCTGTTCAGGAAGAGTAGCTGAAAAGCGGCACCATAAAATAACTCTTTAGGTTTTGGTGTTTGGTTTTTTGGTTTTTTTTTTTAAAAAAAAAAAAAAAAAAAAGCAAGCAATTGCCAGACAAGCTACCTACAAAGAAGGAAAATTTACAGGAAAATACCTAGAAAAAAATCTTTCAAAATTCATCCTTCTAATTTCCAAGTCCCCAGGGTTACCTAAGAGGTGCAAATCATCCTGTCTCCTGACGGACACACAGATGCAGTCTCAGGCCAGTTCTCCTGACTCTGGTGGATCCCAGTGACATAATTATGACAACAGGATTCTCATGTAAGTCACAGAACTATCCCCAAACTGAAGACCGTTTACAATCGCGTTACTGCTTGCACAAATTCTCCACAGATTTTGGAGGGTCTCCACAGGGGCTGTCCTTTTCAACCTACTGCTATTCCTTTTCCTTTAAACCACTCGTCCATTATTATATTCAATGAGATACCAAAAAACTGCAAAAGTTGCTACTTAAAAAAGGGCAAACGTATAATGTTCAGCCTTCATATGAATAGTATGTTATTAATGACAAATGTAACTATGAATACTTACTATACACTACAAAAGATGTATGGAAATTTTATAACATATTTAAGTTTATGAGTGAAATGTTAAAATATTTCATGCCTGCAATCATGGAAGAAATTATCCTCAGAAAGTATCGTTTCACAGTACAGGAAGTGTACAAAGTTTCACTGTCTTTAACCATAGCTAATATTTTTTTTCTTAAAGAACCACACTAAATAAAGAGTGATGAAAAGCTATTTGAAGACAGCCCATATTTGGTTAGGAAATCACAGTAGTTTCATCATCAGATGGAATAATTTTATACTACTGATGGCTCAGTTTGAGAAGTTACTTCAGTAGCAGAATTTGTTGTATTTGCTACAATATTTTTTTGTATTTGTATAGTAGTTGTTACAAAACTAGTTACTAGTTACATAACAATGATACTTAATATACAAAGGGTTACATTTTAACTAGAATTATCTTTTGAACCTTAGTGCCTATGTTTTGATAAGATTTTCTATAAATAATCTCTGGCTTTCTCATACCAAAATTGTATGCTGCACAAATACAAACATATCTAAGGCTATCTGAGTTTTATTTCAAAAATTCTGGCATATGAGTAAATTTAAAATACGAGAATGAATGTAAGATGGAAGATATCATGTATGACATGATCAAATCCTGTTATTCCATCTGCTGTTAGCAGAACTTCTTTAGCACTGCCAAAACAGGCCCCTCAGTGACTACTAAAGAGAGGGAATGAATTGACCCTTCATACATCTGTCATATGAAAACTCATTTCAATTGATTTTTTAATATGGAAAAGTGTATACTATAGGAAAGATGTTCTTTATACTATTTTTTTCATGTTTTGCTAAGGAAACTTCTTACAGTCAAGTGTTATATTCCTAAAAAGCTGCTTTCAGGGGGATTTATAGCATCATGAAGTAAAATTATACTAAATGACTACTGTAAAATACTAATATGTTGTCTTTCTGGCTTAGGTGGATCAGAATGCATTTCTGGAATTAAGAGCAGTTGAGGGAAGAAGCCAATGATGGTCAGCTTTTGGTTGTATGTCAGTCCAAGATTTATAATATTCACTAGTATTCAGATCCCCACAAAGCAAATTTCTTTTCATATTGAACACCTGCATGGTTTTTCAAATTCTGAACAACCTTCCAGCTTGTAGTATGAGAGATTCTTTCAAATTCTAAGTCATCTACTACTGACAGCCAAGAAATATTAGTGTTAGGTAAACAGGAGTTTTTAAATTGTATAATTAGTCAAACTGCAAAACACTCCTTTGAGACATGATACTTTAAACTTGAGTGAGAAATGATTTTTCAAAATAAATTTTGCAGTAATTGTGAAAAAAGAGAAAGCTACACAGTAATGGTTTTTTTCATGTTGTTTTGTTCAGTTTTTTCTTTAAATCTGATGACCTCACAATCACATACAGAAAGCATTCCTATCTTATCTCTAAGACTATTAACTCTGTTAATTGTACAGCTCTCCACATTAAATGTAATCATTCTTTCTGATTGTGGCATAAAATAGAACACAAGCTAATGAAATCAAGGTTATTTCCATAAAAGTCTTCCTGAAAATAAAAACAAATCTCAAATTATTATTGCTACTGAAAACAGTTTTGGTTTGGGTTTTGGTTTTTAGCTTTTGGGGGGTGAGGTGGTGGCATTTGTTTTCGTATTTTATAAGCAGCAATATGTTCTTTTATCATTCCAGCTTAACAAGAAACATGGGTCCCCAGAAGAAAGCCTTCATTTAAAGGTTGTTTTTGGGGTTTTTTTTTTCTTATTTCCTATGTCTTGTGAGCAAGGAACACATCCTCACAGTATTTCTTGTTTTGCAGGTACAGTGTGTTGTGGTGGACATAGATGGGAGGCATCCTATTTTTGTCAGTAAGCTGGCATATTTATCCAGTATGCTGATAAAACACACATTTTGATATGTCTCCCCTCCCATTTGCTGGCACACACACTGCAAGATATACATGGAGTCTGTACTAACCAACCCTAATGAAACCATTCGATCTGAGCCAGAACATCTCCTTACTACTGTAAAAACAAAGATCTCCAAGTGACAGTTTACATGCCAAAAGCTTACTACCTGGGAAGCAGGACACAAGTTTGTGCACACCAGTGGGGAATCTCATTTTTGGCTGAAAAAAACCCCACACATCCATGTAATACCAGAAAGTGTGTCCACCTCCTGTAACACCTTCAGTGCCAGGGAGAACAATGCCAGTCACTGCCACATCAGCTCTGCTGCCACTCACCCCCAAGTATTTCACAAATGGTCCATGAGTAAGGACTGAGTAATTTTAAAGGATTTTTCAGAACAATTTGTGAATCATGACAGTAAATGCACAGCACAACTGCTTCCAGTAAGATGATCAAAGGCACCATCTCATATGCACTTCTCAAACTCTGCATCAACTATCAGCTTTACTGAGTAAATTTATGGCACTTAGATGCTTCTGTGCTTTTTCACTTTGCATCTTCCTTTTGACTTTATGCCCAAAAATATAGCGGTTAAATAAAACACTAGGAAAGCAAAGCCAGTACCAGAATTGAATAACAGGTTTTCACGCCACGCTTATTAGGAAATGTGGCAACATTATCTGCAATAAATCATGCCCAGGGAAATGTAAGTAAAAATCTTTGAGGGAAATCTAGGTTAAGCCTCTTTCCATTACACACATTTTTGACACTTAGACCACCCCAGGCATTCTATAAAAATGAGATTCTTGCACATACTGAATCTGCCTCTTTTTTTATTTGAATTAGTGATTCATTATGTTGTGCTCCACCATATCATACGGCAAAAATACACAGCTTTCTAATAAGTTATGTTGAGGGTTGTTTTTTCTTTTTCTATTTTTCATTTTGGTGTAACAGGGAACAGACCATTATTGCAAAATCTGAATTATCTTTATTTTTATGCTTTTGGCTTCATAAAGAATCTGACTTTTGGAACACCCAGCTACAACTTCAACAGCCATAAATATGAACAAACACAGAAAACAAAGAACATGAATGGCTTCTGACTTGTCAAACACTATGGACCCACCCTATTTAGCACATTTTTCAAGCTGGAAATAATCCCAAAATAGTTATAAGGATGCCAATGAGTAGTCTACATAGAGTTTCCAAGCTGGCTAAGAGATTTAATACTCTAAATTCTATGAAGTGCAATTTACAATTTTAATCTCGCATCCACTACTGTCTTTGCCCTGTCTGTACTTGAGGGGAAATATCAAAGGATTATGAAAGCTCTAAAATATTTTGAGCCTGAAAAACAGTTGCTGCAGGATAATTCTCAAGATAATTTACACTGGCTGAGGGTATAGCCCACTTTCAGATCTTCCCTCCCTATTCTAAATATCATTCTCTGCAGCTTATTCTAAAAGGATAAATGATTTATTCACTTTATATACCACACTGTCATTGAAGGGATATGGTACTAGCTACTAGCAACAGTAATATAACAGTGTCATATGCAAAGGGAAGATGTTACGTCCACTACTTAAGGTCAAGGTAAACAAAACTATCTGGTTTATCTGATTTTATTTATCACTTACACATGCGAACATACATCAGTGAGCGCCTTGGGTAGCATCTCACAAAGTAGAAGACACATCCCAGTTCGCAAACCCTTAGTTGTGCTCTCTCTTCAACAGAAAGGTGTGTCTGGAGGATGATTTTCATATTGAGTTCACCTAAAATCTGCGCAGATCAAAATTATTAAGGTAATATCTTCTGCATTTTCCAGATGTCCTGTGCTTTCTGTCAATGGTTTACTGAAGCCAGTGCTCTGTCTGCGTGTGGTGGTCCTGCAGCTGTGCTCTCCAGCCCTTAATTACCTACCAGACTCAGGAAGATTTTTGCTATTGTTATTATTTCACTTTTTTATTATTCTCGTGTTGCAGTGAATTTCTTCAAGTAAGGAGAGTCGGATTACACCTATAACAACTGTATGTCAGCAGCTAATAATTTAAAAACTTTCTTCTGAGATTTCTCAGCCTTCAACTTGGCACAGGACAGCCTTTCAGCAAATAATACCGTTGTAGGTAGTAGTAAAAGTAGTAGGAAACAGTCCAGGAAAAAACACCTTATAGCCAAGGGGTCATACAGGGACCATTGCGTGTAGGCCACCGTGAATCGTCAACAGGTAGCTGAGGAGAGCAGTCTGTCCAGGTGAGGAAAGAGTCAAGGCCGTGGCGGTGCCTGCTGAAGAAGCACATTTCTAAAGGAAGATTTAGAGGGATAGCTAATGATGAAGTGGAGCCCTGGTGACAGTCATTCAAAAAGAAGGCAGGGGGGTGACCTTGCTGTCTACAGCTTCCTGATGAGTGGAAGTGGAGAGAAAGGGAGGTGCTTGATCTCCCTGGTATCCAGTGATAGGGCGCATGGTAATGGTTCAAATCTGCATCAGGGTAGATTTAGACTGGAAGTTAGGAAGAACT
Source organism: Falco peregrinus (assembly GCF_023634155.1). NCBI lineage: Eukaryota > Metazoa > Chordata > Aves > Falconiformes > Falconidae > Falco > Falco peregrinus. The sequence goes on from NC_073723.1 coordinate 40,001,758, forward strand.
TCTTCTCCAAGAGGGCAGTCAAACACTGGAACAGGCTTTCTAGGGAGGTGGTCAATGCTCCAAGCCTGTCAGTGTTTAAAAGGCATGTGGACAATGCCCTTAAAAACAGGCTTTAACTTGGTCAGCCTGAACTGGTCAGGCAGTTGGACTAGATGATCACTGTAGGTCCCTTCCAAGTGAAATATCCTGTTCTATGCTATTCTATTGTACTCTGTTCTATTTTAGCCTATTCAGTCAGAACATTGTATGCCAAGTACAGGGGTTAGGAGGTAAAAACTGAGGATGCAGAGTAGTTATATTCCTTTATCTACCTGTTACAGGAGGCTATCCAGAGTAGACTGCAACATATGTAGGTATCAAATGTTATGCAGATTTAAAATCTTGGTTTATATATATACATATGTATATGTGTATGTATGTGTATATGATGTATATTTGTACACGTAGGAATGTATTTTCAGTGTTATTGTGACAGCTAGATTTGCCTCCTGAATTATTATTGAGTATGCCTACAAAAAATGGATTTGTCCCTCCTACATACTGGACCCCAGTAATTCTCGACATTGTATTGTCCATGTGCAGATTCTCTCCAAAAACTAGTAGTAAATCTTTATTTTGCCACTTCAATCCATTCATGTGCTTGCTTTGTGCCCACATTAACAGTAAATTTGCTAACCCTATCTGGGGTTAGCAGGCACTATTAGAAAATTGTGCATTTTCATGGGGAGGAAGGATAAAAAATAGGATACTTTTGCTTCTTTACATAGCAACAGATAAAGTTTACTCTTAGGTATACTATTTGCTATTAAGTAGACTTTAGTATTTAAGATTTCTATTTTAACTTAATATTCTTTAGTTCATTTTATTTCTGAAAACTCAAAATAGTCATGAAGTGTTGCCAGTTTAGAGGGCTTAAAGATTTTTGTAGCATAGATTTTTGTGGTGAGATTTGCTGAGGTACAGTTAAATGGCTGGAGTCTCTTGTTAATTATTTGCTTAAATCAGGTAACTTATTATTTTCTGTACAGAAAAATTAATCAGACACTTGTCCTGGACAGCAGAATGAAATGGGAGGAAAAGAGGAAAGAGTTCAGGAGTAAGATAAAACCAAACTATCGTGATATTGATAAGCAAGACTAAACACTCTGGTTCAATCATCCTCAGGTGTTTAGTAATTTCTTAATAAGCCTCCTTGGCAGGTTTTTATGCCAGCTTCCTTCTAAAAAATGTTTTATATAGCCAGTTAGATAAATTTTACTTACAATTTATCTACATTTATCTTGAGAAATACCATCTAATAAGATAATTTTTTTCCACATATGAACAGCCTTGCCTTTGTCATACACAATAAAAAGAGTCCAAAAAAAGGTTAACCAGTATGAAGGCAAGTTTTGTTTGGGTTTTTTTTCAGCTTGCCTACAATTTTCTTTTCTGTGTGAATTAATCACAGCAAGTCTTCTAATTGCTATAGCCTATCCTCTGCTGAATTAGTTATGTATTCTACATAATGCTTCAAAACAAACTCAGTACACTTCTGCCCACGCTAGTGACTATATAACTCTTGGTTCTACGTAAAAGGCTACTTAAATACCTGAATAGTCAGGCAAGTCCCATTATATTCAGTTACTCTATCTAAAATTAAAATTTTTAACTAGCCTAAACTGACTCATCACATTCCTGCAGAAAGAACGTTGTGTCAACACACTTTGACTTAACTCTTCCAAGACACTAGCATGGTTATGCTTAGCTTGACAACTTCTTTCATTTTTATTTTTATGAAAATCAGTTAATGAGAAGTTCAGAGCATGTTGACTATGAGTTTAAACTGAATGTATGACAAAGGGACAGAAAATTCAAAATACTACCCAAATAAAGGAACACCACACAACCATAAAGGCATATATTCTGTTTCAATGGTATTCTGGATTAGCTCTTAAAACTATCGTGCATGTAAAATGCTCTGCTTTTCAAAGGCATACTTTTCCCTCTGAGAACAATAAGATATGATGGGATTGAGTACTGCTGAAAATACAGCTTGTAAAGCATCTCAAGACCAACAATCCAAAGTTTCTAGAATCCTAAATTGGGCCAAGGAAACAATTACACTAGGTCATAAACAAAGATATTTCACATTAAAATTGTTACATTATTTTTCTTAAGAGAACAAAGTAATTAATGGTTTCAGCAAGAATGAAATAACAGCAGCATCTCCTTGAAAATACACACAACAGGGCTGTCCTAAGAATCAGGGCGGCCCTGGACACTTGATATCTTTATGGATAGAGGCATCCTCATTGTAAGCGCAGTAAATTCAGATCCCAGTGCACATAAAACAGAATCCTCTGGAGAATGAGTTTAAATCTATTTTTCCCTGTACACATACAGATCCACTCTGCAATTGGCCAGTGGTTATCTCTTAATTTTAACACATGCTAGGTGTGTGCCCAGGTAGGAATAAAACATTAACTACTGAGACTTCTAAGAAATACAGATATATCTACTCCCACAGATTTTTTAAGAGTGTTTTTAATAAGCTCAAAATCAGTAAAAGTCCCATTTAAAAGCTGATGATAAATATTAGAAAAATAAAGTGGGCTGCATGTCTTTAATTAAGAAAGCCAGAGCACTGATTAAGCTCAGCAGGGAAAAACTCACTGGCATGGAAACTGTGAGAGATACGGTCCTGCAAATTTGTGCTTAGTGTCTATCATAAAAGCAGGTAAGAGGAAACTTTGAGAAATGGTTATAGGTGCAGTTATGAGTAAAACCACAATGCAAATCATCAAGATGCAGTCTGAAAAGTTATATGTACCTGCAATAATGCAGGTTACATGATCTACCTTAAATATTATAGATAACAGTTGTGTCTGGGTGGGTTTTCTGGACATCAGTAATACTCATGTGGCCATATTCCTTGGGTTTAATGCATTGATGTAGGTAGGCTCCATCATTTTATCTGAGAAGTCTGCAGTCGGTTTCCCCATATCTGTGAGAGAAGGACAAACTATATTCCCCTTTTTAAGAAGAAAGAACTGAGGCAAAGGACAACTGAAAATAGTGTTTATGACACTTGAGTCCACGTGTCCACAATATAGTCACTTGCATGCAAACTGGATGTCTAACTGCCTTTGTATATAATCATCAGAAACAGGAACATCTAAACAAATCAATCAAACCTACCTTTAACAGTAGGTTGAACTGAATCACCTCTCAGAACACCCATTTCTTCCCACTGGTTGTCTAATCAAAGTGCTCACACAAATGCAACAGACACTTAGAGTTAGTTGAGGTGAATCCACACAAATGACTCCCCAAAATCTGAGAAGGCAGCTGAAGGTGGAAACCCTGGCTGGAGACCCACCTCCTGCACTATCCAACCGGGCACTTTCTCAAAACTGAAAGTATAGCATATAGCCCACCTGCTATGGGTTATGAATGCCAGAAAAAAAGCAAAACAAAACCCAAACAAAAACCACCCAAACAAAAATCCCCACCCAACCCTTTAATCACATTTTAAAACAAATTCAAAATATTGTTAAACTCCTCGTTCACATAATGAATGTTTGCTCCAAATTAAGATACGTTTCAGAGGGCCTGAGCTTCAGGAAGAAAGTCAGCCAACTTAACAACAATGGCCAAGTGTGCAAGCATACAATAATGGACACTATACCAAATGAGGATTAACAGAATCAGACCCAGGTATCTCTGCATTTGATAAAAATTGAGATACAAGCAATATAATCAAAAAATAAGCTAGGTGAAGAACATTCCTCACAATGGAAAGCAACAAAGGAAATGTTAAGTTAGAATACCTAAATGTGGGACAACTGTCCTGCATGGTCTTGCCTACAGTCCCGGTTTGTGAATGTATACCCAAGATCCCAGTGACCAGAAGACAGGCTTCTATAATTTCCTTTGGAAGGTACACCAAGCACACAGCCTCTGAGGCCAACTGATACCTCCTCTGGCCTGGGGAACCAGAAATACAAGGTATGTGGAGGACACAGGTCTCTTTGACACTTTACTGGGACACTGTTCAGGTGCATCTCCTGGGGCCAAGACTGTGATGCATTTACCCTTACTTATCTTACATGTAGATATGGCTGCAGGAACAGTGTTCCACTCCAAGTTAAGCTGCCTCATCAAAGCTACACTCTATGCTGAAAAAAAGGAGAAATCACAACTACTCTGTTAAATTTATCTCAGGAGACACAGAAAAGCTGTTGCTCTCCAAGGTTTTGGTGATTTTTCAAAACAATGCAGTAAAGATACACATCTTTTAATCTGATTAAGGAGAAAAAGCAGCTGTAAACTGTACTCTGTACTGATTAAATGCCCTGACAATACCTAAAACTGATTCATCTTCCAGATAACATTGCTTTAATTAGACACGTGAGTGCTGACAGTCCCCTTTCGATTGGTAAGTTCTGTAAACACATCAACATTTAAAACACATTAGTATTTGAATACCCCTAGCTGATTTGTGAGAATGGCAGAAGCAACTTCCTGGGAAAACTTAAGTCTTTCAACTTCCAAAAAGAAGTAAAATCACAGTAGAAAAAAATGTCCTAATCAGAAAGAACTGCAGAACAAATTTCTTTAGGAATCAGGAAGGCTGAGTTGGTAGCAGTGGTGTGCGAGAAAACAATGACTTCACTTAGGTGATGAAAAGGTCACTTACTGGGTGTATCCTAACCATTTATGTTAAGGTTTTATTACAGATACAATAAATTAGTCATTTGAAAACTTCCAGAATCTGCAGGTGAGTGGAAAAAATAGGGGTAACAGGATTTTCTTTTTTAGGTAATGTAAGGTCTACAGTTGAAGGCACTGTTGTAGTAGACTTACACCAAGCAACAACACAATTGCTGCACTGAAGAGAATATCAGTGTTGGCTATTTGAAGTGGAAGTCCTGCTTGGTCTAATAAAGATGTGATTTCTTGCTAAAACTTGGCCTTGCCTGGGCATTTGAGTAAGTAAAACTAAAACACCAAAATTTCTTTGTTACACTTTTTTTGACATATAATAAATATTAGGGGTAGGAAACACAGCAAGTATTTTCTAATGGAAGACTGTGACTTGTCTCACTTAATCTGCACAGCATTCTTAGGGAAAAAAAAGGAAAACCCAAACCTACAGCAACAGGTTGCTGTTGTCTTGGAAGGAACAGTTAAAAAAACAACCCGAAATCCAACTACTCTTAGGAAATGTGGCAGAAGTAATTACATAGGCACGCCAAAGTCTTCAGAATCACTGAATACTAAAAAGACATGAAGACACAGTCTTTGTTGTAAACTGGTTTATTTTACATAAATGAAGTTGTATTTTTCATTTGTTAGGAGAGAAAAGCAAAGACTCAGAACTGAAACAGGACACTGGGTGCTTTGCTAATTTCCTGAAGAGAAGACTGAAGAGAATTAAAATATTGAGCAGATTGTTGTGTTATATTGTTTTCCTGAAGAGACAGAAAAAAAGAAAAAAAAAAAAAGAAAAATAAGAAAAAGAATTTGAAAAAATAGTACTGCCTTGATGTTATTTCTTAAAGGGCTCTGAATATAAAATCCAATCAAGAAAGATGAGATACAGAAGTGAACTAAAAGGCTGGGTGTTTGTATGATTCCCAGTCATCAGTTTTAGGAGTCCAAAAGGAAGAACTATATGAAATACCACTATGGGCATGAGGAATCCTGAATACATTCTTAATCCTTAATTCCACAAACCTCAGGAGATCAAGTTCAACATCCTCCTCACTGCACGTCAGATCAGGTTGCTAAGGGCTTTATCCAGTCATATCTTGAGATACTCTGAAGGATGGAGACTGCCTAACCTCTCTGGGCATCCTCTTCCTCACTGGCCCTGGTTCCCCCTGACCCTCAGAGCCAGGATTTTTCTCCTTACATCCAGTCTGAAATTCTCTTGTTTCAACTTATGTCCATAGTCTCTTGTCCTCCTACCTGTGCCACAGTGAAAAGCCTGACTCCATCTTTTCACAAACTGCCTTGAAGTACCAGATGCTGTTGTGAGGCCCTCTTCCCCAAAGCCATCTCATGTCCAGGCTGAAACAGTTCTGTCTGCTAGCTTCTCCTCAGCCAGGCAGGTGTTCCAGCCCCTGACCATCTTGGTGGCCCTCCACTGAACTTCTTCCAGTTTATCCATGTCTTTCCTTGAAGAAAGAAAGGGGCAGGGGATGGGGAGGGGGCAAAACTGTATGCACTGGTTTAGATGCTATCTAAAAAGTGCTGAGTAAAAAGGAATAATCAATTCCCTTGATCCTGCTAATATAGCCCAGGATGCTGTTGGCCCTCTGCTCCTGGTACACATCACTGGCTCAAGCTCCACTCACTGTCTACCAACACCCCTTGCTTCCTCTCAGCAGGACTTCTCTCCGGCCAGTCCCCTAATTCTCACCCCAATACGGGATTGTTCCTCAATTGTCCCCCAGTTTCTCAATTCTCAATTGAATTTTTATTCTCTAAAAATCACAATACTTTTCTAGCCTCCCCTGGCTAAATTACTACCACATTCTCCATTTCTGAGATATATACGTAAGTTAAATTACCACAATGGACTCGGTTTGAAAAGATTGACTTAGCTGTCTCAAACAGTTCTAATTAAAATACTGCCATATCTGTTCACTTAGCCAGAATAAGGAGCCAGCCAGTCACTTCTACCAGTACTTCTGGACACATTTCATAGAGCCAGCAGAACTCATCTACACCTCCTGCTATCTGTCATTCATCTGACAGTGAATGGTATTTCTGCTTCCATCTGCACGGGTAGAGGGGGGAGTTAAAAGCTGTCATTACAGCTGGAATTAAGGAGCACTAATGGCTTGCCAGCCATGTTCAGGGCAGAAGAATGTAGATCTTACAGAAGACTAAAAGGAGTTGGTTTGCCCATCTCAGGGAAGTGAAAAGTGAGAGGGAGTTTATTCCACAAATAAATCATGCACAGTAAACAGCAGCATAGAGGGAAAAATTATTTAGACAATAAAACAACGCTGCTGTAAGAGCAAAGGCATCAATTTGAGGCTGGCAAGTGGAAATTTTCTAAACACGGCAGGGTCATGGCACTGTAACAAACCTCCGTTTAGGTAGTAGGGGCAAGGCGCCTAACTTTTTAAGACATGGAGAGAAATTTATCAAAGGTATTATATGGGTTGGTGACATCAGCCAAGTTGATGACTCAAGAGATCTCTTCTAGTCTTATATTGCTGAATATTTTGCATCACAATTTTTTTTTTTAAAAGTGGTCAGTGAACAATATCAAGTATGTTATTCTAATTATGAATTAAACAAATATAAATGACAGAAAGTTAACCTTAGTGCAATAAGCAATTAACAGAATTATGCTGTGACTGCAGCTGATACATAATTAACAACTGCTGCAAGTGATGTTATCCATCTAATTTGCTCAGATTAGAGTAGCATTATTCTTAGGCATGTTTAGCAAGTTCTGCAGTAATGTGCACTTGAGTGAAGTGCTCTTTACTAACGTGTTGAAATTCACAGAGCTGTTATTAGAATTGCAAATAAGATATACACCAGCATTATTTCCTCTGCCCATCATTTTCTCTTCGTTGGAACTACCCTTGACAGAAAATCAAATTGTAACAAGTCCAAAGGATGTTTGCACAAATCAAGTAAAAGTGGTGTTATATAATTAAACAGGGAAAACGTGCAAAAAATCATCCTGATGAACCAAGTGGGACTGAATTCAAAACACGTGAGTTGCTGCTGAACAAGAATCATGGAGCTTACTGGAGGACAGCGAAAAGTATTCATGGTAGAATTCACTTAAGAAAGTGTTAAGGGGAAAAATATTTTTTGAAGTATTGTGTGTTTAAGGCCCAGAACTGAAGAATATCTGATCATTCAAAGTCTAACAGAATCATTAGAAAAAATCATCATCTTTCAAGGACTGGGTCTTCAAGGTCAATACATATTGGAGTTGCAAAGTCCTTAATTGGCAATTCAAGCATATTAACTTAAAAAAGGAAGAACAAACTAGTGGTTCACAGGTGTTCTGTTCATCTTTCCCAGGATACTGGAAAATGTGGACAACTGGATAAAGTAGTAAGACATGATGAGGGCCCAACTGCCTGATAAGAAGCACACACATCCCTGGATGAACATAATGATATGATTTGGCAAAAGTCTTTGGGGTGCGTATACCTTCCACAAACCTACCACCAATTTCTCCAATTTCATGGGTATTTATGTGGTTTTCAGGAGCACATGATCTTTCCAACACTTGTGTCTCCAAATGGTCATCATTTTCTGAAAGAGTGGCATGTTGAAATAGGACAGCTAACGTTATAGTCTCCAGCAAGCAAGGAGATTAGTGAAACATGCAGCAAAACTTTACTTACATTCAAAAAAGTAAACAGACTACAGAAGCTTCAGTTCTCCATATACAGGTGAGGGAAGGCTGATTTCCTAGGCTATATTTCCATCCTCACCTTTAGGTAATACCTGCAGCCAATAAGAGTAAAAGAAATGCTAAGCTACCTGCAATGCAAATGAACTGTGCTCCTAAAGAATATTCTTATTTGGATTATAAAGGTTGAGAATACAGTGCTTTCACGCAAGGTACAAAGGCATTTCTGAAGATTAAGGAAACTTCAAGAAAATGCTTAAGTAATCAGACAATGTTGATGCCAGATTTTCTTTAACTTGTAGAATAAAAAAATCATAGAATTTATACAATACCTTGAAATACTGAAATCTGGAAGGATTACATACCGGCAATAAGAGAAAAAATGGTTTTTAAAACTGCAGAACTGTTGACATAGAAGCGTATGAATAAAAGATTCCCTGCTCTTTGGATGACACTAATGTTTAGGTACTGGGTAAACTACATAGTAAAACAGGATTTGTAGTAGAAAAGCCTACAAGAAAAGTAAGTTTAATTTGACTATGTGGAGAGGGTTTCAAGAAGGATAAAGGCATAAAGGAAACAAAGGGACATTCTGTAGTAACCTTGAGAACTGCTTTATAACTTTTGCAGCCTCACTGACTTTTTTTGGGTGAGCTGCACTTTCAAATGCTAAACTTTAGCTGGACAGTTACTATCTTTTTTGTTTTATGTATATTTATGTCAATGCTACCTATTAATTCTATTCATTCTTACCTACGTTAAGTCTGTATATTTATGAGTAATTCTTAAATACAAACAAAATATACACTGGTCATTCATAAAGTTCTGAAAGACAAATTTTCTTCTGCATCCCCAATGTATTTGCATGCTGTTAAGATCCAAATAAGAGCATGTCATTTTTAGGTTTTCCTATTAAAACAATAATATCCACTGACTTCAGCTAAGACAGCATTCTTTGGTTTGCTTTCTACTTTACTAGAAACCTTATGGGTCATACCTTGGTTTTTTTCCCTTGGAAGAAACTGACAACACAGAAAATCACTTCCAGACACCAGGGACGAAAGTAGCTCCCCTTATTTAGATACAACAGGACTTTAGTCAAGAACAGAGATTCTTACAGTCTAACTTGTAGGTCTGCTGAGGCACTACATTCTTTATTGATTTTGCAAACTGCAGTGCATGCAAAATAGAAAGCAGTAAAATTATTAGGCCATCACTACTTTCTGTCCTCAGAAGCAATACTGCTACACCAGCGTACCAGATTGATTCCGGCAATATCAGAAATAAAAGTATTTTATTTAATAGTTAAAAATATATAATCCCTATCTGTGTATTTTCATATGTAGACCCTGGATCAGAAACACACAGTTTGGCTAATTGTGGAGGAAAAAAGCACTACTTGTAATGACACAGCCTCTCCCACTGGGGCCACTATAAAGGCACATTGAATTATCAGGTGTACTAAAGTGAGGATGAAGCCTGGAAATGGCTCTGTTCTTTAAGTCCCTCTGTGCTTCTCTCCCTATCCTCATTTATGTATGCAAGGTAAATTAGTCTCTCCATCATCCATGATGAGGAAAAGTTGGAATTTCTATGAGAAGCACACAATTTTTTATACACCTCTTTTAGACTTAGATTTTCAGAACTCCCTTACACACCTAATCCTATAGCCATTAGTACGGCAATAAAATGACATAAAATGAGCAAAGAGCAATAAAGTAATCATATCCCAGCATGTTTATTTAGTTGTGGTCCTTAATGACAGAGACCTTCGTACCAACTGATACCCGGAGCTGCTACTAATTCTCCTCTGTCTCAAATCCCTGGTTATCATTACTCTCAGGCTTATGTCCAGTCTTTTAAAGCCTGCTTCACACAAACTGTGAAAAAACAAAAATCACAGAAAGAAAGATTATTTTTATTAAGAAGAACAAAAGCACTTTGCAAATTCAGCCCAAATCCATTCTCTTTTAGAGCAATACTGAAAGAGTTGAGTTAGAGAAGGCAGAATGGTGGAAGAAATGTACATCAGGTCTGCCTCACCAGACAGGTACCAGCTGTGCTTCTGCAGCCCGTGCTGTGACCCCACTGGATGTGAGTTAGGGGCAATGCAAAATTTGCATAGCTGCACTAAGGTTGTATTAAAGTGTGTTAATGTGTGCCTTTGCCTCTGAGTGTCCTGTCCAAATCAGGTACATTAAATGGCTGAAACATCAAACGGGTCTTGGTGGCTGTTCTTACTAGGCTGTACACATATGCTCTAGTGGTGAGAAAGGTATTTAAAATCTAAATATGTAATTGTGAATCTGATGGCAAATCAGACTTTCCTCAAAATACTTGAGACAAGCAGTCAAATTTAAGCTGTACTAACTGTATCATATTGTGATTATTTTTACAATCATTTCTATGTTGGCCTAAAACCTGTTCCTTCAAAATACCACCTTTTCAATTTCAAAAGCTTTAGTTACCTATTGAGTATTTAAGCAGAGTTTCCTCTGTCTTTACTTCACCATTTATATTATTTTCTAAGAAGCTTTAAGAAACATAATTCCCATGAGGGGACACTGATAATCTACATTGACATCTGATTAATGCAAAAAAGTGCAATTTGATCCAGTTGTTCATAATGGAGACCAAGAACATGCAGTTGTCCTTCAGGAGAACCGATCTGATTTAAAAACAGCCAATAACAATCTACTGAAAAATCCAGGGACCAACCACTGCCCGGTGATCAGTCACAGTCACAGTTACAGTCACCGCTAAAATATAGTAACTTACTTTCGGTTTGGGTATTTCTAGTTTCACCTTTCAACTGTCCGTGGTTGTTTGGTTTTTTACTTTTTGTGAAAAATAATACATTTGATTTTTTTTAGGGTTGCCTCTTTATGTCACATAAGATGTCGCAGTCACTTTACTTTCACCTCACCCATCTGCCGTGTATGTTCATCTCCTTCCCAATATTTTTCTCTCTCTACTTTCCCTGTCCCACTTGCTCCTTTTTGTCAATCTCTTCTCTCTTTTTGTCATTTTGTTTAATTGATTCCCTACATATAAAAATCACTAAAAATAATTAAAATATATATATCATGAAGCCAACATGACTTTAGACTACTATTGAAATTAGAGAAAAACCTTCATGGAACCACTTGTCAGGATCAAAAAATCATAATGTTTCTGAACCTGGAAAGGCCACTGTTGGATTTCTTATTACATTGTACTAAAATACCAGCAGATTTTACTTTTTCTTCTCTTAAACCTTCCTAACAGATGTTTATAAAATAACTGTGAGGGCAGTTATGCATTTCCTGTGACAATGTGAACAGGATTGGTCTTCAAATCCTTTCCTTTTTAGTCTGAAAAAATTATTTTGTTTTTCTTTTAAATAATTGGGGGGATATGTGTGTGTGTGTGTGTGTGTGTGTGTGTAAATTAGTGTAAATTACATTTCCCTTGCTGCATGATACACCTGTTTCATTGCTTGTTCTTCTCTTGCTCTCTCCATCTTCTCCAGACTTTTCCAGAGTTAGTCTTTTGTCAGAGAGATTGTTTTTACTGCAGATTTCAGCAGTGCTTTGTTCCTCTACTGCGAGCTCTGGAAACCTGTTCTCCTTTAAACTGGGATGAGCTGTACAAATGTGGAAGCTAAACCATAAACCAGCAACTTACGGTTAGTTAGCTTAGAATAAATAAATAGTGTGACACAGATAATATGATATGTTGCATTAATATTGTAAGCAAAACATACAACAGGTTATGCTTGCACAAGCTAGTACATGCGATAGATGGAAAATGCATATAGCTTGGCAACATTCTTCAAATAGCATGCTCTAAATATTAAAGTTGGTCAAAAATGACTCTGAGGAAAGGATTCCCATTTTCATTTGAATTTTCAAGTGTCCAGACAGTACGCTATTGTGCAAAAAATGGCTTGCTGAAATAAAAACACAATAAAAAAGAGCTATGTGTTGAATTATTTCTTGAGCTAGGATCCAAAGTAAAACACTGTGATAAATCACAGCATTTTGCTTCAAAGCAGGGGAGAACAAAACATGGACAGATAGAGGGGAAAAAAGTGAAGAAAAAAATAATGGAAGAAAACCAAAACAAAACATTGCTCCTTTCAGGATGATTGAATTTTGTTTAATCCATATTTTACTCTCTGCTACATAATTTTACGCTCTTGACAAAGTGTCAGGCAATTGGAAGAGGGTTGGAAAAACATATGCAGCTTTTTGTCAGCTTTATGCCTCCCTAAATTTAGAAGACTTTTCTGAATAAAGAAACTAAAAATAAATCAGGAAAGAGTGTCAATAATGGGGTCTGAATTATCCAGCAATAAAAAAACCTGAAAACATTTTTTATATATTTAAATAGAATTTTCATAACATAAATAGTGGCAACGAGACTTGACTGGCAATGAAAAAAAAGTGATTTGTAGCTGACTTACACAGATGACCTTTTAAAAAAAAAATTACACTGCCTATATATACTGTGCCTTATTTGCTTACATGTTAAACTATTTTAAGAACTCAGTTAAAATGTGGCCAACATGTACTTTACCTAATCTTAATAGCAAAAGCTGGCACTGAAGTCTTGGATAAGCAAATATATTCACATTAATATTTACAGTTTTAGTTTCTAGAATGAAAATCAATGCCAATTTACCTGGAAACTGTAAATAAATTAACAAAATATGCAGAAAAATGAATGCCTACAGATTTATTTTACAACTTTATTCTTATCACACATACATAGTGTGCTTATGTGTATATAAAGAGATAGAAAGTTATGCAGTTTGCCTTACGGACAAGATTATGGTAGAATCATGTTTAAATACAATACAATTATCTTTAAGGAAATGTGCTAAAAAGTTAAAAAGTTGAAAAATATAAATTTATATATATATAACAGATTTAAGTCCGGATTTTGTAAGAAGAAAACTTCCAGAATTCTGTAAACTTTCACCATACTAATCCTTTGGTCATTAGAGTAACATCATCAGGGAGACCTGACAAAAATGATAACTACTACACTAAGTAAAAAATGTGTGTATGTGTATATATATACATATTTGAGTGTATATATATGTATATATATACAAATAGTACATACAAATTTTCTGAAAATGCATCCTCAAAATAATGGCAGTGAAAAATGAATAAAAAAGAGGGAGTAATTTGGTTCTCAAAATCAAGAAAATGTTAGTCAATCCAAATATGAAAAATTATTAATCAAAGTTAAAAAAAGTCCTTTAAAACTTGAGTGAAGTAATTTTTTTTCTAACTAGCTCCAGCAATAGACACATATTGAACCCAGGTTCATATTTACATCCGTTTCTGCCAACTCTTTACCTCTCCACTATGAAATAACATATTAGGTCCAGAGTTGTAGCACAGTGCAGCCCACCTGCCCAGTCAGCCAACAATATTAATCTTTTTTCTCTTTGGGAAGTTGTAACCAGTGAGGAGCAGAATGACCAACCAGCTTTTTTACAACCTCTGGATGAGATAAATCGTGTCTCACCTTACAAGCTACTCAAGACCCTGAAATTTTTCATTCTGTTACCCTTTCATGTCAGTTCTCTTATTCTTTTCAATATTACTGGGCTTGTATTTTCCTATGTTAATGAACACAGACTTATATCACTCACTCTGTCATGTTCATCAGTGAAACCATTGCTTCTCAGAGCTATGTAAAAGCAAACGGTATTAATTGTGCCAGAAGTGTTAGCAGACTAATGTTTTATCAAGCCACTGTTCTTGATTTTCCAACATATCTGCATTAAGCTAAACAAATACAATCAGACAATAAACTTCCAATATTTAACTGAATGTAGTCATAGAGTACACCACTCAGTAACCAAAACCACACACAAAACGTGCAATTGCAAAGCAGCACTACATCTGAAACAGCAACATGTGTTGTCTCCTAAATGGAACTAAGGGAAAAAGGACACAATCCCATTCAGTCTTTAAAAAAGGTATAACATTCAGGATATTTTGTTCAAACAAGCCTGTGAGTAAAGCTATCTAAAACTTTTAGTAAAAAGCAGAATTAGAAAAGACAAATTTGAGTCTAGAAATAAAGTGAATCTAGAAATAGAAGCTTGCATGAGTCTGAGGATAATCTTCAGATGATGACTTGATGGCAAGTCTGATAAAAGATCATAAAATTTTAGACAGACAAAAAAGAAATTTTGCAGTTGTTTTATGCCATAAAAGGGAAAGTCTGTAAATGTTTTATGCCACAGAAATATTTACTAATGTCTTTATAGGCTGCCATGGATTTTAGTTGAAACAGTCCATTAATTATTGGAAGACATGGTATAGAAAATATTGTGCAAAGCAGTAGCTAGTCTTGAATTTAGATAAAATTTGAGATGAGACGATATGAGATGAGATGAGATGAGACAAACAGAAATGAGAAGAAACAGTGAGATATACCAGCCTACTGATGTTCTTTTCATAGAGGATGCTCTGTCTCCACGAGCTGTAAACACTTAAGATGGTGAGCAAGGAGATCTTAGACCTGCTTACAACTCATCTTCTCACGAAAACATTAATGGACACACTGAAATGAGAAGCACACACAAACTATGAACCAGCAGAAGATCAAGTACCCCCATAAAATGGAGCTGGAGAGATTTTTCAGAAGTATTCAGGCACCTTAAGATGCAAATACTGTAAGAGAACACATGGCTCTTGATAATGGCTGGCCTCATCCTGTTGGGAAAAAGCATACTGAAAAGCATGATTCTCAACTGAAAGAACAGAAGAAGGAAGGACAGGATTGCTGCTGTTCAAAAGAGGCTGAATAAGAACAGGTATCTTGTACAGCAACTTCTCCAAACCAAAGAGGATTCCTTTTTACACACTCACACATGTAGCCACAGTATTCATTGTACCACCATTCTCAGCAAGAAAGGGAACCAGCAACCACAAACATTTATAATGGTTTTGATTACCCTGCTCCTTTTTGCTGGCAGACAAGATGATGAATTTACAGACACCGTGCAGGATAGGTAGACTGTATTTCACTAGACATCTACTTGTATCTGTTGATGCGTGAACCTCTTTGAAAATCTGACCTCAGCCAGCCCTAAGTATTCCCTAGAGAAGTGTGATGGTAAGACTTTGTATTTGCTAGACTTCTTTTGCCTTGAGCTCATCAGTTGGCAATTAACTATAAATGATTAAGGCAATCATAAATGCTAGCAGGCAATTCTTAAGAGCTCAGTTCCAGGTGAAAATGAAATCTTTTAGGAAAATAAGATTTGGAAAGTACAAACATCAACTGAATAACCTGAAAATGCCTTTTTTTGTAGTAGACATCCTGAAAAAAGAGCCCAAGTTTGTTTTTCTGGGTTTTTTTTACTGCATGGATATGAATTTCATGGGCACTGTAAGCAGCTAAGGTGTCTAAAATACATGATAAAGTCTAATTTAAATGCTTCCAAAATAATTGAAATAACTGAAAAAACTTTAAATATTTGTAATTATTAATGAAACACATTTTTCTGCCAAATTGGTTTCCATGTATCTGAACTGCATGCAACTGTACCATCAGCCACTTTCTGCTAAGACAACACAGACAGTAGCAATTGAGAAAACACATTATACATAGCACTTAGTTCACCATGAAATTCTAGATGAGTTAATGATAGATAATGGCCTACAATTCGCGTGTGACTTATTGTAGCAAATCTCACTGATACAGCAATTCAAGCGCACTGCATCAAGGCTGCACTAAGTGTAATCGAATGGGCTTGCAGAAAAATCAGCAGAAATTACAAAACACTTAATAGAAAAGAAAGTGACATGCTTATAAGTCCCATGAACTCAGTGTTGTTTGACTGTTTTAACACATCTGTTTTATTAGGATTTCCAGCGCAGAGTTTGTGGATAAAAGAACTAAAGTGTCAGTGCTCATTAGTACCCTGCTCCTTACCCAAAGTTATTGAAATAGCTACAAAACCTGTCCAGTATCACTGTGATGGCTGCCATCTTGACTGACACTAAAATGACATGTAAAGGGTATCTTTGCAAGCTCCCTTTCAACTTTTTAAGTAGGTTAGCAGATCCACATCCAATACCTAAGATGCAGATGCATCCTAGATGTAGCCTGTGGCAGTAGGTCTACAGCAACAACAAACTTTGCAACCTCACAAATCAACGCCTTTCAAGAAGCCCTGATGAATATATTGAACAGAAATCCCAAGAATATCTGTTTCTCTGGACAAGTCTATGTGTGACTTCGTTAGCGATTTCCTTTCATTACGAAAGCTAACCTTAAACCTAATCTTAGCCCTACCCTTTGTTTTCTATCTATTAAACAATCATTAATCCAGGGAAAATCCTTCCATTTTAACCCATGATAGCATTGTTTCTTTAGGTGCCTTTTGACAAAATTTGCCCAAGGCTTTTTGGAAAATCTAACTATACTGTGGCAGTGTCAAATATCACAAGTAGAAAGCACTTCAAAGCTCCTGAGCCTGACATACCCCAGCTTTGCTACATGTTTTACTGGGATGATGTCTGGAAGGGCACCAGCCCCCTTGCTCCCCTCTCACTAGCTATGGCATTTGCTTGCTCTCTCGAGACAGGACAGAGACCAGGACACAGGGAGCACACAACACCGGGACATCCACTGAGGCACACCTACACCAGTAACATACCCTTTTCCCTATACCTAGTGACTCCTTGAAAGAATCGCAAGTTTATGCAGTGTGCACTCCCACTGCAAAAATTATTTTTATTAGAGATATAAACTATTTTTTATTCTCACTGAGCTCATACTGTACTTCTGAAGATTTCATCTGCAACCCTTTTCAGAAAAAGAAAATAAAAAATGGCATGGCATTTACCATCTTTTATGCTATTCTGGTCCTTTGATACAAGGGTATAGGGTGACAAAACAGACACAGACTGGCAAGACAGATTAGTAAATATGAATCAATCTGTCACAAAATAGTTGAAATAACAATAGCTTCAGATACCTTCCTACTTGTGAACAGCGTGAAAGTAAGGTCTGTTTTACTAGTACTATGTGCAAGAACCTAATGTGGAAAAGTTGAACAAATGAGGCAGAAAACTTTTAAGGTAGAGCAAGAAGAATCCTGGTTGCACATCTTCTGCCACCCTGCAGATGGGTCCCACACCACCACAGGAAACCACCTCGCTGCTGGTCACCCCCACAGCAGCCCAGCCACCTCTGGAGCCACCCGGCTCCAGATGGCAGCTGTCCTTCTGCAGCCACTGCCAAACAGACCAGTAATAATGGACTCACTTGAAAACAAAAAAATCCACTCTGTGATCAAAAAGCCACTGAAGTTCACGAATAATAGATGCTGGAGCACAGCCAGTAGAAATGTAGCTCATCACTAAACAAAGTCTGCATTCATCTGTGGTGGAAGGTCCATTTTTTAAATGGTGCATATTATTTAATTTTTGTCATTTGGGATGTTTAGGGAAATACTAAACCAAAGTGAAATAAAAATACACATGTAAAAGCCCAAACAGATACTAAAGAATTTGAAAGACATTTTGCTATGAAAAATATAAATAAAAAATTAGGAAACACATAATCAGGCAGAAAAGACATTGGAATAAGTTTTATCTTAAGAGATCTGGCAAAATTAGCCTATTTCCACAATAAAATATAGCCTGAGGCATTACCTTTATTTATTTTTCTCAACTATCTTTATTCACCTAATAGCACTACAAATCTGCCTGTGTAGATACAGAGATCTCATGTCATCATATTGCTCAAGTATATGCTGCTAATTAATAAACAGCACATATAACAATTATCTAAAGCTGAATTACTGGTTTTACTTGATATTACCTGTCCATTGTCTTCAACAAAAATAAATAGGAGATACTGTTTCAGTGGAAATCTAAAGATTCAAGGCTTTTTGGACTCACTTTTAATAAATTACATGGAGTTTGATATAACATAGTTAATTCACAGACATAACGATGGGCCCTCTACAGAAATGTCAGCTTTCATAGCAATGGCCACCACTCAACAGGAAAAATGCAGTTTATCTAGATAAAGAGACTAAAACAGTTCAAACTACCTTATAAACAACAGCTCCCCTAAGAAAAGTGTGCATCAAAGTCTAACACCAATATACCATTTCTTCCAAGACCAGACATTATTTTCACCCAAAGAAAATTACCTGTAAGAGTACATCTAACAGTGCCCTCTGGTGAGAAGGTGCCCAAGGAATATGCTTTCGTTATAAGGGTAAAGAGGGAGATTTTTGTGGCAGGGCTGCTAAGTAATTCGGACAATTCCACAAAATGAATTATGGTATCTCTATTCAAGACCAGCAATGAAGCAGTTAGGTGTTTTGAGATTAGAATTACTTCATGCAATGGGTTTATGCTCATTTTTTTAGATGCAGACTTGCATGAAGAAAGAGACAGTAGCCTTGACTAGGTGAAGATTTATGAGTGCTATAGACAGCATAGCTACTTTTATGGCTGAGAATGTAATAGATCCTAAGCAAACACTGATAAGTCCTCTATTCTTCTGAGAAGTATCCACCCACCAAGTGTCCTGACATTGGAAAGCCCCATAGTTTTGATAAGAATATAGACAAACTAACTGTAGAAAACAACTTCATTTCTTAAGGCAGTTGAAAACATTCATCAAATGTTTTGCAGGCAAGGGCTGTGTCTTCCTCCATTATTGGACAATGACCACTGCATTCTCAATCTCGCTGAAATGTGTAAATCTTACTGAAATATGTAAAATATATATGTATGTATATATACACACCCATAAATTCCATGTCTATATATCAGTATACATGCATGTGTATATATATATATACACATATAAACTCAAGTTAAAATATTAGAGAGACTTTGTCATTGGACGAAGAAGTAAAATTCTACGTTCAAAAGGTTTTATTGCCAAACACAACAGAAGGTACTTAATTAAAAAAAAACAGTTGAAACAAAGTTGTGGTGGTGGTTGAGGCCTGAAAATACCATTCTGGTCTGGTTTATTACCTGCTGTCTGGGGTGAAACCAAGAGTAGCTTTCCCAGGAACATCATGCTCCTTCATCTCTATCTCCTAGCCATCGCATCTGCTCTATCTCTGAAAGTACCATGGCAGTGATTTCTAACCTCCTCAGTGAAACCTGAACTTCAGCAGTGTTCTCATAAGGGTAGGAAGACTTAGGGACATTACCAAAGCTGTTTGTATCTATGATGTTTGTACTGCATAAGAATGAGAAAGTGAACTTAATGAAAATATTGCCCTAGTCAACTTACATATCTCTTATGACAATCATTCCTCTCACTCATATTAAATATGCCTCATCACCCTCTTGCTCTAACCATGGTGACTAATTAACTTCATGGTTTTCAAGGAAGGAACCTGGCAGTCCCACTTGGTTGTTTAACAAATAACCAGCTGTCCCCAGACAACTCAAAGGAGTCACTTCCAGCCAAGTTCCCTTGGGCCAGGTACAAATATCAAACAGAAACCCACAGCAGCAGGTGGCAGCAAGAAGTGTGGGGGACAGGATCGGTAAAATGTCACCAGCAAATAAAAAAGCTGACTTTTACATTATTTTGCAATGTTTGGACAATTTATTATACCGAATGTGATGGCTACATCGGACATTGTAGGTCTTGATTATACTGTACAGCTCATCAGATTTATGTATTAGGCTCCTCTAATACCTTTACTTAACACCTTGCAACACGCAGCTATCAGCTTTCCCAAAACAGGAGCACTGGTACTTTCAAAGGAGGACAAGCTAATTAATTTTACACCAAAAAAATGGTGATATGTTGTAAACAGCAACAATAATTAAAATACTTTCAAAAAGTTGGAAGTTCTCCCCCCTTTGCAGAGCTTCACCCTGGCAAACAAGTGAATTGAGCAAACTCCATTTTTAAAAATCTAACCCGATTTTCCCAGAAAGCCCAATGTGGATAATGATACCAATTTGATTTATTTTGGCAAATAAAGAAGGGAAGGGGCTGTGAAAGTCAGATCTGTAGCAGAAATATTAACTTTCCTGATAATACTTAAGCAAGCACTAAAGATACTAGAGCAAAAGCTACCTTTTTATTATGGCAGCAAACAGCATTCAGCCTCATGAGGCCAACAAGCATCACTGTAATGTATGAAAAACAGAAATGGTTCAGGTCAGTTGAGGGTCTTCTCTGAACCTCAGGTGTAGGGTAAGTTAACAGTCAGCAAATTAAATTACTGGCTTTTAAACTTTCTCATGATATATTTTGTATAGTTACATAGATACTTGTAAATAAGGAAAGCTGCCAACATAAGACTTCATTCAGCAGGAAAACGGAGAGTGAAACTATTAGCGTAAGATGTCACCATTTGCTTATACAAGAGTATTAAGAACTCAAAACATTATGTTAAGCATTCCTCACTGGTGAAGTAAGTGGTAGCTGAAAGTGCTAGGATGATAATGTGGTTATTTTCTGACACATTGATAATTTTGGTAGAGTGAAAAAAAATTATCCAGGGTAGTTGTAAACAATACTGCATGGGTGTCTAGTGGAAGTAACACAGACATTTAAAAGCAAACAAATATGAAAAAGCACACTGCCGCAGAAAAACTTTGAAAATTAACAAAATGTGACAAATTTGTTAAAGTCCTTGTAAGTTCAAAGTCAATAAGATGTGACTGTAATGAACATTTTTTTGAGATACTAAAAGCAAGAATATAAAAATGTCAGAAACACTGTCCTGCTCCGGGGTTCAGCCCAGGCTTGTTCCACCTTGCTACAAAGCTCCACATTCCCTAGGGCGCAGCGCACTCCCTTGTGTGCTGCCAAGACTACTGCCAGCCGCCCTCTCCCTGAGCCTTTGTACAAGAGTTAAAGGAAGCTTTACTGAAATTAACTACTTATTAATCAAAGGCAAAATAATTCTCTCTCTCTCTCAGCCACATGAGATAGGAGGGGACAGTTATTTGGAAACTGGAGAGCCCTAGAAGCGCCTCTGACTTTTTTAGCTCAAAACAGTGCACCTCTGTCACTGCTGCGGCATGATTGCATCAAGCCAACTTTACTCTTCTGTTCACAAAGGGGGAGCTTCACATGTCTCAGATCAGTCACAACTTGCCCTACTGATTCTAAAGGGAAATGGAAGGAAAATAAATATGCTATTATTCTAGATTAAAAAAAAAAGGTGCTCTGACAGCAATGTTGCATAGTAAATAAAAAGAAATCCACTCTAATCAAATTTATTTATTATTCCTTTAGCGGCGTTACACTGACAAAAAATGGACTCTGCTTTCTTTCGGCTGTGGGATCACACTATTACGGATCCTTCAACACAAAGTTACAAGAAAAAGCAGTACGAATATTTTTTTGTTTGTTTTATCAAGTTTTTATAGTGTCTAGGTTTTCCATCTCAACTGTTCTTGTTCAAACTAAATCTAGTTCACAAAAAAAATCCCCACCTTATTTCCCTGAGAACCTAGTTATTTTATCTACCTCAACAACCAAGCTACTCTACCTTGTCATTTCAATTTTCACATATTTTCTCCTTGTGTATTAGTTCTATGATTCAATAAAATCTCATCTCTTCAGCCCACTGCCATAAACTACTGTCCGGAACAAAGCTCTCCCTCAAATTCAATCTCAAACAAAATGAAAAAGAGAAAATCACAAATGAGAAAGTGGACCGCAACCAATCCTAGGGGCCCCATTCTCACAAGGTCTGCAAGTTATTTTGCTTTATCAAGTAAACCCGAGCTACGGAAAGGTGCTATCACCTCTCTTGCTGCCAAAAGAGAAAGTGTTAATAAAAACAAGATCTTCTTCCAGGGACATTGGAGTGTCAATGTTAATCACTGATTTGGCTGAAATGCATTTCTTGATCTTAAAAGTGATTTTCAGATTAAATACAAATAACTGAAATCTTAATGTTTAAATAAATAGGGACACGGACTACCACATATCTGGTGGAATTACTATCACATATCTGGTGGAATTACTGTTGCAAAACTATGATTACTATAAATAGTAATTATTTACTGTAATGGTAACACCTAGAAATCCTTTGTGCTCATCTGAGTTTTCTCTCAGACATTTAATATCCCCAGTAACCAGGAAAGCAAGAAAAACCTTTACATGTATGTCATCTATACCGCTACACAAAGCACTGAGATACAGGCGATCTCACAGTTGAAAGAACTTTCAGAAAGGGCCAAATTTATTTTTGTTTCAAAATTTATAATATTTATTGCACTTTCCTATACAGCCTCCTAAAAGCTTTGTAATTTCAGTCTTCAACTCTCTGCATGTTTTTTTCTCCTGTTCACATGCCTTTAATAGCTTTGTATAGAACCCCACCTGCTAAAGCCTCTCTGAGAAAGCTGTAATAGCTGTAATTTATAGGACTGGATTATGAAGCTTTTCCTTCAAATGAAAATCCGGAAAACACCAAAAATAAAGCACTTACATAGCATACATTTATAAATGCTGGAATTGAGCCACTATATGCAAACCTGCAAGTTGAAAGGACTGAGCAAAGAATCAATTAAGGTTCTCTACAGTTAGAAAATGCTTTGTCATATAACAGTGGCTGGAAGTAATTCTTGCAATCAAGAACAAGCAATTGTCTGTATCCATACTGTGCCTTTGTTGAGGTACAACTAGGCAAGCCCATACAATTGCTTCAATGGAAATACATGCAAAGGGAGCTGGCACTGAATTAAAAAATTACTTTCACACAATGAAAGCATGTTTTAATAATATTTTTTTTCTTTTTTTTCATTTTTCTTCTATCACAGTGATTTTTAAATTGTGTAACTCAATTAATTCAAGTGCGGTCAGCAGAGAAATCAGCAATAGAGTGTGCGGAATTGGTGCAAATATTCCCACATGCCACACGACAGCAGTGACATACTAATAAATAGCATATTGATGCTGATGTTCCTAGGGTGTCAGTGACTATTAAAACAGTTCCATTTTGTTGAAAAGCTGTATTTAAAATTCTTTATTCAACTGCAAAGAGAAAATACTATTTATAAAGCTATTTTGTACTTCTTCAGTTGAGCTTTGAAAATGTTAGGTTGCGGTGAAAAATTGCTAGCACTTCTTTATAACTTCAAAGTAGTCTCTCTTTCTTATCAGGTTTACCCTGATGTGATTCCATAAGCATGCATGTGTGTAGAATGAGACATTAGTGAACTTCACAAGCTACAACAGATTAAAAGTAAGCCTCTAATGTGCATACATATAGACACCTTGTAATACAAAACCACAACTTTCCCATTGCTGTACTGCAGCGTAAATCTGTTACTACTACTTTATCTGGAAAATGCTCATTTTTAATGTCTTAACTTTTTTTTTTTTTTTTTTTTTAAATCTAAGCAGAAAATCCTTTCTTTGTGAACTCCTGCAAGGCTCAGTTCTGAGCCCTCTGTTCGGTTCCCTCCCAGGCCATCACCTTACTACTTCCTGAGCACTGAACCTGAGGTTATCTGTCACCTATAACCTTAACCACCACACCAGCTTCAGTGATGCTTATTTGTAGACACTTTAACACCTGTTAACATACCTCCTTATCCTTTGTCCCTGCTTTTCAAGTAAGTTCTCGGCTTCCTCTTGACTTACAACACCAAAGCCTGAGATGTGCCCAAACAAAGCATCTCTTTCATTACTTATCCCTTGTCTCTGCTCTTTCTCAACTGCTTCCATATTTCATAATTCCAGCATCAACCTGGTTCTTGTCCTCCTGCATCTCATCTGCTTGCAAACTGCTTGCTGATTACTGAAACATTCACTGTATATAAAAACTTCCTTGGCACTCAGCCAGAGTGTGCTTTTTTCCCCTCAAAAAACTGTGAGGGCAACAGCTTGTCCCAGACCTAGCAACTCAAAGTTTTGCAGACGTTCCTTTTCGAAGATACTTCCACCTAGAAGTCCAACCCAAATAGTTGCTATGACCGATGACTGAACTGTGATCTTCCCGGCCATAGAACCCCAGGTGCCGAAGGTCAGTCACTTCATTTTATCCCTTCCAAACATGAGGTGGGAGAGCAAAGCCTTTGGAAATACACCCTACAGACATCTTCAAATTCCTCACCTTGGCTTTCATCTGTTTTCAATTTAGCCACATCTCTTTATTCCATAAAGCCAAGCTCTCCAGTCCTACAGATGTACAGATTGTAATCCATCCTCTAACACACAGAATGATGCTCCTGCTCCTTGCCCAAGAGTAAGTTACAAGAAAAGAATAAATTTCCTCCAGCATTAACCCCCTCCCTTTCCAAAGGATTTGCTTGGAGGAAATTACAGCAATGCAAGAAGAATGTGGTATGCCACATTTTTTCATGCTGTAACTGCCCACCAACCAACTCTATTCAATACAGAGCCAGCTGTTCTCCTTGTGCCTTTAGCAAAAGCTGGTGGATTACCCAAAAGACAAACAAAACGAAAGAAAAAAGAAAAAAACCAAACTCCCAAACACACACACACAAAAAACCCAGGCATATATGATCAGCCTTTCTACAGAAAAAAAGACCTTTGCACACTATTCTTACTTATTAATGCTAATATCTATAAGTAACTTGCACACACCTTGATTCAGCTAGGGCAAGGCAATTATGATGGAATTGGACAGCTATACTAAAAATGGGAGAAAAGATATGCAATGGGAAAAGTCAAGTTTTACCTTCATATAGGTCAAACACAATTTTACTTAAATAAAAATTTGCATAGTTGTTCTTTAGAGACACGCACAGGAAGTCTGAAATTAGCTGTTTGGACATAGATATCAACGCAGAACAGGCATCAAGGCTCGATCAACAGGCATCATTAGGCATCAAGAAATTGCTCAGGGAATTTAAAATGTGTGGGATTCTTTCCTTCGTTACAACTAATTCCATTTCTTAACATAGCTTATTAAACCTTTTTTTTTTTTTTAATTGAAGTAATAGTCTACAGATAAGGTTCTTCCATGTGGGACATCATTCCAAGGTGTTCTAAGTGAAGTTCTTAGAAACTGAAAAATGTGTTGATCAAGATAAAGACTAGTTAAACATGTATTCAATTTTTTTTAAATTTTGCACTTTAATTTTAAATATTCTTTTGAAGATCTATTTCAAAAAATAAACCACTGAAGTATTTATTGCTTTTGGCTTTATTTTGGTGGAGATTATTCTTAAAAAATTTAAATAAGCTTAATCTAAAATTCCTAAACACTGACTGTATGTTGGAAAAAATATAATTACCTATACCTATTTAAAGTATATCTACTCTATAAAAAGTAAGAATTGTTTAATAAAGAAGTTGTTAAGGGCTTTGTTTTTTCTTACAACTGTGTCTACTATAGCTGCGTCTGCTTTGGTATTGTTTCTCATTTTACTGCATGAAAAAGTAGATGTCACTGTACTTATAAGCATAGCAAATCTTATTTCTTCACACATTCATTACATATGACATTCAATATTTTTCTAATTCAAATAATTCCTATCTTCACATTTTTCTGTAGGTCATCATCAATCCCATCCCATTTATTTTATTTGGCGTAATCCCCACAGGGTTACTGCAAGGAATTGAGAAGATTCAGTATCATTAAAGGTTGCCAACTATGCATAAAAGTAAGTGACCCTTTCTCGCACTATAATCTGCTCAAAGAACTTCCAAAACATTCACTGTAAGTTTTATATAAAAGTCAACAATATTCTTCTCTCGTATGGTGTCTTTTTTCAGGAACTCAACACCTTTTGCTTTAAATGTCGACTGCTTAAGGATAGGGCCTATCTTTAAAACAATTTCTATATTTATTCACGTTGAGCATCCACTTTCTAGTCCACGATTGCACAGAATATTTAGGAATGCATTTAACCTGGTACATTTAGTTTCCAGGAAAGCAAGGTAGCAGATGAAAGAAAGGTAACAGTGGCAGCATACAGCACACCATGTATGATCACTAAGTCTCTCACGGACCGCAGTTTGCGAACCACTGATCTGTTCAACTACAAACACAAGTATTTATAGACTAGCAGATATATTTAGTGTCATAAACATCCCCTTTGGTTGGAAAAATTCAATTACATACACTGTTTAATATTAGGTGGCTGGTTTGTTTTCTTTTTCTTTTATTCTTTCTTAAATTACAAGGCTAATGAGGCATAGAAAATGATTCTAAATTAATTTAGAAAAGGATGTAAGGCTTGCTTTATGGGAAGGTTATTGATTTTAAACAGGAATCTAACTATGTCACATACTAATAACAGCATTAAATGTTTTGTATCAGGGCAAGAAGGCAAGCAACTTGCAGATGATTCACAGATGTAGTATCCACATGCTGTACCTAAAGCTTGAAATACACTATAAGTAGCTCCCACTGTTCCCAGGAAGAAGATATCCTTGTATGTACACAAGCTCATCTTGCAGTTCTAATGTAACTACACTGACTCTAGGGTCAGTGTCATCTCAAACAGTCAGCATTGGGTCTGACCCAAAATGGGTTAGAATTCTGAATTCAGTGCTGTTAGGAGCAGGACACAGAGAAAGGTGAGGATGTTTGTGTTCTTTAGCACACCAAATCCAAGCTGTGTATGGAAAGCATCTCAGCTGAAAGGGATTCCTGCAAAGAGCAGACACTTGGCATGGCACAGATTTTTCTTGGTATCTGAAAAAATATAACTTGCCTTATCAAGGATTACAGGACATGTTGAGTTCTTTATCTAGCCAAGAGCAATGGAGCATCTTTGATTTCTCAGGATCACATGCTGCATTTGTGGTGGGCACATGTATCCTTAGCAGAGAAGTGTACCATGCAATCCATTTTCAAGATTTCTGAAACATTAGTGGGTTGGTGCCAGGGCTCCCCCAATTTTCTGCTTCCAGTTGTACTGGTCTGAGGTAGAACAGAGATCTTAAATCAAAAAATAGAAATCTGTTACTTGGACCACCTAAAATTTCCAGACAAGGCAAACAAAGAAGGTGTTTTCATAGTGACTTCCTAGGGCACGCTGTCTTTCTGGGGCTTATAGTGTGTTTAGTTCTAAACTGCAGCTTCTCTACATCTATTTAACTATGTTACTTTTCCCAACTAATTAAATACTCCTGGTACCAGAAGAGTTTTTCCTTCATGACCTTCCCCATACAGCTGAGGTTTAACAAGCACCTTGTTGGCTTGAACTGCTCTACCATGCTGCTTTTCATCCTCTTACGAAAAGCAAGAGCTCTGCCTTACGAATTCAAGGCTACTAGATGCAAAAGGAGACCATAATGGGTTAAAAAGTTTGCTGCAATCTCATATATATGTTCTTCAGGCTGTTCAAAGCTGTGCTCATTTTCTACCTGCCAAGGTTTTTGCAATTCATACATGTATCTTAATTTCAGAATGCTCATTTATGTTCTCTGGTACCATAGAAACTTGGGAATGGTCATTGGGAGTGTTTTTCATTTTCTATCCTCTTCCAGCTTCAAATACATCTTGGGAAATAAATTACTTGACCTATTGGATTAAAATAAGATAAAAACCCCAGTATTAAGTTCTGTACTAACAAAATTCATGGTAAAATTTCTGTTAAAATTTCAATCCCTTCCTCAGGCAGAGCCTGCAAACTGCTTAACATTTCCTTGCCCTTGAAATGTAAGCCTACTAATTGAAATTTTCCTTTTTGCTCTGTTATTAAAAAGGTCTTTATAGACTTCCTATTGGAAAGATTACTATAGTGGAGATGTTCATTCTCCTACGTACCACAAATCAACAAGATGGTAAACATAAGGAATTAGTTTCCCTCAGTGAATTTTCAAGCAGGCAAATATCCCTACTGTTATATATCCACCAAGTCAGCTCATTCTTTTTGGCAGGAAAAGAAATGAATGATTTTTGTTGACAAAACAGTTTGTTGAGGTCTTGGCTGCAATACTCTAGAACTTCAGCCTCAGCTCTCCTCAGAACTGACCATTCCTTTCAATGGGTACAGCTGAGAGGGACATGCACCCAGACCTCAGCCATGGAAGTTCAACATCCACTATATCAATGCAAGTGCCTCTGTATTTGGCAATTTAAACAACTGTCTCAACTGCAGACAAGGATATGTATTAATCTTGGCACCTTTTTTATGGGGACAATGACCTTCAGGAGAGGTGGGAGGTTAAGTGGACAAGCAGGAGGTGCTAATGCCTTAAGCTGCCTCTGTTTTGGCTCAGCCTGAGAACAGAAGTGAAATGCATCGGTCTGCGTCAGGGAACTTGTACTTCTCTGCTCTTCCTTAACGGCAAACAAGAGTATCTGGCTGAAACCTGAAAAATTTGGCTGAGGAGAGGGACACAAAATTAACCCAAAAGCTCAAACCAGACTTGTGTTCTGTGCAG
Source organism: Falco peregrinus (assembly GCF_023634155.1). Lineage (NCBI taxonomy): Eukaryota > Metazoa > Chordata > Aves > Falconiformes > Falconidae > Falco > Falco peregrinus. Next base: position 40,030,478 of record NC_073723.1, read on the forward strand.
CACAGAATGCACCTACATTTTTAAAAGTAGTATGGGTTGTAAATTCCTGGGATTTGGGGCTCTGGTTCATCCCACATATGTTTTACTCTCAATGCCAAGTAACAGTAGTTAATGAGATACAGACCCTGTAAAGAACGTTTTATTTGAGATAAGTTCTTTTCATCTTGGCTCACTTTAAACCGAAAAAGCCATAACCAACCAACAAACTCCACTCTTAAGAGTGCTTAGCCTAATACACCTGCAATTAGCTTAATGCATTTTACATTTTTACAACTCAGACTTCTTCCCCCTACACCTGAAGCTACTTTTTGCTCTTTGGGGACATTCCAGTGGAAGATTTTTTTTTTTTCAGAGAGTGTTTTGTCATTGATATAATGTATAATGACCTCGTTTTCCAGGCAAGCTTGGCTGTCAACACCAAACCCTTGAAGGGACTAGTCTGTATTCCTGTAATTTATCTAGAAGATTCTGAACTGAAACATATCAGGATAAATCTCCTATTAACACCGCATGCCTTCCTTTGCATTTTCCCCCCTCTTACTGTCATGGCCAAAGTTATTCATATTACTATGACCAAATCTAAATTTCTGCCTTAAACTTATGTCAGACCAAGTTCTGGCACTTGAAAACTGAAGTAAATTAAAACCCACTGTCTCTAAGTGTCCCTAAACTACTCATTAAAATTACATGTTTAATACTAATATAAAGTCACTGAAGCTCAGTCAGTCAGATAAAATGGGAAAAAAGACAGTTAAAAGCAATAATATAGGGTAAAACATTGCAAAACACGAACTGAGACAAGACGCTTAGAAGACATTAAAGCCTCTTTAAAAATGCGAATAATTTTGAATTCGGACATGAAGCCAGGAATATCAGTGTTCTCCCAAAAGGCAAGAAAGGTATTTAGTAAGGATAATACATGCCTATTATGTAGGTAGCATCTACCAGCAAAATCAGAACTAGCAGTAAAAGCTATGCATTGCTTTCACTGTTCATAAGTAAAAAGCCTACTTCCGTTTTTGTGAGGACAAAAGAAGAAACACGGATCAAAAGGTAACAGCCCAGAAACCATACACAACCATCAATGTACAGGATCAGTATCCCACTCAACAGGGTCACTGCATGGCTACCAAACAGTCCAGCAGAAAAGACTGTTTTCAACTTGTCTAGCAGTTGGGAGCAAGGAAGTAGTAAACAGGTGAGGTATTTAGCAATTTGGTGAACAAAATCCTATCAATTTCCAAAATTATAATTTTACCCTTGGAATTACAAAAGCAGGTAAAAGCCAACACTGACTACATCTGTCAGGTGCAGAGAGAGGACAGTGAGCATGTATTAATGTGCAATCGCAGCGTGGTCATCATCTTAATTCTCCGAGTAGTGTCTAGACCTCTACTGAGAGAATTTCACCTCTAATGTAGTCAGTCTGACATTTCCTTGCAAAAGGAATAAATATTATTATCCTGAAGGGCACAGCAAAAGATACTGTCTGCAAGACACTTTGGGATGTGATTCTGAAACAGGTGGTTATCAATAAGGATCATCTTTCTCATCTTAGTCATCAATCTGGAAAAAAGAAACTGTGTAGCTGCAGGAGACACAAAAAGTTCCTGAGATACATGAGGCCACATGGTGGTTGCAGTAAGCAATCTTCAAGCATCTGGACCAGCTCTGAGAGTATGAACTGATCCCACTCAGTGCTCAGTGCTGATACTTAACATATTAGCAGTTAATGAAGAAATGTCTTATTTAACAAAGAAAAAGGGAAATTCAAATCTGCACAACTTTCTGCCAGTGAGGCCTATTTTGGTTAGCAAGCAACTGGTTATTGATGGAAATTGCCACTGTCTCAGACAGGTACAAACAAGGCTGGTGTAGCCTAGCAACCTCATACAAAAACGATTCTTGACGAGAGGATGCTCGCTGCAACATCGCCATAGATGCACGATGAACTGCAAGCAGAGTCGTATCTGTCATTTCTTGGAGGCTCGATCCCCCTCTCCCACCTGAGCCGAATCCCTGTGTTCGGGCAGGTACATACACATCAAAAAATACTCCTCTGTCAGAGAATCAGAGAACTAAATACAGATCAAGACCCAGAAGTCCAGGGGCAAACTTTCCCATGCTAAGGGTAGACAGTGGAAACAGCACTACTCGTACAGGTCTATTGCAGTTGGCTTCCCAGATAAACAGGAAACAAGGAAAATTCATGCAGCACCTTATATACTGCCGACTGGTAACGTATGTCCTTGTTGCCTGGATACCTCTAGTGAATTACCAAGCAAGGGTGCGAGTCTTTTTGCTAGTCAGTATTAAATAAAAAAATCCCAAACTCCTACTCATCAGAGGCAGAAGATTCACATGTAGGCTTCCTGCACCCCTGCCAGCCGAGTGCCAGAGACAAATCGAGCCTTGAGAATTTTAAATCTTGCGTGTTGCCATGCCACGTTATGAACTAGATCTCGCACAATTCATCACCCAAGTTGCAGAAAAATAGTTCAAGAACTCAAAATAATGAATTCTGTCATTTTCAATAGAAGTGTGAAGGGAGAATTATGAATGAACCTTTTAAAAACACGTATGTGGAGGGAGATTGCCCTTCTACAAAATGAAAGCAGCAGGCTTCTATTTAAATGGCCCAATCCTGAAAGCGAGACCTTTCATTTTCAATTAACTTAAATTGACAATTGAGAAAGGTTTGAAAATGTTGTTGGAGCCTTTCAGTTTGATAGATCTCAGCTCTAACATTACACACAGCATTCTGACCTGATTGTTAGGGTGTGCTGTTTTAAAACTGAAAATTTGAAATTAAAAATATTGGATCCAATCAAAGCTGTTGCAAGACATTCAAACACCTTAATCTCTTAGAAATGTCTTTTCTTATCATTATATGTTATATAATGCATCATTCAGTAAAATACATTAAAACCTAAAAGCCAGGCCTTCCCGCAACCTTATGTTACTTATGTTGCAGTGATACTTTAACTGAGAAATTAAATTATATCACAGAACATGTTACTATGTACAACAGGTGACTATTTACCACAGAAATAAAACCTTCCTCTATATTCTAAAGCAGACTACGTTACAAGTCTACATTACCAGAGTAATGTAATTGTCTAATATTATATGCCTTATATAAACCTCACCCATCATAGGCAAATCAAACTAACTTTCAGGCTTAATATTAATTTTTAAACACAGAAATGGAAGACATCTGAACAGCTGAACCACTTCATTAAATAAAAAATGAAAATAAATAAATCAGAGGACATTTCAAAGCTCACAAGCAAGAGACAGAAGTTTGAAATCATTGAGAAGTGAGGCAGAGAGATGTCCACATTGAAAGGGTCCGTCTATCAATTCATAAATGGAGTACCTTGCCCCTGCTACTTGACATGTAAAAGGATGTAGTAAAAGGATGTAAAAGGACAATCTGCTCAGCTCAGAAGCTGTCTTAAATCAGTTGTGAATTATTATTGTTTTGTTATAGACTCAATTACCAAATAAACAAAAACAGACAAAAAGTTGATTTTTTTTTCTATCATGTGGGTTACCACATGACTAGTTTTGAATTTTTTTCAGAAAGCCTCTTTCAATTAATGACCTGTGAAGAAGAATTAGTATTGTTTAAAGTAATGTTTTGTTTCTTGTAGCCAGTGGAAATTGATGTACGCGATCCAGAGTTGCAGGTAACACTGATGATGCGCTGGTCCCCATTTTTCCACCCCAGTCATGAAGAGCTTGGAGAGACAATACCACCAACCTCTTGTAGTACTGGAGTCCACATGCACGTGATATAAATTCTGCCACAAAGTTTGAAACAGGAGCCATGTCAAGCACAACGACCGAGTTCTGTTATTGCACTACTGCAGCTGTTTGGTTAACTCAGTAGGATCAAACAGGATTTGATTCAGAGATTCGGATTTGGCCAAGCAATACTAGGCTATATCTCAAGGAAGGGGAATGGTAAAGTTGTGTTTATACTAGAACGCTTTTGTTAGGGAATTGCCCTAGAGATGATTTAATGATGAGCACAGATTAGCTGTAAACATCACTTGGCCATCCAAGGAACTGGCTATTATAGACAGGCCACAGGAATCCCATTTTCCTTGTACCTCTTAGGCTCTTCCCTCATGGGAGGCAGGACAGAGGTCAGTGGTAGCTCAACGACAGCAGAAGCTTTTCCCAATACACTGCCAAAGAGTAATTACAATAGCTGTACTGGAAATGGAAACTGGACCCCTGGATTGCTCCAGTTTTACACTACTGCTACTGAGTACAAAATTATGAAATAAGAGATGTTCCTCAAGGTATAAGAGATAAACTGATATCTCAGATATATCTGAGATAAGCTGCTGAGAAAGTTATGCTTTGTGCTAAGGAAACACAAAGTTTCTGTTTTGGGAAATGAGTCCAAATGCATGAGCTGCTAAAATCCAAGGTAACACCATGAACAAGATAACAGCATCCTGATCTTGTCCTACACCTGATTTTATTTTTTTTAAAATGGATGTATGAAGTGAATCTTAGGCAGTCTGGTGCGCTTCAGTAAGAGAGAGAGAGACTGGGCGCCAAGTACTGGGCAATGGAAATAGCACTTCTAACATTCTGGTTTTCCTCTCAGTGCTTCAGAGACTGAAGATTAATGAGAAGTATAAACTGAGTTACCACTGAGCATTTTGTCCCTCTTCTCCTTATCATATGACTATAAAAAGGAAAAAGAAGGAAATGACCAAAATAGTGTTTGTAATATTTGAAAATCACCTGCATGTATATAGACGTTTCATATGCCTCCTATGTAAGTTGTAAGAATTTCTGTTCTTATGGAACATGGGGAATTACATAGCACTTTATAGTTTCCTTCAGCACATAAGAGACCTGGGGACTTTGAAAGCTGTGTAGCATAGGGAATCTTATTTGCTAACTCAGTTTTAACAAACTCTGCACCAATTAACAGAGATGTTAAACTACTCTACTGACTTTGTAATGTGGATGAGAAACCACAGGCTCATCAAAGTATGTGCAGCACCATACAGGAAAAGGCCTACACAAAGGAAGGTCCAATTTAACATCGCCAGTTTACTGTGGAATAGCATTCACCATTGTAAATGTGAAAAGTCCCTTTACAATACTGTTATCATTGCAACCTACTGTCTACTTCAGAAAATGTTTGACTGTTATCTCCCATTACAGTGTACAGAAACAGATGTGCGACTCGCAGGTGCGACATCTGAAAGTTGGCTTCCATCAAATATACCCCATAAACCGTGCACCTGCAACACTGTAAAAGCACTGCAAACACTGCTGGATCCGCATGCAAAACTCATCCTTGGCTTGCTTTACCCGTTTCATGTTTGAAGTTCTCTTTTGTAATTGTTTTTTCCCTAAGGGAAGTACATCGTGATTCTCTACCATGGCGCTCAGCACCGGCCAAGCGCTATTACCAGGCGCAGCCCTACCATAACAAACCCATCTGCTGCACAGGTGACCGTAAGGGCGGGCCGGAGAGACAAATAAGGGAGCCAAAACCAACAAGCCTGTTGCAAATCTTCTTAAACCCGCTGCAAAGCTGGGACTGCGAATGCTGGGGAGTCGCAGATGCCAGCACAGCCCCAGGAGCAGCGCGGCCGGCCGCCGGGCAGGGGCGGCCCGCGGGGCGCTGCGGTCTGGGGGGCGCCAGGCTCCGCTGGGGACACACGCACACCCCGCCCCGGCGCGCGGGGCCCTGCCCGCGTAGCGCGTCTCTCCGGTGCGCCCCGGGCGCCGACAGCAGGGACACGTGACCAGGCGCCTTACAAAAATAAATAAGGATCTACTTTAAAAACAATTGTATGAAATGAAGTCTCGCCCCCCACACCGGCTGTTGTCCGTTTCGCCACGAGCCGGGTTATCTCCCCCCGGTGCGCGGGGCTGTGTCACTTGGCGGCCGCCGGCGCCGCCAGCCCCGGGGAACTTACCGGCGGGGCCGCCCCGTCCCTCGGCCTCCGGCGGCGCGGTCGCAGCTCAGGGCGGCGGCATCCCCCGGGCCTCCTGCCTCCCCGCACCCCCCGGCTCCCCGCGGGCGTCCCGGCGCTGGGCTGCGTGACTTGTTGGTGTGGCCGGTACCGTCTCTACCATATGCTGTAGCGGGAAGGAGGAGGAGGAGGAGAGAGTGTGTGGGGAGGTGGGTGGAGGGGGGGAATTAACTTTGCTCAATGGCGACAGGGCAGCAGCCTCAGCCCAAGCATCAGATCGATTTACTAAACAAACTGAAACGTGGGTGGGGATGTTAAACAGTAACCAGCAGCAGCCTCAATGAAAAATGAAAGCTGCTGCCGCCGACAACGACTGGCCCTGTGCGCAGCCCGCGCCCCGCCGGCGGGTGGGCCCGGCGCTCCCGGCCCGGCCCGGCCCCGTTGGGCTGCGCTTGGCGGCAGCCGCGGTGTTGTGGCGGGGCTTGGTGTCCCCCCCAGCCCCGGTGCCCCCCGGCTGGCTCGACGGCAGCGCCCCCGGCCGCCGGGCCACGGAGCGCCCGGTCCCTCGGCTGCAGCACGCCGGGCTACCGCCGCCTCTGCGCTGCGGGCGGGGAAGTAAACCCCCGGCCCGCCCTGCTCTGCCCCCGGGGGAGAGCCCGGCAGCCCCGCAAGGCCGCAGGGAACGGCGACCCCCGGCCGCGGGACCGTCCCCGCTGTCCGCCGACCCGCAGCCCTCCGCTCTCCGCGGTGTTCGGTAGCCACAGATTTGCGGGCGCCCAAACCTCGAGGGTTCCCCACCGAGGGTCGCTCCCTTTGCTCCACTGCAGCTGTCGAGGGGGGTGGGGGGGTGGGACCCCCCCGGGTGGGACCCTCCCCTCTTTTTTGTTGGGCGCCTGGTTATCTAAAGAAACGGGACCAAACATGGGGACCCACTGCAAACTCTGGGCTCCCTGCACTAAACACGTTTCGTCGGCCGCTCCCGGCCCACCGGGAAGGTCGTGACACAAGGAAATATTTATAAAATAATAATTGTCATTGTCCTCCGACACTGAACATTCACAGACTCGAAACAATAATTAACGCCTTGCCTATGATATCACCAGCTCACACCCACAAAGGCATCAGGAAGAAAGGAAATAATTCAAGGCAGTGAAGGTGGTGTCTTGTCACTCCAGGTATCACGGGGGGTGGGGGGGGTGGGGGGGTGGGGGGGGGGCTGGTTCGGGGGGGACGCTCCCTGGCGGCGTGAGAGGAGGATATTTGGCAGAAGTCCCCATCTAGGAATGACGAAAGTCCCCGTGGAAAGGCACTGCCTTGCCGTGGATGCGTGACCGCGCCTGGTTCCCCTAACTGCACACCCGTGTCAGTGATTTAACGGCACTCTCGCAGGAGAGGGGCTACGCGGGCTCTACACAGGAAGGAGATTGGAAAAAAAATATGAAAAATGTTCTCTTCCTCCAGCCTCTGAAAGCGGCCGGTGATTGATGGTTTCCCCAGTGAGGAGATCAGCGAGTTTCCTCTACTTTCTTACCGATGGTACCTCGCCATGCTGTTGTATCTCGTTAAGCTGGCCGATTCCTCATTTCTAGAGTTTGCCCGTGGAAATTCTGCATCCAATTTCTAGGCGCTTTCGATTGTCCTTTGGAGGGAACAAAGGGATTTTTGCTTGACAATTCCCCCACCACCACCACCCCCCCCCCCATTACGAAACATTAATAATCACTGGAAATAATTGCCCAGATAGCCGCAAGGAAAGTGTAAATACATCCAAAGTCCTCCGGTGTTATTTCAAAGGTGGTTTTTAAAAGGCCAATAAAAGTCGCCGAGGAAGACTTTTTCCTGAGGAGTTCTTGCCCATCTCCTGCCGTAGATAAAATACTGCAGGCAAGGGCAGCACTGACAATGAAATAAACGTTACTGCTGCTGGCTACAGCGCGCCTCGGAGCCATCCGCAGGCGCAAACAGCCGGTTTAAAAAGTGACTGTCACTTACATCAGGGTTGTTTCTTACCTCTCTTCTGAGATTCTTAACCATACGCCTTGGGCTAATAACCACTTTTCTTAGATGAATATAGAGGATTGCTAGGAGTTCCTTTGCTGTCTTAATTAAAGTTAACATGCTAAAGCCATGTGGTCATCTGTAGCAACTGTATTTCTACACTTGCATCTGGATGCGGGCCGATTTCACGGGCGGGGGCGGGGGGTGGGGGGAGCGCTCAGGACGTTTTGATTCCAGTCACTTCGGCGTATACAAACGTTCTTATTATTCTTTCTCGGGAAAGGTACTGCTTCGTGCCAAAAGCAAATAGCTTGCAGAATAGTGAATGGAATTACTTTCCTGTGCGGGGAATATTTGCGCGTATTTCTCATCACTTAAGGCCACGTTTGATTTAACCTTAATGTAACTAGTGGTTTTCATTTCGACTTCAGCGTTTCCTTAAATGGTTTTTATGAAGTGGTTGCCTCTTTTAGTTATCAACAACATTTTTGAGGAAGAGTGGGGGGCAGCATAGAGTCCCTTGACGGTCACCTCGCCGCCAGTGCTACCTCTGAAGCAGCATTTTCACGTGTCACCTCCACGATGAAATCATGCGACCGCCCAAAGAGCCGCAGTAGCTGTGAATTGCCCCGGCGCCGGCGGCCGGGAGCCCTTCCCGCTTCCCCCCAGGGTGGGGTCTCCCGCCACCTCCAGTCCTGCCCCAACCTCCCCCCACCCACCCCCCTGTTGAGGATGGAGCACCGAGGCACTCGGGCAGCGGCGGGGACGCTCTTCCCGGGATCCCCGACAGCACCAGCTGGGTCGTCAGGGGCAGGAGATGCCCCTTTCGCTCACCACATCTCTGCCTAACTACATCCCGGGAGGCAAGGCTGGGAGGGGAGGAAATCCACGTAGCCTTTTGCAGCGGAGATAACGAATATTTTCGGGCGTTGACCTCAAGGGGGAAGTCCCAGGCAGTATACTTTCTGTGCCAATTTGGAGAAGCCCCTCTAAGCACTTGGCAGCCTCCGGCTGTGGCCGCAGACACCTGCTAGGTTCAGCCCCCTCGTCCCCGCCGTGCGAGCGAGGTACGCTCCCGCAGGGCGAGTAGCGGCCACCTCCGCGGGCGTCTGCCCTTCCCCGACCTGTTCCCCGCAGTTCGCCTGCCCCTCGCCGGGCAGGCAGTTTATTCGGGGAGAAAACAAGAGGAGCCGCCGGAGCCGGCTCTGCGGGCGGCAGGGCAGGGGCTGGGGCTCGGGGGCGGGCGGCCGCCCGTCGCGGCAACCTGCCCGCTCTCCGCTCGCTTCGTTCCAGTATCATTAACCCGCGGGTGCAGCAACTGTTTGTGTGCCCTCTGTCCCTCCCCTGGGCTGCTTTTTCCCCTGTTACCTATCCATCCCTTGTGAATCATTTATGGGGAACTGGGCACTTCTCGCAGGAGTTTCCCTTGAAAAACTTTCCCATCTTCAGGCAAGCTCCTTTTCTTTGTTAACGCGAATAATTGATAAAGGACCCCAACGTGCCTTCAAAAAGCATCTAAACGGCTGCCCGGTACTATAGTCACTTAGGGTCACGGGGTGCTCCTGGCTTTAAAAGCGTAATACAGGAAACGATCAGGACCAAACCGGTTAAAGGAAATAGCTAGTTTGATGTGGTTACCTGAAACCATAAATGGAGAACGCCGTCTAATTTTACAGATTCTCGTACAGAGCGTTTGAGCTGACTTCTGCAGAGCCCTTCCTCTGCCCTCAACACCTACCCCCCCCCACCCCCCGACCCTCACCCCCCACCCCCAAACAGAGAGCACCTGGTATTCTGGTACTAACTAATGTTTCTGTGTTTTCTTGCCTCGAAAAACAGAGCGAGAGAGAAAGTACATTGTTCAAAAGGAAAAGAAAAGCTGTAAACCTCTTAAAACTCTGAATTGTGAGATTACGCCGGCACCACGGGGCTATGAACCGATTTCAAGGGCTGCATTAGAGACACTTTTCTTTAGAGGTTCCCTGGCTAAACTATTAATTGCCAGGGTTTCATGAAAGATTTGCAGACTTTACAATCATTTATGATCCGTGCAATAAAAACTCGGAGATATGGGCAGACTGGTTCAAGGTGTAACGCAAAGATGTATTAGGTGCCCTTGGCAACTATCTGTGGGTGCTGTTTGTGTTCTCCGAACACGCCCTTCGCTGCAATGAACATTTCTGCAAACCGCGGGTTGGGTTGTTCATTTCCAGAGCTCTGAAGGCTCACACAAAAGAGCTATAGATTTCAGGCAGGGGAATCAAATGATTGGAAACTCATTCTAGTCCCCCGAAGAGTTCAAATGCAAGTGAGATAATTACCCTTGACGAAAAGTAAACTTCGAGGGAAAATATATTATGCCTTGCCCCCTCGTAAATTGAAAGCCCGCGAGAGAGCAGATTTGAGTATTCAGAGCTGCAATGCTCTCCTGACCCCCATCAAGGCGGAGATTACATTATTGTCCGCCACAGCAGAAGGCGGAGAGGAACCCCTCGAATCCAAAGAAAGACACCTCAAAGGGTATTGACGGCCCTCCAATGATATCCTATTTAGCAGGCTCACAAGCGAGCACCCTAGGCATTTTAAAGATTATCCCCCTAAAGATCTTTGAAGATTATGCTAATGACTGCAGATTACAAGAGTTTACTGCGAGAGCGGAGAAACAAAACCAGCCTCGTGGCGGTTGCCCATGGTAATTTTCTGCCTCTCTTTTAAGACGATTCGCTCCCCCCTCCCCCCGGCCGTTCCCCTCATTAGCAGCGGAGGAAGGAGGGGAGGGGAGGCGATGCGAGGGGGGGGCGGGCTCGCTCCTGCTTCTCCTCGCCACCTAACGGGGCGGAGGGGCTGCGGCCGTGCGGAGGCGCCGGGCCGGGCAGCGCCGCAGGTAGCGCGGGCGGCGGCGGCGGGGCGCGGGCGCCGTGAGAGACCCAGCCGTGCCACCTAGCGGCGCCGGGCCGCGCTGCCCGCCGCCTGCGGGACCCCGGCCCCGCCGCCCCCGCCACCCCCGCCGCCTGCGGGACCCCGGCCCCGCCGCCCCCGCCACCCCCGCCGCCTGCGGGACCCCGGCCCCGCCGCCCCCGCCGCCGGGCGCGGGGAGGCCACGGCGCGCAGAGCCGTAGGTGTGCCCGCTGCCCGAGTGGGGCGAGCAGCCGCCCCCGCCGGTAGCCACTGCCTTTGGGTGGGAAAGCGAGCGAGGTGCTGCCTGCGCGTTGCGTTACGCGTGTGGCGTCCCACGTATCGCATGGGGAAAGGAAACGATCATCAGCTGAAAGGTTTCACGCTGCCTGACTGCTTCGTGTACACACGCACACCCCCGCCCCCCCCCACTTGACCCCTTCACCCCACAAATATTCATCACGTAGATAGATTGCTAAATAGCGTCTAAGAGCCACCCTGTTTGTTTCACCTGACCCGTGTCAGTGATCCTATGAACTCCTTCCCCGGCAGAAGCCCGTCCTCCGATCATGCACGGAGGGGGGGGGGGGGGGGGGGGGCACGTCATCATCTGGGACATTGTCATTAACATAACAGTAGTGAATGTGTGGAAGTACAAATCATGTTCACCGTGTTTGGTTTTCTGATTAAAAAATCCTGCCAGGCTAAAGCAGAAATAAGGGCTTGGAAGCACAAATGCAGTTACTCATGTAATGAGAGCAAATATAATGAAAACGATTTCCTAAAATGAGGACAGTAACTGCACATTCACATTCGGAGATACTATTTTGATCTTGTTGCTTAATTCAGGCCAATATTCATGGTATACTTTATGCAAATCGTGATTAATTTCTTTTCCTCCCAAATGACAGTCAGGAGATGCAGGCATGAACAAACGTTGAAATGAAAAATATTTCGTAGTTATTGTAAGTACTTCAGCATGCCATATCTAGAAGCACTGGTCATAGCAGATCAGCAGATCAGGGTCTATATTGCTTGGCCTACACTTGTGGAGGGTATTGTTCTAGCATTATTTGACACCTTTAATGTGATTTAGAATATAGCTCATGCTTATCCATAAAAACAACCAAAAGACCTTATACGCACGGCAATTTCAACATGGATACATATCTGCTAGTCTGCTCTGTCCAATGTGGGCTATTCTGAAATGATTCTTACTCAAGTGGAGACTTCTCCCTCTATGTTTAAGTGTGCAGTGGTCACCTTAGACTGCCTTCCAGGAGATACAGGTCTTGGGAGATACTTGGGAACCGTAGGATAGGTAAGCAGAGGACATTGCTGTTGAAAGAGATTTAAACAGTACCAATAACAGAAAAGAACACAGCAAAACCGAAACAGGCTAGAACAGCGATGAACAGGATGAGCATGAATCCAGTACATAATTTGTACACAAAGTAGTTCCACCTCATTGATTCAGTTAGAGACGATTGAATTCAAAACGTAGGCAGGGCAAAAGAAAATGATCTTTCACTGATAAGTGAGTATAATTCACACTGTGTATACTGATAAGCAGTGTGTATACATTGATACTGGCAGTGTAAACATGGCATATGAAAATGAACTTTTGCTGAGAGTTGGGAATAATTCAATCTCCATGACATTAACTGATGAAAACTTCTGTAATGTTTTCAGCTGGGCTTTGCAGGTAAAAAGCACCCTAGAAGTCTAATAAACCATTTAAACAAATTCCATTTGTCTGGGTTAATAGTGATGGTTAAAACTAAGTGGTCTGTCTGGGCTATTTTTATGTCCATGTAGATATAGAGATGAGATAGCTCAGCTTTGCCTAAATCATAAAGTTTACCAGCTATGTTTATAGCATCGCAGAAGGCATTGTGCTTAGCACTGGCTTTAAAGAATTATAGAATAGCTTTGGAGAACATTTTGGATATTAAATTGATTAAAATAATGTTTTTTTAACTTATTCCATTTGTAGATCACCACCTTTTTTTTTTTTTTTTCCGGTGGGGGTACAGACTCATCACAATACTTGTGTTGTTACCCTTCACATTTTCCTTAATCCACACATACCACAGTGATTCGCAAATCACGAGCAGAAGTGCTGCTTTAAGAAAACACAAGCCAGCTTCTCCCGGCTGGCTTCAGCTGAACTGGTTGCACTTTAACCACCTCAACACAGCTGGCTCAGAAACACATGGCTCAGGTCTTCAGTGCAGAAGGTGGCCTGAGTGCTGGCCACAGCAGCTGAGGCTGAAGGACCTGAGCCAGGTGAGTGCTGAAGAACCGTGCCAGTCCCACCCTTGCTGCAAACACTTCTTCCTACGTTGTCCACCCCCTAGCTGAAGCTGCCAGTTCCTGAGATCTGCCACCAACCATGTCAAAATGATCCAGCTTAACTTAAAAATTATGACAACTTGATCGCTTTTTAATCACATGATTCTAACAGTACTGGACGTGCATGTAGATCAAAAGTGGATTGGCAGCTTGCAGCAGAAGGTGAGTGGCTGTGTTCTGGGTTAACTACAGTGTCAGAGATTTTGAAGGTGTAACTTTGATCATCTGTGAGGGGGACAGCCTCTGTCTACCTTCAGATTCTGAAGTCACCAGATCCAGACAGGGTGGGCCATTTCATATGTACCTCTGCCTTGTATGTGCTCATATAATCACCAAAGTTATTAACCCAGCTGCAGCTGAGATTCTTCTATGTTCCTCATACTCTGTACAGAGCACAGCAACATTCAGAACATATGATTGAACCCGACTATGTTCATATTTATGTTAATAATATAAGCCAATTTTTATTTCTAAGGTAATAAATAGTGGAGAGGAATGGCATTTTAATAAGTTAGTCTTAATACTCTTATTTAGCATAACTTTAGTTCTAAACCACCACATTTACATTTTCAGTAAGAACCATGTGATACAATGCAGTCTCTCTTAAGTCTCACCTAAAGCCCAATTACAGTATGGGCATTCTTATATTCTACATGATAAACCTAAAGTTGTCATTTATTTAAATATTTTACATAAAACTAAAAGCTTAGTAAAGAAAGTGTAAAAGCAAGCATCACTTAAGATTGCTAAGAGACAATATATTTACTTATTAAATCACTTGTAAAATTCAGTCACTAACCCCAGGAAAAATGCCAAGGTCACCATAAAAATAACCACAATCCATAAATCATATCACACTATATAAATTAATACTTGCTAACTTCCAGTGTGTTTCCTTATACTGATTTGTACAAATCAAGCATTTTCTTTCAAGAATGGGAGAGATCAATGCATGGTTTTGCTTGCCTGAGAGTAGGATGTTTTAGTGAAGTACTCAGATTGTTTTTCCTCTAGAAAATTTGTGTGTAGTTTGATAGCATGCTAACATGAGTGAATTTGAGAGTGCCCGCCTTTCCCTGAGAAAAGGAAACAGAAAGACCATTTAAGTGGTGATGACATGCTGGTTAGAAGAAATGGAATGCATCAAAGTCATTACAAAATAGCTGTCCTAAGAGTTATTGGTTTGTGTCTGTAATATAGAAGATGCACACCAAAAGAGGCATGCTGGGAAAGAGCACATGGAAAGGAACTTCTCTCCCCAATGTGGAATACATTGGCTCCTCTGAGAAAGATGTCCTTAGGGAACAACTGCTTCTCTAATGTTTATGCTACCACTATCATGGAACAGCTGAGTTGTCTTTGTAGGATGATCTATATATATTTATATGCGTTTACAGATGTACTACTTCCTCTGCTTTCTCAATAGACTTACTGTGTGATATTTTGCCAATTTTTTAAGCTCTCTGTGTTCTAGTTCCTGATTCATGTATCTAGTGTAATGAGATGTTCCTCATGTTGGGACAAACAGAAGTTCTAGGGAGAAGGCTGCTCACACAATAAAGGAAAGAGGCCTCAGACTCCTAAAAGATAAAACTGCTTTCTCCATGGGTCTAGTGCAGGATTTCAGGTAACTATACAGAACATATATGTAAGCAGACCTATGATATATTTTTCAGGTGCTTGATATGAACCATGTGCACTGCTACCTACTTTTCCAGGATCTGTGTTGCATCTGAACTCTTGGTGAGCACCAGATTCCTCTTCTGTTGCGTTTGAGCCTTGGGGCTGGAGATTTGTACTATTAAGTGAATTTCAGACTTCTCCACTTGAGCATCACTTCCTGACACCCTTCATCATATAATGTTGTATGAAACAGGGAAGGGGATTCAGAAACATGAATCTTAAATGAGCCCTATGACTGAAGAAAAGTTCGGATGAAGCTTCTTGAGAAATCTTGTTCTCCAGAAGTCTCTTATCCTGACTTGTGAATGAACAAAAGTGACCAAACTGAGTTACCAGACTGAATAGGCTGGTAAAAGGAGCTCTTTCAAGGGAAGAACAGCTATTCACACCTTCTGGAGTTACTGTCAGAGTTCAAACAGATAAATTTATACCAATTCAGTTATATTCATCTTTCATCTTATTTTTTTGACACTGAAAAATATGTAGAGTAAAATTTATAGCTGAAATACATTTATGCATCACTCTTGAGGGCCTTAATTACAACAGTTGTGCTAGTCACAGAGGCAGAACATTTCTATATGCACATAGCTATTGGTAAACTCTCTCAGTAGATTAATCCCCTTTCCCTGCTTTTATCCAAAATCCCTAATTATAGTTTTAATGCTTCACAGAAGAAAACTTGGAGAAGAAATTATGCCCTTTCTTGATTTAATTCCTTTGCAATTTTAACAATGTTAGCAATCTGAAGTCCAACTCTCTACAGTAGTTTCGGTGGCTTATATTTTGTGAGACTGTGTAAAATGTAAACTCCATTTTATTTCTCTGTAAATGTCAGGAGAGTATAAATCAATAATAGAGTGGTAACAGTGCAATTAACTCATTTCACCCCTGTACCTTCACATTAGCATCACTGAGAATGGTATTACCCTTTCAGTGACCTCAGTAAAAGCAATAACATCCTTTTCTGCTAAAGTTAATTTTTTTAAGTGAACTTAACGGTCCTGAAAGGTGATAGATTGACAATCCTATAAAGTGAAGTTCCTTATTTGGTCATTGACTATGGCTAGTATGTAATTCCACAAATTATCTCATGATCCAACCCTGTCCCAGAAGGTTAAGAATGGAGTCTGGTACTTCTTCTTTCACCCATTTCATTGAAGGCATCACAACTTAGGTATCAGTTGTCAGGGTAGTTTCTGATGCAGTTGCTGTCAATTAATAAGCAGAGTCAGAATTCCAATTTGTTTTCAACAGGCAACCACACATTACCGTAATCAGTATTGACAGGAGGTAGATGGCCACTGCAAACCCGCCAGTGTAGGCCCCCTATCCTGTTACCAATCCCCCAAGCCATTTCATTTGCAAAATGGCATCAAACAGCAGTTCAAAAGGCATCAGGAAGTACTTGAAACAACTAAGGAAGCTAAATGCAATGTAATAACTTTCTGTCAAGCTGGGAGTAAGATTTTGAAAGCTTTATGCTTGCTGAGGAAAATGGAGGAAATTCAGCAAATGAGCAAGTGGAAGATAATTTCATTACTCTCACAAGTATACTTTCATGTCTGAATTTTACACCATAGCACAATACTAATCAAGTCTGTGTATATTTACCAGAAGTCTGAAAAGGAACAGCACTCAGGGCCTTGCAACTACAAAGATTTTCACCCAGTTATCCCCTCTGCCACGGGTCTCATCCAATGTCTCTATGTCTCTCTCTCCTGTCTACGATGAAAATATGCAAATACTTCCCTATCTCAGAATAGTACAGAGAATTATAGAGACATTATGAACTGTCCTGGTACAGTGGCAATAAAGGAGTCAGATATGGAGCTGAGGTAAGACCAGGATGCACCCTTTAATGGTTGAAGGGTCTGTCTTTCTTTAAATGTGTCTGCAGGGAACCTTTTGAAGAGCAATTAAAATAGCACCTGGCTCTGACTAATCTCTTTATAGGTGTACTTCTGTATTTCCATGTGAACATGGAACTATTCTCATCAAAGTGCAGAGGAGGACAGTAAGAGAACCAGAGCTGCATCTATGGTAGTGATCGGGTGTGTTGCAGGGGTTCTTGTTTGACTGAGAACTTGCCTTCTCTCTGTACTTGAGCTCATACATACACACTCCAGTACAACTATTCAAAACAGTTTTCTTCTTCGTGGCCTGTGATGTCACCATCCCTTGTGCCCCACTTGCAGTGTGGGCTTGAGGAATCCCAGGAGTTTGCATCTGACAAGTGCAAGGAGTTTTGGCAGCACCGGTGAGGCACTTTGGGGTGTTGGTACAGAGATCTTCATTTCATTGCCTTTTAAGTTTAGATGTATGGATATAGGCAGGATTGGCAACTGGCATGAACTTGACTGCCAGTACATGTGTGATGAGTCCTACAGCCATAGCAGACTGCACAAAAAAACCCTCCCCTTTTGCCCTCCATTAGTCAGTGATGTAGTTGCAACCAGCTAAGGGCTTGTCCTCTGCTTTCTGCTCCAAAGAAAGAATTTTGCCATGAACATTGTCCTCTACCTTTACAGTGAAGGTGGGGATTTTGTCTCTCGTTTCAATGTTTTCTGGAAAAAAGGTACAACTGGTGCAGTTTTTAGCAGGAGCAAGTTTAGGCCCTTGGACTGTATCTATATTAAGGGATCTAGGTAAGACAGGAGGCATCAGTCCCTCCTCTTTTCCTGTGGTTTTATCGGAAGGCAACCCAAAAGGTTCTGTTGGAAAAGAGCTACAGTGCTATCTATGCTTTCTATACCATCCCTTATCTAGACACTGAAGTGTCAAGAGCTAGAGGATACATTAGACACACTGCATGTAGTCAGAAATGCTTGTAGTACTCCCATCATATTCAAGTCCTACTATTTTCTTTACAGGAACTGTTCTTTGCAGCTCTCTTACGACTGATTCTGTCTTTTGAAATGTAACAGGAAAAAATTTGGATGATAGGATGACTGGATTTTTTTAAAATGTTGCAAGGACTTAGACATATCTTTTGCTAAATGTGTTGGAGGATGTGTTTCCAACCCCTGAGATAGTTACTAGAAGATTTCCCCTTTGGCTTAGTGTAATATTCTCTTATCTGGGGTAAATCCCGTTACTTAGATTGCAGACTGCTGTTTTGTCAGGTTACACTGATGTTTTTTCCTGTGGAATACCCATCTGGGATTCTTTCAGGATGTTTGCATGTGGCATCTCTTCTTACATTTAAATCCAACCACTCCTCAGTGTGCCATCTCATTAATTGTACACTGGAAAAAGGAAAAAGATAACCCTGTGACCTGTCTATGTGTAGTACTTAGTGAGAACCTAGGGAATTCTGTAATGAATTAAATCACCTCAGATATTTCTTCTACATTCTTGAATAGTCCACCAGATCCCATATGCCTGTAGAAATTGCTATAGGGCTCAGGTGGTCCCTCATTAGCTATAATGTAATTTAATTTTTTCCATTTTTATGCTGGAAGTACCTTCAAGTAAAGCTTGATGGAACAATTCTTGGTGGACATAATTAACAAATGAGGCAGGGGTAGGACAAGAACCCACATTTATGAGTGCAGAAGAGATCCACGTCAGTAGCAGACACGGCGATGTTTACCCAGTGGCAGCAAGCTAGTGAACACAGCTGTCATTGGCAGTACTCCCTGCTGGGACAAAGGTAGTGCTAATTAAAACTCACTATGCACAGAAGGGCCATTCCTAATGAACATGTACTGGTGAGACATTTAGTTGTGTCTCTTGCATCTTCAGATGCATTAAAAGTAGCTTTCATGAGATATTTCTTTTTCTGGGAAGGGTTGTAAATTTTCCTAAAAGATTTGATCAGTACCATTGCTTTCTATGTAGAACTACACAGTGACAGGCAGAGCATACTGAAATACAAAGTGTCTAGTAAAAATATTGTCATTTTGCAAAAAAGATTCAGCCTGAGTTGTCAGGGAGTACTGCGGTGGCAGAAGAAGAGCTTCTCCCTTCTTTCTGGCTAGTCATGGGGATTGGAAGAGATGATATCTGGAGGTCTCTTCCAACCTAATATACTCTATGAGTCTATGATCATTTCTACATTTCTGTGAAGGATGAAAAATATGATAAATCTATAGGAGCACAAATGAGTTCATTTCGTAAGAAATGTAATGTGGCCAAAGCAATGATAAAATTCCTTTTGCCTTCAAGTGAAACAAAATTGCTTTTGTTTGCGGTGAAATGTGATTATTCTTTTTTTACCCACGGAATACATTATAGAACGTACAGGCAAACATTATCATACAATCATAACAATTGTTTATCATAACTCCACCCTGACACGTACTGACAGCCGTAAGCATGCTTTGACTTACGGATCTTCTGTAAATACTTCCTCTGGTTCAGCACCAGGTTATATTGCAGCTGAAGAATCCTATTACATCTGTCTTTATCTTTTTTGCTGTGGGTTTGAATTTGTCCTCAGAGCAAGACCAGACCTGAGACGTGCAGCACGTTCTCAGACCCTACATGTGAGGGTGTGCCTGGTGTGTTTGCGTGGTGGAGAGCTGCCAGGCTGCTTGATATAACCCTCTTGCAGAGCAGTTTGGAGATAGCAGTGGGCTTCGGAGGGCCTGTGCATATAAGAAGGCAAGAAATCTTTATTTGGCTTTGAATAGTAGTTTGGGGTATCAGCATATCAGCTTGTATTATTTACATAACCAAATGGAGTTAGACACTTGACTGCCACCAAAATTCAGTGTATTCACTTTGTGCCTCAGAGAGGATTTGGAAATCTTAGCTGCATGCCCCAGTATCTTTGCTCCGTGTTGATGAGTGTGTGACAAAAGTCTAGATGCCAGGATACAGTTAGCAGGAATAACTGAAGCTGCAAAATGAGCATGTTTACTATTTTTTTCAGTGCTACAGCCAGAATTTCAGGTTTCAGCTTTGCAGAAACAAGGTGCTGCCTGAAAACGTTTTCACTTGTAAATACCTGCGGAAGTCATTGCCAAATGGGAAGTAATCTTTTGTTGTTGATCACTTGCATTTCTCACAGTAAACACTAGATGGCCATGTGGCCTTTTTCTTCTTGCCATGTTAAAACAATTACGAAAAAGCCCCTGTGGTGTTCCTGATGAGTACAAAAAATATGTTAGGAAATTTTTTTAGAAAACGTAGCGCATGTTACACTGATTGCACCAGGGACAGAATTACACAATTGTTTATAGTAACTGATAACTACACCCTATGTTCTGTATAAGGTATAGTAAAAAATAATTTAAAAAACCACCTTTTTATGAAGAAAATAAAAATCTCTGATAAAAGTTCCAAAGTAACCTTTCAAGGTACTTTCTGAAAATATATAGCTTCTGAAAATTCTGAAAATATAGCTTATTTTCATGCAGGAATATTGCTTCATTGTACGGGTGAATGTTCACATATCTATATATTGCTAATCCCTAATTAAGAGGCATTTCATAGTTATAAGTTCATAAGAAGATCTGAATACTATGGATAATTTACATTTCCAAAGCATAGGCATCGTTGAGAACAAAAGTTACATTAAACAAAAGAGTTCAGCATCCTCACACATAGCTCCAGGATATAGTTTGCTTTATCTTTTTTGTAATGCATACCTTTTTTATTGCAACTGTAACTTCTTAAGATTTATTCGTAAAATGTGAATCATTAAAAAGGATTTGATGGAAATGATTATCCTACTCACATTTCTGTAGAAGCATTGAAGTTATTTTTTCATTGAAAAAGCAATATTGTTCCAAAATTCCTGGTAACAAAATAGAAGACTAGTCCTTCTGGGTTTAACTTTTTAAGAGGGCCTTTGAATTCCACAGGTTGAATACAGTTCTTACAGATTCTCTTTTTGTCCTGTGCTTTCAGTATCTCTGACAGAAATGATAGAAATTTTTTGTCATGTGTTTTTGATTCATTTTAGAGTAAGCTTTATGAAAATGGTAGATCCATTGCCTACAGAACTCCTAGCTTGTAAACGCAGAAATGATAAAAAACCCCTTATATATAAATTGGAAATACCCAATAAGTTGTAAAATAACAGTTACTTATAGCATTATGTACCAACATTCTCTTTCTTTCTTACAATAGGTATTCAAAGCAGCAACACACTCCTTATTCACAGAATACCTACTGTGGACTCTGGGATGGCTGATGAATTTCTTTGATGTTCCTTACATCACTGTACATTCCAGAGTTGTTTAATTATATGAATTATTAAGTTCCCTGAAGTTCTCTTCAAAAAGTTATCCCTGCTTAAGCAGAAGATATGTACAACCTTCCATGACTTTTTTGGCTGCAAATTAGTTTAGATAGACCTTTATTGCCAAAGTAAGATAAAATCTGGCATTACTATGTGGGATTAAAACTTATATTTCTTACTTAGGGTAATACTGGATACTTATACTAAATGCCATTAGGATGTAAGATCTTTATGTTCTGCCCAAAGATGAGACACATATTTAAAGCTGTTTTCTGGATTTTAGGCAGATGGCTTGTTCTTCGTTTATGTTAGCCTCGAGTGGCAGATCTTTATTGACCATAAATTTCTGGCACTCTTATAGTGCAGCTGCTTCACGTATAATATTTGGATGGCAGAATGCTCAATAGTATTGAAAGCCAAGGAATTGGATTTGAGTTTAATGCACTGCTTATTACTCTCAAAGAGCTATTTATTTCAGGGGGGATCAACTATGTATGAAGGCTGTTATATCAAACAGATGAGCAGTTCTCTTCTGTAGATAGGACAAATCCTTATTTTAAAATCTTCAGGGTACATACAGTGCTACCCCGGGTAGTTCTCATTACCTTCTAATGCGTAGGTCTGAGCTCTTGTTATTTAGCTTGTTCTCAAAATGCATTTGGCAGCTGTGAGCAGCTTTCAGTCAGATTCCAATGCACTTCAAGCAGGCAACCCTAACCTGGTCCTTGTTCAATGCTGACCCTGCTGACAGCAGGGGGCTGGCCTAGATGGCCACCTAAAGTCTCTTCCAACCTTAATTATCCTCTGATTCAGGAATTTAATTTGCATTCCTGAAAAACATTTTGCAACTTTTTATGACTTCCTATCAGTTTTTGTCTTTTTTAACTGTCTATGATTTTCTTCCTGTTCTGGCGGTTTTAGTGTCCAAACTATGAAGTTGGACTCTAAGCCTACATGCGTGCTGTGGAATAAAACAGGGCTGAAGCATGGAATCAAGCACTGGATCACAACTGTCTTTGCTATTTAATTTTTTGTGAACTCACGGGCACAGCTTAGCACCTCCCAGCTAGAGCTTTGCCTGCTAGCTAACAGATAGATGCCTGGATATTCTTGCACTACTCCTGTGGCTATTCCTAACAGGCCATTCCCAAAAGGTAGGGTAGATGTAGCCATACTGTCCTTGGAGGGGAAGAGGATTTTCCATGGAGATGTGAGCTCACCAATGTGACTTCTCTTCAGGGCTGAGCTTTCCCTGGTCTAATTTGTCTGTTAGGATAGATACATTCTCATGCTCTGAGGATCATAGTGAAATGTCTTCTGACCTCAGAGCAGGTGTCAGATTTGATTGCAAGTGCAAAGTCTTTTGCAGACCTAAACTTGTAGGATATTGTTGGTAGAGTATTGCTGATTGAGTAGTAGTGAGTCATAGGGGAGTCCTTAATTCAGAAATTTTATTTAAGCCTGCAGATATTCTATTGCTGGGCACTTTGTTCAACAGTGTAAGAGATGTGTGGAAATTAAGGATATTTCATAACATAAAAATAAGCTTAACTGGCAGAGATTTCTGCCTGCAAAGGTTGCCGATTGAATGTGATAAATGCAACTTTCAGTAGCTGACTTCAGTAAAGGTGAACTGGGCTAAAACCTTACCAGAGCTACTGTTACTATATCTGGTCTCTGCTTGCTCTGTTGGGACAGCTGTTTCCAAGACTGTTTTGTGTTGGTTGAGGAGGAAGCCGTATAACAAGCTGTAACAAGCTCTATACAGTCAAATATATCGACTGCTGGATGGTAGAATTGACTGCTTGCTTGCTTAGAGGATCATAACTTTTCCAACTTTATGGTCTTTGGGTAGCGTGCCAGAGAGATGAGTTTTTGTAAAGAAATTTGCCAGATCCTTCCTTTTTGTCCAAAGTTCTTAAGGGTCTTTGGAAAGGCACCAGCATGTCCAGCAGTATTCTGTAGGGTAATAACAGCAAGTCCTTGTTTTATCTCCTATACTGGAAAGGGTACTGAAAATATAAAGGATGTCTGACAGTTTGACATGTTTTAATAAGTTGTTTATAGACTTGACTCTGACAGGAATTATTTACTGGAACCTTCGTATTCCTGATATTTATAGGATTTGGATTTACTTGCAGCAGTTTGTGAGTTTCTTGATTTGCAGAATCAATAGGTGGAAGGTTATGCTGACTTTGCAGAGTTGGTGACCTTTGTAATGTCTTGCTACCATGTTTATCAGCAAGTTTTGTTATGGCCAGGTTCCTCTTTGGCTCAGACTCCTCTTTTTGGTGACCCACAGGAAGGAAATGAAACCTAACACCAGCTTTCAGAAGAAATAGGACTCAAAATATGTCTTTTGGAGATATCCTTAAAATGTTCTCAATCTGCATTTTCCACTTACCTAGGAATCAGAATGTGTAAACCGACAGAAATGCCAGCTTTTGACACTGGCTTTGTAGTAAATTGTTGAATAGATTCTCTTCTAAGAACACTCAGGCTGGGCTAGAAGCTAGCTCAGGGGACAGTAGAAAACAGGTCATGCATAGAGCAACACATAAAATAAAGTAAAATTAGAGCACACTTTCCAGGTGTTAACCTAAAATGTTCCTTAGCTGGCATCAAAATAACCAGGTATTGTTTTTCTGGAGAGGCCCATAAATATACTTTTTCTTCAGAATGGGTGATATTTCCATGTTTTGTGTACAGTGGTGGCTTTTCAGTCCTGACATTGTAGTAGGATGGCTTAATAAACTCACAGTGTTGTAGCCATTGATTCCACATGGAATGTCTTGCAGGTGCTCCCTGCATGAAGGTCACAGGTTATAAGAGCAATCATATTTAATTCCATAAAATGGATTACTTGGGCAGATTTCCTGAGCTTGCAATTTGCTTGTTTCACTGCTCGGTGCAGGTGGCACTTGATGGTAGTAGAATGTGTATGCTCATCCTGAAGTAACAGCCATCTACTGCAGCTGAGTTTTCTGAAACACCAGGAAATCAATGTTTCTGTGATCACTGACACCTCACATTTGCATTTTTTCTGCACTTTTTTAGTAACTCACCATATGGTCCATATTCCACTTCAGGATGCATTGTGACATATTTATTATCCTATCCAAGTTGAAAGACTCTGAGAATGTTCCACTATTATCAATTACCTATGTACTAAGCACGTAGCTCAAAATCACTGGGCGCACAGAACATCTTATGGATATTTCTAATAAACATTATACCGCTTCAGTAGTGATGATGCCAGCTGAAAATTCAAAGCTGATAGGTTAAAAACTGAGATAAAACTAAGTAAACACTATCTTCCATATAAAAAATATGAAGGTAAGAATTCCACACTGCTGTGTGAAAGCAGGGAAATAAATCTCTCGCTTCAGAAATCCATTCCTGTTTGTTTTATATTATTCTAGTGCAAGCTGATATAGTACATAATATATACTTTCGGATTGCCTTTTGTGTTTATATGTGGGATTTCACTTTTGCTGTCCAAAAAATGATTTTAAATTATAAATGATCCTGAAGAAATCAAGTTTTACTTAAATAAGAAAAATCATCTGCCTCAGTGTTGCCTGAACTGATGGTGACAGGTTTGAACAAACCAGTGTGGCAATCCCGTACTCATGTGATTATACAATCTGAGAGGATCCAGCCGTAGCTATCAGACTAACATAGAGGCTGGGAAACTTCTTTTTGCTTAATGTGTGTCCAAACTCTTATTTAATGTAATTCTTTATGTTCTGTAAATGTTTGAGGTATGATTTGACTTGGCTTTCCCAGTTAAATATTCAATCTTTCTCAAATTAACTCTCAAACTCGTTCTAATATCTTACTATACTGTCTCCTTTGCTTTATTGAGTCCTATATGTGTGCCTTAAAATGTCAGAAGTAAATAAGATTTTCTTGATGCACTGTCCAAGAGTCGTCTGAGGATATGCATCATGGTGTGCACTGTTGTCCCAGAGAAGTCCCCTGTAGGCAGAGCTGGCAGTCTACTACTAGTTTTTAATTTCACGTTACCAGCTAATTACTATAAACATTGAATGACAGTATGTTGTCATCTTTCATACATCCAGACTATAAAATAGCATAATGAATAAAAAATAATTTTTTCTTCTGTGAGCTGAGGCATATTTTATTATATCAGTATGGAAAATGTCTGTGTCCAGATTGTATTTCCCTGTTCAATGTTTAATATTAAAATTAGTCAGTTAATTTTATGGTCTATTTCTGTTTGTAGTATTCAAATTAAAAAATATATACATTTACTTTTTAGAGGTCATGATGTTTGTCGGTTATAGGCATTTAAAAGCTAGAAACTCCAGCTTTTCCCCAGGAAAAAACAGCAACTTTTTTAGCAATGTCTGTGGCAAACTAAGGTCCAACAGACTGTAATACTATATCAATATAAACTTGTACCTAGCCATTTCTTGTAGGAAGTATCTAGATGCAAAATAAGGAACAAAGCAGCACTGCGAAGGAATATTGGTATGGAATTTACCAGTTATTCAAACATTTGCAATAAAATTTCCATCTCCCTCCTGTCAGACTAAAATAACCCTGGGTTTTGGAGCATGATTTTTAATCTAAATAATTTTCTTGATCCACATACAAAGCGATCTCATGAACAATTCTGTGGGCTTGACTGGTATGACACACTTGAGATGAAGAGTAGGAAAAAGTAGTCAGAGACAAAGGGAATGGAGATGATTTTTAATGTATCCATCTCCTCTAATAACACATACTGGGGTACTTGAACATACTTTGTTCAGGGGCCTTGTAAAATATGCATGGTATTATTTGTTAAGCTGCTTGTGGAGAAAATAATAGTCTTTAAGAAAAAGAACTTGTACTAATAAACATGAGCACTGTTATTCTCAGTCATGGGTACATAGACCATGATGTATCCCCTCTATAACAGACAGAAAACATGGATGTAGGCCGCCTTCTACTGCTTGCAAAGACTCTGGTGTGTCAAAGCAGTTCTTTTAAGTTCACATGGGACGTGTCTGTCTTAGACAATGCTGAGCTGCCTGTTTCCTAGTGGGATCTCCTTAGAGAATGCAAGCTGTTTCAAGAGACAGTTTCCACTGTAACTATAGAGAAGATTTTGACACAAAATCCCTTTACAGTCCCTAAGACATTTGATAGAGAGCATAGGGAGTTTTGGTATTATGGAAGGTGCTATGACTAAGACTGAGAAAATCATGGACTACTGACAGATGGACTAAGAAGACCCTGCATCATACACCTGTCTTATCCACACTATCCACCATGATGGTTTCTAGGAAGTAAGGTTTTCATAACACTTTCTTCTTGAAAGACACTCCCCTAAACTTTTCTACTGTGACCTTCAGCAGCAAAGGGAAACTGTGCTCGTTATTTATACTGAATGTATATTTATAATTTATTATTTATGCCAAATTAAAGACTATTTCTACCAGAATAAACTCTGCCAACACTTTTTGCTATACCTTCAGCTACAAGCATTCTTCTTTGGTATCTCCAGAACCGCAAAATTTCTTCATTAATCATCCATAGGTTGAGACATCCATGACTGAGTCACAATGAAACTGTTCTTCAGAGCAGGGGGAGTACTGGAGTGAAAGGAGTGCAGTAAC
Source organism: Falco peregrinus (assembly GCF_023634155.1). Lineage (NCBI taxonomy): Eukaryota > Metazoa > Chordata > Aves > Falconiformes > Falconidae > Falco > Falco peregrinus. The sequence goes on from NC_073723.1 coordinate 40,057,186, forward strand.
ATCACATTGTATCCTTTGCCTTACTGGTTTTGCTGTTTCCTCCCCAACTATTTATTTTTTCCATCCTTTACCTCTTGGAAAGCATCTACAATTGAAAACATCCCTGAGCCACTTACTTATTCTGAAGTGTGCCCAACAAGAAAATATACAATCTCCGAGTATTTAAATTATGTGTTGGTTTTAAATCTTGTGTGTTTCCTGAATTTATTACAGTAATTTTTATGGATTATGAGTGTACATCAGATTAATGAGAGTGCCAACACAGGATCCTGGAGAATTCAGGCTGGAAAAAACCACAGGACACCTCTAGTCCAGTCTCTAGCTCAAAGCAGGGTCATTTGTAAGATCAGATTAGGGCTTTAACCATTTAGGTCTTGAAAATTCCCAGAGATGGAGACTGCACAACCTTGCTGGGCAACCTGCTTCATAGCTTGACTGTCCATACTGTGAATTTTTTTTTCTTTATGCTTAGTCTGTGGCTTTACTGTTTTAGCTTGTGCTCATTCTCTCTCATGCTCCAGTCATGCACCGCTGGAGAGGGCCTTGTTCCATCTTCCTGTTGATCTCCTTGTATGTGTTGGAAGGCTGCTATTAGGTCCACCTGAAGGGAAGAAATTCTTTTCCTGGGGCATGCTTCGATCACCTAACCATGCTATATGCTGTTGTTGTCAAAGCAAATTACATGGCAACAAAGCTCCGTCATGGGGTAACTGAAACATTTACTGTTGGCCAGGACTGAAGAACTCAGTAAGAAGAATATGCCAGTCTGTCAGCTCTTCAGAAGGGAAAGGACTAAAGACCTATGGATCTGAGGCAGACTGTGAATCCTGCTTTGGAGAAGGAAGAGACTTTTACAGAAAGTCATGGCTGTTTTGAGCATTTCTGAAAATGTCATAATCCTCATAAAAACAAGTTTGAAGTAAGGGAGTGGAAAAGATCTTATATTGCAGAGGATGATCTCTGCATTTTTTCTCATGACATTTGCTTTGCTATCTCTCATATCACTAACTGTCATACTTGGCAGGAATGCATTTATGATGAGTAGCAGAACATGATTGCATTTCTGTTGCCTTGGGTCCTTATATGTTCTTAACTGCCTTTATAGGCCAGTGGGCACTGTTTGAGCCTGTGATATTGCCATACAGTATCCTGATTCTGTAATTATGATCTCAGCTGACTTGTTTTTCCATGCATTGTCTCCTTAGTTTCTCTAAAATGGTCCCTCACCACTGTCTCTGAGCTCCTAGTAGTCAGTATTTTAAAGACGTGTCAGAGGGTGGGTACAGACCGTCACGCTTAATAGTTACCAATGGACCTATCCTTTATGAAAGTGGTCTGGTCCTTTTTCGAAGCTATTTATAATTTTGGCCTCCGCAGCATCCTGTGGTATTGAGTCCCATGGTTTAATTCTTTTGTTTGGAAATGAATTTCTTTGCATGCCTCTTTCTTTTTGCCTCTAAAAGTTGTAGTCATCTTTCATTTTAATGGAACTCTCTAAGAGCTTTCCTCAACTGTCTTTTCCCAGCTGAAGAGTCCTAGTTTACATAATTTCTGTTCAGCCAGTTGAAAGCATTGAGTATGTTTTCTTTCTAGCTTTTCTAGTTCTGCTGAAACCTGTTCACTGTGGATGCTATTCAAGATATTAGTCTAATGCAGACGTAAACAGTGGTATAAGAATATTCTTTGTTACATTTCTGTTTTGAAGGGTTGGTGAAAAGCTCAGTTACACATCTTTCCTGATAAGAGAGCCTTAAAACTCTCATCAGCTGAAGAACATTTAGATATATTTTTCCTTTCCAGTAGTGTTTCAGGTTGATTCATTTGCAAATTGCCTTGATTAATTCTATTATCTCTGCTCAAAGGGACGTTTTTGTGCCTCTCCCAAAACCGGCTTTCAATTACATAAGCCAAACTCTTTAGGTATGATGGATGGTTCCATGGGAATTGGTCAATCTATCCTATTATTTTAAAACCTTCCTTTAAATTTATTTCTACTTCAGTTATTCTAGAAAATTGTTATGGCAGGTTTTTCATGGGATTTTGTCTTTTAATTTCTTTCATGCTAAACAAAATGAATTTCAAGCAAGATCAGTGGTTTTTTTTCATACTGCAAAACAAATCAGCTTTTTGGTAGTTTTACTGTATTTTATTTCAGAAATGCCCAAAGCTACAGATATCTCTTAGAAAGCTGGTAAAACTAAAGCTAAGATAAAAGTTCTTTAGTTTCAGTATGAAGACTCAAACAAATCTTCCGAGCAGCCCAGCCTGCAGTGATCAATGGTAGTTTTTAGACAGATACACCTCTCAAAAGTTGGAGAATTACAATTGAACCTCCCCTAGATGGTTTGCAAAATGTTACACTCTCAGGCACGGGGCTGTTTAAAGCAGAACTTTTATTACCCTCAAAATCTAAAAATAAACAGTACAGACAACCACCATTGCATCTAATCCCACTTGTGAGAGAGCGAACTCTCAATCTGCAGAGGAATGGTAACAAACCCCTCGACCTTCTCAGAAAACTACTTATCTATAAGGACAGGCAATTTTGACCTTGCACTCATTCAAAATTGCTGCAGATGCTCTGTGGCTGTTTTAATTAATGGGCTTACTGGACCTTATCAGGTGAAATGACAAGCAGAACGTAATTCGTTGTGTCTAAAAACTGAAGGTAATTTTACCTCAATTTTTTAGAAAAAGTACATCTAGTTTAATCTAGTATATTTTAAAAAATGTCAACTATTTCATTTGCTCATGTATTAATTTGGGACGTTTGGATACAATTTTCACAGTCCATCAACTAGATCTGAATTTGTTTTACTAAACATTTGCAATCACTCGGTACAATTTCTAGTTGGGAGCAGAAAGGATTATTTAAAATATCCAGTAAAACAAAAGCTCCCATTACTTCAAGGACGGTACAAAAAAGACACTTAAACTGACATTTGACCCCCTTGCACTTAACTAATAAAATTAAAGGCAAAACCACTCCAAATAAACATTGAGTTAAAAATAAGGCTATGTGTGTACTGGAAAAGTAAATTAATGAATGTATTTTAAAAATTTCTAGCACTATGAGGGTAAACAAAGAAAAAACACCAGTAGCTAAGCTCCACACATTTTAAACAAGTCCTCAAGACATTAAGAAAGTGTACTCAGTGTTACAGTTTTTGGTTTATTTTTTCATAGTGTAACTGACCTATAGGGAATTCTCAGGGGATGAAATAGATTCTGCTGCACTTGTTGTTTCTTTTATAATCAGAAAAAAAAGCATTATAAAATGCCATAATTCTGGCCTCAGACTGCTCAGAAGTTTCTGCTCTAATTAAAAAGTGAATGTTCCCAATGTTTTGCCAAATAAAGCTCTTTTATAACAAATAACCTTTTGATGGGGAAACCACACTGTTTGGACACCGAAAACTAATTTTAAGGCTTGTCTTGAGTCTGTGCCATGGTAAATACAGGCTAGAGCTTCTTGCCTTTCCTTTCTTTACTGAGGAATCAAAATAGATGTATTTCAGCAACCAGCTTGGTACAAATATTCTACTGTAAATGTAACTACAGTTTGGAGTGACAAATTCTCTTCCAATGACATTTTTAGAAGGATTACACAAACTTTTACATTAGGGCAATGGTTCTATAGGATAATGTTGCAGCACTTTTTCTATCATTGACATAAATTTGCACTGCTTTTGTTTAACTGCCACAGAAAAGCTCTGACGTTTTTGGCTTTGCTCTTGTGTCTTTTTTTCTTACCATTTTAAAAAAAAAAAAAAGTTTGAGGTTATTCAGGCAAGTTACTTTTGAACTGATTTGCTCAGAAAACTCAGTAACTGTAAGGCATTTTGAAGACAGGCAAAATGTAGATTTTCATAGTTATGGGCTCATTCCCAGTCTTAATAATATTAATTCAACACTCTTTCAAGTAAATGTGGTGTCAGTCCATAAACATAACTGTCTTTACTAGACCACCCCCAGGTAATACACTAAAAGTGAGAGAAGCATCCTAACTCACAAACCTTGGTAAAGTACACTTGTACATAGATATATAGAGATATAGGGCTTTCCTCCCAGTCCCTCAGTCCTTTCCATCAGCTTTGAAGTAGCTGTTAAGGTATGGCCAATCAAGTCTAGGTCCATGTGAGTTAAGATGTATTGGTGCAGCATCTCTCTTGAATATTTTTAGCTTGTATCCTCAAATTCCTTGGTTTGATTTGGCTCAGTCCTGAATACTGAACTCCTGTTAGCAAATTAGCAGAATACAAAGTTATCTTTACAAGGTGCTGAGGGTCTCCTTGTGGTCACTGTAAGCCAGGAACTGACATCGCATTATGGCATCACTAAAAGAAACTTAGCAGCTTGCAAATCTTCCTCTTGAGTTAATAAAAGTGATGTGCAGCTAGGTCACTAATACACATACCACCGACATCAGCCAGGTAAACCCAGGTCTGGGGATTGTCAGCAACCCAAGGTGTTTATCACCTTCTGTAGGGCTCTTTTCATGTGTCAGTGGAGATGTCAGTGGTCCTTGCAAGCATGTAATGTTGTTGCCAGAAACCAGAAAGTGGTAGGCAACATCACAAGTGATGTTGATTTGCCAGCCTGGTAGATGCATAGTAAAAAGAGAAGAGGTTGAAGTAGCAAATATTTTTATATCCACACATATTTATACGCTACTGTATTTCACAGGGTATATTAAAAGTTAAACTTCTGATGTTTTATTACCATGACCAGACAAGAACTGCAAACAGCACAGAACTGCAGGTAATCCATTTTTATGACAAGTTTTCAGTGTGAATGAGGAATAGCAAGCATAAGCCATTCTCATTACTGTATTCTCGATGTCCTCCATAGATGTCACATCCAGGGCAATCTGTGCAGTTATTTTTTTAAAAGAATTATATTTTATATTAGTAGACGTTCTTGGGCAGACTAGTTATCTGTGCTGGCCACTTCCAAAACCAAATGTAAATTACACTTCCTCAGACAGTTCAAGAAATGCATGTCAACAATGAATAATAGTTACGAGTATTTATGAAACATCTAAATGCTTCAGAAAAATTAAAGTCATTCTGTAAATTCTGTTTTTTCAGATTCTATTTTGATGTGTATGCAAATTAGTATACAGTAAGGCTGTTATAATGCATGTTTTTTTAATGAATTGCAGAATATACATATAAGCCATAATTAGAGCTCTTGGGAACAGCATTACCTAAATCTAATTTGCTGACATGCCATCGTAAGGTCAAGTAAGTCTTTAAAGAAAAGAACTCTAGTAACCTGAGATCAGAGACTTCTAGATTTTTCTCCAGCTTTGTATCACTGCATATTCATGCACATATTCAGCAGAAAAGCTAACCCTTTTTGATAATAATTCACAAGGCTCTAAGCCCTGCTGCTACCGTTGGCTGAAACCACTAAGCAGTACATTATAAACTAATATGCATTTATTATACTCTGACCCTGATTTTATCTTTGTCTTTGTCCTTCATAGAAAAATTATTTTGAGGATTCCAGCAAGATAAAGAAAAGGAATCCTATAAACTATTAGGTTTTCTTGGTGATTGCATGTCTTTACTGCCACTTGTGTATAAAATTACTCATATAGGTCAATTAATTTATCAATAACTTCCTCACTTCCTTTAGCTGCAATTGCTGTTTATTTGAGTTCCTGTGTTACTTTTATAACAATAAGATACTGGTACCTATCACCTTACAGATGGCTGTTCTGTACAGTGGCAATGTTTTGGCAGAAATTAATTTTCCTCTGTATTACAAGATCTTTAACTTCAGAAAACAAAGCGGTGAATATATATATATATATATTTTAATTATTTCCTGTGTTTTTTCCCTAACAAGTCTCTTGGTAAAGTCTTGGAAGTTCTTGTTCAGAGAACATTAAGGAGTCTAGGTCAGAAGTCCGAAAAACATATGGAATTTTCCATAAACAATACCATAGAGGTTTGTAGTTCAATTTAGGAGTTGAAAATTGAGCTCAGAGGTACAGATTTCAATTATATAGATATACTTCATGTTAAAATACCAGTCTCACAACTCATAATTATGTTGAAAATATGCTGAGGTGGGTAACATCTAAAAATATGATAATAATAAAATTTTATGATTTGGGATTAGGAATGATTCCAGACTATGACAGTGAAGAAAAGTAATGGATCCTTATGTCTCTACTAAGGACCCATTCTTAGCAGGAGGGTTTTTTTGATCCTAATATTACATAGCACAATGGGTTTATTCTGATTTTTCTGGAATATGCTGAGTAAATATTTGACATTCACAGCTCTTTTGAACATGGCATTTGTGGACAGATTTGAACATCAGCTTCATGGTTTTCTTCTCAATAATTTTTATTTATTTTAGAAGCTCCAGGTGAGGTTAAATTCTACTCTGCTTGGCACTGCACAGACAAATAGCAAGATAGACTGCCTTCGTCAAGGAACCTGCAATTTGAGTAGCAGAGAGAGAAAGGAGGCAAAAATAATCTAGCCTTTTTTTACTGAAGAGAAAATTATGACAGAAGTCCATGACAGTGATAACTTCTTGATTTGGTGCTCATAAGTTACATTCCAGCCATGATGAAAGGTATCTCCATTTTTAAAATTGTAGACAAACACTTGACTTTCTTGAATTATAAAAACCATTTCAAATACGTGAGTTATTAGCTCATGTAATATTCTTAAAGCTAGCAATATGAGGAACTCATATTTCCCTTACATTTATAAAGACACAAAGAAGAGTCTTGTTACTTTAACATGATTGTATTTTTAAAGAAAGTCTGTCTTAGAAAAAAGAATTCACTGTAAGTAGAGATTTATTTTGTTTTAAGTTACAAAATAGTTGCTGCTTTCTGGATTTATTTTTTTGTAAACTCTCTTGATAAAATCTTTTATTTTTGGTAATATCTTGTAATTCCTGAGATTCCTTTTGCTTGGACAGACTTCATTATTGTTTTTACATTGTAAAGCATGAAAAAAATGCTCTATTGAAGTAACCTTGAGAGAAAGACTGTGATAAGAACCAGTTTTGTGAAGCACTTAGTTTATATAGAACTGTCCTTCTCACTGAATATCTGGGAAAAAAATAGATATTGTATGCAAAATGTACAGCTACATGTTGAGTCATTAAATTTCCAGCTAAACTCTACCTTACCTTTCCCTTTGATCTTCATCTCCATATTTGTCTCCTCCTTTTATGCAAACCACTTTCCTATAAATCATTTTCGCTGCATTAGATGGCCACCTTCTCCCCTTGAGAGGCAGTCTAGTAGCTCCCTGTCCTTGTACACGGAGTTCAGACCAACACACTCATGCTTTCATCCCTCCTTTCTGCTACTCCCCTTTTTTATGAATTGTGTTCTGTTGTCTACCCCTTAGCCCTCTCATTTTTAGCTTGGCTTGTGCTGCTTCCTACTAATCAGAGGTCATTTTTCCTTTTAGGAGTTGTTCAACCTCCTACAACATCAGTTTTAAAGATGTCTATGTAATTTGAGGACAGACAGACTGGGAGGTTGGCTGGTCCAATCTGTGCATAACAGCTGAAATAATTTTACCCCCTTACCCCCATTTTGGGTTCTTGAGTTGGATGTCAGAAGTCTTTGGGTATTCAGTGGTTTGATGAAACCAGCCAACACAACCTTCACAAAGGATACTCTCAGGAATTTCTGCATAATTTGTTTTTATGTCCAGCAAAAAAGGGATCTGCAGGGACTGCTGTGGAGGAGCCCAAGTGACCAGGGCCAGGAGCAGGGGGAAGCAGTGCCATACAGTTTTGCATGTTTTCCTGTTTTCTTTAAAAACGGCAACCATGGACACTTGCTGTCCTTTCAAGTTGTAACACATCACAGGCTCCTTCTGCTCCATCTACACTTGGACAATTCAGTCAGAAGGTGATTGGTCATTAGCTTATCTGCAACCCCCTTATCTCTGAAACAGGTAAAACTCCAGGGAAAAGTCCGAGTCAGTCACTGTAATGTGGATGTTTTCTAGACGGGTATTCAGCATATTAATATATAAAATTGTAATTTTTCATAATTTCAGTTGATGTGTGATATCACTAGTAAGAAAGATCTGCTGCATGTGTATGACTGTTCCAACCATTGATCTGGCTTTTGGGCTCAATCCAAAATCCATTGGATGAACTTAACATTCATAATCAGATCCTGACATTGGAATTTATTGGGAACATTTATAAGCAGAGGTATACAGTTCTGGATATAAATAGAAAAAATGATTGCAGCTTAGAAGTGTTTAGTAAACCATTCTGAATAATTTTCTCTCCTGACTTCTTCACATCTAAATCTATAAATTTAGAGCAAAACCAAGAGTATGCTTCGCACCATAATTATTGCATTATGGGTCTAAGGACAACACACTTGAAAAGCCTTGTGAAAAGTACTCTGAAAAATGAATGGAATATTTTTCATTGCCTTCATCAACAAACTTCACATAAGTTCCAGGATCAGGCTCATCCCTCACATATTTCCGAGTGAGCCCAGGCTAACTTATTTGAGTGTTTTATTTAGTACTTCACATCTTCTGGTATAAAATGTGTGCCTTCCTCGAGGTGTAGAAATATTTCTCAGACTATGTTTAAAATCTATAATACATATACACATACATACATGAAAGCTAAAATATATACAAATAGCTAGCTGTATAAAAAATCCTTTCATGATGAAGGAACTGTTTGTATGTGGATGGGAAGTGTTACCTGAAAACATGTCTGGTCCATGCTTTCCTCAGAAATACTTCTGACAGACTTGATTTTATTAGATCAGTCATTGTGAAACTAGCTGAAATGCTGAGATGGTAATGGTCATTGGTAGCTCCAGGCTTTCTATAATTATCACTGTCTTCTGAAGCAGTAACATAAAATATTCAGAAAGAGGTATTTAACATGCTGTTTCACTGACCCAACAATATTTGAAAAGCAAAAGTAAACCTGTTACTTGCCTTGACAGTCCCCATCTCTTTATTCTTAAAGTATTTACCCAATACTGATTTAAGTGCAGGAGTTCTGTACAAATGAACGTACCAACGGGAGCTATCATTAGCTGCCCACAAACAGCACAAACGCTGTTGCAGCTGATAGGAAGGCTGACAAAATCCTTGGCCAAACAAAGTGGTGTTTGAGTTTTCCCCTGCTTTTACTGTAGGCCATTTACAATCTTCTAGCAGATGTTACCATCGACATGGAAAGTCTCCCAACACATACCCCACAGTGTGGATTGTCTGGCTGCCAGGGCAGGGTGGGCTTTACTGTGTGGCAGATTTATGGCTGGTATGGAGGGGCAGAGGAAACGAGCAGTCTCCCTTTCAAAAGGAAAGCAAGAACACTTAATGACCAGCCTTTCCTTAGGTATTATCTGGCTCCAGCAATGATATGTGGAATATTTTTCAGGGCAAACTTTTAATAGTATAGATTGTATCTGTGGTGAGTTTACTGTAGCTGGATGCCAGGCACCCACCAATCCGCTCTATCACCCCTCCCTAGCAGAACAGGGCAGGAGAAAATAAGATGAATAAAAGTTATCTTGATAAAAGCAGTTTAATGAAGCAACAGCATAAGTCGCTCATGGGGAAGAAAAGGAAAACATAAGATGTTATTCTCTACTTCCCATCAGCAGGTGACGTTTGGCCACTTCAACAAAAGCAGGGCGTCAGCACACGTAGCAGCTGCTCTGGAAGGTAAACGTCATAAATAATGAATGCCTCCCCTTCCTTTTCCTTTCTCTTAGCTTTTATATCTGAGCAGACGTCATATGGTATGGAAAATCCTGTTGGTTAGTCTGGGTCAGCTGTCCTGGCTATATGTCCTCCCAAACTTGCTCACCCCTAACCTACTGGTGAGGGGTGGGGAAGGTTGGAGGGCCAGCCTTGATGCTGTGTGAGTGCTGCTCAGCAGTAGCCAGAACACTGGTGTGTGTGTTATCACCACCTTTCTAGCTACCAATACAAAGCATAGCACTGTGAGGGCTGCTATGGAGCTCAGCCAGACTGAATAGAACTATCATATATTAATACTGAATTAGGGAAAATAATTAATATTTTTCAACATTTATGTACACATAGAGAGTTTGGGTTCTGAAGAGGAAAAAGATGTCTCAGTATTGAAAAAAAACACCATGTGCTATAAAACACAACATAAAATTAGGCTTAAGTTTTCCAAAAACTTATGGATGTATTCAACTGCCTTGAACAGATGGAGGCAGTCAAAGGGTGCAAAAGAATCAAGAAGAAAGAATTTTACTATTATTATAATGATACAATTGTCGCCATTTTAACCCTAAGCTCTGAATTACCTGTGTTTAGAACTCATTTACATCCTTTTCAATGACCTAATTTACCTTCAAGTGTGAGGAGCAATCCATGTGAGATTTTTCTGGAACGCTTTGAAGTCCCAGTTTGAAAGTGCCTCTTTTGCCAGTTATCTGAGGTGAGAATCAGGTCAGCTGTATTGTTTAAACAAGTTTAGTTTGAAAAAGAAATTTGGTTAAACAAAACAAAAAAAAAACCCAAATATTTTAACCATTTTAAATACAAATATTTCTGAGAAACTGTCCTCATTCAAGAAAAAAGTACCTTGTGTCTCTGATACTTGCCACATAATCTTAGAAAGGACATCATTAGATCATGCCTGGCAAAACACAGCTTATTATTCTTATTACAAATTATTTTCTAGGTGCCAGCATTGTGCTGCTTCACAGAATCAGGAAGAGATGGAGACATAACTCCTGCCATGAGGATTTTGTAGTCTAAATATACAGATCAGATATATCCATCCAAAAAGGCATAGGAAGACCTATGGGAGAGATCTACAGAAGCACGTTGCTGTGTTTTCATTTGGGTAGATAACAACATCTTCGTTCAAATTAATTATCATTAGCGGACAGAATAAGATAATGAAAAAAAAGTTATTTTAATTAACATAAATAGCACATGGATCTGATTCCAGAACAAATAGGTACACAGAAGTTATGCAAAAGTATGCAAAAGATGCTGAGACAGGCTACAATGGGATGACAAAGAAGGACAAGTTGAAGGCCAAGGACAGAAGTTCAGGCTTGATGTGAAAGACAAAAAAGCCAAGTAAGAGAATCAAAGAGAAGAGTGTTAGATATCTTGTGCAAATAAAAGAACTACGTAGACCGATACACAACAATATAAACTAAATGCTAGCAAAACTTCCAATATGTTTTGAATGGCAGTTGAAAATACCAACTTATCTAAGGAAGCATGGCAGCAGAATAGCATTTAGTTGTGGGTATGTTAGTAGGTGAAATGTGTTTTCAACAAACTAGGAATATATTTGCAGAATGTATCTGGGGAAACACACCAGGAATTCCAATTTCCAACCACAATCTTGCTTAAACAACATAAAAAAAAGGGAATACATTTTCTTTGTTTCTTTTATTTCCTCTTATGGACTTCCATTACATAAAGTATCACTGGTCTGTGATGTCTTCTGCCCCCAGATGCCTTGAAGAGTTGTGGCTTAATCTAGTTTAAATTCATTTCTCACTTTGGTACATGATAAAAGCTACTCTTCCAATTAAAAAATCTGTTCCACTGACTTATACTAATGACTAATTAGCTATTACCAGATATCTCAGGCTTAAATAATTAATGTAGTCTTTGAAAGACTATGGGTGAATGGTCAAATAAAGCAAATTAAATTAAGACAATGATCAATAACTCTTACTGTTATAAACTATATATGGCTAGATTCTATAACAACTGTTGTGTATCAGATTTCTGTGGTATAACTAAAGCATCTGTTTTAGAAAACAGAATATTCCCTGGCTATTAATAAATCTGGGGCCACTTTAATTGTTTTTGAATGTCAGTATTGTGTTACCCAATGCCTGCTGTGTTACATTCAATTCATTCTTAGGCACAAGATCACAAAAACAATTTCTCTGAAACCCACAGGGAAACTGGATGTTCAGGTTGAACCTTTGTCCTGAAACTATAATGTTCTCATCTTTAAAATTCAATCCCCAGGAAAAAAAAAAAAAAAAAAAAAAGAGTAGCCTAAAGTGAAATAACAAATCTCTCAGTGGTCACTTGGGGCCACGTAGAGTAACACCACCATACATATTCCTAAGGGTGATCTTAAGAGCCTTTTGCCAAATTTAAAGTCCAAAACAGCTCACCTTCAGTCTCTCAATTCCTTTGTCAGGGCTCTGATTTGTCAAAGGACTAAATCTAAGAATATATCTCAATTGGATGAAGACATAAATTTTAAATGTAATAAAGGGTGACATTAATTTTAAAATTCTACAGTTCTATCCATACATAAGATTTGTAACCCCAGTTTTAGAGGTACTTTCTAGTTCTTGGATGACTTCAACTGCAGGACATCCTTAAATTCTCAGACTAAGGAAATTATCTCAGTCATATTCGGATGAAACAGGCATGTTTTCTGGGCTAAGCAACATCAAAGGAGTTATACCAAGTTTGCTGTATTTTTTGTACAAGCATCACAGCCTCACTTTGCATATTTTGCATGTATGTTTAAATGCATGCATGCATGTATTTGAAATGTCTGTATTCTCTCAAAAAGTTTTGAAATAGTTAGCTCTGAGGAACCATTTCATCAATAGTTTACTCCTCCTGTTTCTGGAGACAGGATGCTTCTCTTTGTTGCCATAAACCACATTCCTTGATGTCATCTGTGGTCACTGATCATAGATGCTACTTAAAAAGCTGCATGTAGCTGTGGCTTGTACCAAGATATATAATGATGTTTATTAACTGCTGGTAAAACCATTTATATTGGTCCATCAGTTCTAGCTGGCTTTTGACTGTCCACATATCTGAAATTTCCTGAAGAACAATATTAAGTTTGTTGCCTACTGTGGAGGAAAATGTGAAAATATACAAAGATACTGGCGAAAGGTGGAATTGTAAATGACAGGAGAAAAGATCACATGGGTCAGTTGTATTTATGACTTGCATTTTGTCAGCTAAGGGCAAGGATTCCTCTGAATGACTCTCAGAAGTATGTCTGCAAGAGTATAGAGTATTATATGATGATTTTGAAGCCTATGGAGTACTCATACAAAAAACACTGTAGTGTTTCTGTTGTCATAGCTATTTTAATCAGTAAAATTAAAACTTGGTCTGTCCAACTGATGTTTACAGATTGTGTTCTCTTTAGGACTGACCATTGCCATACACCATTTATTTGAAAGGGTTTTTTTACATATGGTGAACATCTGTACTCCTACACAGTTTAACCTTCTTTAAACAGGAGAAACAGAGGTATTGTGGGGGTGTATGGCACCGTGTTATCAGTTGAAACTGTAATTGAACAAAAGTTCCTATAATTTAATTCCCTTCTACACATTATTTGGAGAGAATGGTGCCAATGCTTTGGAGCATGACTGGAGTCCTTAAAAGACCTGTAGATTGACTGAAAAACAATGCACAAGCTGTGCAAGTAAAATATTTGCAGAATTAAAGGTGCGGTAGTCCTAATGTGTAACATTTTCCAGTTGACTCTAACTATTACAGAGGCCTTACCGATTTTAATGGGCACAAACTGAGACCCAGGCTTTGGAAACTCTTGTTTTACATACAGTTATTCCATTTACTTGAAAAAAATGCAGTCACTTTACATTGCTAGTGTATTATATGTATCAATCAGTGCTAATACCACAATATACACGTTAAACATGCTCAGTCTCTAACTGTGTTGTGACGACGGAATAACCCTGATAAAAGTGTTCTGTTATTTCCATTCACCTTTTGAACGAAAATCTTTCATGCTTGTACTCAACCTGAAAGTGGAAGTTCTCAAAAAAATATATTTTCTGTTGTATCATCAGTTAATTAATAAGAATAGTACTATGCAGTTATGTACTTTAAAACATGTTTTAATGCAGACAGGTTAGAAGACAGCATTAAGACTGACCAAGTATTCAGACTAAATTCCTGTTCTCTCAGCTACTGTATGCTCATTTGGATAAGCTGCAACATTGTATTGATTTGCTGCTATTAAAGCCACTGGCAACATTGTTATTGACATTTAAGGTGGGTACAACTGAAAAATCTGAATATTTACTACATCTTGTGAAAAGTATCCTAACTGAAATAAAAAATTCCTTCACAATGTGCAAGTATGGGAATAGCTCACCACTGAAATTCTATGCAAAATATTTCTGTATATTTCTTACAGAGGAAAATCATAATTTAAAATATTTACTCAACCAGATTACTTTGTTTCTGTCATAGATAATAAGTTCTGTCCTATGCATCTTAAAGAGACATACTAGGGACTACATTAGGAAATACTTTAGGAATATGTTAGGTGAATAAAAATTTTGGGTTTTGGCTACCTAATTTTACCAGGAAAGTTTTGGTGTCCAAGGGTGCATAGAATTCTATAGTTTCAAGGTGAATATTTATTTTCCTCTGATGTACTGGCCTTTAAAATCTCTCACAATATTACAGGGCAACCTAAAAATGTAAACATTGGGTTTATTACATTCAGAGTACATACACCTTGTGAGTTTTATGCTAAGAGTAAATACTTAACATCTATGATGTTATTAGAATATCATCTATTAAAGGTATTTTATTGATCTTGACTTAGCATTATCCAAAAATATTAATTCTTGGTTATGTTTTAAACATTTTTTTCAATATTTATAGTTTGCCTTATCTCAAAACAAGAGATACAGAAAAATTGCATCAGTTGGAAAAGATATGATTATGGCTACTGAGGAAAACCAGCAAGCAAACAAGTTCTGATTTCATACCACTGCTATAGAAGAGGTAGATTTAGCCATTTTTCCTTGAACAGAAATAATGTTAATGCATATTGTCCATAATATTTTAATCACACTCTTTTCTTGCAAATGCAGATGTGACTGCTTCTCTTCAAATACGAGTGGTCCCCCAGAAGGCAATAGGGTTATTCAACTGCTGAAGTGCCTGTGTATTTACAGGACTGGAGCCTAAATTTTCACACAAAAATCTCCTTCTGTATTGGTGAAAGGCACAATAGAACACACAGTGAAATTGAATGAAGCATGATGTTGTTTCAGAGTAAACCACAAAGTCTTTAAGATCATATGTAAGTCACTGCATATTCAGGTGCATCAAAGGGACAATGCTGTAATGCATTAATTCTCTTCACTCTACTGCCATCAGGCACAAACATATATTTTCTCCTATAGTTTGTGTTAAATTTACCCACCATCCTCATACTTGTAGAGGAGAGCTTGACCAGAAAATCTATTTATATGTTTATCCATTAAAAAGAAACAAACCAACCCCCAAGCTTTCCTTTGACCAAGGAAACAAAAACATACACAGTTGTCTAGTGACACAACGGCACAATCTTCAGCTCATGTAATTGAAAAGGGGGTGGACATGAAGACCTTGTAGGTGCCTGGGATATATTATCTTCGAGACATTTTTGATAATGTAATTGGGACCAGCGCTGTGCATTTGAAAAAGCAAAATAAATTACTCTTTGTTAGTTGTTTTCATGACTACCAGGGACCAATCATTTCTAGTGGGGATGGTTTTTACTACCCAGAGAAAGTAGGAATTGCATTAGAGTCTTTAAAATTATCCTCAATTTCCCTTCAATTTGGTGACAGAATTTTAACAAGTTGCTTCTAGGAACCCTTGAGAGCTTCCCTCAGCATCTCATTCTGTTAAAACCTTAGATATATGCCTGCAAGTACAACTGAATTTAAAATACAGTTATAAGCATTTTAAAATTGGCCTTGGTACGTCACCACTATTAAAATTTCTATTAGTTTTTTATTATATGTAATTCCCCTGTAGCACTATGGCTTTGCATAATAACAAATCTCCTCCTCTCTATTATATGTTGTATGGGATAAAGTTGAGAACAGTAATGTAATGTAAAACTCTCTGTTCAGTTGGTTGCAACTTTCTCAAAAGTTTTCTTTTTTATTTGTTGCTGTTGTTGGTTTTACTTAAATTTTCACCCTGTTCTGTATCATATTTAATAGACGCATTTTTGTAAACCATCCTAGCTTTAATGTCCTGGATAACATACCTCTGTGAATGTTGCAGCTACTTGTTTTCATCCAGCTCCAAAGCATGGGGTTATCCAGCAGTATATAAATTCTTCCTCTCCCAGTCTGCTGTCTTTCATGACTTTCAGGTAAAAAATGGCTTAATTCAAGCTCCAAATAGGCCATAACCTCCCTAGTTTAGTCTCCTAAACCAAAGAATTTCCATCATTTTCTATTTCAGAGGGAAATGAGGCAAATGCCTGTGTCAGGGAAATTCGTTGTAGGTAGCAGTATGTTTATGGTCTTCTGTAGAAATCTGCAGAGGTCCATGTTCCTGAGCTGTGAGTTTTGCTAGTTAAGTATTTCTCATTTTTGCTCAGACTAGTGTAAGAACAAATTTCCACATAATAATTTTTACAGTTATGAACTAGCAACAAAAATCTCTAATGCTTTCTTTCAGTTTAGTGCAGGAACAGCACTCATGTTTAGTTTATGAAGGCTGAATTATTGTAGCAAACCCCTCGCATTTCTTTATAATACTAATAAATATGTGGGAGTCTACTATGGAAGGAATATCATGCTGGCTCTGATGGGGTTAAATACAGTTAGCGGGAAGAGAGGGTCCACAGCATAGGTTGGTATATAATTAGAGTAGAAAAATACCCAAGGAAAGGAGGTTGTAGAGACAAAAGTTATGTACTGAGCAGAGGTCCTCGATGAATGTTTCAAGTCTTGTAAAAGAAAATAAAGCTCACTGTTATGCTGGAAAATAAAATGCGGGTTTATGATGTTGGCATAATAATATTCCTGAGGGTAAAAGAATTTCAGATTCTAGTAAATTGTGAAGTTGAAGGGAAAAAAAATATATTTTCAAAGCACACAGGTTTCAGTATCATTAAAAATACAATATTTGTAAAGCAGATATAAATGATTGGGTATGTGAGTGGATCAAAAAGGAGCTAACAAAGCAATAATAGTTTGGCTGGAGGATTTGAAGGATGAAGAGAGAGTTCTTACTAAACCTTGAAAGAAAAAAAAAGGAAGTCAAGTGTAAAGGAAATCAGATATTATTTTTTCCTGATCCCTTGCCAAACACCCCATTGAAGAGGCAGACCTTTATTCCAGTAAAGAAAGTTCTCTTGCCAAAAATGTGGATATGGCTACTTTGTTCCCAGGCAAGCTGAGGATGAATTATGAAAATAAAACTTATATCTACTGGGACCCTCAGTTGTCTGAAGATCTGTTGCAACATGTTGAAAGTGACTTAATTCAGGAAGATCTGGATTCTAGCTCAGGCTCAGAGGGAACTTGAGGACTTTATGGT
This sequence comes from Falco peregrinus, assembly GCF_023634155.1. Lineage (NCBI taxonomy): Eukaryota > Metazoa > Chordata > Aves > Falconiformes > Falconidae > Falco > Falco peregrinus. The sequence goes on from NC_073723.1 coordinate 40,074,525, forward strand.
TTCCTTTTTTTTCTATCAAGTTTTATAGCCCACATTTGTAGTAAAATAATGTTGTTTGAAGTTTGTATGTTTCATGGGAGTGGTGCCTTGAAGAAGTTATTTCAGTTAAATGGCACCAGATGGAGTGTTTAGTTTGTGACAGGATTCCAGTGTTTAGTTTGAAATTATGTTCTTTATTTGATGGCTTTATGGTATCAACAGCTATTCTGCTGGCATATATTCTTGTTCTGCCCCTTGGAAAAATTGGATAAGATACATCTTGAACTGATTAAAAAAAAAAAAAAAGCTATACTTATTTATTAGCATAGAGGATTTTCTTCACTATGAGGTTGTATTACTTCATATCAGAATATGAATTAATACTTTAATTCAATCGTATGTCTTGGTTCTTTTTTGGCTATATGACAAACCACAAATATATGTAGGCAGGACAGAATTAATCCTCAAAAGCAGAAATAATTAATATTTAGTGTGAGAATAAAAAAAATATTTCTGTACTAATACTACTTAACTCTAATTTTTATTTTTTAATTTGCCATCTTCCTTTATGCTGGTGTAATCTGTATTTTAGAACCACTACTTCTTCGCAAAAATAAAAGCTCAAAGAAGACAGGAAGGAGATCAACACTGATAAATGGTAAGGCAATGAGTTTGCTGTAATTGTGTCAATGACTTTTAACGACTCTTTGTCCAAAAGCAATGGGGGAGAGGGAGAAGGTGGCTGTGGAATGGAAATTACCATCCAAAGAACAGGAATGAAAAAGGTGTCACAAACTATTTTAGGAGAGAGAGGTCATCTCTGTAAGGGGGCAGCCCTTCAGAAACAGAAAGCACAGCAGTAAAAATGAAAGTGTGAGCAATTTTATCTTCCTTGAAGGAGACTGGGCTCCTCAGCCCACAGTCTTTTAGCAGTGGCAAATACTCTGACGTGGGAAGATAAACATGTCGGAGGTTTTATCTTCCCTAGAAAAAAATGACAGAATCCAAGGACTTTTAATAGAAAGACTCTGAAATAAGATCTCTCATTTTGTGTACATTAGCAAATACATTCTCTAAATATGTGTACTATCTAGGATTAGAGGGGTTGTGCTAAAGAAAAGGAAAAAAAAAGATAAAGTAATAAAGTAAAGAAATATTTTAAACTTTCAGATTATCTCCAGTGTTATTATAAAAGCAAACCCAGTCACAGGTGGGTGGAACATCACCAGCATGTGAGCAGACAGAAAGAGTCTGACAGAAAAGTTGGTGGGAAAGTTTGAGACACCTCATCACCCACTTTAGGGTCTAGGAGAGGTAGATTACAAAACAGCTCATCCAGAGGACAGGTCTGTATGGTGAAACGCCATCACACAGAGATTTTAGCTTCTTAGACACACTGGAAATCTTTCGGTGAACATATCTGTCTATAGGTAGTGTGCTTAAATAATTTTTAAAACTCAGACTTAACCTAGAAGGCACTTAGACATTCCTCAAAGTTTTGCTCCATGTCAGCCATGTCTTTTAAAACAAAAGAAATATACCTGATGTGTAACCAGAAACACTTGGAGAGCAAGAGGAAATTCTGGAACACACATACTCCCCGAAAGCAAAAACTCTTCAGCAAGAAAACCACAGACTCCTGCCTAGAGCTCAGCTCAGATTTCCAAATAATTTGAGGAGTGGCACACTACAAAAAGTAAGATTTATAGGAATTCCTTCATACATTTTAAATATATGACTGAATTTTAAGAACAGCTAACTCATGTCTTCTCTTTGGGGAACAAAGACATTAAAGAGACATTGTCAAGGCTTCCCCACCCCCCCACCCCCCCACTCCCAATAAAATGGTTTGAAATATGTCCATTATCATTAACTGTTTATTTGTATCTTTCTCAACCAAGTATTAATTTTTATACTTCCATTAGAGAAAAAAAAATTTACACTGTCTTTGAAAACCTGAATGAATTCAAGCTGTTATCTAACAGGAAAAAGGAAAAGATTTAACGTTATGAAGGAATTGCTACTGCCATAGCCTCTTGGAAACAAAATCAGATAAATAACCACAGTTATGACAAAAATATAAAGACATAGATCTTTCTAATTTCCCCTACCTCAACTTTGACAGTCTTAGTGTTCGGTAAAGGACAAGGCAAGTCTGTATTTTTTGTACTGGTTTTCCCACAGGTCTGTAAAAAACAAACAAAAAACCCCCAAACTAACCTATGAACCAAAAAAATCCCAACAAACCCCACATAAAAAACCAAGATGGTGAAAAACTCTGTAGTTTCAACAAAGAAAACCCTGGACTTCAATAATCACATCTAAGTAGTTAAAGTTCTCATCTTAAGGATATTTGATTCATTTGTTGCTCACCTTCCCAATGAAGTCTTGACCTTCCACTTAATTTATTTTCAAAGGGATGGGGTTTTTTAAACCATACATGATTCCTTAATCACTGAAATGTTATGACAATGGATCTCTGTAGATGTAATGATTAAACAGTTCAAGAAATACCCAAGTATCACCCCAAGTGTTCATCGCAATGAGCACATTTAACAACATAACTTGTGCAACACTCCCTGCCTCTGCCATGCTTTTTTGCTGACACCATTTGCTCTCCAGCTCATGAATGCACAGACAACTTTCCCTTTCAGTCAATGTCACACAGCATTTGTTTGAAAAATCTAGAAAGCTACAAATCATTAGTAGCCCACACTCCACATCTGGAAGACCCTTTAGGTCAATCATGCCATAATACTTCCAGTTATTCTGGAGGAAAAAGGGTTAATTTTTCCTAAAAGAGTTATCTGCATGTGAACATTATACCTGCATATGTAGCTTTATTTCTAAATGCTATTGTGACTTTTCCCACTACTTATTCTGTTTTTTATTTCTTTACTTTTGGCAATCCGATCATGTTGCATTTCCTAATCTTTTGGCTAGACCTGTATTCATGTGCCCCGTAGTGTTTTCATCTTTTCATGTCCTTGGAATCTTTGTGAAATATTCAAGCTTTTCATTTGAGAAATGATTTTTCATTTTTTGGTGATGTAATGAAGCCCTTAGAGAAGTTCTTTACTGCTGAGTCCATTACAGAATTTTATTAACACTTACGCAATGATAGTTCATACAAAAATGTATATTTTTTATATTTAAATATATATATATCATGTGCATATAAATTAAAAGAGCAGAAGTGGAACAAATAACACTGCTTACTCTTTACTATTTCATCCTTAAATAGCTCAGCTGTTTTCCCTTTTTTCTTCTAAGTAATCACCTTTTCCATCTGAAACAAATTAACTCCTGGGGAGGATATGTTCTGAGAGCTTTCATATGGTCCTTGTTACCAGGGAAACTACTTCTTTTGTCAGTATGTGTTCTGAAGCTCACAGACAGTGTAGATTGCTTTGTAACATCAGATGACAAGAGACAGCAAGGGCCAACTAGTTTGCATGTGGTTTCTGAGCGAAAAAAATAATTAGAGACACAGCACCAGCCAACGTTACACATCCCGGACAGCTCTTCAAAACAGAGGTGTGCAAAATAGTGTGGTTTATCTATGTATTCAGCTTACTGTAGGTTAATGAAACAAATATTGCCCTAGGGGCAGGTGGAGGCGGGGGATGCAGTGCAGAGCATCTGTTGGTGCTGGGGAGTCCTCTGCTGGGGGGGACGGTGTGTCAGGTGCGTTCTGGACACCACAGGGTCCAGGTTAAGTGTGCTGGAATAAGCTGCTAGAGGAAATCGCTTCCCTTTGAGCAAGTTCTTCCTGGGTAGGTGCATCTCATCTTGAAAGTGATTCGTAACATTTGTTTATTTTTTTGTCACTGCACCGTGTATATTTTCCTATGGTATTAAGCCTAGGCTTCCACTTCCTAATGGAATATAGTACCTGAGAGCATACCTTTCTAATGCAAAATGCTTGCGCTTTTTTTTTTTTTTTTTTTTAACATATGGTTTGCTTTTTTATTTTCAGCAAACAAAACCAACAGGTGCAGCAGGAAAGTCAGCCAGAGCTATGATTGTACCTAATAATAATTACCACTGGTTCAGAAGTTTCTCTGGTTTACATTTTTAATCTGTAATGAGCTAAATGCTCACATTGGATTGAGGGAGATATTTGGATTTAAAATGACTAGCAAACACGATACAGAGTTGAGCTAACAGTGAGAAATAATGTGCCATTTATGGCTTCTGAACATCTCAGCAAGGCTTCTGTTTTCAAAAGTTGGTTAACAACAAGGTTCAATGTTTATTGTGTGCCTTTACCAGTTTGCTTTTTTAAGCATGTTACTTTGTCTGGAATTTTATCCAGAGGAGCTGGTTTGTTTTAGAAGTGAAGAAAGACTAGACTAATGGATCTAGAGCATTGTTGGTTTGGGGATTTTTTGTTTGTTTTGGTTTGGTTTGATTTTTAAAGAAAAAAGAAAAAATCATCTGGTTAATCCATTTTCATTCTTTGGAAGACTGAAACAATAAAACCAGGAACACTGGCCGAAGAAGTGGAAATATTAGCGTATTTTTAGTCATAATCATTCCACCATCATTGCAGTAGTCCTGAAGAGTTGAAGTTCAGTCTTTCTTGAAAGCCATGTATGAGTATAACTGATGTTTCGGTCAGCAGTACCTAACTATGAATATTGGTTAGGAGAACAGATCACAAAAAATGTAACACATTGACAATACACATCAGACAGTATTTGGAAAGAATCTGTACTATTAACCTGAGCAGATAACCAGGTAGCAGCCATTTAACAAGATGAATACAATCAGGAAAGATAGATATTAGACAGCAGGCTAAGTGAAATAGCTGGGATTACAGAAGTGGGAGAACAAGTGAACAAAACTACTGCTCTTACTTGGCAACAGATGAGTTAAATACTAACATGAAGGTAAGGTTCTTTGCTTGGAAGCATACAATCTAAAGTTTTTATACATGTGATGGGAGCTAGTCCAAGAAAACCAGCACAACTGGATGGCAAATATATGAAAGCATTTTGTACAATGGGGCATAAACTATTTTCTTGAGATTGTTCATGATTTTCAACACAATTTTCCATATCAGGTTTATGTTTCTCAAAGGTACATTCAATGGACCTGATGCTGCAAAAAACACGTGTGCTCATATCTCATAGCCATATACACAAGAATAATTATAGACAAAGCCTCATTTGCATCTGATTTCAATGGGACATAAGCATACACTTCAGTGTTTTGTGAAAATGGAGATTGTCTCACTTTCTGCTAAAATAGCAGACATGGAGAATAAAACACAAAACCTCTTCCCCTTGGGACACTGGGCAAAAATCCAAAGTAAAAGAGACTATAGAGTGTGTGAGAAGTTCAGGTGAGCTCTTCTCTGGATTCTGCAAAAATTGTTTTTTCAAGTCAAGTCTGTAGCTAGCAGGTCCTGCAGGAGTTCTGCAAAAGCAGAGCATTTAGACCCTGAGGGAAGAGAGAATGCTTTTCCCAATCTCTTTCAACAGTGGTCTCCCTTGTCAATTAAAAGGATGGCAGCTACTGTCAGCTAGGAGAGTCAGTCAAGCCCTTAGTGTAAGATGCCTGAAGGGAGGATGCAGATTAAAGCAGTGTAAGAAAAACAGATGTTAGAGCATGAACTAAAGATGTTCTGAAATTCAAAGAGGTTGTTCTGCCTTAATGTGTTTAATTACAGAATTCCTTGTTGCTGTCATTAAAATTGAACCCTGCTGTTAGCTCATTCATCTATGCTCCAATTTCCATTAAAAAATTTCAGTTCTCTTAAGGGTGGCAGGACCACCTAGATTTCGAGTCCCTGAGATGTTACATCAATAGGGGAAAAAATATTCTCTTTACAGTTCTGAACTGTTCGGTGGTAAATGTAAAAAGAAAGTCTAGTGCTTAAATTCCAGGACTAGGGATTAGATGGTCTAGATTTTACTACATTAGATAGATTTGTGATGAAAAATTAGCTCCCTTGAAAACCTTGAAAGTTTTGTTATTAACTTCAAAAGACCCATGATTTCTCCCTTGCTGTTAAAGTTGGAGTTAGTAATTCAGGTCAGCCTTTTGAAAAGGCCTCAGAACTACAGATCTTAAGAGAGTACAGAACATCCCAAATATGAAGCATCCAGCACTGGTGAGCTCCTTTATGCAGATTCTGTACCTAATTTTTTCTTCCTTGATTTTTCCATGTAGAAAATAAGAAAAATAATTTGGGCTTTTATAGAGAAGAGTTTCTTATTGATATTATATCATTAATCTATGAAAATAAAACAGCATTAAAAAAATTAAAAGGCACTAAAACCTGCATGTGATTAATCTTCTTGCTCTTCCTTTCTTCCTGAGTTAGGTCAAAACTGTATTTTCAGTTTTCTGTATAATCTTCCAGTTTTCAGATTTGACCATTCTAGGGTAGAATGACAAAGGCAAGCATTTTTGTGAAACATATTCCTTTTAAAACATTTGAAAACTACACTGAAGACTTCTTGTCAGTAAAATTGAGACCATTTTTTAAGGAACTTAAAAATAGAATCTTTTAACTTTTTAATGAATCTTGTAAAAACAAAAGGTTTTCACATTTTCATGAAAACATTTTAGAATCATAGAATCATTCAGGTTGGAAAAGACCTTTAAGATCGTCGAGTCCAACCATTAACCCAGGACCGCCAAGTCCACCACTAAACCATGTCCCTAAGTGCCACATCTACACATCTTTTAAATACCTCCAGGGATGGTGACTCAACCACTTCCCTGGGTAGCATGTTGCAATGCTTGACAATCCTTTCAGTGAGGAAATTTTTCCTAGTAACTTGAGGCTGTTTCCTCTTGTCTTATAACCTGTTACTTGGGAGAAGAGACCAACACCCACCTGCCTACAGCCTCCTTTCTGGTAGCTGTAGAGAATGATGAGGCCTCCCTGCCCCAAGCCTCCTTTTCTCCAGGCTGAACAACCCCAGTTCCCTCAGCCACTCCTGATAAGACTCATTCTCTAGATCCTTCACCAGCTTCGCTGCCCTTCTCTGGATATGATCCAGTCCCTCTATGTCTTTCTTGTAGTGAAGGGCCCAAAACTGAGCACATATTCGAGGTGCAGTCTCTCCAGTGCCAAGTACAGTGGGATAATCTCTTCCCTAAACCTGCTGGCCACACTGTTTCTGATACAAGCCAGGATGCTATTGACCTTCTTGACCACCTGGGCACACTGCTGGCTCATGTTCAGCCGGCTGTCGACCAGCACCCCCAGGTCCTTTTCCTCTGGGCAGCTTCCCAGCCGCTCTGCCCCAGCCTGTAGCGCTGCGTGGGGCTGGTGTGACCCAAGTGCAGGACCCGGCACTGAGCCTGGTTGAACCTCACACTCTCAGCCTCGGCACATCGGTCCAGCCTGTCCAGATCCTTCTGCAGAGCCTCCTGCCCTCAAGCAGAGCAACACTCCCACCCAGTTTGGTGTCATCTGAAAACCTGTTGAGGGTACACTCGATCCCCTTGTCCAGATCATTAATAAAGACATTAAACAGGACTGGCCCCAGCATTGAGCCCTGGGGTACACCACTTGTTACGGGCTTCCAGCTGGTTGTTTCCAACCAAGCAGCATATCCAGACAGAATAGTCCCAGCTACCACAAGTCATAAGAAGAAGAAGAAAAGAAAATCAAGGAAAATGTAAATTTATATTCCAAATTTCTGGAAAACAGAGTAAAAATAGTTGGCATTTATTTTTGCTGCATAAATACTTAAGTTAAATATAGAGATTAAAATTTAAATTTGTGCCTACAGGAAGCCCAGGAACAATCTGAGCTTCCTTTTCAGGATTTGCTGAAAGTATGTAGAGATGTCTTCAAATGAGGTTAACAATGGGGAGAGGAACACCCATTCCTGTGGAGTGACTATGGAAGGAGATTGAAGCTCCTGGAAGGCACTCGGGTAGACTTCTACATGCCAAAAGTTATGAGTCATGTGTCTGAGACAGCGTGAACCTGTGATGCCAAACCGGCACAGAGTAACTGCTCAGAGACTAATTTTGTCTTTAAGCAGCAAAGGTATTCATTTCGCGCAGCGTTGGGGAGCTAGCCGATTCGCACCGGACAAACTAGCTCCAAAGTTTCAGTGAAAAGTCAGGTATTTTATACAGTTTTCGGGAGAGGTTACGCAACATCTTTACATACATGCTCTTTTGATTTTGACACCTAATCATTCCATTCACAATAGGGGGGATCTAGGTGGAGTAGACCTTTCAATTTTCTTTGTTCAATGATTTCCTGACTTGATGGTCTCCTTATCTCCTTCAGGTGCCCACCTTATCTTTTCTAATTATTCAGAGTCCATTCAGTGGAACCTTTTCTAATTATTCAGAGTACATTCCTGTCTCAACACAAACAGAGCATAGTCCAGAGCATTGTACCAAACTCATCCTGACTAATCTTTTTTTAAGACCTTGTTCTGTTTCATTCCTCCCTTTTCTTAAGACTTACAAATCGTCAAGTTTCAAAGACAGAGGGCTTTGGTAGACCTGTGTCATTGTCCATATTATTTGTGTTCTTTTAACTATGGCATTTAGTTTATACCACAGACAGACGTTCAAGAGGGATAATAGTATCATTCCTCCCATTCTGATTAGTATAGGATGTATTAAATAGTGGAATACTTGTGTTGCTTTAGGGCAATGTCCTGCGAAGATGCCCCACCAATAATGTTCTTTTACTTGTTCTGCATTGGCTAAACTAGATTTTATATTTTCAGAGTCATGTTTTACCTGCCAAAGCATGCATTGAGCTGTTCTGTTTACTTCTTGGACCAGTTTTTCTATGTCGCGGTGTCTGAGCATTGCTTTAAAGAGACTAATGTTCATGCCTATCTGTAATTTAGGTACATCGTGATACAGGGTATAATCAGCTTCAATTAACTGTCTAGTAGTTACAGGAACAACATAATCAAAGTCACAGCCTATAATTCTAGTAAAATTACATACACAAAAATTAGTACCTTTGGCTTTTTCATGACAATTATCAATAGTAATGTTAACACAAGCAGTTCTAACACATGCACATCCATTTCCTACGTAAAACACTTGTGATTGGGCTTCAATATGTAGAAACATTTCAAAAGTACACGTACCCTTTTTAATATCTAGACATGGATCTTCATTCTCTATTACTGCATTTTCACAGTTGTATCCCAGTTGTTCTCTGGGGATACATGCCTCAGTGCTAATTGATTGCCATTTGCCTTTGGTCTGATCATAACTTGCCCAAACATTATGGTCCATGGGTCTGACAATGACTTTTTGGTGTATGGCTCCTAATGTCAATACAGGAAAGATTGTCTGTTCTTTTGCTGCACTAATTGTGAGCCCATACGCTTCAATTTGTTCATGTTGTGGGTTGTAGGTGAAGTTTACTAGTTGCCACCAAGCCTGATGATCTTTTTAAAACTGAGTGTTCCGTTGATTAGTACTTCTTGGTCTATGGTATGTATTTAAAACACATAATCCTGTGCCAATCCATCCCAGCATATCTCTTCCAGTTCTATTGTGGTAAGACCTAGTTGACAGCCATGCATTCCACCCTTTAGGACTTTATTGTATGTAGGGTTGGCAATCCTGTTGTATGTGAGATATATTTGTCTGGAATAGCTACTAATGTTAATAATCTGATTGCCAATGATTGAGTTTCTGCCAATGTGAGCATAGATGATCTCAAGGGAACTTTAAGCTTTCCCAGTTCAGAAGTGACAGCACTGAGTTAAAACATAAATGGCTAGACCTGGGTTAGGCTCTAGGTTCATTGAGAGCAGCGTGCCAACTCATGGAAGTGATTCGATAATTTGTGCATCAGACCACGGCCATTCTAAAATGGGAGCTTGAGATGAAGTTATACTTATCAAAAGTCCAAGAATCATCATTGGGAAGGCTTGAGAGCAGGTGCTCCTCATTCAGAAGTCCATGGTTTCTCAGGAGCCTTCTTGGCTCAGGAATAGTGAATCCAAGTGAGTCACTCTTTTATCCGTACTGCTGTGAAGGTAGTCAGTAACACCTGGAAGGGTCCGTCCCACTTTTCTTGCAGAGGGTCTCCTGAAAAATTCTTAATATATACCAAATCACCAGGACTAAATGGACGTATTTTATAATCAGGTTGCTTAGGCTGGTGTTCTAATACTACTGTAGCATTTTTATTTAATTGTTTCCCTACAGTTACAACATAATCATACACATACTGGTTACCTATACGATCTAGAACTTCATTATTTATAACTTGTATCACATAGGGTCTGCCATACAAGATTTCAAATGGGCTTAGCTTCTCTTTTGATCTTGGTTTGACCCTTAGTCTGACTAGAGCAATAGGTAAAGCTTGATACCAATATAGATTTGTTTCTTGGCATATTTTGGCAATTTGTTGTTTAATAAGATGGTTCATTTTTTCTACTTGCCCACTTGCTTGGGGTCTGTAGCGTGTATGCAGTTGCCAATTGATTTTTAATGCTTTACTTATTGCTTGTATGACTTGTGCACAAAAGTGTGAACCCCTGTCTGAAGAGGTACCCCAAATCGTGGTATGATTTCATTCAACAGAACTTTAACAACTTCCCTCAACTTATTTGGTCTGCACGGGAAAGCTTCAGGACATCCAAAAAAATGTATCAGTTAAAACCAAGGGATAACGGTACCCCCCTTTTCTTGGGAGTTCAGAGAAATCAATTTGCCAAATTTCACCTGTGAGTTGTCCCTTGCTTATTGCCCCTTGTTGTATTTTGGTTCCAATATTTGGGTTATTTTTCAGACAGAGTTCGCATCGAGATGTGACCTGTTTAGTTGTGGTAAATGGGTTTGGTCCTGCTACTCTGACTCTTAAATGCTGATAAAGTGGGTCTAAGCCCCAATGAGTCTTATCGTGTTCTGCTTTTACAAATTGCCATACTAGTTTTCCTGGCAATACTAATTGTCCCGTTTTCAGTTGACCCCACCCATTGTCCAATAGCTTATCTTCATTTTCACGTATCCACTTATAGTCTGTTTCTTGATATTCTGGCTGGAAATTTATGTCTAGTTTTTCTGGTACTAGAGCTGCTATTGATAATTCTTTGCTTCTTGCAGCAGCTAGTTTAGCTTCTCCATCAGCTTTCCTGTTACCTATTTCTGGAATGGTGTTACCCTTCAGGTGTCCCTTACAATGCATTATAGCCACTTGCGTTGGGAGTTGGACGGCTTCTAACAACTGTAGGATTTCCTTTGCATGTTTTATAGCTTTTCCTTGGGCAGTCAATAGTCCTCATTCTTTCCAGATTGCTTCATGGGCATGGATGATAGTGAAGGCATACTTGGAATCAGTCCATATATTTATTTGTCTTCCCTTTGCCAGTTCAAGAGCTCAGGTGAGGGCTATCAGTTCTTCTTTCTGAGCTGAAGTCCCAGGAGGCAAAGGATTTTATTCAATTACCTGTTTGGTGGTGGTTACAGCGTAGCCAGCCATCCTTATACCTTGTCTTACAAAGCTGCTGCCATCTGAGAACCAGTTGTCTGTATCCTTGAATGGTTCTTCTTTAAGGTGTGGGTGCCTGGAGTATACTGCTTCAATGGTCTCCAAGCAGTCATGGACAACCGGTTTAGCTGGAATTCTTCCTTCTAGGAATGAAGCTGGTTTGACAATGTTAGTTACCTGTATGGTCACGTCATCTGATTAGGAACCGGGAAGGTGACAACCAGTGGTTGCCTTTTTGCTCCAATACTGCTGATACAGTATGGGACACCAATACAGTCATTTTCTGTCCCATCGTAAGTTCCCTAGCTTCTTCTATATTCTTTACTACTGCAGCCACTGCCCTTGGGCAGGTAGGCCATCCTTTGCTTACTTCATCCAACTGCATGGAGAAGTATGCTACAGCTCTTTTGTATGGTCCTAATTGCAAATGCCATCAACTGTCATTCCTAGAAAGGTTCGTAGATCTCTCACCATTTCTGGTCTGGGTGTCTGGCAGATAGCTTCCTTCCTTCTCATTCCCAGGGAATGTTGTCCACCAGAGACTTCATATCCCAGGTATACCACTTTTTCTTGCACCAGTTGTGCTTTCTGTTGGGAGACTCTATAACCACTTAAACCCAAGAAGTTTAAAAGAGAGATTGTTCATTGTACACATTCTTCTTCTGTTTCGGTTGCTATTAAGTCATCTACATATTGTAGAAGAATGCCATCTCCCAATGGTTGTTCCCATTGTTCCAATTCTTTGGCTAGTTGGTTACCAAACAAAGTGGGACTATTTTTAAACCCCTGTGGTAAAACCATCCAGCTTAGTTGCATCTTTCTTCCTCTATTGACAGATTCCCATTCAAAAGCAAAAATCTTTTGACTTTCCTGAGCTAGGGGTAGACAGAAAAAGGCATCTTTTAAGTCTAACACTGTAAACCAAATCAAGTTATCCCTTCATTTTGTTAAAAGCCTGTATGTGTTTGCTGCTATGGAGTGCAAAGTTTTAGTTATTTCATTTACTGCCCTTAAATCTTGGACTAGTCTATAAGTTCCATTTCTTTTTGTTTGGTTTTTTTGGGTTTTTTTTTTTTTTTTTTTTTTGACCAGGAGAATTGGGATGTTAAAGTCTGATTCACATTCTAAGTCCCAATTTCAAGAAGTTTTCAATTATTGGTTCAATTCCTTTTCTATCTTCTAACCTCAATGGATATTGTTTCTTGGCCACTGGCTTTGCTCCTGGTTAATTTCCTTTTCCAATTGTCCCAGTTGATTCACTCCCTACAATTTTGTCAGTCTAAATATTTATACTATGACTCAGTGCCCCAGTGGGTCTTATAATGTTCTTCCTTCCTGGATGACCCTCTTATAACAGAGGGGGTCATTCCTCACATCAAGGTCTGGCATGGCATATGTTCCCACCGCTCAACACCTACTGGGCTGCAGCCAACAGCAGAGCTGAAGATTCTTCTTGGTGGCAAACACAGAGGCCAACCCAGTCTTGCCCTTGACTATGGTAGGAGGCACTTGACCATTATTCCTTGTACTTCGTTGTCAATGCAGAGTTTCATCTGTGCATCCCATAACAAGTCACTGTCATGGCAAAACACAGATTTACATTAGTAGTAGAACTACTACAGAGTTTTTGTGCCAATATCCCCCACAGCCCTGCTGACCAAGGGATATTGTTTTATCCAAACTAGGCAGGCCTCCCCCTTTTCATTTTTACTGTAACAGGCAAAGCAACTCGAACCTTTATCTAGTCTTATTAGATCATCCTGATAGTCTTTCACAACCAACTTCCAAGCATCTAAATTTCCCCATCAAAGATGTCTGACCCCCGGCCCCATTGCCTGCCCTAAAGGGGCCAGTTACCTGTCCTGTTGTACTGCAAATTCGTGCAGCAATTGGGGTGATATTTTCAGGTCCTTCTGTTCCATTGTCAGCAACAGCAACCCCCTCCTCCTCACCACCAGAAGGATTCAGGGCAGGAGATGCTCTTCCTGCTCTGCTGGTTACAAATGCCTGCCTCTGCAACAGCACTTCTGCTTTAACTCTTTCTTACCCTGAATGCAAATCTGCTACTTGTTGCTTTAAGCCTGTGCTCTTGCATATGATGCCTTTGCAGGCAACCAGCAAACACCCTGCCGTCCGTCCAGCAGGACCCAGTCGCACTTCGAGTGGGTGCAGGGTTTGTACAAACTCACCCCAATACTTTCACACTTTCACAGGGTCCTTGACTCCCAGCCCTCCGCTTCAGGTCCTACATTAGTGCAAGTTTTTGTCTTACAACGTGCTTCATTCTGGTTGCTCCACAGGAGGAACCACAACCTCAGCTCTTTTTTTTTTACAATACATAGCAATCATACATTACACAAAAATTTCAACAAGAACATCTTTCTAGTTTAGGTCTCAGTTTTCCCCTATCCTTTTCTAGAGCCATAATCAAAGGATCAGGTGGTGTTAATCCCTCACTCCTTCTGCCACACAAACATATCTGCACACATTACTTCATCCCACTTTTGTTCTCTACAGAGAAACCGCATAAGCTGTAAAATTGTGTTGTAACTAAGACTTCCTTTGGGCGGCCATCTTTCCCCCCCCCCCCCTCCCCCCCATCACCTGATCGTGTATACAGAGGCCACCAATTCTGACAGTATTTTTAAAATGTCTTTTTGTTCAAATTTTCTCCAGGAATTCCGCCTAATTCTAATGCTTCAAAATACATCCCAGGGGTGTTTAGGTATTTATTTATTTGCTCGGTCTGCCTCCCCATCTTCCTAATAAGTCTGATATTTGTCTACAATGTATTAGTTATTACTGGAGGCACCGTGCTTATCTCAGAACATACACCACAGTTCAAGACCTCTATTTAGCCTTATTTCTTGGTCTCCTTTTGCGAGGAGATAATGTACCTTAGACACTTGCCACGCTTTGCTCGAATACACAGACAGCACCTACGACACTAAGGGCAGAGGCTAGTTCATGCTTTTCCCAAATGATGTTAGTTCTAATGGTTTGTCCACAGTCTCCCGCTCTAATTTCTAATTATGCATTCCAACACTTCATAAATGGATTTTTCAATCACTCCATCCATCTCTGGCTGGCCCCTCGCGGGGAACACGGACACGCAGAGCGGGGCTCCCCACTCTTGGCAGTGACACCACGTCTCTCAGACCCACCGCACCCTCCGGGCAGCCCCCGGTCACAGGTGGTGTTACACGGTACCGTGCACTTACGTACAGCTCTAGTAATGCTGACAGTTCGTGTTATCACACAAAGTACGTATTAACCACATTCTATTTTTTTCTGGCCCTAAGCAGCATGTTAAGTTTTCAGATATTTGCCTAGAATTACCAGAATATTTATATATATATATATAATATTTTTTTTTACACATGATTCATTACTCTAAATTTGAACATCAAGACAACACATAAAACAAACAAGACACAGAGCGCTATTTGAGTTTTGTTACGTTCTAGGAATTCCCCAAATCTTAAGATGCCCTAAAGGAAGTTTTTAGCTTCCCAAATCTTATGACAATCAAATATTCAAACCAAAGAATAAATATAAATACATTTTATGTTGTGCAGAAGTCCTTGTCCACCTGTGTGCGAAGCCGAGGGGCAGGCGACTCTCACCGACAGAAGATCCAGTCGGTGGCCCCGAGGGTCCCCAGGCCCCTGGATTCCAGCACCGGAGGAGAGTTCTCCTGCCTGGCTCGCCGAATTGATGCCAAACCGGCACAGAGTAACTGCTCAGAGACCAATTCTGTCTTCAAGCAGCAAAGGTATTCACTTCGCGCAGCGTTGGGGAGCTAGCCGATTCACACCGGACAAACTAGCTCCAAAGTTTCAGTGAAAAGTCAGGTATTTTATACAGTTTTCGGGAGAGGTTACGCAACATCTTTACATACATGCTCTTTTGATTTTGACGCCTAATCATTCCATTCACAATAGGGGGGATCTAGGTGGAGTAGACCTTTCAATTTTCTTTGTTCAATGATTTCCTGACTTGATGGTCTCCTTATCTCCTTCAGGTGCCCACCTTATCTTTTCTAATTATTCAGAGTCCATTCAGTGGAACCTTTTCTAATTATTCAGAGTACATTCCTGTCTCAACACAAACAGAGCATCATCCAGAGCATTGTACCAAACTCATTTTGACTAATCTTTTTTTTTTTTTTAAGACCTTGTTCTGTTTCACCTGAAAAGACGAGAAAAACAAGACTGGTAGAAACTCAGAACCACAAGTATTTGTGTCCATGTAATATCAATATCAGCATTAAAAGCCTGGCAACAAACCCCAGCATTATATCACCACGTAAGAACTCCATTACTGCAATGTGCTATTCACTTTTTCATAGACTCAGCTCAATAATTTTATCTAGAATTTTATTTTAATTTTGTAAACTTTTTGTTGTCATTCATAGAACAGTCACTTAAATATTTTGAATAATCTCTATTTCCTGAATGGTTCTTTATAGTTCTGCAGATATTCTCTGATTGAGCACAAAGGCTGCAAGGTTTCATATTTAAAGGAAATCTGTATTTTTATTCAGGAATCTAAATAACTGACCTGCTCTTAAAAAGATGGTTCTCATTGGTATATATAAAAAATGTGATGAAGTGTTCAAATGTTCTCTGTAGTTATTTAGAGCAAGAACTATTTGATATACTAAAAAATTCTGGAAATCAATTAGGAACCTTAGCGGAAGCAAAGCACTTGTGTAAGTGAGCTGATTACTTTCGAAAATCAGCCCATCATATTTTTTTTATCACTCAATATATCAGCCTCATCAGTACCTGTGACTGTGTATTGTAAATGATCTGTTTTGGTTAGTGTTCCTACCAGTAAACCCCCATGTTAGGCTAAGGTACTGCTGAATAGTGAACACAGTAAGATTAGGAAAGGAGTCAAAGCAGAATATTTTGAAAATTCAAATATTTCTAGAAACATATGAGGGACTGTTTCCACAGCTTGTCGTCACAACTAATTACAAATGCTGCTTCAGAAAGTGTTTTTAAGAACCCGGTTGCTGAAAGAAAACCCAAAATATTTATGTATTCTTTAGTTGAAGTATAACTTAAACTCATTTTGTCATGGACTATCTGCAGAGATATGACATCTTTGGCTAGCAGAATCCCTTGCACAATGGCCAGAATTTTTTTGCTAGGAGAAAAATAGAACACAGCAGGAGATCAACTGAGAACTGGTTAATGGCAGCTTGAGACAGATATTAAAAGGATTTAGCAGGTAGCAGAGAGAAAATGTAAAGAAAATGACGAATCTCCATACCCTGAGAAATCTTTTTTTTTTGACCAGTCATTGAGTATCGTTGGTGTTCTATATATTCACTCCAATAGCTTCAGCCAAAGTTCCAAGTCATCAGTAAAAAACAGAACAAAAAGGAAAACTAATATACAAAAATGCCACAGATATCCCTCTCAAAAAAAAACCAAACCACATCCAAAACCAACCAAACCCAAAACCCCTAGAACCACAGTAGCTGATCCCTGGTATATTTGGATGAAAACAGAATGGAGTCTGGTCTATACTATATCTGCAGAAGAACAGCTTCCAGATCTGGCATTCACTCTGCCTGTCTGAACAAATTATGCCAGTTTTTTTTCCCACTGCCCCAGGAGTGGTATTAGTAGAGCATCATGCTGGATCTACAAAATTGTATTAGCTAGAAAAAAAAGTATTAGGGTGTTTGGAGTGATATCAGGGCCTTCAGGAGTGTTAATTTGCATGTAATCTAAAAGTGCTTTCAGGAATAAAATATCCCAAGACAGTATATCAAGGTGTTACTCCAGAAATGACCGTGACAGGAACAATGAAACAGCACAGAGAGGTGATGCATTCTGTCCATCTTAGAAAAATCTGTGAGTTGGTCTGTCTTGGTAGACACAATGCTGAATTTTTCAACTGATCTCAGTGAGTGTTAGGTCGGTATTGTACATAAACAAAGCAATACATTTGCTTCTTTCGGTGTTTTAGAGGATTTTGCAAAGGTTAGTCAAAAAAAAGGTGGGAGAAAGTGAGTCACCTCATGCACGTCTAAAGAGACCAATAACAAAAGAGAAATCATCAAAAGAAAAAAACATAGTTAATTTTAATAGTCCCTTCTCTGCTTAAGTGACAGCTGAAACTTTTTTCATTAACAATGCTAAACTTACCTAGAAGAAAAAGGACAAGGAAAGCAGCATTTGTAAGAATAGATGCTATTGAAATAGAAGGTCATTTATTACAAAAATGTATTCTATAAATCCATAAAGTCATTCACATAGATGCTATTAACATTGTTCAAACTGCTAAAATATCCATGTATACATTTTTAACATTGACCAACCAAGAAAGAAATATTTTCTGCAGTTTTTCCCTACCACAGCTTCTACAAACCTGCTACAAGCACAATGCAGAATGGAAAACAGTTTAGAAAGGGCTTTTACTTTACATCAAAATCTTTCACTTTGTACCCCATTGTTATTTTCATAAGATGTGACCTCTGTTAGCTCAAGAACACATTTTGCCTGATATTTATTTTATATCCTTCTGTAGAAGAATGAAGCTGGGCTAATTAGCACTGATAATATACAACTGTGGGTTGGCTTCAGGGGCTGCGGGTTGGCCGATGTAGATAAGGGGCAGGTGTGGCTGGTTCTGTTAAGTGGTTGAGAGCCAATGAAGAGGGAGCAGCCGAGGAAGAAGCAAGAGAAGAGAGAGGGGGCCCTGGATGAGGTGAGATCAGGAGAAGGTAGCAGAGGGGCTGGCACGAGGAGTGTGTTGGTATGAGATGGTAAAAGACCTTGTTGCAGCTTGATAGTATGGATAGCGCTGTGATATCTAACAATTAAAGACAATTTTTTATCAGCTTTATTGCTAGAAGTGATTTTTCCCTTAAAATATATTTTCATTTTAAAAGAAAGAAGATACCCTCAAACTTTATATGGCATTGCATATTTTCAAAATACTTCTGTAAGTACTGTACTTTCATCAGTTTAAACCAGCAAGGTTGCAGTACATTTGATCAAAACTAAAAGACTGTCTTGTTACAGAGATTAATTTCTTAGTGAATAAATGTAATGCCTATCATTTTGCATAAGCTATTTGAGCGCTGAACTTAATATAGTGTAGTAAATATTTCAATATCTGAAGTAAGGCATGATCTTAATACATTAAAACCTACGGATATTTTCCAGTTACAGTGAGAGTGGGGTATCTCCACCAAGTTTCCCATCTAATCCTATACTCTCTTCAGTAGTAGTTTATTTTCTTTCAAACCATGAAAAATCAACTGTTCTAGTCACTGACAGTTCCACCACTTGCATTTGTTACCCTGCAGAGCTTACAATGTGAATGAAACCCTTTTATCTCCCCCCCTTTTTAATATTTTTAATAAAAATTATATTTGAACAGAAATAATTACTCCAGAAATGAACAAGCCTTATAAATCCTGTAGGTACAAACAAAAATATTTACAGATATTTTCTTCAGGACCTTCAAACTTTTCCTGCAGCCATCTCTAACCTGCTTCACCTGTACTTCCATCTCTGTTCTGCCTCTGCTTCTCCTCACATCCCTGCTTACCTCCATTTTGCTGGCCAGCCTGTGTGGTAATTTTTTTTATTTTTTTTTTTTTGAGCCAGCCCTGTTCCATTTCCCAGGCAGGCTCCAGCAGGACAGAAGTGTGCCAGCATCTCCTTTTGGGACAAAGCCTAATGTTTTTTGGCAATTCTGTCTGTCTATAAAATTGCTGAAATCACTGAATGTGTTCAGAAGTGCTCATGAGTCCATGATGTATATCTACCCAGATTTGATTCAGAGGTGCAATGCCACTCCAAGTCCCCCTTTCTTCCTGAGCGTACCTAATAACACTACAGGCTTCATAACCTTCACATATGCTGCCAGGAAGGTATGTTTTATAATGTCCTGTGTGAATAGGAGCTGCATGATGAACTTACATAGTATTCTGAGTAACATATAGAGAATGTTACTGTAAGTGTAGAGTTCAGTGCATAGAGAGGTAGATTTACAAACAATGATGATATGTAAATGACTTTCTCCAAAACTGATTTTCTAACTAGATCATCTGTCCTCTAGTTGCTCTTATCAAGTAGAGTTGCTTCTGATCTCACCTGTTCCAGCATATATAACACAATACTTCCATGTGGTTCAATGAATATGTAATAATCAATGAGAACAGAATCCGACCCTGTATATTTTATGGGAAAGTATTTGAGATAGCATCATTAAATTACTTCTGTCAGATAAATACATTAAAGTTCAGGTTTGAATCTCTTTAACTCAAAGGCAAAATACCCTTCAAATCCACTGAGTCCCTGGATTTCATCCATAATCCATACTTATCAATTTCACCAAATGCTACTCATCCAGTAAGTTGTGTCAGAAAATGCCAAGTAAATTGATTCTCTAGACAAGACTTAATGGAAAGAAGAAAACAGGTTAGAATAGTTAAAGTAATTTTTTCAGTATTTGAAACCGATTAAAGGCTGACACTATTAAACTTT
This sequence comes from Falco peregrinus, assembly GCF_023634155.1. Classification (NCBI taxonomy): domain Eukaryota; kingdom Metazoa; phylum Chordata; class Aves; order Falconiformes; family Falconidae; genus Falco; species Falco peregrinus. The sequence continues at coordinate 40,094,481 of NC_073723.1, forward strand.
TCATATATTGAAATCCTGAACATAATGTACCTGTCACTAAAGCCTCCAGATTTAAACCTCCAGATACATTTCATTGCATAAAGTTCTGCAGCCTGGTAAAACTGAAGAGCCATAATTTATTTGCATCAACGACAGTGAAGTATTGGAGAGGGATCTCAAACTAAACGGGACATACGTGAGTTGAGTCAGCGGTTTTTCCTTAATTTTGTTAGTCCTAACATTGGGCTATGCTGTAACAGCCACAGGGAGATGCTGGGTTTTGTTGTAGAGTGATAAGATCAGGCTGTTTACTCTGTGTGCATGAATGTGTGCCCAGCTGAAAAAGAACATTTGGTGTTCTGCTGATGGGCTTCCTTGTTGGCTTGTAGTCCCTTCTGTACTGCTGCATCTCAGCAGGTGAGCTTTCCCATTGTCTCTTCCAGTTGGATTTTCCTCAATATGAAAACGCATCCTTGTGTTCTGCATAAAACCACGGCACTGGAGGTGGTGAACACGTCCATTCCAAGAGTATTTCATGTAGCTTTTGAAGCAGTTTTCTCAAAGACATATAGCTGCTGACTTCTTGGGGACATAACCAGCACCTGGCGGTCCCCCCAAGGGTACCACTGCAGCCCGACGAGTGCCACTAGGTGTCAGCGTAGGGCCACAGATAGCAATTAGCTGAAGTGACGCAGTGACCACTGCGTAATTACTAAAAAAAGCTTTAAAATGTGTTCTCTTTCCTTTCTAATGCCTTTGAACCAGTCTGGTATTTTTTTTTTTTTAAATTATTGTCTTTTTTCCACATCGTCCCTTTTTAGTTTTCAGGTTTTGGTAGTCAAGCAACCTGGCAACCATGGCATTTTGTGTATGCTAGCTATGATGTCAGAGCAAATGCCATGTTAACACTGCTCAGACTTTCCTTTCACTCAAACTGTATTTTTTCCATAAAACTTTCAGCATCAAGCACGAAGCACAAGAGTTAAGCAGACATGGCAATCCTACTTGAACATATTTCCTGAAAAATATAGGCATATGTTATTCTTTTTTGATTTGGTGTAATAATCTGTTCTCTTTTGTCATGCATGTTACACTGATTTCATGCATGAGTGGAAAGGATGGATGATTTATTAGGAGAGCTCTATTCATCCTGCCAAGCAGGCCTGGGTTTGAAATTGATATGTACCTTAAAGAAATACAATATCTCAGCTCACAGTTATGAAAATACATTCCTGGTTGCAGCTTCATTAAAGGTTTTCTTTGAAGAAAATATGGGACAAAGAAATCTTAGCTGTTGCTCATTTTTGCATTCTACATAAAAGATTATACTAATGAATGATTTAACCAGAATAGTTTTCTACAGCTTCTGTTCCTGACTTTGTATTGATTTCCATGATTCATCTGTAACTATGGCACAGAGTGTTATAAAATGAGATTTGATTTTGAAACATTGCTGGTAACTGGCTGCCTTTCAAAGTTTGAAAAACTGAGGCATCAGTTTAATTACATCAGTCTGTCACCAAGCATTTTTTGGAAATATTTTTAGTAGGACTTAAAAGCCCATTAAAATATGATTACATTGTGAGGCCTATAGTTCTGCTCTAATTAGCATCTCCTTGCAGTAGTGCTAAATCACTGTTGAATATAGCGGTGAGGAAAATTCTATATTGTAAGCCCCAAGAAATGTTGCTGTGAAGATACACCTACCCATATTAATGGAAAGCTGGTTAATGACACTTCTGCTGAATAGAGTGCTGAAACTAGGAGCAAAACCTCTGCCGGTTAATGGGATGGCCTCTCTTCCTTCATGAAAGTCCTGTGGTGCTAAAGCCAGAGGTTTTATTTTGAGACTAGTCAAGTCATGGTGGTATTTTACTTCTAAAGAGCAAGTCAGTGATAGATACTAAGTAGGACTTAATCTAATAAAATTCTATTTCTTCTTCTACTTCTTTTTTATAATGTAGTTTTCACAATGAGAAGCAAGCTGACATGGGAAGGCTGGATAGCTGTTATGACCCACCCAACCTACACAATTTGATTGTCTCTGTGGCTGGTTGGAAATCCACTGTCCTTGTGTCTACTGTTCTGAAATACAGCCACTGAACTGAAAAGAAACTGCATTTGCAGCTCTTGCATGCTTTCATTATTTTACATTTGACCATGGATGATTGCTGTTTTTTTTTTCAAAGGGGGCTGGAAATCTTGGTTGTTTCCACTAAACCAAACCCAAAGATATTTTCACTTAAATAATGGAATCTAAAACTGAATGTCACCAGTCCAGCTGTTCCCAACATTTAAAGATATGGAATAAAAACTTTAGTTCGCTGAAATAAAAAATCTCTTTGATATGCTCTGCACTGATCATTACCATTTAGGAAAGAGACCTTGTGGTTATAATAGATATTTCCAGGAAAACATCAGTTCAATGCTCAGAAGCCGTGAAGAAGCAAATCGAGTGTTGAAAATTATTAGAGAAGAAATAGAGAATAAACCAGAGAATGTTACTGAAACACTACAAATCCATGGGGAGCTCACATCTTGAATAACAGGTGTAATTCCAGTTACCCCATTGTGAGAAGAATACAGTAGGAATGGAACAGGTACAGAGAAAATGCAACAAAGATGATCAAAATTACATAATGTTTTTCAAAAAAAGGATCAACAAGCATACTTCATCTCTTCAGCCTGAAAAGACATGTAGGAGAAGTGATAAAGTTCTGTAAAATCATGAATAGCATTGAAAAGGTGAGTAGAGGGCAACAGATCACTGCCTTTCAGTACAAAACCTAGGAGCATAAAATGAAACGGTACAAGATGGGTTCAAAATAAATAAAAGGGTAAGACCTCTTCGTGTAACACTCACTTATACTGTGGAATTCCTTACTGTAAGGTATTATATGGATGTGCAAAGTTGTGATGGGTTGAAAAAGCATTTGGACATTTTCATGAAACAAAAAAGCCACTGAATGGTCTTAAACCTGTGGATCCCCATGATTTCATATAGAGCTTTGCTTGTGGGTGATACTGCTGTCTGAGGCCCATCACACTCATTCCAGTGCAGTGCATTCAAGTTCAGTTCATTGCAGACCAAGCCACAGAAGTTTTAATAAACGTGGCCAGGTCAGATTCTGCCAGGAGGAGGTCCGCGCTCATGGCTGGTCATAAATGAAAGAAGATGTTTTTGGTCATATGGTGTAATGAGAAATGCAGAAAGATGCTGAGGCTTCCTGCCATCTTAAGAAATGAGAAATGAGAGCAGATGTCCCTCAAGCAAAAATGTTATTACAGTGTTGGTTACTTGTCCAAAATGTTTTCCTCTGCCTATCAATATTGGTTTTATTGTGCCCAAGTTTAGTTCAGCCAGCTGTTTCTAGTCATAGTACCGATCCCTCTTTCGTTCCCGGACAGCTGGAAAGGGGTAGTTTATTGCAATTTGTTTTATTGGATGGCAATAAGTGGAAGTTAGTTTACTGAATTAGAAAGTGATGTAGAGCTGAATGTCACAACATATCCCTATCATTTCTGTCTATTGAATATGACAGAATCCCCAGAGAATTTAGGTTTTACTGGTCCTTAAATATCTAGGGCACCTAATATAATCAGAAAAGAATAGAATGTTGTAAAGTTCTTTTTACAATTTTCAAGATAAACAACTTAACAATAATCTCTAGGAGGTTATTTTGACTCTGACTACCTTTCAGAAGCATCAGCTGCAGATAAGAAGGACAACTACAAATCCTTAGATTGCTATAAAGTTGTTTCCTTGGGTTACGTTTACCTCCCTTGGTGCACCAAAAGTGCTGAACACAAGTGAGTTTTTAATTTAGCAGGGTTAATAATTATCAGTTCAGTGTGACTCTCATAATACTGCTGGCTCTAAAGGTGTGTAAGTGACCTATTGATTTCCTTGGCATTTCGTGGCTTGTTCTGATATGAGCACAGATTTTTGTGAAGTCGTCTTGGTGCAATGACAGACAGTCAATATGCTTTGCCAGCGCTCTGTTATTGAAACCTTTTACCTAGTTGTTGGATAGTATTGCCTGGAAAGATACTGATTGAGCTGTGTTGCCAGTTTTTACTGAAGGCTTTTTAAGGAGCTACTTGCTCATGCTGCAAATGCTTCAGTTCACTGTGCATTCTTTATTTGCTTGCCCTTGTTCTTCCCCTTCAATTATGCACTAAATATAAACCTGCATCCCGATACAACACAAAGACAATGCTATACTTATAGCAGACAGTAACACAGAGAGAAGTTGTAATGTTTTTGGACTGTCTCAGCTCCCTGGGACAAGGCAGGCTGGAATTCCTCTGTCCCCCCTGTGAAATATAAACGCAGGTTGCTTAGCCTAAGATGGGTGGCAAGCAGTGCTGTGCATGTTGGCAGAACTCCCTTCTATTCTTTAAAGAGCAATAAATAAATAGCTCCCCAAATTCTCGAAGGCATCCTATGCAGTCATCTCATGATGTGAGAAAGTGTACACTGCCGGTTTGCCCTTTTGCAGAGCTCGGCTTTGCTACCCTGTCAGAAGACCATTGTGTGAAGGGTGACCTCTCTTGCCTGACACTTCCCTTGAATCTGGACAAAACCTTTTGCCACTTAATCTTTACCAGTGGCAAATGGGTCTCACCTCTGGCACTGGTCAGCTTTGTCTTAGCTCACCTTCTTTGCTGCCCATTCCTCTCAACCTGCATCTGTCAGGAGCTGTGAGCCCGTCTCCATTTCCTTTCTTTGAAATAATCTGAATCCTACACAGTACCTATCCCCAAACCTTTTCATCCCTACTACCAAAACAATCTAATTGTACAGGAGGGCTGGGACCTGTCTGGGAGATGAGTGTCCAAGACAAGGTGACACTGGATCTCCCCTCTCCATCCGTTAGTATATGAAATCCCCTGCAGCACCTCTGCCCTTTGGCTACTGGTCTCAGAAGCACAAGTGCTCTGCTCCAGCCGTTTGTAGAGGGGAGGGGAGGGAAGAGAGGAGATAGGGAAAAGGGTGGGCAAATATGGCTCATCCTCTATCCCTTCTTCTCTGACACTGTGCATGTGGCCCCGTCTCAGGGAAAGAGGAAGCAGAGGGGCGCGGAGCAGTGCTGTGCAGGGCCAGACCCATCTGTGCAGAGGGCTTCAGGGCAGTGAGCAACACTGCATTACCAAGCCTGCAACAGAAATGCAGACTCTGTTTGGTATGTTGCACTATGAAAATATTTGTTTTGTATTGCTACTCCAAGGCAGATGTCCTGCACAGCAGGGATGAGACTTCAGGTTTTGCTCTATTTCGTTTCATTGTTGACTAAACCAATAAACAGTGGTTGACAGTAAGCCTACAAGACCATCTCATCCCTCTATCCAATAATGAGAATAGCCATATTTATATTATTCCCTGTATTTTCTCATAAACTCTGCAAGCATGAAGTACCACACTTCTTTCCCATGTGTGAAAGGAGTAAAACAGGCAGGTAGAAGTTCAATCAAATGCTCTTTAAGAGAAGCATGTAAGAATTGATTCCTCCTTTAGGATACTTCTTAACTGAAAGCCTGTTGCAGAAGAATAAAAATTTCCAAAGGAGATTCCACAGACCTATTTGTAGGTATGAGTCTGTGTTTCTTACTGTTAAATACAGTAAGGAAAGTAAGGAAACAATAAGGAAAGTTAACATAAATTACCTGACAATGTGAAGTCAAATAAAGGGGATTAAAACTACACAGATGCATGCACTCAGGAGTAAACTGTCCATAGATCGCCCCAGCTTCTAGCTACTTTACACCTGAATTCACCCCCACGATATTTAAAGCATTAAACACGTGCACCCAGAAACAAAATCCTTAGCTGAATTGTCTTAGTTTTCCTGAATGAACCCATATACAGTTAATCTTGCAGTAGAATTGATTAGGATTTATTCAGAAAATGACACTGAGGTATAAATTATGTTCTGCACTTGCTCACAAGGATTCTCTTCTTTGAAATTCCTACCTAGCCTAACAAACATCAGGTGAAATGAGGAGAGCCTGTCACTGGAGTGATAAAGCTGACAGACAATGTAATTATCTTGACCAAGGAGAATTTGCTTGTTTGGCCAATTGGAGGGGAAGAAGCCAGCTTGCTTTTGGTATCCCAGCAATAATTATGTATATTACAATACTCAGTCAAGACACAGAACTTTCCAGTCACTGTGTCTAGGAAAATGGATGTTGGGAATTGTGTTAGAAATCAGTGTTACGAAATGTGTTCTCTGGAACAAGTAAATGTTTCATATTGTGGAGATAAGCTGTATAGAACTGTCTGAAACATTGAAACAAAGCGGCCTATCTGTTTGCATGGAGAGACAATGATGACCAGGTGTGTCTCAGCTGGAAAATCAGAGCATGAGCATAGCCTACTGGATTCTAGTAAAACTGCATTAGCAGTAATTGCTTTTGAAAGGGGCTTTGCTGTTTAAACTTTTACATGAACTGCAAAATTTTTCCCTCCTTGAATCTTTTGCATGTTGTCCTGATGGAAATAAAAAAGAAACAATGCTAAATGCTAACGCTCCATGCTGCATCCTGAATTAAATCAAAATGAATTTGCTGATTTTATTGCTTGTTTCAAGTAACACCATGAGTTATGTATCTCCCCATGGCCCCGTGAAGTTAAAGGCTTGCTCAGTTTTGCATATTAATAAATTAAAGCAATAAAGTCATCCACATACAGAATATTGTGGACAGGATAGAAGGAAGCCAGATAAATACATGTTAAACTAGGTCCTTAAGGGAATTAAAATTAACAAAGAAATTCCAGTTCTACTATATGGCTTTAGCTGAAACAAAATTCACTGTCTGTGTGTGAGCATGACCTGTGAAATATGGGAATAATAGCTCAGAAACCAGGATTTTTTTTTTTTTCTTTTGTAGCACCCTTTTATTCAGAAAGTAAGATTTCAAGTCCTTCTGGCTCTGGTAGCTCTTAGTTTTTTCCTAGAGGAAAACTTGCATTGCTCATAAAGAAAGCTCATATTTTCATATTTTAGCAGGGAATGGATCCACCAATGCATCACAGGCTTCTGAAAAGTGAGGGTTGCCTCATCTTGGCACCGGCTATTGTATACCTCTCTAATACCTCACAGTAACCCCTTGCTTCCCTTTAAACAGAGATCACAAAGATGATTTAGTCTTTATTGTTTGGCCTTGCATGTCTTCAAATCTGGGTCACATCTCGCCTACCATTGAATGAAAATAGAAGCTTCTCTGGAAACAGACAGGGCAGTGCCTGCACAAGGGGATGGACAGCTTGGTGCGTCACAGCTTATCAGCAGACAGGTGAATGAAGAAAGAAGACTAGACATCTCCTAAAAGGACTGGCTGTTTCTTCTGGTTTTGATGTGCTTATGTGAGCAGAGTCTATGAAATGTGACACGTTATCAATTAATAGTAATTTTGTCTACCAAAACCAACAGCTAATTTATTTTCTTCGCGGAATACTTGCTTTAACCTTAAATCATCTAAATATATACAGCCTATAGATGTTAAGAGGCAGAATTGTATGCTAACCAGAGGATCTTCAAAGTTGTTATCGAATCTCTCAGAGTAGATGGGAGGCTGATAACACGCTTGTTGTCTTTGACTTGTTTCAGTTTCCTTACTTTCAGTCTCATTGCTGATCTCCAGCAGCTTCTCTGCTTGCTATTCTTATTTGACCTTTTTGTTGCAAAGTTATTGTGGAGGCTTTAAATAGTTCTTTATGAGATCTCAGTGGGTATTTCAATCTGAAATTCAGGAATAGTTCTTGTTATAATCCTAAGAATCAGCATATACAAGCTGACCTGCAGTTTAGTGTTCATTTCAGTCTCAAATGTCTATTGTCTCTCACAGTAGGTATAGAAGAGCACAGTATAAGGAAGAAAACTGTTTATTAAAACTGCTGTGAAACAAGAGTTAGGGGGTTAGTGTGAAACAAGAATTCTTAAACTGAAATGTCCTTACCATCATTTTAAACTTTTTGGCTGCTGCTAATGTTACAATGCTAAGAATTTATTTCTTCTGCCCAACAGAAGTAATATCGTGTATGTTACTCCCAAATTGCTTCTAAATCAATGCAGTTATAGTATCTGCAGATTATGAATTGGTTCTAATTTTTCTACCAGAAAACGGTCTGCATATTGAAAATGCATTTGTGCTATCAGAGCTTAGATGAAGTAATCATACCTTCAAATTGCAAAACAAAACTGTTCCAATTTTATTGCTGAGAAAAAGACAGACTGCGCAGCTAGCACTTGTAACAAATGAAGATCTGAGGATTAGATTCTATTCTGATATTTTTCCTGATGCTGATTAGCAATTTATTTTTCCAGAGGAGCTCAAGCAAGTATATTAGAATTTAGTCCACTGATTTCCATGGATCTTTCCTTTTAAAAATATTATTAATCATTATGAGGAAGGGAAAATAGATAAGTGTAATAAAAATATGTGGAAAAACACCAAACAGGAATATATCGACCAGACTGTATTTTCTATGTTTTGCAGTGGTGACCATTAAAGTGAGAATTATGAGAGTATTTCTGCTTTAACGAAAGATTCTGAAACTTCATATTCCTGCACAGCAAGATAAATAAGCTCTGTTATACAAATAATTATTGCTGTTGCCACAATCCACATGGTCCCACTTTTATTTTTATTTTCAAATTGACACCTTTCCTTCTACTATTCGTTCCATTTCATCACCAGCTCATGTTTTTGCTTCCCATTTATTAGAAAGACTAGTTATTCGCATAACCAGGAGTTAAGCTGGAGTGATTTATATTTCTATTTTGCTCAGTCTCACTTAGACAAAAGCTCACAAAAATAAAACATAGTTTGTATTGAAACAGGTAGTAGTCTGTTGACGGTTTGTGATACAGCAAATGTGCTTTCTTTAAGAGTTTTCAGTCCCAGCAGCAAAAACATGAATATTTCTTTGACTTAAAATGCTTCACCTCTAACATTTTCTACTAGAATTTTCCTGTTAATTTAAAAAAATATACATCCTTTATCACATTTCTAAGGCAATAATTTGCAATGACACAGTGCCAGTGAATCAGGTGCATTGTCCACCAGCTGTGAAATCCTGGATGATTTCAGGAAGAATCTTATAATAGGCTGAATTAGCTACAGCCCATTTTGCTAGTTAATGCATGCTACTGCACTTTAAATAACATTGGACTATTTTGTGGCAGCCACACCCTTTATCTCCAGGTTTTAGCTGGCTCAGGACATGTTGTGTAACTACCATTTCCTTCTGTTCAAAGAAATTGCAACTCCCATCTCCAGGTAGGACACTCTGATCTGTATCTTAGTGCTAAGGAGTATGAAATTGAAACGTGTGCAGTACTCTGCCCTTTTACCCAAATGAGATCAGGGGCATTGTTCTTGTGACTTTCTTACTTCCATCCCCAAACCAGAATAACAGCTTTAAATATTATCTGATAGGGCAGACCCCATATAGTCCTTAAAATCACTGTATTTCACATTTCATTTCAATAGTGATGAGCAAAAGACTCAAATTCTTTGTTGACCATATATTAACATGAGCTGCCCAGGTTTTGGTACAAAAATATATGACTAGTAGCTCTGTTCAAACTGAATGGCACAAATCCCTGGGGATGTGCTTATCAAAACAGGACCATGTGTTCTGCATTATTAACTAAGGGCTGTTTACTCAGATAAGTCAATATGTAGAAGAAATTCTAAAAGAACATTTTGTTCCACAAAAAGAGTTGAGCTGAAAATATATTCAAGCTTTAGCTTTCATATTGGTCAACCTTTTGTTTTCATCTTTCATAGCAGCAGGGTGGTGGAAATCCCATTTCCCAGATAGCACAAGCTGGCTGAGAGAAATCATTTTCTTCATTTCATTTAATTTCTTGTGCAGAATGGGCTAAGGATATAGCCTCGAGGCACCCCAGGGTTCGATGTCCTAAGATGCCAAAGCACTAAATTGAACAGGAAATTCAGAATAAAAACAAATAGCAACAAAATCTATGTGAAACGTTCAGACTAATTCTAGTACCTCATAGTACTCAGCGTTACCTTTCTCCTGACTGATAACAACATATGTAGAAAATATGTATCAGCAGCAGGGATGTGGAGGCAGTTTCTATAGTCAACCAGAGGATAGTTAAAGATGATTCTGACACTCATTTCCTTATATAAGGTGCTGTCTCTACATAGTCCTCTACATGGCACATAATATTTGCCTCTCTTGGAGGATTTCTATAATGAGAATAAATAGGCAGGGCAGAGTGTGAGTGCCACCTTTAGCTGAGGGCCCTATTCTTTGCTTCTTTGTGCTTGTCCAAAGGGAATAAAATACAAACACATCAGAGTAGAAATGTTTTGTCCATTTTTCACTCATACAGTTTGTAACCCCTTTTTCAAATGTGAAAGGAAGATACACAATTTATGGCAATTAAGAAACCAGTCATGAATTTATTTCCCTACTTGTATTAAAGTGCAGCTGTAGGTATAGCAATACCTCTTAGAAGGTTTCATGATATAACAGAGTCAAGAGATAAAATTTTAAAAGCTGGTAATTAGACATAATACTTTGGTATTGTTTGTTATTCTTTTTTGTTGGCAATACAAGCTTTCTAGGAGGTGAGACTGGTTTTAAGGCCAAATCAGGAAAGTGATCATCAAGAGGACATAAAGGTGGCTTCAGTAAAAAGAAGGCAGTGTGTACTTGTTTTACATGAAGTCAGCTGGGCACCTGGGAATTGAGTCACTTCTTGAAGTTGTACAAAGAATTGGAAGCAAATATGTCAACAGTGAAAGCCACTGCAATGGTGATGTTTAGATATTGTTCAGTAGCATCTGCTCACATGGCAGTGCATTAAACTGGTTAGCACTGATATAGAAAACTATGATCTTGTTAGCAAGTCTAGCAAATTCATGCCTGGATTCTGGATTTTCCATACTAGGCAGCTTTAGCTTCCTGTTCATGGCAATTGCTGAAAGGAACTTAGAATCAGTTGAATTTATTCTAAGAGTATATTAGAACCAAGAAATTTTTCTACAACAGTTTTGTTAAAGGATTTAGATTTTCAGATTCATAAATTATGCAGGTGATGAACACAAAACCTATTTTTCTTTGTTTTCATAAGCATTTCCTGACTAAACAAACCATCCCTGCAATCCATGTCCCATCCCTAGAAGTGTTCAAGGCCAGGCTGGATGGAGCTTTGAGCAACCTGGTCTAGTGGAAGGTGTCCCTGCCTGTGGCAGGGGGGTTGGAACTAGATGATCCAACCCAAATCATTCTATGATTTCCCTGTTCATTTAGCCTTAGACAGAGAACTTCTACATTTTAAGTTTCTGAAAAGCCTCACTGACTGGTTTGTTAAATCAAACCCTTGACATTAAGTAAAGTTACAGTTTCATGGCTATCCTACATACTGTTAGGATATATCCTACATACATATTCTACTACTGTCAATCAATGACACAGTGCAATCTCAGTGAAGATATTATTCACAATTTCTTAATAAAAATTTATACACAGATATCTGTAAAGTATTTGAAACTGGTATAATAAAGACAAAATAGATGGTACTATATTTTGTGCATATATAATGCTAACAGCTTAATAGAGATTTGATCTTGTAGTAAATCATATCATGAGCTCTGTCCTGGAACTGTACCAGTGCACATGTGCCCTGTGTCCTCTCCTGTGCTGCAATATTGAAAAGGGTTTGTGTGTAGAAACAAGCTGCGTATGCAAGAGATTGTTTTAACAGTTTTCTGCCAGAGTTCCCACTTATCCCTTCAGATTAAACACACAAATACTTTGTGAAAATACAGTGAGAACATGGAAGAAACCAGCCTTATTTCTGAATTTCCTTCCATAATACCTTAAATTCCTTTTGGTGGTTTTCTCTGAAGCCTGTTTTTGTTACTTGTAACTTTTTGGGGAGATCTTTAGGTCTGTGCTGGATTTTTCCTTTGTGAATGATGTACTATCTTATTTCAGAAAAAGCGTAGAAGACAAACTTCACTTTTGTTATTGATGCCTAGAAGAATAAGCCTAAAAGTAAAATGAAATCATGAGGTTCTCATCACCTTTTCTGTTTGTTTCCTATCCAGTCCATCAGTGCTATTCTAGCACTGAACACTGATCATTTTTTTTCTTCCATGTGGAATATATATTTCAACTGACATTGGAAATGAATATTTCTCTTTGTTTCTCTCAAGTTTTGTCCCCTGATGTTTGATTATCCAGTGAGTTACACCTTACTGCCCTCATTGCCACTGTAAAAAATACATTAATCAGCTAGAAGATGACTATGTGCTTTCACCAGAACACAGAAGTTGTTTCAAAGGGGTACTTATAATTGCAGAAAGAATTTTAGGAAAAAAAAAGAAAAAGAGGAAATAGCCAATTGTATCTCAAATGAAGAACTATTCCATGAAGGAAAGCAAAAGGAAAAAAATGTAACAACAGAGATATGTCATGAGGTTGTAGTGGAGAGACTGGTAAATTATTTAACTTTGAAAAAAACTCAATAGAATGGCACCCTCTACACTATACTTCATACTTGAATATGTTTATATAGCACCATATCCACTCCATCTAATTGCAGTTTTCAAGAGTTTTTTCCTATCAACCTCATACAGGCCACAATTATGAGAAGGTCAACTCAACAGAAACTCTACATCTTACTTGCACTGCATATGCACTCTGTAGGTTGCCTTAGGCATCATTTTTCCTTTAACATCCAGACATGGACCCTGGTATGCATGAATAAGATTTCTTGCTACAGAGACTACAACATCTCTACATAAACCAAATACAAAATGAAAACTAAAGCACTGGTTATACAGCAAACACATTTTAAAAACTCTGTATGCACTGATGCTGAAATTAACACATCTAATAAAAACATTAAAATGACTTTTCAGTAATTTTCACTGGATTTTTCAGTGCAAGGGAGTCACATAACAATGGCTGACGGGGGTAGACTTGTGTTGCTGTCCCTCTGCTGATTTATTAAGCTCATCGCAGCCAGGGACAAAAGCACATTTATTCAGGAGTGGCTTTTTCGAAAGCATTCAGTTCTACCCATGTGAACCACTTACGGAGAAGAATGAAATCCTGAACAGTAGTGAGCATTTGCTGATTTGAAAACTAAGCTAAATTAGGGAAAGACACAGCTTTTACATTTTCTTGTGCTATTACCTTTCTTTTTTATTTCTTCTAGCTTGTTTCCTTTTTTTGGTAAATACTGCTGTTCATAACAAACAAGTTTCCTCCCACCACAATACAGCCTGCATAAAACACACTGCATCCACACAGCTTTGTTTTGCAGCTTAATTCAGCGTCATGCAATTTCAAGTACCTAATTTCCAAGGCTGTTCTAAAATTTTAAAATTCAAACCCCATTAGACTCCACTGAAGTTTTGAAAGAAATTAAACATCATTGCCAGGTGATCAGGATGATCACAACACAGTTGTTACTGGACAAGGGAGCACAGGCGTGTGTGTTCATCCAGAGGTCACCTCAGAGAACAGCCATGAAAAGTATTCACTGTTGAAGGGAAAAAACACATTTCTGTGTGGAATTCTGAAAGCAATCAAAGATAATAATAATAGTGCAGAAAACATTTTCCCTTGTGTCTTTGGAATTTTGGGTGAAGCTGGAAATTTGAGGTTGCCCTAGAAATTCCACTGACAAGGACCTATGCCATCTAGTACATGTAAACTAGCATCATTTCTTTTGCTATGGTAAGCATTTTTTGCTATAAGCTGGCCTTGTATCTTTCCACACCAGAAGAGGCTACTGACCTAGTAAAACTCAGTTCTATGGTGCTGGGGTGAAACTAATAGATACTGTCTTCTAAGGCAAAGACTGTGTAGGTGGGAGAAGGCAAACATGAGAAGAGCAAAAGAAGAGCCTCTCACATGCAAATGTATCACACTGTGTCTTCTGGGAGAATAAGAAGCAGTGACCAAGAACAGACCCTGTGGCAAGTGGTGTCCAAATAACTAATTTAGTAATAAGCTATGAGTTTACCAGCAGTCTCTATGGAACTGGACTAAACTCCTTGTAGTGCAGATTTTCTGCTTACTCAGGAAACTGTACTCAAGGAGCACAATACCCTACATCCAAGGCTTTGTGAATAAAAAACCTTTTTCACTCCTGAATTTTGTCATTTCCCTTGTAGGCAGATTTAGCCCCATGGTTTTACTCAGGCACTGACATATTGAGTATCTTTTAAAATTGCTATGCCAGTTTTCCCACAAAAAAAATAAAATAAATAAAAATCAGTGTTAAAATACTAGGCTTGACCAAAGAATAATGGTTCCATTTTGTGACAACCTTCTGTGGAATTTGAATGTATTTTGTTCTACACTGGCATGCAAAAAAAAAAAAAAAAGCTTTTGGATGCATTTTCTATCACTGAAATGGTGTTGACTTATCACTTTGCAAACTGACACATAATGTCCTACTTCATTATTGTGACAGGAATGATGGCTGGGACATCAAAGATTCCAGTTCAAATCCCCCTTATGTGTGGTTTCCCAACACTTAAAATGCTGGAGAATTTATCACTTCATTTCTCCCCTCCCAGTATGATTTATCTCAAAAGAACATGACTTTTACTGAATTATTTTTATCTTTGACATAATAGTGTATTTCTTCAAATTAAAATTTATCTGAACGTTTCAGCCGGCTCCAGGAAATACAGACGTACTCATTACCACTCTTGAGGTGTCTTGAACTGTTTAAAACTGTTGGATAGTGTTGAAAACCATGTATTTTTGGGTAAAAGTTGGAAATATACTTCCTATCTTGTATGCATAAATCTTTGCTCTGGAATAAGATGTGATGCAATTGTACAGTGATTAAGCAGTGACTTTGTTACCATGACTTAGCTAAATAGTAAGATGAATGGTGCCAAAAAGGTTGCAGTGAACCTTAAATTACTTTGAAATATTGCTTTGGCTTATGCAAAGATAAAAACTTAGTGATGCTATCCAGTTTGAATTGCTCAACTCTGTATTTACACCTCATATGTCTGAGTGGTATATGGATGACCAACCAATAAGTATGGTAAATGACTAAGGCCAGCTTCTGGATATCTATTAATTAGAGTTCTAGAGGAACTGAAGGTTTGGAGTGAGCAATGAGGAGTATTATGGTCTTTAAGGCTCCTTTCTCTTTCAGTAGACCCTGCTCCAAAACTAGGGACTGGCTTTCAGAGCTATCCAGGATCAGCACTGGAAACCCCTTTTACACCTTGATCACACCTACAGGCTTTAAGGGACCTGATGAAAACAGCACTCTAAATATGCTGCCAAGGAGGGAGGATGTAAAAGTTGGCTTGGTGTGGGGTTAAAGATACTTCCTGGGTGAAATCTTTCTCTTGACTCAGAAATCCATCTTGTCTTACGATTCACATGGCATACGTTGCTTGCATTGTCAGTGGGTCCAGTCCCACCAACCAGGCATGTTATTCTTGGTTACATAGTAGTTTATAAATCCTGTGTGCCTGTAAATTGGGAAAAAAAGAAATTAAAGTTTACGGTTTCAAAATCAGGGAATAAAGCCACTCAGTTTCCAGTCAAGTGAATGGTGATGGGCTGAAATTTCATAGCCAGATCTGGAAAGTGAAATCTGTGTTGCTCACAGAAAATTGTGTATCAAAATACTCAGCAAATTCCAATTTTTTCCTAATGCTTTATTCAGGATATTGATTTCCATGACATGGTATATCTACTTACAAAGCAGAAGGTCAAATTTCAAACTTGTTCTAATGTTTCTTGCTTTTTCTACTATGTTTCTTCATTTCCGTAGACCTGAGCCTTCAAACTTGTGCCCTAACCAAACCATTAACCTCTTGCCAACCTCCCACAAACAATTTATACTGTTTTCTATGATCACAGCTTGAAGCAGTATCAAAAAGGTCAAAGGACAAACAGCCCTTCTGGGTGAACCAAAATGCCTTCTAACAGACAGACTGGGCAGTAGGTGACAGGTGGAAACCCTTGAAGAAAGGGCTGAGGAACAGAAATATAATAGTTCCCTACCTGGGGTCGTGGCTGTGGATAAGCAGCCCCTGCTCCATTTCAGTGGAACCGTTTTACCTCAGCTAACTGCTGCTGAATAACATCTGGTTGTCATTGCACTGAAATGGGCTAAGTAGTGCCCCTGAGACCTCCTCCGTTACAGTAAGTTCCAGCTGAAAAATTAAGAGGCAGCCCAGTGCCAGGCAGCACTTCCATGGCTGCAGTTACCGATGTGTGCCTTGCAGGTCAGTGAAGGCGTCCTTGTCTGATGAGGAGGATATGTCAAAACGTGTAGCAATCTAAGAACTTAGTAGCCTGAGGCTGTTTCTTAAACTGTGTGGATGTGGAAGTAGCAGGCCTCTAGTATTTAGGCACACAGACATAAGGATTGAGGCTTTCCAGGATAAGGTCATGGACTTGGTTCTGGGCCAGATGTATAATGTCATCGTGACCCACAGGTTTCCCAAGAGTGCAAACAAAGCAAGGAAATTATCCTGCTTCACCTTACTGAATAGTGGAATGCAACACATCGCACCAGACTCATGAGACCAGAAAACATATTGGAAGGATTATTTTTCCCCATTAGAAGCATGAATAATTACTAGTGAACCACTTTTACAGTCTTCTCAGATTGTTGACATCACTTACTGCTAATTAAGTTAGGAAGAAAAATGAATTTGCAACAGCCTTAGAATAAAATAGCATAAGAACATGTTTGCTGAGTCCTCAGCAATCACATAGAAATAGAAACAGTGAGGTGACATGGATCAGGCTCAAAGTATGTCAGTTCCTGGCCAAACCAGCATATGCTCCCTGTTTACTTGACAGATTAGCACACATGCTTGTATCAAAAACCATATCAAATCCAAGCAAGCCATACTGAACCTAATTTGTGTTCACTGAGCAATAAAGTTGTCAGGGAATAACCCAAAACCTGACTGAATACCAATACTTATCCAAGTCACCACTTTCTTTCAGGTGAAGTTGAAGAAATATGAATGGAAAATATATGATTCCTTTTTGTTTAAGTTCTTGCAGCCAATGCAGGCTGAAAAAAATACATCTCAAAGCCTGTAAATGTGTATTAAATTTATTATCCATAGGTGGTGTCTCTGCATCTTTTTGCTGAGGTGAAGTCCCAGGTGATTTTCAATAGCTTAGCTTTTTCAGTTGTTGAAGGCAAGAAGTGCCAGTGCTGCTGTACACAGGAGTTAGGTGATACAGATTCTATGCCAAGTGCTGTGTCCCAAGGTGTCCTAAGATATACTGATGCAGTCTTCATAGAAACACTTTTTAAAATCACATTGCAGGAACTTTCAAATAAAAAGAAATGAGTTATATATTACAGAACTGGAATTAGGATGTATTATAGTCAGATACATTTTAAATAACCATGTAGTTTTTTGAGGCAAAATTATTGCTTTTTTTTTTGAATTATTATATATCAACAATATAGTCCAGAAAAGATTGGTCAGCAACTGCATAGTACCACAAATTAGATGTTAAAAATAACAATTGGATCAAGGAAAATTGTACTGGGTTTGGAATATTTTTTCTGTAGTTTCAATAAAATTCAGTTCTATGCGATGATACCATCCAAGTCTTGCCATACTAAACCTTCTATTAACTACCTGTGGCCACCATGCTGTGTGAAAACTGGACACCATACCAGGTTTTGGAATACAGAGTGAAATGTGCCACATGTACAAAATAAAGGTCACAAGATGTGCTTTTAGGGAGGAAGGGATCCCCACCACCTAAAAAAAAAAAAAAAGAAGAAGCTTAGAAAAGCAAATAAATGGTGTGGAATCAGATTTGTGCTGGAGTGACCCATACTGTCTCATAGCACAGCAATGATAAGTCTGTGGTGGTTATCAGGACTAATGGTACTAGAAGGCTGCATTCAAGAGTACCAGTGGTGACATGGCTTCTGTTTGGGGCTATTTACTATGGAGAGTACAGTTCAGTGGTTTAAATGATCACTACATATACAGTCAGCAAGTACATGACACTTGAGTGTGAAAATGTGTGATGGATCCCTTCTCTGTGACTTCAGAGATTATGTGACTTGTTCCCACCCCAGGCCTTAGGATCTTGTCTCTTTAGTGTAAAGTGTAACAGTTCACAGCTTTAAATATCCCTGTTTCAGTCTGTGGTATGTAAGTCAAGATGCTGGTTGTCAGTTTTCCTATAACTGTCTTTTACATAAGGTTGTTAGATCAGTTCAAGGCTGGTGTCAATGTGTTGGGGCATCTTCAGATTTCAGTTAACCAGTAATGAAATATTTCTTACATTTAAACTATTGAATTACTTCACTTTTGGCTTATTTTCTAGCTTTTTAAATATTTAATCCTCTTCAAATTCCTTATCAGAGGTTTGAGTTTCTCCTTATCTCCCAACTTGATCAATGCTAGATAGCTCTTAACAGAAACACGGTACTATCGTACGGGTCTCTTCCTAAAACTTAGGTACAGATCTTATTTTTTCTGTCCTGTCATTATGCAATTTTTATTTTCTGGGTTTTTTTAAGGAAAAGAAGAAATATTAAGTTTGCTTAAAAATAAATGCAGAGCAAACATTCCCTGGAAAATTATATTATTTTTTTTCCTGCAACAGACTATTCTTTTGAAAGCTATGTTAGATCAGAATAATGCAATGCTTACCTCTCTAGAGCTTTGGGTCTGTCATTTTTTCCATGCTTATATCTGTAACATATTTTCATCTCACATCTGCCTCTGGCAGCAGATGACTTCCTGCTCTGGAGACCACTGAATGACACCTTCCAGTTTCTTATTATGTGATCAGATGTCAGCTTGTCCAAAACAGCCAGAAAGACAGTGCTGGTGTTACTCCATGAAGAATAATGTTTACCTATGAACACTGTCTTGGGTGAAGTAGAGCATGTTCCTACACTTCTAACAAAAGCAGTCTCTACCAATGAGCGCAACAAGTACCAATGAGAATAACAAGAACTGGAGCTGTTTTCCAGAACGTTACATATGATTTAAGATTCTCCTTGCATACAGTTAACTGCTATTTCCACGGGACAGTCCCATGGCTGCTGAATCCAGTCCAAAGTAATACACCACTCTTAGTTAAACAACTCGAATTTGTTTCTATTTCCTTTCCCTTCCCTCAAGAGGCAACTCTCCATCATTTTATAACAGAAGTCCTTTCCAATACCAATCACAGGTTCACTGATTTGGCTGAAAAACTAGAACTGCTGTGCTACTTGGTCATTCTCTCTGCATCATATTTTGTTATAGGACCATGCATACATAAGATCTGAAGTTAATCAGTTTTCCAAGTTGAGATGAAGTAGGACTTCAGACTGGAATGACCTCAGATGATACTAAGTGAAAGACCACTTGCAGTCTGTATCTCTTCAGTATAGTATTAGATTAAAATAGAGTAGAATGCAGTGAGAAGTTTTGTTTTAAGGAAGAGCTGAAAAGTAAAATGTCTTTTCTGCTGTCTGGGTGTTGGTTTTCTGTTGGTGATACACAGTTTTTCTTCTGAGATGGAAACAGGCTACCTTACTGATATTTGGAAATGGAGTGTGAGACTTTGTTTACTCTCATCCTCACTTAGCAATTTGCTCAGTGTAGCCTGCTCTCACTCCCTCATTCACTTGGTAATCTGTAATTTCTCATCAACTCTATTATTAAACTGTCCTCTTGGCCCAAGGATAGAAATTAGCTCCACAAAGAGTCATAGTCATTGCAAACGTTAGCACTGCTCTTCTGTAGGAGTTATGACCCTGGAGCTCTCTAGGCAGATGGCATCGTGCTGGTCACTAATCCCCTTCTGGCAAAGCCAGCTGCAAAAGGTCAATTGAGTTCACCTGGCCAGCTTTGCCAGAAGTGTATTAAAGAGAGAAGCGCCTGCTTGCTGGCAGAGAAGTGAGGGTAGTAGTTTTCAGGTGGTGGGTGGTGACAGGGAGCCAGAAGTCTTCAGCTGGCATGCATGTAAAATTTGTGCATGTGGCTATGTGCAACCCTGAGTGACTTCAGTGGTTACTTGGCTGTCATTGGTACACCTTCAATTTGACTAAGACCTGTAGTCCTTTTATTTGTATTGTAAAATGATTAAATTACTTGTGACCACTGCAACAGTAGCACTGAATAACTGATAATAATTATTCCTATTAGATTAGTCATGGGTAATTATTTGTATCAAAGTGGGAGGATGTCAATGGGCAAATCTAAAAAAAACTCCAAAGTTTGTTCTGGATGAATCTTTTATGAGAACAGTCTTTGTTCTAAGATTTCTGGTGTTTCCAGTTTCCACTTGACCTATTTTTCTTAGCTTGCTCTCTGAAAAAAAATTATTGAGAATAAGGCCTACTAAGAAAATAACAGAGCCTAAACCACATGTCTTTACTCTTTGGCAGCTGCTGCCATATGATGATAATAGCTATAACCAATGGGAAAATCCCTGAATAAAGCTTTTCCATAGTATATCTAGAAATTACTAACAAAACTGTAATTATTTAGCATTTGATCTATTTTGAACTACTTTTTCAGATGAAATTGATCGCTGATATATGTAATAAAAATATACAGAGTGTTCTTAAAGAAGTGTTGGGCTTTCATACTGCAGAAAATTTGTAGAAAAGTGATTATTTTACTTTTCCTGGTCTGTAGTGCAGAAATCAAAGATTTTTCTTTTCCTGAACCAGGTCATAAAGAATTAAATAGACTAAGTTTTTAGGCTTTCATTTAACTTGTTACTGTAAAACATCTGCATTATAAAATGCCACCTGTTCTCTGTCCTTGTTGCAGAGTACTCAGTAAAACCAGCAAAATTTTTTTCTGTAATCTTTCTGAATGCATTCATAAGGATGAACATGTACTCTCTTTTTTACGTGACTTCTCCAACTTGGCTGCTAGGCAGTCCTTTATTTATTTATTTATTTATTTTTTCCAGGACAGTGATTGAAATGAACTGTAAGAGGACACAGGATCTTGAGCTGAATAGTTAAGAAAGCTGCTGGTAGAGGAAGCTAATGAACCAAACAGAAGTGATAGTCTTGATGGGGGAATCATAAGGGTGTAGTTCTATGGCCTGCATTAGTCAGACTAGGTGTATGTAGTGATCTTTTCTGACCTGAAATCAGAAATACTTCAGTGAGAAGTTAGGTAGTAGGATCGAGCTGAATACAACCCCACATTTTCTTAGAATGAAAAGGGTGAAGATCCATCACAAAACCCAAGTTTTGTAATTGTCTACACTCTCTAACCTTGCTCCAGCAATGTCCAATGGAAGGTAGTCAGCCTTCTGGACAGTTTGGCTAAAGATCAGTTTAAAGCTGCTGTTTGCTTCTGACAGATGAGGAACAGAAGTCATTTACCTGATGAAACACTTTTGTGTTTCCCTTTGTAGCAAAGCAAAACCAGGGCCCCAATTCAACAGAGTACTGAAGTTCTCCCACATCGGTGTCAGGTAAGAATATGATTAATTGCCTATGGAAACAAGCCTCAATGTTCAGACCTAGCAGTCCATGCTTCACATTTGATGTTTGACAAAAGAACAAAGCAAACCAAAAAGCCAGAAAATATTTGTGTAATCCAGTCCAGAACAATTGTATCCTGTAGCCTGCTTAGACATGCACAGGTTTATTGAGTCTATTGTAGAGGATATGGTGGAAACAAATAATCCGAACTAATCAAAACAGGGGGCTAAAGACAGTGGTTTAGAGGTGGAGATAAGAATTCCCTTCAAGAAGAGCCTTGCAGTCTCTAACAATTAACATTCTTTCTTTCTCTCCCCCCACACCCTTGCCTTGCTTTGCAGCCAGCAGGGTTTCAGTGACCCGGAAGGCCATGGACATTTTCTGATACAGTGGGCCCCAAATTCTGAAATATATTTTTGCAAGAGTATCAATCATGTAATTCAATAGAGGTCAAATACCTTGCAACTTTTTTTTTTTTTAAACTTTTTTCCCCAGCTTTTCCATATAATTGAAAGAATATGTTTGCTAAATTTGCTAAATCACTCATTCCAATATACAGTACTATGTTACTGTATTAAGGCCATCTGTAGTTGTATGTATTCCATACAAAGGAATGTCAAGTTCACAGAGTTAAACTAATGTAAATACCAGAGTTTAGAACCTATGAATAATCCAGCTTGTCTAGGCAATGTGATTCTTTTGAATTATCTGATCACACAGTATCTTTCAAACAATACTATATTGTGTTGTACAATATAGTACATTGTTCTACATCTTTCTGTGAAAAAGTACTGTTTAAAAAATTATTGCTTTCCTTCTTTCCAAATGTCACTTACTTAATAGTTCATAATACACTAATTACTATAACCTATCTATTGGCTAAGGTCAACATTTTCAAAACTGGATTACTAAAATGACCCAGTTACATAGGTAATGCCTTATCTGCAAAGCTTTACATTTCTACAGCTGCCACAGGATTTATTTTTTCTATCTCAGTGCAATAGGCAGCAAACTTCGAGATATGTTTAAGTGTTAAGACATCGGTCTTGCAGTGGCATACTATATGAAGCATCATACTAAATGCCGTTACAATCAATGCCTATAATTTTTTTCCACATTTGAAATCCATGGGTATATTACCTGAAGTTTTCTTAAAAAAATATTCAGAACTACTTTAACCTAGCAACTGTATCTGTAACTCTACTTTGGGGAAGAAATTCTGTGACATGTATTATATTGTGATTACTACTCAAGTCTGAAGTGGGAAAATTTAAGGATTACCCTTAAAGAAATTAAAGTAGTGCCTTCCCATGGGGAGAAATTAAAATGCAAAAGTAGCTATGGAGGGTTTTTTTTTAAAGAATCAGATGAATACAGGTCTGTTTTGCACAACTCCTTTAGGGAATTTTTATTCCAACCTTTTAGGGGATATACATGTACCTCACAGACATTGCTTTATGGCAGGTTCCCAAATCACAGTGGGACAAGAGCCAGGGTTTAAACAATACTTGTCTACATTTAGGAAGGAAAAAAAAAAGGGATCTGTACAGTTGCATAATCAGATAATATGACTCAAGAGCAAGTGCCAGAGTCGTTGATGGTATCAGCTTTCTAACTTCCTCTTACCTGAGTAAATACGCATCTCACCATGAGAAGGAAAAATACACAGCGTAGCTCATTACATTTCTACCCTGGTCCCCAGGATGTGAAAACAGTTGTAATGTTACTGTTTGGACATACAAAGCTAAAATAAATGAAGGTTTCTGTGTACAGCTTAGACACTGACAAAAGCCAGCAAGTTCACAAACATTTCTGAAGCAAAATAGTTCTAGTGTTTGTTCAGTGAGAACTGTGATATTGTGCTTCTGGATATTGCACACTTGTAATTTATTTGTTTCAATAGAGCTTCAGATGCCTGAATCAAGACAAATGCAGGATAAAAATGCCTTTGGCCCCAGACTTCATGGTCTAAATATGAAAAAGTGAGCTATTAAGAACAAAGGAGATGGAAAGTACAATGAAACAATGGGATAGATATTAGTCAGCCTTGTAGACAATGCTCACAGTGCTTGGGCTGCCAAGCTTTTGTAGGTATTGGGACAACACAGGAGGGATTTGAAGTAATGAAGCTATATTTTTGTGCTGTAGATCTCATTTAATGCTGGTTTCATCAGCAAGGAAAGACTTTTGGAAACCTATACAAATATGAAAACAATGATTACTTCCTATTAATGCTTACATATGCCTCATTTAATGTGCTGGATGTTTTACTTCTTTGACTGGAAGAACTCTGTGCTACATATTTTAGATTGAACGGTTCTGTTAAACGATACATTTGAAGAGACAATGAGACACAAGGAGAATTGTTTCTGTGTCAGCTTTTGTAACGTTTTCCACTAGTCATCAGCAGCTCTTTAAAGTTCAGTCCAGGTTAAAAGTCGTATAGCTCCTTCCAGTGTTCAAAGGAAGGCGAATCCCTATGCCAGGGCAGAAATTACTCACTCAGATGTACAATTGACTTATCTCCACCCAAATATTTCAGTGCCTGGAGGCTTAGAACAGATGTTTTCTTTTTTTTTTTTTTTCTTCTTTTTTTTTTTTTTTTTTGTTGTTTAACATTGTGCAGCCAAGACAGTCATTCGTTTGCAGAGAAAAATTATCAGTGAGTGAAAAGGACACAGAGAAAAATCAAGCTTTAGTAAAGGACATATCCTAACTCCTTTCACGAGTATAGCTTGCTGGACCCGAGTAAATTTTTTTCTGGAGGGTGGATCTTAACTGCACACTGGAATTCCATTAGTAACTGGACTGTTGATGTATTCAGTTGTGATTCAGTTCTGCACTTCTACACTTTTTTTCTGATGTCTAAGGGATTTATATAGAAATTAAACAGGTAAAAAGATTCTCATAAATATTTTAAGTATTCAGTCATGCCAGAGAAAACACCAGGTAGATGTTAGAGTACCTAATCTCAGAGTTGTATGAAATTACATTTTTAATTAATATTTTTTTTCTTACTTATTAACTTTATTTAATTGAGAGGTTTTCTAAATTGGCATGACTTTTTATCTCACTAATAGGGGCTTCTTTGTTGATTTAGTTTGGAGGTATTCTCTATAAAGTGCAAGAAGAAATTTTTCTGATTTGTCTTGACTCCTTCAAAATCTCTCCCTTTTATTAAATACAGTGGTAAAATGTAAGAAATAGCAGTGGTATATCATGTAGGCAGTCTCTCTCCTTTTGTTCTCAAATATATCTGCTTCAAATGGGCCACTGCTCCTAGAATACCAACGTAAAGCTTTTTGATATATGCTTCTTAAGTTTTATGTGGGGTTAAAATTAGGCCTTTTAAATGTAGAAGTTAAGTATTAGTTCTGCACAATGATGGATTTAATTCCCTAAGGCTTAGGGATTCTGTTCAAATTCTTTCTTTTCTTTTTGAATTCTGAAAATTCAAAAATCTTTTAGTTTTTAAAAAATGTGCCTCTTAAAACCTAGGTTTTTGATACAGTTTAAGTTGCTGTATTTGTACTTATTTAAGGTCCAGCACATTTTCCATAAGAAAACAGAAGTACTAGCTGGAAATTAAAAGTATTTTAAAGAAAAATTACCATTTTCTAGAGTGTGTGCTAGTTTTAGACACCACTTAAGGAATTTATTCACTTACAAGGGAAGTAGGCAGTGGGATGACAGCCACATATGTAGCCAGACAGGAAGCATGTGTTGGTTCTTCCAATTTCAGATATGCTCCACTAACTGTTCAAAAGGGAGAAGGCTTTACAAATATTGTGAAGGTCCATTCTTTTTATCACCTTGATCCTTGTGGCTCAGATGAAGCAGTGTTCTGAGTCTTCTGGAATCAAAAAGTTCTCCTTCTGGTGACAGCTGCCACAGCTACCAGGATCAACAGAAGAGCAGTAGTAACCTTGTTAGCTTCTCACAAGAAAAAACAAGACACTTTTCTATGCAAAAATGTAAAAATGTGTTTAAGAATTAAAATTAAAAAAGGAAAATGAAGGAAATTAAGCCATCCTGGTTGCAAAGTATGTGATATAGGACATATTTTCCATACTTTTTTCACAGGAATGAGATCACATTTTGAATACATGTTAGGTTGACAAAATATACAATGCAATCATGCATTTTTTTTATAGCTGGTGTTTGTATTGGCTCATGTTTTTCCTTCTCTGTGTTAGAATTCTTGACATCATGTTGTAATTGTGGGTAGAAGTGCCAAATGTTGTAGCAGCTAGCATAATGTTGTGTGTTATTGTGATATAGTGAGGGTTTGCCTGGGAATTACAGTTCCTGTGTTCCCTCCTAATTCTTTTAGTGCAAATTCCAGGTGCAAATTGGACAATAGTGCAGACCTAACCAGCCAACAACAACAAAAAATTATGAATTTAGAGACTGTTTTAGAAGATACAGTCCTTCATTAATTTTATTTAGAATTAAACACCCAGTGCTGTAGTATTCTTTGCTTACATGCCTGTATCTTTCAGTTTATTGCTAGCTGTATGTATTGCACACCTCTTGACAGTAAAGAAACTGCCTTCATTAACAACATATTTAATCTTTTCCAAAGTTTGGGGAGAAGAGCTACAGTCCTCTTTTTAATTGTTTTCATAGACATAATACTGTTTTAGGAAGTAGCATCTCCTTAAATTTCATTAGTTTAGACTTAGGATATGGAATTGAGTACTTCTATCAAAATCTCAATGATCAACACAAAAAAAGATATTAAAAAGAAAAAAAGCCTTGCCTTTAGTTATAGCCTCCATCTTAACCTGGGAAGCCTGCAGTTTTACAGTTCTAGCTTTGCATTCTTTTAGGAGAAGTGTGAAAATCCCTGTATGAGTAGTTTTTTCAGGCCCTTGTTCTCCTCCCAGCACAGGCAGCTGGTGTTGGTCCTCTTATTCTGTCTGAGAAGGCGGTCACACCTCCATGATCTCATACTAGCTTCTCGTTATTTCCTCCTCTGTGCCTCATGGCTGGGCTAGTGTCGAGAACTACAGCCAAGAGCCTCTTAATATTCAGTTGCAACATCCATTCTCTCAGCTTGTAGATTTCCTCTTACTCCCAAAATATACTCCCAAACAAACCATTGTTTCAAACTCCATATGGTCCCTTAATTTTGAGCATATGAGTAATGTCACTAGGTTCAAGTTCAGTTTCTCATGGCAGTTACGAAGGATGGTTTAAAAGGAAAACCAGCACTGTGGACTCTCTATCCTCTCTGCCCAGTTCCAGACATTATGAGATCTCAAGGATCAAATTTTTTCAGCATTCAATACTTTCCAGAAAATAAGGAGAAAATGAATGTGTTTTCATAATTTAATGTTTCTTTCTGCATTCAGCTTCAGCACCGATGTCACTTTCTCATGCTACTGTGCTATTTTTTTGTACCAATTAAACTATAAAGCAAAATGATTTTAGTTAATTGCTGGAGCTCTAAAGCATACGGGGACAAACTGAAACTATTTGCAATGAAGGAAAAATAGTAATTTATGCCACAGTAACTTCTTTCCAGTAACAACTTATGGTAGGTGCAGTAACTTGTATTCTGTTTTCTTTTACCTAGTGTTAATTTTCTATTTTAAAAAAATCTATTTGGAAACAAGTTAAATAAACATGTTGATCAGCCAGAAGGGTTTCAATGTTCCTGCTGACACTGGCACAGAGAAGAAAAATGACGGAAAAACTAAATAAGACTTAACTCTTACTGAAGCAACGCAAAGTAATAAAAGTTTTCTCCAGTGTAGTGTTTAACATATACACAAGTGGGAAGAATGGTATGGTCATCAATACATGCTGTGTAGAACAGTCATTTCAGGTATCAAATACTGATTTTACATAGAAAGAGGTCAGTTAGAAGTTAGTGGCAATAAAAGTTATATTCTCAAATCTTTTGCTTTTTTTCCCCTTAAGTCTCAAAGTGCTTTGAGATCAGCATGCTAAAGAATGAAGTGGTAACATAATTTGCTTTGTGTCCTGTACTAGAAAAAAAAGTTAATACAATCCCTGTCCAGTGTTTTACCTACTAGACCACACTTACAAGAAAAAGCTAAAATCATGTCAGTTTAATTTGTGAAGTAAATGTCTTCACTCATGAGCAGGTTGACAGAAATAATCTTATTCTACTCTACAGCAGAGTGAATCATATCAGCAATGCCCACTGCTGAGCTTGCCTGCCTGAAAAGAGCTATAGGCTGTGTATGCTCATTTAAATTCAGCTTTTATACCTTTTTGCCTTCTGATCTGGTTTCATGTCTTTTCATTGCAGAGTAATTATGTCTTGAACTTGACATAATTGCTAGTGAAAATCTTCGCTCATTCAAGTAGTTTGTATTAAGATGTCAGGTTTTCAAGAAAATGCTTAGTATCATGGTTAGTCTGGAAGCTGTTTAGAACAATGATTACTCCTATTTCAGTGTGCCAGCAGTTCATAATAAGATACTGTATCTTTGAAAATTGCATCTCTGACTTGTTGAATTTGAGGAAACCCACACACTCCTCAGAAAAGCTTTTTTTGCTCTGTAAGTCAGTAATATGGTACATGAAAGTGTCATGTCTTCCAGAAGTGTATTCACATATTAAAGCATTTCCATTATCTCTTTTTATGACCAGAGTTCCTGCACTTTGCCCCCTGCCCTAACAGCTGCTTTCTAGAATAGCTCACTGTCACTGCAGGGTTCTCAGGTTCCTGCTCTGAGAGCCTTACACAAATATATTAGTACACTTCTCCTGTGTACTCTGAAAACCTACCAGACTAATAAACAGAAATCACTATTGACTTTTACATTCACATAAACTTTGCCCCATGCTCTTCCCCTTACCATCATATTGTAAGGATGGACTGTCTTCTTTTGCTGCAAATGACATTGAAAAGACCTATTCTCAAAAGTTATTATGCAGCAGATAAACATGAGCTGAAAAGCCTGTTAACAATCTTATTCTTGATGAATTGTTCTACAATTTCAAGAAACTCATTCTTCCATAAGTGTTGTGTTTATTTTTCAGCATGCTTCCCTAGGGGATTCACTGCCTATAATTATGTGTGTATGTGTATCTTGTTAGCCAATATATATTTCAAATCTGTAGAAAATCAAACTAAATTTGTCAGAATGGGAGAAGTTTCAAAGATATTGAGGGTTTGAGTCAGTTGTCCATGAGTAGATGCCTAGTAACACTTACTAGGGTATTTGAGAAATCTACATGGTTTTGGCAGATGTGCCACAAGACTGAAAAAATCTTGCAGCCTTTTTTGTTTTTTTTTCTGAGGCAGCTGGTGTCCATTTGATACATAAAATAGCACTTGATATGTGTGTATGGGCAGCTTATTCAAGTCCTGCATCTCCACTGATCACCAGGGAAGCATAGACACAATGCATATGCAGACATTTTTCTGTATGCATCTAAGGTTTCTTAATCTTGAAGTGAACCCCACAAAAACTTTCTTTAAGTTTCACAAAAATATGTTGATGGATAGAGGGAGGGCTGAAGTTTGAGCTCTACCTAAATCAGGGCACAGAGAACCAATGCAACAAAAAGTTAATCCCCTCCAGTGTGGATTATCTGCTGTCATGTAAGGTTAGTTCTTATAACCTTAACTGCAAATGGACTCTATAGTCCTTAAGTAGGGACCAGAAAAGCCTGTCTTCCTTTGCCTGTTGTTCATAGCACTAGTAAACACAATGTTCCCCAATGAGGAAGTCCAAAATGAATGTATCTTTGTCACTTCAGAAACAATCCCCAACTTGTTATTTGAGTCTCAGTACTTTCTTAATTTCTAGTCTTAGATGCTTGAGGGGAAAGATGGACTTTGTGACCTCCCAAAGACTTTTCCAGATTATTTTTTCTTTAATTCTTCACTTTGGCTACTATGATCATCAAAGGACACCATTTTGTTCAACCCTTTCTGAATTGCGCATATTTAAAAAAAAATATTTTGAGCATATTTTCCTTTGTTGTCCTATCCTTCCTTCCCTTTCCCTCCCTAAAACTACTTTCAGACCACTGGAGTAATCTAGGCTCCCTTCATAAAGATGCCTTATCTTCAGTTTATGTCACAGCTTGAAAAATCCACATCTTGGTTATGAGTCTGTTTGTCCATAAGAGATTATTTTCCTTCCTTATGAATGGGGGACAAGACTAAGAACTAATATAATAAGAATTCAGTGTCTGTTATTTGCTTTACGCCTTCAAGACCATTTGAATGTTTTTAACGTGCACTCAGGTAGTGCATTGTCTAACAAATTTAAGGCTTGTAAAATCCTTTTACATTCCTTAAGTCTAAAATTTCTTCCAGGTTAAGCTTTGGCTCTCAAAGTGTTCTGCATAGCTGAAGATTGACTGAGGACCCATGTTACACAATTTGAAGTTTGATACTGTGATCCAAGTGAGCAAAATCACTTATAAATGCTAGTTGAGATAATCTAGCAAAACAACAGGGTAGTATTTCACAAGCTTCCTGTTTCAATTTCCTGAAGATAAATGGTTCATTTTTGTAAAGAAAAGTTGTCAGTCAGAACAAAAAGGGATTTTCAAGATCTCCATTTCTGCCAGGTGTTTTATTGGGCAGTGAATCATAAGTATAATTTAATCCTTACCCACATAGTGTTACTGAGAAACAGCTTGGATTTTTTTTAAAGTTTCAGCTTCAAATAGCAGCCAACAAATTTATGAATCTCCTTAACTATTTCCACATCTAAGTTCCTGAATTTGTAATTCCCTCACTGAGGAACTGTAGGTAATGCAAACAGAAATCCTTTTATTTTGTGTACTGATTGTTCATTAAACACTTGTTAGTAGCTATTTGTCACTCAAAGGTAGGGCTGTTTTTACCCAGTTTTTCTCTGTATTCCTTTTAGCAGCAGATTTTGTAGTATACTTCCCTTTAACTGTTTCAAATAATTTGGTTTTATTATTCCCCATATTAAAGGTGGGGGCCTCACATTTTCTTTTGCCTGTTACACTTTCAGAAATGCTCATTGAACATTCAGGTTTATAATTGAAAACTCAAATTTTACTTTGATAAGGATTTGGTAAAACTTCACAGGGCCCTTGTGGAAGAGCAGAGGAGGGTGGGGTGGCACAGGCCAGGGCAGAAAAGACCTTTTTGTCATATCCATAGGCTCATCTTTCATGATTTGCTGTTCATGGTGTCTTTCAAGTTGTGCTGCTTCCCAAATCTACACTGCTACTTTTTCACTTCTTGCTCTTTGGTATTCCTTTACACAAAATGTGTTTGTAATTGGTAAAACCAGTTTTATTATTAAGTTAATTAAACAAAATGTTCAGTGCAGAAAAATTATCCTTGCCTACAACAACTACCAGGACCACATGCATTTTAAACAGTGCACTGTGTGTACCTGAAAGCTCAGCCAGGGCAATACAAAGTGTACTGAAACTGCATGTTTCAGAAAAAAACCCACCTTGTTTTCTTTTAAGATTTTCTGTGGAATATGGATTTGTAAGATTTTTTTAGTCCATGTGTTAAGGCTGCAGGTGGGTGATTAGGTCACTGACTAGGCCCTGGCCTAAAGCTAGGCCAGCTGAGCAGGATCTGAGAAACTGCTGGTCATGACAGGAGGTAACTTCTGTGTGTAACAAACAACAGTCTGAGGAACTAAAAAAGTTACTTCCAAAGTCATCAAGAATAGCCAGATTGTACAGGTTGTTAAGGGGTGTTACATGAGGAACAGCCAGACTTTACAGACAGTTGAAGGGGAATATCCAGGACTTTTCAGGGAGCAGATACCGAGAAAGTGTCAGAAATATCAAATATTTGCCACAAAACTATGGGGAAGAAGTAAGTGGGGTGGATGTTTGTTTTGGAGAGGATGAGTGAGTTAAAAAGGAAGATTCTGGGAGGGGGTAAAAAGAGAACATAAGGGTTGACAAATCAAATCATAGGGCTGTTTGGGGGTCCCTGTTTGGCAGCCCTACAGTCTGGAGCACAGCAAAAAGAACCACTGTTTCCACTGTGCTCGTGTCTGGCTCGCTTTTACAGTCGGAAGGGAACTAGTGTCTTTCCCACTCTGGCAAAGGAATCACAGCAGCTTTCCTCCTAATGCTATTGAGGAATAACTGGAGGGTGCTACCTGACATCTTCACCCTTCCTCAGCCTCCTTTATCACCATGAACTTCCTCCTGAAACTTGCACTTCGTGCAAATTTCATAAATAATAACTTTTGAACTGTTACAATTTTCAGTAGATTCTGTGTGATATATTGTTCCTTAATGCCAGAGATTGCTTTTGCCTCTTCATTGCTTCACTTTGAAGCAAAACGAGGGAGAGGCGAGCCAGTGGCTGTCACTGATTAACGTAAATCTTTAGCATTTTGGTTAAGCTCAATTGCTGTTTTGCCTGAGGTGTTCCGAGGTCTATGCTGAATCCTTAACTTCCAATTTAAAACCAAACTGGAAATCTCTCAATTAGGGGGAGGGATCTTCCAATTTTTCACTGTGTGAAAAAAAGAAAACTATCTTTAATAGGAAATTTCATTATAAAACAAACAGCCACAGATGAGGTCAGAATAAGGAGATATATCAAAACCATTTATTTCCTTAGGAAATAACTCTTTTTGCCTGTTTGTTTTGCTTGAGAACATTATTGGACACAAACTACCCACAGCGGTGGACAGTTGTGCTCACACAGTGAAGCAATTCAATAGTGTCCAGACCACAGCCATTTAACTGTTCGAGGAACCATTTCCTACAAGCCTATCTAAAGCTTAACATTTTTAATGTGGGAAATGCCTGAAAGAACTATAGGCTCTGAAACTAAATTTAAACTTGCTAGAAAACAGCATGAGATTTTTTTCTCCATTCTATATTTCTTCTTGTAGACTAATGATTCAGAGGAAGGCCAAGAGGGCTAATGAACACATGGTGGGATTTTATATAGGATATCAAAGCTGGTGTGACCCACATACACTAGCTCTAGCACTGTAACTCAGATCAGAAAAATAGTATGTTCTGGTTCAATTGCTATAAGTTTAAAACTCAGAAATGGTCAATGAAAGACATGCTTCTGCTGTCTGAAAGAAGTCACCTTTCAGAACTGCACCTGAAAATGTCAGACTGTCCATGGGAAATTCACATCCCGCTGGTCAGTGGAAATATGGAGTATCACTTGGTTCTTCACACAGTTAGATTGTGACAGCTTTTCCCACAGCAGGTACTAGTAGGCATGGTCAAAGATTGAATTATTTTTGTGAATAATAAAACTGAAGTAACTGTTGATTTGGCAATTTTCAGCAGTCAGTGGGGTATCTTTTCATATGGTATTAGTTATGATGTTCTTTTCTCCTGTAAAAAAGGTTGATCCTTGTCACATTTTCAGTGTTTTTGATACTGACAGGTCTGTACCTGCAGGATCTTGGAGCAAGTTTTGACAGTTGCATGGGCTAAAGTTATGACATATTGAGGGGTCATTCTCTGGTGCTTACAGGGGCCTGGCTAAAGCTCTGGCTCGTGGGAGCAGCAGGTTAGTGTTTCTCTGGGCTATTGTTAGCTCATCCAAAGTGAGGTATATATTTCTACCCAACTTCTCTCCAAAGCAATCGTTTTTGCTAACTGAACACGAGAGATGACTTTGCTTGAATGATGGTCTAAGAAACCTGATGAGGAAAGAGCTGAGAAACAGATCTCAGTTTCTTTCACGTTCACATCCATGTTTTCCACAAAGAATCATTGTTCCTTCTCCAAAATGTAGGCTTTCTTTCAAGGGACAAATAGATTCCTCTCTCTACCAATCATAGATTGCCATATAACAACACATACAGCATTTATTTTGAATAGTCAGTTCCAAAGCTGTGATTCAGGGATGGATTCTTAGAGAAGGCTGCAGGACTGAATTCTTGAACACTGCCATTTTTCTTCTTCTTCTTTTTTTTTTTTTTCCTTTCTACAATGAATAGATAGATTATTGGTTTCGACATCATTCTGTGATGTGTTTTCATGACTTCATATATAAACTTCCTCCTTCCAAAATAATAGCTTTCATTTTAAAACCATTTTGTGGCCTTAGTTATTGCCAAAATTCATCTCTCTTTTGCTGAGATATGAGTATCCCTCCAACTCATGCTTCCTGGAAAGCTATTAAAAATTAATTGTCTGGATCAATCAAAATTCACAATGTACGCAAGAACAACTAAAAATATTCTGCAAATATTGGAGGCATACTGTGGAATTGGGTTCCTATCTGGTTCTGAATGTCAGAATACCATGTGGCTGAAACAAAGAAGCTTCATTCAAGATACAAGGGCTTTCATAATGAACCGCTGCATCTGCATGCTGTACAACTGCACATTCACAAAGCCAATGGTGGAGCCATTACTGTAAAAACATTGTAACTGGCCTCTCAGTTGACTTGTAACTACTCAGCTTTCACCATCTGTGGGCAAAGGAGGTCTTAGCAGTATTTGTGAGTGGTATTTTACTGCCTTGCTCTGTATGTTGCATTACATATGGTGGCAAAAATGCTTTCAATGTTTGTGCCCTGACACTGGATTCAGAAATACAGCAGATTGCTGCCTCCATTGCAGGAGCAATGAGTGATGCTGGGCAGGTTGCACTAGCTGGAGTGAGAATAGCATTTGATTACCTCCCTGGGGCATTGGCATAGTAAGAATTATCGGTTATTTTGAGAAACACTAAGCACAGATGACTACAGATAAAGAACATACTGCTAAAGCAGCAGATCCCAAATTTTTTGTCACCCCTGTTGTGAAGTTATAATCACAAGCTTTATTGTGATTGATCCTCCAGGATCTCAGCCCAACTTGGGAACTACCTTCCATCTGTACTGAGGATTCACTTGCACTTTTTAGGTTTTGACAATTAACTGTGTAGCTATACTTGCACTTTGAACCTTGCATAACTTGAATACATGCACTGTTGAACCCTGAGTTTTATGTGTTATTTGACTGGAATTTATTAATAAAAAGTAATGAATTCTACATTCATGTAGTAAAAGTGCTACAATTTTAAATGCTGCTTTGCATAAGCCTTGGAGAATTTAATTATGATTCTTACAGCAACTTTAATTCTTCTGTATTCTGTGTCTATCACTGCACATAGTATCAAATTTTATTCCTTAGTTTAAGGTGCATGTACAATGTTAAAACTGCTATGAAAATGAATAGTATTAAATTTTCTGTCCTTTTTTTGCCTTGAAAACCTGAGCTATAGCATTGTTTGCCTTCAGTAGTGCTCTGGATTTCATTTTCTTAACAAGAAGGCAAAGAAAAAATTTCATAGTTGTGCAATCTTCTGCACAGAGCACAGAAATTGTTAGGTTATTAGCAATTTAACACAGTCATTCTGGCATGAAGAAATGAATTAATTGATTAATTTTGCTGAGGTATAATGTTGGATGTTCTGCTAAGAACATTGTAGAATGCTTGTGGTATACATTAAAATTCCCATACTGTCACGTAAAAAAAATCCACGTTCCTAACTTCAGCATTAGGGAGTGGTAACACAAATTGCAAGCAGCAAACAGCTGAAGGGAGCTCCTGAAACTAGCTGATTTGTATGGATGAGGGAAGAACTAGATTTATGAGTGAAGATAAAAGGACCTTCTTCCCCTCCATTGACATCACTTAATTCAGCTATAAAACTTCTTTCCATATCAGATCCCTATCAGATTAGGTCTGCACTTTGTATGTACTCAGATTCCTGTTGATAGCACCAGGAAGAGCATCTGCTTGCTCAGGAGAAACTTCCGTAACCAAAGGCTGAAATATTATCCCCTTACTCCCCCCGCTCACATCATACTCTCATTCTCTTTACCCCCACAAACATACACATGATTTCCTGTCATTTATCTTTACCAATTCATGTTTTCACTCTTCTACACCCTCCTACATTCCTCTTACATACACATACAAATACAGATATACATATGCACATGTGTATTTATTTGAACGTATATAAGACCTTTAATGGATTGGCCCCTCTCCATGTAGCTGACAGGACACTAAAAAACCCCACTTCCTAACAGATATATTTTCTTTCAGTGGTAATTGGGCTCAAGAGAAAAGAGAAAGCCTAGAACTGAATATATAACAATATAAATGATATAAATGTGAATTCCTAAGGTGATGGTTGAATGGAAGAGTGTATACCAAAATTAAATTTCAATTTATCATAGAGAAACTGCTCTGGAGCAAAGTACTTACAAAGGGCAAAATGAAGCCAAAAAAATAAGTGGAAAGAAAGAAAACAACTCAGTTCTTAACAAGTTATTTAAAACTCTTCAAGGGAAAACCTTAATCTTTTTTCTCTTGAATAAATAATGTAATATGGCAAGGACACCTGAAAGCTGAAATAGAACTGTAACCAAGCAGAAAATATATCCTTTACCATGAAAAATCTCCACCCATAGACGGTAGTAGTAACAACCAATAAAAAAAAGCTGGGGCGTATAAAACACATAATTTCAGTCACAATTAATCATAAAAATTGAAACAGAAGAATTGCTTGCAGCATGGTGAGGAGAATTTTCATTCCTTCTCAACATATTTACCATAAAGGGTTCCTACACACTAATTAAATGCAGTATTTTTGTGGTTATTTTCCACACAGGAGGGGTGAATTTTTCCATAGTCTTGGAAAGAAGTTCTGCTCAGGCCTTTTGGTTCAGCAATAAAAAAGCACTGCGCTAGTTATCCCTTCTCTTCCACAGCATTTTGTCATTTTGCATATAATTTTATATCTTCACCTGGCAACGGGAAGTATATGGTAAAGAAAGAATAAAGACATACCTGGAGAAGTTCAGAGCAGTAAGTGGCAAGAATCTTCAATGAGTTAATGAGCAGTGTATGTTATAGTGGCCTTCCCTGCTTTGACTTCCCAACCACAGTGACCCTTGCCTGATCTTTCCCTTGTGCAGATTAAGCAACTGCAGCTTATCTCTAGAGAGCAGGGCATGTCAGGTAAGACCCCAGATCTTGCTCCTGTACATCACTGCATCAAATCAGTGGTATATATCTGGAAATGCCGTGCTTATATGTACAAACAGTCATTTTCACCCATTCACACATAGTATTTAACCATGAACCACCACGTGATGGAAAGTCCTGTGAAAGACCTCTGATACTAAGGATTGTACTTTTAGGCAATCTAGCCTCTCGTGCATAAGAAGTGTGGGAATAAGGCAATGCTGGAGCAATTTTTTTTTTGGTTACGCAAAACCAAATGAATGTTGTCATGGAATAAAGAACACTTGTTTCAGGTACTGTGATTGATGAACCAGCAAAAATAAATACCTCACCAAAACACAAACATATATCTGGAACGAAGGAATCAAATAGATCAGAGAACAGTTAGAGGTCATTATCTCTGAAAATATGAAAGACAATGAGAATATTAAATCAGAACTTTCCTTGAATCTTCAATGAACAGGTCATAGGGAAAAGAAAAATTATGTGGAGGATGTATCATCCCCTGATATGCTTAATTGCATTAAAAGGTTTTCCTTACCTTGGAAACTGTATAACAAAATATAGATAATGTCTATATCCTATGTAAAATTAAAATATGAGATTTGGTTTTGATGGCATATACAAAAGGAAAGTGAAACTATACAAATGTTTATGATTCATTTCAACTTGGAAAGTAAGTCTTGAGGAGTGGTACCTCTGTAAGAGGAAAAGAGACCAGGGACCTGCAGCATGATATAGGATCAGATATTTAGATGTCCTCAAATATCCATGCTTCTAGAAACTCCAGGTCCTGGAAAGAGGTGGGATCTATTAAAAGCTTTTAGTTTGCATTCCAGGCACAGAGACTCTGGTGGACCCAGAATTAACCCCTGCGAAGACAACTCCAGGCAATGGAAATCTCTCCAGTTCAGGGTGAGGTGTACAGATGGTGAACACAGCAAAAGCAATTAAAATATTCCAAATGCCTCAAGAGAAAAGAGCTGAAGAAAAAAAAATACAATAAATAAAATTTAGCAGTGTACTTTAATGCATATCATGCAAATTAAGATAATGCCTGCCATGTTAGAAAGGAGAGAAAAATACATTGGATTGCCTGACCTCACATGAATTTTCCACTGCAAAGTCACTTGTGCAAAACACAGAGAAACTGTGCTTCCCAGAAATGTGTAGCAATGAACACAGAGGAAGAGGAGAATGAACTACAAACCAAAAAGAAAGTGAGGTATTTATTAATGCTGAATTATGCACTAGTGTTCAATTCAGTAGCCCTAATATACAGGCTTAGCACACCTAGTGTGTCTGAGACATTCACACAGATCTGGCAGACATAATGCAGGACCTGTGTGAGACTCATATCTTTCTACAGCAGCAGGCAGAAACCCAGCATTTATCCTACAGCATAATAAAAGACATTAAACATCTAAGTTTAGCAGTGTGGAACACAGAAGACCAAAATAGCATCATTAACATTACAAAAAAAAAGACCCACAGGTGGTGTCCAGCCTACAGTTTTGTTTAGATGTAAATAGAAATAAATAGGAAAAGGTGCACTTCACAGTAATGATGATGATTGGCAGCATGCACTGAAGATTAAAGATAGTGCCATTCCCACCCCCCCCACCCCCCGGAAATGAAATTACTTTAAAGAAACAACATTGGGTCAAAATTAACAGGAAAGGGTCTGAAAGCCCTTTGAAGGACTTAAAAGACCAAATACAGCACCTTTCTGCTCCCTAATTATG
This sequence comes from Falco peregrinus, assembly GCF_023634155.1. Classification (NCBI taxonomy): domain Eukaryota; kingdom Metazoa; phylum Chordata; class Aves; order Falconiformes; family Falconidae; genus Falco; species Falco peregrinus. The sequence continues at coordinate 40,132,632 of NC_073723.1, forward strand.
CTTCTAGGAAAGATTTTCATGCTCCAAAACAAAGGACCCAGAAGGAATTGAACAGTTTTATTACATTAGGAATAAGAAATAGAAAGGGAACCTAAAGGTAGATACTCTTACATGATCACTGTAGAGGAAAAAAAAAAAAAAAAAAAGGTGGACCTCTTTTTTTGCAGGTCTGAAAAAATGTAGTTCACATGCAGGACAAGAATATTTTTACTAGGCACAAGAAGAGACATTTTAAATTATATGGATAATACTAAGTATCTTCATGTGCTAAAATGTGTCAGCACAAAAGGTTCTTTCAACTATAAAATGACAATCCGATATAATCCTGGCAAATGAAGTACTTCCCTGGAGAACAGCCTTCTGGCTATGATAAGCACCTGAGTTGTTCCTTCTGTGTCTATGAGAACTACAAAATGCTAGAGTTTACAAAGCTGACTTGCAGAGTCACAGTATAAAAGTTCACCAGAGGCACTGGGCAAACCTCAAAAAAGAATTTGTCAGACTAAAGCAAAAGGAACAAAAATGCCCATTCCAAGTGATAAAAGAAGAGATGATACTGGCACAAAGTGCCCGTGTTAGCTTTTGCCCATACCACAGGAAAGGTGGAGAAAGGCAGGCCTCCCAGCCACTGCACTGGGGAGCAGAGATGCAGCACTCTTGCACCACACAAACTGATTCTCAGGAACTTCTGGAAACCATGGACTCAGTCAGAGACTTCCACCCACTTAGGGTCTCTTCTAAGAGTGCTGCCATTTAGGAATGTTCAGTGGATGTTGGATGTAAATTTTAATAAATTGTCTGTGAAACTGGAAGCAGTAAATAAAGATTTTCTAGTATAAAATGAGTGAATGACCAAATCAAGCTTGGCATTGTCTTTTTACTTCAGTAAGGTCAAACTGGAAGCTACTGCCTTGTGTTTCACAGCACTAAGTAAACCTCAGTGTCAGAATATTTAAACAGAGGCTTTGGCTGTACTCCGTTAGTATATTTTTTTAATTCCCTTGATTACGGGAGGCCAGCATTAGCTAAACACAATCACAGGTCATTTATCTCTACGGCTAAAGAAATTAATAAAATCCTGCAGTTAGCTTTCCACACAGTTCAGTCCAGAAGCTGGTTTGTCTAAGGAACTAAAATAAGGAACTTTAAAATGTTGATAAAAAAAAAAAGAAAGAAAGAAGTTGAAAACATAATTGTGCAGGCATTGAAAATCCTGATTGTTGCCTTTAAGAAGAAACAAAAGGATTTATCAAGATGTTTGATAGGTGCCAACCAAAGTAGCTCCTAACAGAAAGGTTCATGGAAATTATTACCTCCTTGCAGAAAGTGGCAGTAATTTTATTTGCATTATTTTTTTTAAAAAAAACAAGTATATTAACATTAAAAATGTTAACATACACTGAGACTACTGTTCTCCTGGGAAACAAAAACTGTGAGTAAAGAGGAGGCTGGATGTGACTGCCAAACACACTACAGCTGGCATAATAGTACTTCTGCTGACTGCAATGACAACCAAAATAGTGTGAGAAAGTAGCAGACAACATCTGGTTCAGCTTCCAGAAAAGAAGGCTACCAGGGACATGGAGGTTTCTTTTTGCCTGAGAGAAGCCCAGTTAAAATGGAGAGCATGTCAAGGAGCTTAACTCTAGGAGAGAAGACTGTGGAAGAAACCACACCTTTGTCAATATAACGATGAGATTTCAGCAGTGATGCCCAAGTCCAAATGACAGTACAAGCCTCTTGAAGGATTAGTGATAGATTGTTAGAAAAACATAGATAATAGGTCAATTCCAAATATCAGTGTTAGTGAATAGGGCAGAATGCAGCATCCCAGCAAAGGTAAGGCTGCTGCAACTCCATGCCCCCAGGTTCAACAAGTAACGAGGCTGAGCACATATTCTTGGTAGGCACATGCACACAGAGCGCATGTATTTACCACATATATGCATATATATGCAGCAAGCTATGCAGAGAACACAGACAAGAAACACTGAGCACTCACAGAGACACAAAGAACATCAATGGCCTCATCCTCCTCTCCCCTCTGGCTGAGCAGGATGGAGATCTGCTAGTACATATATACATGTATATACATAAACACATATGTACAATGTAGATCCCTCCATCAGCTGGGCTCAAACACAATCTGGTCAGTAGCTGCCTCGACTCATCTTTCCCTGGCTTATTTTGACAAGTTGCACACCTGGACACTGGTGCTGAGTCTTCTCTGAGGCACACCTGGGAGGGGCTCAGATATAGGATGCCCCTTCCTCTGAGGCCTTAATTTGAGTTCCCTGCCTGCTGCAGTGTCCCAGTGCTCATTTGTGTTTGTGGAGATAGGCCTCTGATGGAACAATGGCTCATGTGATGGGCCTGGGATTCTCCAGGGCAGGGGATTATTTGAGCTACTCGGCTTCTATTGCCTCTCTGTGGTCCTTTGTGGGTGTGCAGATGACTTTTTATCACATAACTGAGCAATCAAGAATTATGTTTATTAAATATTGGGTCAGTTGTGTGTGTGCGTGTGGGGCAGCAAATAAAAAAATAAAGATGCTAGTTTGGATGCAGTTGTGAGTGTAGCTTCCCAGAACAGGAAGCCTAGAGGAGAGGAACTGAAAAAGCAATATGCACTGCCAGGTCTGTCAGTAAATAAAGTTTATCTGTTTGAAACAAGTTTCTGGAGCTAAACTGAAAAATGTAGTTCAGCGCAGAACCCCTGGGTATGTGCAACAGCACTGTAGGCCCAAGGAACTCAGTCCAATCAGTAGTTACATTCTACTGACCCTTCGTTGCTTAAGCAGAAGGCTTGGATTTTTGCAGACTGTTCTTTTGAACATGTGTAAATACTTGTAGTTGTGGGGTTTTTTATTGGATTTTACCTTGAACAGCTCCAGACCACCACAAAGATTAATTACATGCTTTGTCTTAACCAGAGTAGACTAGTAGTTCAGTGTCTTTCAGACTTTATCATCCTTCTATCTGAGTCTTAGTTGCAGCCTTTAATATTCAGTTTACTACCCTGTAAACTTTTACTTTCAGTACTTGTTATTAGTGCTCTGTATGAATGAAAATCTATTCATATCTTAATATAAGTATCCTGCTACAAATTTTCCTTTGGAATTAGAAAACACAGTTATTTAAACGCAGCTCATTATTTTTTTAATCATTGGAAATAAAGAACCAAATTAATATTGCTTTTCGGAAAGATGTTTGATTTATTCCTATCTGATTATTTTCAAGTCTCATTAGGATCAAAACTATCAAAATATATGACAAACAAGAAGCTTCTAATATTTATTTTAAATACACATATTGCTGCTGCTTTTTCGTTATTCCATTTCACAAAAAAATCATCACGCTTCATATAAAATCTAGATTTTCGTGGTATTTAAATGTAAGAATTTTCTTGCCTCTTCCAGATCTGGCAAGCTCAAGTGATAGGAATACAGAAATTTGAGCTAGATATTACCATATAAAATATTTGTAGTAGAATCAAAAATGACTGAAATTTGCTTTTATACCAGTCCAAGTGTTTTAAATGTTGGTTGCAGGACTAGTGCATGAAGCTGACCCTGGCTTCCTGAATATCAGCACATGTTTCAGTTTTCTCAGCAGTAAACAAGTGGTCATAATATACATTGTCAAACTTTTCTTTGGTGATTATTTATTCAAAATGGATAAGAGATTCTTTCTTCAAAACTACAAGAGTAGTTATATGGAGTACTTCCTTTTTCAATGGATGATTTACAGTAACTTAAGAGATGCCGCAGGTCTATGTAGTCCTGTAGTTTGTCTCTGACAGCATCTCAAGACAGATGTTTAAGAGGAAGACACGAAGAAAACCTTCAGTGCAAAACTACAGAATGACTTGCTTATAGTAGGAATTTTTATTACCTTCCATTAGGTCTTGTCTTATGTACTTTAACATATGGATTTGTGTTTTATTTGATCAGAGAAGGATTATCTGGAAGGACTGAGAAAAAGAAAGAGGTTGTGACCTACTCGTTCTTTTGACTAATGCCAGAAAGCACAGTTTTTGTATTCATATATAGCTGCATATAGTTTTGACAGATGACACGGTTCAGAAAAAAGAAGGGAAAGGTGGATTCTTCAATTTAAAAGTTTAGGGGGAATATTGGGGTTCTTCACAGCCATAATTTTCTTTGAAGATTTTCCCACTGCAACACAAAATGTCTACAATGCATCTAAGAGTGTAGCACAGACGTATGCTTTCACTAGAGTACCACATGGGTTGCAACTGCAACGGGAAATACGCAACCAGCCTATCTATGTTCCAAAACTTTTTCAGAATGATATTTAGTCTGTTCCTGATATTCCTTATTTTTAAAGACATTCAACAAAAACTCAGGTTTCCCTGAAAAGGAGACCCTGTACATGAAAGCAAAGAACATGATCCCATGAAGGAAATGGCGGTGGCGCTTCTGTATGATATCATTGCTAAAAGTGTTCTTTCATAATGTGAAACTACTGCTGCTTGACAAATTCAGCGAAGTTAAACAAAACAAAGCAAAACCCCCAGCTGGTTTCACAGACTACAGAATTTATTTCAAGACCATTTGCTGTAAAGTTATCTTTAAAAAGATATAGAAGTGCCTCTTCTGTTATTTATAGCTCAATTTCCCCCCCACGTAGTTCCCAGATGAACAATGCAAGGAGAACAAAAGTAAACAAGATCATTTATAGTCTTAAATTATAAAATGCCAGTTCTGAAGCACTCAGAATTCCTGACTAAAATGTCTTTAATTTGAGAAGACCGATGCTGTGTGGAGAAACTTATGGTAGACTTTACCCAAGATTGTGGAATTCTTTGTTTTCATTGTTTTGTGTCAGAATCTAAACAAATATAGAATCATAGAATGGTTTGGGTTGGAAGAAACCTTAAAGATTAGTTAGTTCCAACCCCCCTGCCGTGGGCAGGGACACCTTCCACTAGACCAGGTTGTTCAAAGCCCCATCCAGCCTGGCCTTGAGCACTTCCAGGGATGGGGCATCCACAAGTTCTCTGGGCAACCCGTTCTAGTGTATCACCACCCTTACAGTAAAGAATTTCTTCATAATACCAAATCTAAATATACCCTCTTTTAGTTTAAAACCATTTCCCCTTGTCCTGTTGCTATAGGTTCTTGTAAATGTCCCTCTCCAGCTTTCTTGTAGGCTCCCTTTAGGTACTGGAAGGCTGCTATAAGGTCTCCCTGGAGCCTTCTCTTATCCAGGCTGAACAATTCCAACTCTCTCAGCCGGTCTTCACAGAAAAGGTGCTCCAGCCCTCTCATCATCTTCATGGTCCTCCTCTGGACTCATTCCAAGAGGTCCATGTCCTTCTTATGCTGGAAGCTCCAAAGCGGAACACAGTACACCCAGTGGGGTCTCACCAGAGTAGAGCAGAAGGGGAGACTCAACTCCCTTGGACCTGTTAGCCACACTTCTTTTGATGCAGTCCAGGATTCAGTCGGGTTTCTAGTCTGCAAGTGCACATTGTTAGGCCATGTTGAGCTTTTTGCCCACCACTCCCCACAAGTCCTTTTCCTCAGGGCTGCAATCAATCCATTCTCTTCTCAGTCTGTATTGATACTGGGGTTTGTTTGCCCTGACCCATGTGCAGGACATTGCACTTGGCCTTGTTGAACTTCATGAGGTTCACTTGGGTCCACCTCTCAACCTATTGGGGTCCCTCTGGGCAGCATCCCTTCCCTCCAGCATGTCAACCACACCACACAGCTTGGTATCATCACCAATCTTGCTGAGGATGCACTTGATCCCACTGTCCATGTTGCTGACAAAGATATTGAACAGCATTTGTCCCAGTATGGACCTCTGATGAATGCCACTTGTCACCAGTCTCCACTTGGACATTAGGCCATTGACCACAACTCTTTCAGTAGATGGTTATCCAGCCAATTCCTTATTCACTGGCTGGTCCACCCATCAAATCCATGTCTCTCCAGTTTAGAGACAAGGATGTTGTGTGCGACAGTGTCAAAAGCTCTGCACAAGTCTAAGTAGATGACGTCAGATGATGTTGCTCTTCCCTGATCCATCAATGCTGTAAACCCATCAAAGAAGACCACCAAACTTGTCAGGCGTGACTTCCCCTTATTGAAGCCATGTTTATCTATGTGGTAAATTTTGCTGTATATGTGGTAAGAAAATGACATTAAAAAATTTTCCTCCAAGCTGAAGGTTAAATAAGGAAATGAAATTTAAAAAGATAAGAGGCTGGTTTGTAATCTGCCCAAATATCACTTTTGTTATTGTGTACAACAGAACTGTGTTTTTTGAATCTGGTATATTTTTTTAAAGTACTGGATGACTCGTGGGTTTCTGAGTGGACTTCTTTTACCCACTATGTCAAGCATTTTTTATTCTGCATTAATGACCAACAGTTACTACAATTTGACAGGTGTTAAACCAAGCATATGAAACAAATCAGCTGGTTTCATACCACTGCTGTATTCACATCACTGCAGATGGCACAAATTTGCAGTTTCAATATTCAATTCAAACAGCTATTTTGACTGAATCACCTTTTCAGTTACCCAATAAATTTCTTCTTCTTTCTTGATCTTTTCCTTAATGTGCACAAAGCCATATTCTTTTGTCTATGGAAGCCAAATTTATATCAGCCTAACAGTGCAAAACTGCCAATGCCTTTCTGTACAATGCATCAGTTAAGATGAATTCTTCTTTTCTGTCTAAAGAACCAAATCTCATAAAAACTTGAGAAACAAATTAGGGATGAATGAAATATTCCTTCAGTTAAGCTGCTTCCCAGTTGATATCTAATCTCTATTAAGGGATCAGTTATTTTCTTTTAAGTTCCCATTTACTGATGTGCTTCTGAACTTGGCCAAAACTATTCTCTCTTGACAGAGCTGAGCAGCTTAGTGAAGTACCCCACTGAGATATTGTAATTAAAGGTTTGATTTAGTTGGTCACACGTAGCTTTCTAGTGTCATGTGAGATGTTACAGGATGCCATGGTTTCCAGTTAGTGCTCCAGGATAGTATAGAATCCCTGAAAATGCGGTACTATATCTGCCAGACTTCTGAAGATACCTTGGAAAACTTAGAGCTTCTAAGAAATCAGTAGACACCTATTGAGCAGATGACTAAGTCAAGCCCTGGTGAGTCAATTCATGTTTAAGACACCTACAATTAAGGTAAGGACCTGATTGAATCAAGCTGTAGGTGTCTGAACTTCCATTATAATCAGATGTCTATCTTATTGTAGTAGATACCCACTGATCATAACATAGATACCTGATGCTTACTGAGATACCATATGTTACCCAGGGCATAAACACAAGCCTGTCAAATATGACATAGGATGTATAGGAGACTTGTCTCCATCCAGTCTGTCAGCAGGCAACAAGGCGGTGTTCCCAAGATGGCAGTAAAAGTATCTGTAAATATGAACTGGTTTTAACTGCTAAACAGATAAACAGCAAAGAAAATGCCTGCCATGCTGAAAAGGAAAACAAAGAATCTTCATTGCAATCTCCAAATAAGGAGAAGTGTTAGGTAAGGAACATTTTAAAGCTCAGACGTTTTAGAATCTCTTGCAGTTTGTCTAAAAGAAATACTTATCAACTGTGTTTTGAAAACATTCTATATTTTTGTCTCTCACGTCAGAAACCATTAAAAAAAGTGCAGTGGACTGTTAGAGTTGATACTGCAACACAATCCCCAGCCTGGTGCTAGGAAGCCACACCATACAAAGAATTCAGTGGCTGAAGTAAAATTTAGTCATTCATGTGGCAAAGTAGCAGCATATGCAAAACTATATAGCACTAACAAATAAATTGTGCTATATTTATCTGATCACCTGTGTCATCACAGCTCTCTCTTATTAGTCACGCCACTTCCAAGAGTTTTGGGGCATATATCAACTGTAACTGGTGAAATTAAGCTGAGAAGTCTAAAGTTTTATAAGGGCTAGGTGAATCTGATGAATGTTCTGTGTATGTGAGTCTGCATATTGCCCTTTCTAGCACAGAGTGCTGAGTTTGCAATACTTTGTGAATCAGGAAATAAAAACACCTGGTTACAATTTACTACCATTTTCTTTGGCTGGGCTAAACAGCTAGTCTTGTGATCTTTTACTGCTCTTGAATTCCCTCATTAACTCTTTCAAACATACTTTTTATTGCATTTTTTTAAATCCATGACAATATAATATGTCTGATACTATCTCTGATTTATAAGACCAGTCTTTATTATAAAGGACCAGACACCTCAGCTCTCCCATGACACTATTTTAAGTCGTAATAATATTCCCAGTAAATTAGGACCAAGGTGTGCATTGTTCAGCATTGCATCTTAGGGCTACCAAGAGGTCATATACAATGAGGCTGTATACTTATTTTTCTCTCTTGCATGCATTGCTGGGCTTGCAAATTCTTGATTGAAGAGGAAAATCTCCCCAACTATTGCTGTCCTGCTTAGTTGACCAGAAAGTCTAAGCATTGCAGTACCACTTACCAACATACTATTTCAAACTTAACCTTCCAAACCTAACACTCACAGTATGGTCATAAAATTGAATGGATATTCACTTCATTTAATTCCTGCAGTGCAACATTACAGCTCTGATTAATAATTACACTATAAGAGCTTTGCACTACATGGAGAGTTCATGTCCACAGAGCTTGGGCCATCTTGGAAGCTCCAATATTGCTAAAATTTTACATCAGGACATAGGCAGGCTCCCTGTTCCTCTTTATTATATAGAATATGAGTTAGTCCAATGCCATTTTTTTGTCACTTAATTGCAATTGCTTTATACAGAAAGTCTCTAGGTTTACATCCTTAGTGTGATAACGTCATTTGCTACAGCGATAAGATGCAACAGTGCTTAAGGTCATAGTTATCCTTAAAGGATTTGAAATGACACCATCCATTCCCTGGGTTTTAAATAGAAATTTATTGGACAAAGGAAGCTACAGGAGGCTCTTTAAATCCTTATAGCTAGATCTGAAGTAGACAGCAGTGACCTAACCCACTCACGTTCAGCCAGGATTATCCAAAGAGTGAGTTTATGCTATAGACTACCCAATTGCTTCCATGAGCAAGAAAGCAAGAAGGAATTCTCCTAGGAAGGCTAGACTGGTCAAACTGTTTGCTTTAGTTTCTTTTCAGCATGAGGTAGGGAAGTAACTTCACAAACTGTTACAACAGGCACAGCCAAGGAAGAAACCTGTACTTGTGCTCAGTCTGTTCAGACACAAAGACAAGGACAAGGGACCTCCTACAAAGCTGGTGCTATATGCAATGGCAGAAAAGGTTGGAGATGCTCAGACTAGCAAAGACTAGGTATGCTCCCATGTTAGCAAGGGGTACTGGTACCACATGGTCACAAACTGTAGTGGGGAAATTATTTTATGTCTGTTGTATGTTTATATACCTGTAGTTAAAAATGAAGTTGCAGTCTGCCTTTCAAACACACTTTTAAACACATTATGTGTTTTTTTATTGATGTGCTTGAATCAATGGGACACCAGTGCCATACTTTCTATTCTCTTACGTATTTCCTGAATAGATTACGTACCATTCTTTTCAACATTTTAATTATTTTCATTGACTATCTTGTTCCCTTTCCATCTTTTTGAGATATGAATATCAGAAGTGAACACAGCATTCACATGAAATCTTTGACATAGCTTCATCTGTTTCTCTATACTTTATTAAGAACTTCAGGTTTATGTATAAAGACACAGAGGGAGTAAACTAATTAAACCAATACGTTGTCACTCTAAATTATTCTGCTGACCTGAAAGCATTCTAAGTCACAGAAGGCATGCTGGCATATCTCTTCACTCAGGCTTTTCTATATTAACAGTTAACATTTGTAAATTGCAATAAACAAATGAAATGCGCTCTTTTTATTATCTTGCTGTCAAACTGCAAACCTTTTCACTTCTCCCCACATATTTGTACATGTTCATAATTTTTTCTCATGGGTAAGAAAAGAATGTGCTTTCCATTGAAGAAACTGGCAACAGTTTATCAACATATCCGTACAGTTAAATATTCAGTAAGAAGTGAAAGCACATTAAGGCCATCCTACATTTGTTCACTCTCTGGGGGACTCTTCAGTTCTGTGTTAGCTTGGTATATGTCTCCATGAAAGTTTTCACTCCCACTTTTGAGTCAATCTTATAATTACTTCAGTATCATTTCAAGGCCTGTGAGCTCCTCATTAAAGAGATGGAGAGTCCTCCTACCAATAATGATCCTCTGAGTGAGTTATCTGCAACATCATTAATGGAAAAAAATGGCTTTATTTTACAGAAATAATTGGAAACATTGGCCACATGTGATAAAGTTGCATTCCATAATTATTTTGCCACATATGATGTATGTCCTTTGTTTCCTATTATGCTTCTGGAGGCATACTTTCCTGTATTTTATGGAGGTTGTTTCAGAGAGCCCCTAATTTATATTTAACAAATGTCTTTTCCTGAGCCTAATTTGTTTTTGTCAATAGGATGCCTACTTAATATTACTTAACTCTGTGTAATGCTTACTTGATTTTAACAAGTGGAATTCTGGATTTATAACAAAGGTTACAATTCACAGCTATAGCTCCCTTGACAGGACTCCAGCAAAAACATCTCCACTTGGAGAAGTCAGGCCTGTCCAGCCTGTCCAGTGCTTTTTCTCCATTGTTCTGACCAAGCCATTGTGATCCCAAATTGCTGAGTATTGTTTCCTCCTTCATTCACTAAGAAATTTAATTCCTTTGGTTTAAAATGCATTCACTTACCTAAGGCCAAATCTTGGCCTTACTGGCATAAATGTCTATCAAAAATTATATCTGTATAAAAAGGAGAAGGATTGTTTTCATCTATATGTACCTGAAATCAAGACTAGAATAGTACGTGTTCTTTTTTTACGTTGCTTGACTTGGTAGTTTGTCTGTTGAATGTAGTTATAATCTTATTTTACCAAAATTAGCAATGAAGTTGAAATATTATAGTGATGCTTACCAATATTCAAGAAGTTTTGCAAGAAGTAGAAGCTAACATCTTCTGAACTTCAGTAAGAAGGGTGCTACTAGAAAATAAACCTGTGATACCACAAACAGAAATGTTAACACAGCTGAAGGGACTGCTGATCAACAGGACAATCAGCACGGTGCTTATGGTTTTGTGTGGATAGATTGTATTCTTTTAAATAAACCTCTGCCTTGACAGATGACTTGTTTCTCTAGCAGCCCATAAAGGTTACTCCAAACCTCTAAGATCTAGCTGTCTGTAAGGTTAAATATTCACCCTAAACTACTGCTTACAAGATGTTGCCTCCAACAGTACCCATATTCAGGACCCACATAAAATACGAAGACAGTCAAGTCCTCTTGCTGCTCTTCATATGGTAAAGACAGAAGTTCACTGGTGCAGGCACACACATAACAGTCTCTAGATTAACAAGCACACACAGATTTGCAGGTCTCCTCAGTACTGACACAGACCATCTGTCTGGATACCAGGCCCCCTCACCTACTTCATGGATCCCCTACCTGCTGGCTAGTCCAGCCTGATGCTCACTAGCAAACATGCAGATCTTGCACACTTGTCCCACAGGCACCCAATGTTCACAGCTTTCCCCAAATACCAGCATGGACCCTCCAGCCACCTGATACCCCTGCGTGGACCCAGGTCTGCCTATGATCTGGCTAGTCTGCCTGAGGTTTGTAGTGAATGACACACACACCCCCCCATGTACATCTGGACTGTGGAGAATACAGACACTCACACCCCCCGAAGCTGGTAGTAGGCACATGGGCTGTGACCTGCAGTCCTGCTGCAGCCACCAGTACTGAGCCCCTCACTCACCTCACTCATGTCAGTCCCTCCTAGTAGCTGTTTTATGGGACACAAACGGCTCCCGCCCAAGTGGCTGGAGGTTTAAGACCCCCATTCACTTTAGTCACTGATGCTGAGACCCCTGCTCTCATTCCAGTAGGTGACACCACAAGCCAGGCGTGCCCCAGTCTGACTCCAGCTGTTGGCCCCAAATTTCACTGACAGAGACATACAGGTCTCACCAGTAGCTGGCACTTAGTCTTATAGAACACATATGCACAGGATAGAAGCTGAGATTACACAGAGAAGTAGTTAAGAATAGATCTAATAAGAAGATTGAAGAGATTGTGGTGGTCAGACACAGTGCTTGGCCAGACCAGAGTACTGACTAGCTCCATTTTACATGCAAACAGCCCCTTTTATACCCCTTGCTGCCTATTCCCTGCTTTGTTCCTTCCCATCTTCTTCCCCTGCACATTCCCTCATCAGTTTGCATAGTTCCACCAACCCCACTCCAACATCCTAGACCCTCAGATTCAAATCCTAATCAGTAGCAAAATCCTGGTTTGCCTACAGTTCCTTGATAACCCATCAGTTAGTGTGACTGATGAGGTTTGTTTCTTGTCTTTGTCTCCGTTATGTTCATCGGGTTTGTGCCTCTGTTTTCTATCTGGCTTCCCCATTTTCCTTATCCCATTTTGTAGGGTCCTCAATTATATAATCTTCATGAAATAAAAACTCCCACATTCTGCACACTCATCAATTAGTGTGACTGACCAGTTCTGTTCTCATTACTGCCTCCCTTATTTGTTGGTCAGGCGTGAGATATCCTGAGCTATCGTTTATGGCTTCTTCCTTTTATTATCCCCTCTTGCATTGAAACCGTCCTTGACCAGAGACCCTTAAGGGAGCAGATGCTCTCTCTTTCCACATACTCGTACAAATCTCTTTCCTTCAGCTCTGGGAAATGTTCCTTTAAGGACCTTATTCTATACTGTTGTCACAGAATAGCTGAGGTGGAAAGCAATCTCTGGACATCATCTGATCCAACCCCTCTTGCTCAAGCAGAGCATCTGGTTGCCCAGGACCATGCCCAGGTGGCTTTTAATAGCTACAAAGAGGAAGACTCCAAAACATCTCTGGGCAACCTGTGCCAGTGCTTGGTCACCCTCACAGTAAAAAAGCAATTCCTGATGTTCAGACAGATTCTGCTGTATTTCAGTTTGTTCTCATTGCCTCTTGTCCTGTCATTGGGCACCACTGGGAAAAGCCTGGCTCTGTCTTCTTTGCGCTCTCCATTCAGGTGTTTATATACTCGATGAGATCCCACTAAGTGTTCTCCTCTCCACGCTGAACAGTCCCAACTCTCTCAGTTTTTCCTCACAAGAGACATGTTTCTGTCCCTTGACCATATTTGTTGCCTGGGTCTGGACTCTCTTTAGTATGTCCACATCTCTCTTGTACTGGGGAGCAGGGACCTGGACACAGCACTCCAGGTGTAGCCTCACCAGGACTAAGTAGAGGGGAAGGATCACCTCCCTTGACCTGCTGGCAACACTCCTAATGAAACGCAGCATACAACTAGCCTTCTTTGCTGCAAGGGCACATAGCTGGCTCATGGTCAGCTTGGTCCACCAGGACCCCCAGGTTCTTTTCTTCAAAGCTGCTTTCCAGATGAGCAGCCCCAGTATGTATTGTCCATAATTGTTTGCATTAATGCAAAACGAATGTAATTAGTGTAAATGGTGAGAATATGTTTGGATGAAAGGGTTTTGAGGGAAATAATACAGAGAATTCAGGAAAATTAAATTATTGTCTATGCAGAACTAAGGCAGTTTATTAGATTTTAGACCAAGTGAGCGTACTGATCATACTGATAATACAGTTAACATTGGAAGTCAGATGTGTGAGAAGTCATGTTTTGGAACAGAAAGATATCTTTTTTATCTCTAGTAGCATGGAGAAATCAAGGTGAAATATCCTTTTATGTAAAAAGCCCTATGCAAAAAAAGAAGTGCCATTTTTTCTTTGGAATGTGTGGGCCTTTTGTTTTATGGTAGACAGTCCAACAAATTTGCTGATGCAAGGATGGATTTTATAATAATTCTTTGAAATATTACGTTTGCAATTTGGCTTCTGTAGGATTGTGATTTCTTAGTTTTTGGAAAACTAACTTGCTTCACCAATGAATGTATTTGCCAGCACTTTCATAATCTGAATACAAGTATCCAGAGAAATGCTCAAATCCGGTTAGTTAAACTCCCATGAAAGGTGCACAGTGGAGTTTATGAGACTGAGAGTGGTTACATTCAGACCATATGTTGCAGTAAGAGTTGAAACATTTTTAAGATTAAAATGTATTTCTACTTAGTCAAAAGGGTGATTGCATTTACCACTCACTATGCAACCACTTTGCATGGGAATAAAAAACTGCAACAGGTGTAAGTAAGAGAGGAGCACATATAACACATATTCTCACTAAATACACCCCTAAATGCTTCAAACTTGGTTAAAAGATATGCTTTTGCATCTTTTCTTTTTCCTTGTTCCCTCCTTTTTCATGTTCTGGTTTTCAAAAGGTCTTCTGGGTGATGTGTTGGATGTGAGCCTGAGTGGGCTCCAGCCCTGCTCCAGGCTGGCTTGCATTGGTACTAGGACCATGGCACGCACCAAGTTTTATCCTGGTGGCTACACTGGGATCCACCAATAAGCTTATTAGGACAATATTCACAGTGATATTAAGACCCAGGAATCTTAGATTTTATTCTGGTTCTGAAATGTGCTTCTCAAGACATATATGTATATTGAATGTCCATGGCAAAATGGGGAGGACTGCAGGGGGGCTGCAGAGGTGACCTGTATAAGAAGAGGCTGCGGCTGCCCCATGCTGGACGCAAATAGTTCCAGTGGACCTACTGCAGGACATGGCTGAGTCCATCAGTCAAGCTGGTGGCACCTTTGGGAAAATATATTTAGGACAGGGCAAACCACCACATGGCACTATGAAAAGTGAGGAGAAAAATGGATGAGAAACAGCCCTGCAAACACCAAGATCAGAGAAGGAGGAAGGGGAGGAAGTGCTCCAGGTGTCAGAGCTGGCATTCTCCTGCAGCCTGTGGAAGAAACCATAGTGGAGCAGATATCCACAGTGCAGCCAGCAGAGGACCCCACACTGGAGGAGCTGGATGTTCCTTGAAGGAACTATAGCCTGTGGAGGACCCACAGTGGAGCAGGTTTATCCTGAATGACTGCAGCCCATGGAGAGGACCCATGCTGGAGCAGGAGATAAGCATGAGAAGGAAGTAGTGGCAAAGAGGAACTGTTATGGACAGACCATAATCGCCTCATTCTCCACCCACACTGTGCCATGGAGAGGGGCAGGGGGAAAGCAGAAGAGACATGAATGAAGAAATGAAGCTAAGCCTGGGTAGAAGATTTGGGGGGAAGGTGTTGCTTTAATTTGTATTTGTTTCTCACTATCCAAATGTATTTTAATTTGCAATAAATTAACTTATTTTTCCCCAGGTTGAGTCTGTTTTGCCTGTGATGGTAGACGGTTAGTCATCTCCCTGTCATTTTCTTGACCCCTAAGCTTTTTCATCCTATTTTCTCTCCCAGTCCTGTTGAGGAGGCAGTGTGAGAGAGTAGCTGAGTGGGCATTTGGCCAAGGTCAACTCACCACAGAATACTTCTGGTGACACCTTTCCAAGAGTATTTCTTTAGTATTGCCTTTACAAAAGTACTTATTTAGTACTGCAATCAAAAATTAAAAAAAATCCTTTCCTCATTTCCTAACCAGTTCTCACCCCATAATGGTCTCTCACTCTCCTCCTTTCCCAAATCTGTCCTCCTTGGCCAGCAAGCCATTCTATTTCTACCATCTGCTTGGACCTAATTTTCTTCCAGAAGTCTTAGTTCTTCTTGTCTAATTCTCCTCTCTCCTTCCGTGTCACATCATTCATTCTTCCTTTGTTCCCTCAGGACCTTTGAATCCCGATACTTACATTCTCCTCCAGACTCCCCTGAAATAATAATAGAAAACCAACTCTGCCCATCATATCTTGCTCATTTCTATGTTACAGTTGATTATTTCAAACATCTTTTATTACTGCACATGGTCTCTGCCACAGACTTCTTTTTTAGCCACTCCCAGATTCATTTGTTCTCAGTTTTTCTCAGTTAATTTCTCATCTCTTTGTCTACTTCCCCAACATGAAGTCTCAGTTTTCTGATGTGCCCTCCACATTTGTGTTGATTCAGTGCACTGCAATCATGGTTGTAATCATGTACCTTTTGGGTTTGAATTTTGCAGTGTCTTCTTTTTCCATGGAATGACTCCATGTGACAACTGTGGTCTCAGAGAAATTATTCAACATCACTCTTGGCAGAACTTTGCAGAACTGTCATTTTAAGGAAAGCCTTGTTTAATTTTTTATGAACAGAATCTAGTAAGAATTTAGCTGCTAAAGTTAACCATAAATTGAGGCTGCATGGACTGCAATTTTGCAAATGCTTATAACATGACACCCTGTGGGTAGATTTTCAAGCTGATGGCACATAGACGTAAACAATCCTTTCATTGTCAAAATTATTCAGTGTAAGGCACATAACCATGATTAGCATTTTCAGGCCAAATGTTTAAAGTCTGGCAAAATTATAAACAACTGAAAACAGGGTCTTGCAATACAATTGGTATGGAAACCAAATAGTAGGTGGGTTTACCAGCCCCACTTGTATGAGAATACCTACAAGGTCAGATTGCCAGCTGGTAGAAATCACAGAATGCAGCGAGTGACTGACAGTACCTCTGATTCATAGCAGATGTAGATAAAGCTTGTTAAATAAAAATTAAATTCTATGTTTAGAACCTATGTGAGAAAGCAACCCTTGTTGTTGCATTTTTAGTGTATCGGTGAGCTTATGAAGGTAAAATTCATAACACAATCCTGGATTATAATTAAATATTGGAAATGGCATCATAGATTTTGTCATCATTATAGTGCTCACCTCCTTCGATGGTATTAAAATGTGATATAGTAGAACATTATATTCTAAACCTACAGATGGAAAGGGTGTTTTAAAAGACTAAAGTCTTTCTCCAGAACATTGTTCCGAAATCTCTATAGTGTCATTTTAGGAAAAATAAAACTGTAAGATTTTAAATGCAGAAGTTGAGTTAAAAATACAGTCTAAATCTAAGCAAGGAAGTATGCAAGACTTTTACCTCTGAAAGCATAATTTCTTTTATATATTCTGCATAAAAAACAACATCTACAACGACATAGAGAGCCAATACCCCACACAAAACTCTTAACGTTATTTCTTGTTCACACAGAATATCAGTCAGGCATCTTGACCTAATTAATTTCTCTGCAAAAATGCCCACAGAGTTAAATCTTTGGGCCTAGTTATTCAGGCATCCACTCCCAAGAAGGGCATTTGCTTATGATCTTTGCTGTTCTCCCAGAAAAATCTTTGGGCTGAAATAAGAGGAGGTTGTGCATGTAAAGTATGGAAATAAAAAAATAACTGGTTGAGGCAGAGTCCTTGTAAGAAGAACATCCATACTAATGCATTCTTAATTACTTACATTTCAAAGGCATCTGTCAAAGTAGTAGCTAAATGCCATAAAACTGCTGAGGAAAGAAAGCATTTAGATTAGAGGTCAAAACCAGAATTTTATACTTAATATTGCATAATGTTATAGAACTGTGTACTTAAGAATTTTCTTCCTGGAAATCAGTTTATATTTGTCTTTCTTCTGTTCTAGTCTGTTAAACACAATTTGCTTCCCTGTAAAATTCCTAACTGTTTCTATTGGTTGTATCTTTCTAAATAATTGTGAACAGATATTCTGACAATTCCACATTTTAAGCCTTTCATTAGCATAATTTTCCTTTATTTTTATTTATGGTAGCTACCACATAGAGAACTCTGTGCTCTTGTGTTAAGCACTATACAAAATATGATAAAGAAGTGATGGTCACTATTTAGAATTACATTTCTAGAGGACATTTTACCTTGGTTAGTGCAGAGAAAGATAGATAAAGTGTTGTTATTCTTTCTTGTCTCACATAAAAAAGTTTTTTGCAACTTTAGACTATTGAAAATTTTAAGTGCAGAAAAATTTTCTGACAAGTTAAATATCTTTGCTCTGCAAATATCAACAAACCAGTGTCTATGAACTTCTTTCTTTCAAGTGCAGCCATGGCTATCGCACTACCCATATTTCCTGGCATAGCCTATCCCCTGGAATGGATGAAAAGAAGGCTAGACAAAGCCCCATCCCAGATCAAGCAAAATTCAGTGAGAAAACTTATGGAAGGGGAAGCTGACATTATTTACAGGATTTTCGAGCTGATTTTACTCACTTGCAGTCTTTTTTTCATATAATCCATGCCCTCAAACACATATACTCACCAGCACTGGGTGCAATGTACCCAGTTATCTGGCTGGGATCACTTGTGCAACACAAGTGACAAGGGACACTGACTATGAAGGCTTCACCACACCTCTGGGGTTCTTTTTGCTGTGTGACAACAAACCAGTTTTGGACTCAATGCAAATCACTTGATGACATGGGATCATCAGAATATTGCTTATCTCAACCTCTAAAAATCTTAGGTAATTTTGCTGCCCCTATTTTCTTGTTTGGGATATGTGTTTGCTGTGTATGTCAACAGCCTCTTCTTCTGGTGAGCTAGCAGGAAAAGAAATGTATGTGTTATGTTGCGGTCTTGTTGCAATGCTCCTGGTATATGGATGAAGGTCTTCCACTGATAAACCATCTGTGTCTCATCAACGTGCATCAGACCGTGCATCAGAGGTCTCATCAGACCTTTTGGTCTTCATGCAAGCAGCACATTCCTCAATTTTACTGCTTGGAAGAGTGTCATGGAAGCAATGGCCTGGGAATGGTGTTTTTCATGATAAACGTAAGCCATTTCTTTTAACCCTTTTCTGCTGTTCTAGTGCTTAAACACACAGGCATTTCTATTCATAATATCATTTGTACAGCCTTAGTATTTCCCTTAAAAATCTCCAAAAGGGAAGAACAGAGTCTGTCTTCCACAGTGAGAAGACTCATTAAGTGATAAGATATAAATCTGATGTCTACGTAACATTCTGTGATATAATGCTGTGGATGTGTCCTATAGCTTGACATCCCTCAGCACCTTTCTTTGTAACATCATCAATAATGCCCATGTTTCTTTTTTTGTGTGTCATGGTAATTGTCATCATTTTCTGATCAATACATATATGTATTGGAAACTATTAAACTCATCTGACTGTTGCTATGGATTGTTTCAATTGTCAGATTGGCACTGGACTGTCAGTTCTGTTCTTATATGAATTATCAATACAGAATTAAAGGCCTGTGAGTGAACATTTTAGTTTAACTTTTCTTTCAAAATTTATCTGGAATAATTTTCAATGAAACATCTATTTTCAATGGCAACATCTCTTTTACCTTTTTGTTAATTCCAATCATATATTAGCTTTCTTTTATGCAAAAAATGTTATTAATTTGAAAAATTAAAGCTTTCCTTCAAAAAGTGTCTCCAGCAACAACCTAATCACAGGAATAATTATTATCTAGTTAGAAAAAGATATCCATGATGTATCTGTTATCTAACAATAAGCCAATTTTAACTCCTTTTGCTGGTGGTTTTGATGGTGTTAAGACCTCACATGGTAAATGTCTACAGATTTTTTAATCAGATTACCTCTAATAATTTGTGAGCATGTTTGCATTTACTTTACTGACTGAAATGAGGTTGGGATATTCAAAACTTTCTCCCACAGTGTTCTTTTTTGTTCAGTTGTCTCTACCTCAATAGGAAAATTGGTGCAATACAAATCAAAAGTACCTGAAATGCATTTATTTTTCAAACATTTTGAAGTGAAATTTGAAATTTTATCATAGAAGGTTCTGATTTCATGAGAAGTACTTCTGTGAAAAAATATTATGGCAGAAAATGTCAAGGCTGTATAGGAAAGTGTCTAGGGATTCATCTGTACTTACTGACATTTTATTGCATCCCTTTCTGAGAATAGATTCCACTGATAACTGATATACAGTATTGTAATGCACGCAGGCATTGATTCCCTGTGAGCTCCACCTAACGTTTGGAAAAAAGTCCTCCACATTGCTGCATGGACTGTTTTGCTGATTCATCATTTCCCTACAGAGGTGTAAATTAGGCTTGTAAAGATGGAGGCATCTTTACATTTCTTCCACTATTGCCACAAAATAATATAACTTTAATTTTAAAATATAAAGATAAAATGTAATGCACTAATGGAAACTAGCTTGGGCACATCAATCTATTTTTAAACATGATGATTTATGCTTGTGGATATTGTGCAGAAGGCCAGCGATCAAAATGTAGACAAATGTATTCATTGGTTCTAGAATATGAAGAAATCATGATATCATCTGACTTTCCACTTACCACAAACTACATTTTCAGTAGCTCCTGCATCAAACCCTTGTTTTTTAAAGGCATTTTTTTTTTGCATCTTTGCTGACCTATCCTAATGCCTGATACTTTTTCTGTAAAATGTATGTTATTAAATATGATCTCATGTTATCTAGTTTCTCACCAACCATTAATTTATTTACTATATTAAAATGTTACTATCAGAATCCTAGTTCTTCCAGACATGACTGAGTTGCTTCTCTATTTATTCATGGGTCTTTAGTGTTCTCCTATAAACTGAAAATTCCAGACTTTACATAGTTTTTTAACTGTTTTGAATCTTTGTCAAGTTTTCTACATTGCTCTCTAAGGTCTGAATGTCAAAGCAAAAGGCTTCCATATCCCATAACTGAGATCATTTAAACTGCGTACAATGGCTTCTGTTTTCTGCTACTCAGTATTTCATTGCTTACACACTCATAATCTCATTCTTTCAAGTTTAGAACTGGGAGCTCACATTCAAACAATTGCTCATCATTTACCAAATGTACTTTCCTACTTTTTAAACTACAGGCCAATTATATTCCTTAGATGATTTTACAAGGGACATGCTTTGCTCATACAAGTTTAATCATATTTTCATGAATATGAAACTGTTAATCTTATTTTCTAAGTTTACAAATGTAATGTTATTTTCATGACTATGAATGCTGTCAGTACCAGTTTATTCTCTCTATATAAGCAATAAGGTTCAAACCAGGTGCCTACGTGTACATCCCTTTTCAGGACAGTACATGAGCACTGGTAACTGCACACTAATAGTATGATCATATCAAAGGCTGTTTCTAACATATGCAGAAACCAAGGAAGGGAATGCCTTTGCCCCAACCTTTATGTAACGCACATAGCAGATATTGGACTGATGTGTGTAATATATGACACGCATGTATCCTGATAGCACCACACAGAGCTACATCCTTCCCTGCAATTGTCTTTTATTTACTACTATAGCAGCTTTTCAGTTATTTTTAAATTTTACATGTATATATCTGTATTGATGTAACTCTTACCTAATTATGTATATTTCTCCAAGCCACTGGTAAGAGTGTGTGATACAGCAACAAGCCAGGATCAGATCTGTGAGAAAGTCCACTGGCAAGAGTCCTCATAGGATGATGAATTATTATTGAAAATTATTTTTTTAAAGTGAACAGCTAACCAGATTTTAACTTGTTGCTTATATTGTTACTTATAGTAGTAACATAGTAGTAAAATAGTAGATTTTATATTAAATGTCTCCTACAAATGCAAATATGTCACCAGCTACATTATCAAGCACATTCATCATCTTACATATTGCTAAAGACACAATGTATTTTTCCCTAAGATAAATCAGATCAGTGTTCCACTGGAATGGTTACACTTCAGCAGAAACCTCAGGAATACATTTGAGTTGTCTGAATCAGGATTTTACGAATGCTCAAACCCCTGATCACTTTGACTTGCTGAATTTCAAGTTAATCCATCTGAATGGATAAATCTTTGTCAACACAGGCTGATAGAGGTCACGTATTAATTCGTCAGACTGGTGAGTGACGGTTTTCAAAGTTTTTTACAGAATGACACTCAAAGAGGAGATGTAGGATCTTCTGTAGTCAATCTTCTTCCTGCTTACAGAAGTTAATTGGGTTAGATTTTAGGAGATGTTGAAAGGACTAGGAATAGATAGAGACAATATCTGTAGAGGCTATAGAGTGTACATCTACACTGAAGACCTGCACTGACATATCCAAGGTAACAGCACACTACAGTTGTGTGCTGAAAGTAATATTGTCACGGTAGCATAGATTTTCACTTGAAGTAATTTCCAAATAAAAGGAGTACCTAACCCTCTCCTGCACTGTGTAATGCAGACACACTCTTCATCTTTTTCACTTCTTTCTCAAGACAAGGAAAATTCTTACAGTGAGATGACAGGTTGATAAGGATTATAGATTTCACTTTATTTTTACATGTAAGTAAAATAGGCTCAGCTTAACTTAAATAATCACTTTGGAATATCATTTTACTACCTCATTTATTTCATATTTTCAACATATTCATTTTTAAATTATAGATTACTGTTTTACAAAATAAAGTGCTTAGAGGATGAGATAAATGAAGGGATGTAAGAAAAAGCTACGAAATAGTTCTCTACATACAATAGATCATTATTTCCTTATTGCTCTTCAAATTTAGCTAATGAAATATCCTTCTTCTATGACTAAATATGAAGACTAAGTATGTATTTCCAGAAATAATAATTTGCTATCACACCTCGTGCACTGGGAGACTTCTTTTGTGTAAATGCTTTACTTTTTAAAATACTTAGTATATGGCTTTATGACTTGGGAAGGACTTTTCTGACTCTTACTCTGATGAAAATCTGGCCTGCTTGGGTTTCTTGAAACAGTGCAGCTGTTGGCACCTTTTAAAACTTCATAATAAAATTTACATATATGAAATGAAAAACAGATCATTTTGACCAAGTTCTCAGTTGCACGAGTACAAACCATTTGGAGAGTATCTTCTAAGAACATGAATACATAGAAAAAATTGGTCATGATATTTATCTGCTCACTCCTAGAAGACTCCTTGAAAACGTAGCCATAATTTCAACAGCACGAAGATGGTCAGTGTGAAAATAAAACTTTCTTTAATAAATCAGTGATGTTTTCAAGCTACTTTAACATTTGAAAGCTTTATCCAATTTTATTCATAAATTCATGCAAAACGTGAAAGATACGGAAAGGTCATGAAAGATAAAAAGAAATTGCACATGCCTGTCATATTGCAATGTCTTTACTAGGAAAAGTCTCTGTGTATAAAGTCAATTCACACTATCTTAAATTTTCAGAGCTTTCAAAACCTTTCACTGAGTGAGCACTAGTTGTCTAGTTTTTCTGAAAACTGGTTGCTTAACCAATTCATGGTGCCAGAAACTTGAGTTCAGAGATAACATTAGGAGACTTTAGTGAAAATATTGGATTTATAGCTGCTCTAAAAGTATTACAAAATTGTAAAAAACCTACTTTAAAATGTCACAGCCTAGATCAAGTATATTCCTTCAATACTTACGAAAAGATTAGAAAACAACATTTCTACTTTTAGGGAAAAACCCTAAACTAAATAAAGTTAAAAATCATAACACTGTATTTGTTTATTAAAACTGTTCTAAAAATGTTTTTATTATACACAGTTATATTAATGTCAGCTATATCCTGAAGACTCAGGTTTGGCCACACAGAAGTTTCTTTTCTGAAGCAGGAGTAACTTAAGTTACAATTTTGGAAGAAAAAAACAAACCAACACAAAACAACAAAAAACCTCTCATTTTTTTAAGTCTGTCTTCAAGATTTCACCTTGGGGCAAGTCTGGTGTTAATGTGTTTTTCATCCTCCCAGCTGTGCCCTAGCTGGGGCCTATTTACATGGACTAAAATCAATTTTTGAAAGCCAAAATCAGGCAAAACATTAATTTAATTTCATGCTATTTTAACATGTGCCTTGCAGAAATGATGAAGTCAGGAAAAATATAGCCCCAAATCCACCAGTGAGGCCCCTTAAACTCATTTGTTTGCATACTTTGGCTTTATGAGAGTATGTTTTAAAACAAAATTTACAGAACAAAAGCAATCTGAGCTACAGTTAAGCAAGATACACAGGGCTGCAGCTGTTTTCTTGTGAAGTGCATTTAATTCTCCCATAGTAGGTGTTGTTGATGGATATGTCATAGATCAGCACTTCTTGGATATTTGAGTGGTCAGAGAAGTTTAGAAGTATTGAAACTGGAACATTCCTGTGTTTCTTATGCCAAATCTGGTGTTATATTTAGAGGTGCACATAATGTGCAAGGAAAAATTGCAAAAGTTCTGGAATTAATGATCTTGCCTGTTAACCCCCTGCAATGTTGTAACAATCTGGAATAAATGTAGGAGACTTCGTAGAATAAATATTGATCATTTACTTCGCATCAGATTTCTGCTTGTGAGGGCTGACCACAAGCCAAACAACATAAAAGCGGTGGATTTTGGCACTCGGAAGCAGGAAGTATGACTGACATTAGGATTGACAGGACAGGCTGCAAGAATTAAATAAGGTTATTTTGAAGAAGGACAACAAATTTTTATTTCTAGGTACTGATGTGAAATAAGGGTTGTTCTCTAAACCCTTCACCAGCTTCATTGCTCTTTGGACATGCTCAAGCACCCCAATGTCTTTCTTGTAGTGAGGGGACCAAATTTAAGACTTCAGCTTAAATTTTACAGGTACACTGGTTTATGCTTTACTGCTGAATACAGGTTTTAAAAAAAAATCCTCAAGTGTTACCGTTTGGCAGTGATTAAAAAAGTCCTGTGGATTTAGACAATGACTTTCATTTACCTACTAGAACACAGGACATCTGCAGATCTCAGATTTTGTGGGGGTAAATTTATTTCCTCAGCATCTTGTGGAATCAAGTTCTAAATGTAGTTCAGGCAAAGATACTTCAAAATAACTTTATAGTTTTTCAGATTGCTGAGAACTGGAAAGAAGACACTAAGACTCAGCACTAAGGTAACTACCAAACATGTTCTTGCACACAGTCTATATTACACAAGCCACACATTACGAAAATTCTATCCCAGCAGGCAGTGGGACTTCATTATGGTTGGATGGGTTTGCTTGGCAGAAAAAATCTCGTTCCTGAATCTTCCAAAATCTTACTGCTGCTTAGCACCTTCTTGTGAAACAGTGCTCAGCTGAATGTTCCAAGGTCTTTGTGGGTAGATAATCTGTGGCTACTTTTCCAATTCAAAATGTTCTACTTTCTCAAAGGAATGCCAAAATACACAGAAAATTGCATTTCTTAAATACAACATGTATATCTTACACACAACGAACATCAGAAATATGGTTCTTACTGTCCTGATTTCAGCTGCAATAGCGTTAATTTTTTTCTTAGTAGCTGCTACAATGTTGTGTTCTGGATTTAGTTAAACCACCACACTTACTTATGTTGCAAGAAAAAAATCATGTCCATTAACATGTGTAAATTCAACACCACAATAGTTAGAATTTGTTTCAAGACTTTAGATCCCCCTAATGTTTATATGGCACATTACAGTGCTGAGGAGACCGGTGGCAGGGGAACAGGATATATACAGCAGCACAGCACAGTTTTTTCAATAACTAGCTAGTGTTGGAAGATGAGAAGCAGGGTCATCATTGGACAGTGTCATGTTATGCTTTATATATGCCTACAAAGGGCCCCACAGTTCTAACACTACTCTCGTTGTATAGGTATGAAAATTAAAAGAAGCTAAATAAGTAAATTGTTTTTACAGGTCAGACACTAGAATTCAAGAATTCCTGTAATTTAAGCATGTGTTAGATTGTATATATATTCTTTCCCAAAGTGCAGTGTTAGCTAACATGTTACCATTAATATCTGAGGATTAGCTTCTGTAAATCAATTTCAAGTTATGAAGATCTGTAGAATTCTGGAGTTCAGACTCCTAAAGGTTATAGTTTCCCACTCTTCCTTTGCTTATGCATGCTTTTAACATCCAAGAAATTCAGCTATTGAGTCAATGTTCTCATTTCAGTTTCCTGATTGTCGTATGTCTAAACCCCAGATTCTTGTAGCCTAACTCTGAAAAAGTGGAAAGGGACAAAAGGGCTTTTTCTTTTAGGTATTTATCACTCCTTTGTTCAGTCTGAATTATAAGTTAATCACCAGTAGTTAGATTTGCAAGAAAATAAAGTGTTGATAATGGGAATGCATAACGATTTCCTGATTTTAAGTATAGCATCTGCCAAGCTGGGAGGTAGCTGGGACAATGAATATTTTCCTGGGTTATGTGTCTTGGCCCTTGTAGGCTGCCTCGGTGACCTTTCTCATATTTGGAAACAACATTGCCCACTCTGAACACATGAAACACCATGAAACTGATCTCCCATTTCCATAGGAATGTGCTCCTTATAGACAAAATCACTCAAGAGCAGACACTTCACTTCGTAAACAATGTTACAACCTCATAAACTATATATAATACCGTTCTGCCCTAAAAAAGTTAATTATGCTTCTCTACAGTCTATACATCACAAAACAAAAGCAGCGGTTAATACATCCATACAAATATATATATATACATATAATATATAAGTAATATATACACACACACACATATATACACATATCTACATTTTTTGTATTCATATTCAGTATCCCCTTATAAGACAATAAATTTTAGACATCCACTATCTTATCAGACAAAAATGCACTGTGTAAGACAGAATCTCAGTTTCTCCTGTTGCTAAAGTGAATCTTCATGTTCTTTGGGTTTAAAGTGACCTTACAGCTTAAAGGAAATGGGGTTTGTCACCTCCTGAGGAATTATCGTTATCCTAAAATCATTTTGCAGCCCAACACAATATAACATAGCTGGTGATCTCAGCTTTTTCTTTCTCCTTCTGCATTTTCTTTCTTCCACCTCTTCATTACTACAAACCCAGAGCAGAGGAATAAAACATGTGATTAATATGTTTCCAGAGAGAAAGGACACAGCAGGATAAAAACATCCACTGGCTTTTCCACGGTCAATGGCCCACCTTCCTTGGTGACAGGAGGAAGTATATATTTAGAGGGTATGACTGCATCATGCATTATAGCTGTGTGTGTTTCTGACTCTTCCTGAGATTTGAAGTGTTATTTTCAAGAAAAACCCTGCAGGCATCTTGCCTGCAACCTTAATCACCTCCTCTCCCCTCCTATCACAGATTTCTTGCATCTATGAGCTTTCCCATAAGATGATGTATTGTGCCTAAAACTCCACTTCACATCTAATGTAAATTATACTGCCAGCTATCCAAATGCCAGCTATCCTCCAAAACTCAGTCTTTTGGAGGCAGTAAGCTGTCGGGTCTGAATGCCCAAGTGCTTTCTAAAGCATAGTGGGTTTTACTAAAGCTTCCTCAGGCAGCTACTGTATATTTCTGTGATTTTAATTATTTAATTAATACTGCCTGTTGTGGATAAATTTGGTATCTATTAATCCATTTTTTCAGAAGGTCTACAGGCTTCCAGTCTTAATCTTTCATCCCTTCTAGAAGATTTTGTGAATTGTGCTAAACATTACAGCTGGCAGCAATAGTTGGAATATCATTAATACCAAGCAGTAGACCACTGCTGTTAGAATAAAGTTCCTTCTGGATATATGTACACCATAGCTCAGCTTGAGGTGCATCTATAGAAGCAAATAAATAAAAAGTACCAGAAGGTATGCAAATGAAACAAACTGATTAAGAACTCAGTGCTGCACCAATACAATTATAAATGTACACATCTATCACACTATTGAAAGAAAACTAATGCCATATCCCTAATTACAAAAGACTGTACAGAAATTGTGAATGAGCTATCCAGTACTGCTGACAATTAGTGCTGGGAAGACTGTTATCAATGCTGGCAGCCCTGCTGCTTACAAGCAGAGCAGGAACAGGGTTAGTGAGGGTCTCTATGAAAATTGATTGTTCTTCTTCAGAATAAATAACTGTCTATCAAATAATTTTTAAATTTTTTTTTTAATGAAAGATGGGATTGTGCTGGTTTCAGCTGGGATAGAGTTAAGTTTCTTCTTAGTAGCTGGTGCAGTGCTGGGTTTTGGATTTGGTGTGAGAACAGTGTTGATAACGGACTGATGGTTTTAGTTGTTGCTGGGTAAAGTTTATGCTAAGTCAGCACTTTTTAGTGCCTCAGGCCCTGCGAGCGAGAGGGCTGGAAGGACATGCGACACTGGGAGGGGGCAGAGCCAGGACAACTGACCTGAACTAGCCAAAGAGGTATTCCATACCGTGGGATGCTATATTCAGTATATAAACTGAGGCTTGGGGACTGGCTGAACATCAGCCACTACATGGATGGTGAGCAATTACATTATGCATCTCTTGTTTTCTTTTCTCCCTTCCTTTTGGACTGCATTCCTCTCCCCTTTCTCCCTCCTTTTCATTATAACTTTTATTATTATTTTTATTCTTACTATTTATATTATAATTGTTCTTTTTGTTTTATTTTATTTCAATTATTAAATTGTTCTTATCTCAACCCTCGAGTTTTACATTCCTTTCCAATTCTCCTCTCCACCCCTCTGGGTGAGTGGGGAGTGGGTGAGCAGCTGGGTGGTGTTCAGTTACTGCTGGGGTTAAACCACGACAGGAATAAAAGGAAGCTGTACAACACCTATAGCATCTATAGCGGGCAACATACAAATATTCAAGACTGCTGGTGAAGGTTCGTTCTCATGTCATTTTACATCGGTTTATGTCATTTCTGGGAACTGAGAAGGTATGTGCAGAAAATACTACATGTGCCTCTCAGTCATGCACTCTGGTGTATGTTAAGGGCCAATCACTGGCTGAAAGTCTGAAAACTGTGCTCAATAGTCACTTGTTGATGGCTAGAATATCTAGGGGACAGATCACACCACATGCTGGCAAGTGCTATTTAATACCTTCTAATGAATTTTCCCCCAGCTCCTTAGCCTGTTCTCCCTATTAATATCCAAGTACCTTTAAAAAGCCACCTTGTGCTTATTTTATGTTTTAGTTTCCATTTTTTGGTTTGTATGTTCTCCTCCTTTTTCCATATCTAGGCGATCAATATTCTGTCACATTTTACAACCCATCCTCTTTTTTCTGTGTTTGTACAGGACTTTGCACAGCAGTCTGTGCAGCCTCTTAGGGGTGAATATGGAGTGCTCTGGAGGGACATGGAACCTCATGTACCTGATAGCACTTAGTTTTAACTATTGACAAAGCTTAGGTTATCTGCAGGTTGTCTAGAAGGCAACTGTATAGAGAACATGTAGCAAATACAGAAAAAAACATGATATTTGTGACTGATATAGGACTCGCTCAGTCTGTTGATGCTCATAGGTGTTGCTATAATTCAAGCTGCAGACAATAACACAAACTATGAAAGAGAGGCTTTTAATACTGTAACAGTATTTCACCAAACCAGTAATTCATTAATTCATTTTGATGTCTTCCTTAGGTCAACACTGGCATGCCAGATTTATTTTTTACTGTAAAATGGCAATCTCCTCGGCTGGTTTTGGTTTTCCCTTTTTTCTTTTTTCTTTTTTCTTTTTAATGAAAGGGTTAAGTTTTATTCACCAGTCAGTGTGATGACAACTATTTCACTTGCCTTAATTGTCCTGGAAATACAAATTTAAGTGAACGGTTAAGAAGATGAGTTAGTCATAGGTAAAAATACTCTATGAGGATTATTTATGGTGCTGTTTATTTCCATGTTCCTGCCTTCAGTTTCCTATTGGAAATGATGAAGCTTGCTATGTTCCAGTCACAATGTTTATACTATCTACACAAATAAGAGAACACACTTTATATAATGCTACTAAATTTAACCTCAGAAGCAATACTGGCTAATAGTGTTTTAGAAGGAGAAAAGTAATAAATACTATGGTAGTAGCCATTCTGGTGCTTTAAAAAAATGTGCTAGACAATAATGCCTCTCATGCTACCCTTGAAATGGTAAGTGAATGTAGCATATTAAAGTTTGAACTATAAAAATGCATTCAGGTATAATAATATAAGATTCTTCAACCACTGAAGGATCTTTTATTGACAGAAGTACCAAAACAGTTCAGATGCCTGATCAGGAGCCCTTGGACATGACAAGTTTTTCTTTTCAAAAGGCAGGACTGAGCACCATGCCCTGTCTGTATGGAGGTAAGCCCTGAGTTCTGAAAATTTCTTTTATTGTTTTTCAGAGGTCTCCTCTGATAATGCTTCCAGGTACCATGTAGTTTTACTGCAGAATAAACTGGTGCCCATTGAAGCCTCCCAATAACAAGGAGTAAGATGCAGATCTTAGGAAGGTGGTGCTTTGTTGTTGTTGTTGTGTTGTTTTGTTTTGTTGTTGTTTTGTTTGGGTTTTGTGGGTTTTTTGTTTTGATTTGGTTTGGGTTTTTGTTGTCGTTTGTTTGGGGTTTTTTTAACAAGTTTATTCACAGCTCCTATACTGGTAGGTAACATTCTATGGTTCATTGCATAAGGGTCTTTGGTAGCTAAGAAACATTTTGAATGATAGATTAAGCATTCTGCTTAACAAGCTAGTAATAATATGTCTCCCTGCACTAATCAGCAAAAGTGTCTACCTTTCGGCTTCAAAGCAGAGTTGATAATAATTCAATGACAGGTATATTTTGGTCTGACTGGAACTAACAACTGTTAGGACCAGAGAGCCTATTTATCTTTATTGCTTCAACTTGAGCCATGCAAACTTGATATATGATTCTGTCATAGAAAGCTCAGTGTCACCTACCAGTACCACCAAATATTTCAGCTAAGGAGATGGTCTTGTTCTGCGTTCTGATTCATAGTGTATTACTTTTGGTTATGGATCACTAACTCAACAAGGTCTGACAACAGGACAAAGTTTCTTGTGATTATCTGGGAATCCACACATGCTGACATTTCTCTCAAAAGTGGAAGCTTTTTGTGTGATTGCCCACATACTGGCTTTGAATTTACTGTACCTGAATAAGTATAAGTTACTTTCTGGAATGTTCTTTGTCCACTTTGTCTGCTTCTTTCCTACTGCAGGCAAAGGCATCACGTAATCCTGATAACGCACCTCCTTTCTGCACCTATCTAAACCCAAGCTCATCTTTTTGAATGTTAGTGATTAGAACTGTAGACAGAACTCTAGATGTCTATCTCTGATGCTTTGCATACTGACATTCATACTCTCCCACTCCACTGAAAATAGTTTGGAAATATCTTTAGTACTGCATCTGACCTTTTCAGATGCACTTTATTGATGGTTCAAAATAATTTTTACAGTTTTCATACTAATCCCCAATTTATCTAGTTTAATAGCTTCCCTTAGAATACTTTTTGTGAAGTCCAGAGAGCTTAGACTGTGTGTATTATCCTTTTAAAAAAAGTGAAATTTTGTCAGAGACAGCCATACAGCTGGCTTGGTATCACCTACTTTTGGTAAATTTTTGTTGCATCTATTCCCATTTCACATTTACTGCCATTTCTCTAATTAGATTAATTCAAAATCCCTGATATTAGAACTGGCTTTTTATGTGCAAGTTTCTTCCTTTTGTATTACACAACAAAGATTATCTGGTCTCCCATACTTCAGTGTGCTTAGGTGTGTTTGTTTTCATGCCACTGAGGGTGAAGTAAGTAGACCTAATTTATTTAGAGTGATTAGGGCTTTGCAGTTGATGTGCTTTGCCCTTAACCTTAACCCAGATTAAAGAAGAAAGTCTGGGCAATCAAAATTTAGTGGAACCAAGGTTACTTTATAACATAACAACAACAGGAAACAAAGAGGTTCTGATATTAACAGAAATTCTAGTAAAATTCCAGACATCATATTTTACAGAGATAAGAGACACTTAGAAGTGTATCAAGACAGGCCTCTTCATGATAAATGAAAGAAAACTGGTCAAGGACAGAGGTATTCCATCAAGCTTTTAAGGGAAGCAAAATTTGTTTGAATTTGTGATATGAAAATCTCTTGCCAGAAACCCACTATGCGCATACATCTGTTGGGAACATTGAATTACAAGTAACTGAGAAGTATTTTTTTTTTCCATTATGCTGGGTAGCAGGGTCAGATATGATATAGCCACTTTGAATTGCCTTTAGAATAAGATGTAACTGAAAAAGGTGACACTTTTATTTCCCGAGATTGGACAGTTGTCACTCAAGCTGATGAATGGGTTCATTCAGAAGAACAAATGAACAACTACTCTCTGGAAATAGTAAGAGCCACTTCCCAAACACTGTCTGCATGCAACCACAGAACAAGTGCATGCAACCCACATGCAATGGGACTGAACGAACCTCTCTGAAATGCTTTTGCTTGCCCACTGTAAATACAAAGGTCTGGGTAGTGTTACAAGCATGGGTTCATGACAGATGACTTCAGGGCCTCTGGCCTCTGAAAGCATTCCCAGTATGACTGAGAAAAAGGTAGGACTTTAGGGCTAGCTCTGGGCTTCAGGGGAAAGCTCCCACTAGAAAGAACCCTGGCATACTGGAAGGAGACAGTAGGAATTAAAACACAAAATTTCAGGGAAACAGAACTGCAAATCTCATCTTGGTGAAAAAGAAGACCTGAATCAGAGGCATAAGTGACTCAGCTGGTAGTACTTTGCTCTAAAGGTAACCGCCTTCAAGACATTTGATATTGTCTGTTGTTCAGAATGGAAAATCAGAATGGAAAGCTTGATAGTATTTTAACTCCTAAACTCATACTTATTTTTAAATGTTCAGTTGCCCTTTCTGCACTTTTCTGTGAGTGTGTTGTAAGATGCCCTCTTATCAAAGACAGTAGTATCAGCTGATATTTCTCAGCTTGCATTACCTCCAATGTAACTGCTGGTGTAATCCATGTGATTTCTGAGCCCTGAGAGGACACTGTAAATTATTCATTTCTCTGTCTGCATGTATTCTTCCTTATCAGAAGAAAAGTAAATGGATTTTTACATGTATTTTATCCAGAAAGCACACTTGGCAGAGGGAGATGCACATGAAAAGAGGTAGAGGCAAGCCAGTTGATTTGTTTTTAGGATGCCAGAGTCTGAAGCAACTTTCAGTGTATATCAGAGTAATTCTGAGCTTGTTATAATTTACACAAAACATTTGTAGTTAAGAACATATCCTGATCCACCCTGATTTTCATGGGGATTTGCTTCAGACTGTAGCACTCTTGCCCCCTATTTAAAATACGCACAATTTTTTCATAACACTGTGACTTACAGAAATACTTCCCCCTATCTGCAGCACAAGATACTTGTACTCAATGTTTTAAAGACAAGAACAGGGAAAATATACCATAGGAAAAAAGAATCTCATTCCAGGTGCAGAAAAGTGTGGGAAGTATCAGAGATGGAACTTGGCTTTTAATTCAATTGTTCCCTGGTGCTACAGGAAAATTAATTGTGTTCACAGAACCTGTAATTGTGTTCACCTGCAGTCTTGGCCAATCTGCCTTTGGAGTTACCAGTGTTGGAAACATTTTAACATCACCTTGTGTCTTAAAGAGAGCTCAATCCTGACTAAAAAATACATTATAATAATAATTATAAATTTATAAATAATAATAATTACTACTGAAATTATAATAATAAAAATCATAGTAATTTCTAATCTTTAGTCTTCATCTAAAAAATGTTTGACTCGTTCTGCATTACCTTTACCTCTCTGGTCCAATTACCGTTCCATCAAGTCTTTTTACTAAGGTTCTGTCTTTAAAGTTTCTTCTAACAAAAAAGGACTCAGCATCTTTTTGGCTAGCCCAGACATCAGTGGTATTTCATTGCTTTTGCTCAATCTTAGGAAAAATAACTACACTTATGGTTATTGCCCTTTAACCAATTTACATCTTAATGAGATGTCTTCTGTTTTGACAGTGATTTTTAAAAACACTGATCTCTGATGCTACACTATGTCAGGTGCTTTCTCAATATTTAGAGAATTACTTGCTTTGTCAATGCTGTTTTCCTCACTTATTGCAAAAATAGAATTTCAATTTCATAATAATACTTTCACTTTTTCTTACCTGCTAAATATTTTGATTTTAATAATTCCTCTAAGGTATTTGTCTACTTGATCCTATGAAATGTTTTAAAGATTTTTCTCCTCAACTAAGCAGTCTGTATTTTTTTTTCTACCCTCAGGCTCTTTCTCAGATAATGACACTATGTGAGCCAGACTGCAGTCCCTTAGGATCTCTCCAGAGACAAAAGACTTTCAAAATCAGTAATTTAAATTCTCGCTTCATGTATAATCCCTCATTGTTGATTTTGAGTCCTTGAATATTAAGCCTGTTAAAATATATTCAACTTTAGATGGTTATGGTGCATTAATGCTTTTTTACTCACAGTTCAGAACTGGAACAAATTTTTCTTGATTTCATTAGTGTGCCACATTTTGTATATCTGTTTGCAACGTGCTATTAAATACATCCCCTCCAAATTCATTATAAAACAAGTATGAAACTGCAAAATAAATACAGTCTATGCTATATGCTCTATGGTGGTTTTTTTTAAATTATAACTGCCTTTTCATTATAATCTAGTACGTGTGAGAGTTATATTATTGTCACAAAAAGCTTAACATTTGCAAATACAAACAAACCACCATTATAGAATGAATCCCCTATTAATTTCCTGGCAATTTCTCACTAATTTGGAGCCTAAAATCAACAGCATGCTGTGTTCATTTAGTCTCATCTTTTTCACAAGCAGTCTTGTACATCATCCCTTTAAAAACTTATGTGGACACACACACAATTTAAAAAAGCACAGCTGTGTTTTTGGGGCTGTTCTGGTTTCAGCTGGGATAGAGTTATTTTCTTCTTAGTAGCTAGTACAGAACTTGCTGTGTTTTGGCTCTGATGTCAGAACAACGTTGATAGGACACTGATGTTTTTAGTTGTTGCTGGGTGACGTTTATACTAAATCAAGGACTTTTCAGTTCCTTGAGCCCTGCCAGCCAGAGGGCTGGGGGGGCACGGGACTTTGGAAGGGGACACAGCCAGGACAGGTGACCCAAGCTAGCCAAGGAGGTATTCCATACCATATGACATCATGCTGGGTATATCAACTGGGGGAAGAAAAGGAAGGTGGGGACATTTGGCATTATGGCGTTTGTCTTCCCGAGTAACCGTTACACGTGATGGAGCCCGGCTTCCCTGGGGATGGCTGAGCACCTGCCTGCCCATGGGAAGTGGTGAATGAATCCCTTGCTTTGCTTTGCTTGCATGCGCGGCTTTTGCTTTACCCTTTTCCCCCCACCTTTCCATTATGTTATTATTATTATTGTTATTGTTATTGTTATTATTGTTGTTCTTACCTCTTTATTCTATTTAAATTATTAAATTGTTCTTATCTCAACCTTGACTTCTACATTCCTTTCCGATTCTCCTCTCCATCCCTCTGAGTGGAGGGGAGCAACAACTGGCTGCGTGATGCTTGGTTGCTGGCCAAGGTTAAACCACGACAGGGGCTCTGCATTGTATGTAGCACACAGGTGGAGGTACTCCATTTATTTGAATTTTTTCACCTGAGCGTACAGGAATCTGAAATCAAATTGATGCCTGTGAAGGAAAATGAAGCAATAGCAAAGCAAACCCCCAGGGACCAAAGGAACAGTATTCATTAGCCTGTGCTCAGTGTGCCCAGCACCTGAGCCTTCACTACTCTGTAGTATTACATTGTATGGAATAGATAAAACAATTCCTGTGGAACTACACTGGGTGTAGTTTACAGTGTTGCATCCAGCAGTGAACAGATAACTTAAGACTTGTAGTTATTGCAGACTATTCGCAGCAAGCCAATACTATGATAGTTCAGATTTGGTGAACATAATCTTTTTCAAGTAATGCTTACATATTCTCTCAAAAACAATTTTGCAGAGGGTATTTGAAAGCACAAGGTTGAAACTCCCTAAAAGACCCTCAAAACCTTTTCCTGATAAATGCTTTACAATGTCTTTGAAAGAACATTCTCCTAATATGTCTTCTATAAACTGCCTCAAAATCAAGCTGAATTTCCTATAAGGAAAATCTGTTCATGAAAACAGTTTTTGAGGTTTAGTGTTTTCAGCTCTTTGATCACACTACCAATAAGATAACAAAATCACAGAGTTTTAACAGATTTAGAAGATTACTGCACGTCACATCTTTTTTTTATGCCATTCATTTAATGTTATTCAATAATAACACGTTTTTGAAAGAGGGACAACTTTCATGTTTGAGAAGAATTGCACATCCATGACAGAGCAGTGCTGACTGACCACAACTTCCTAAACTCTGGTTCTATTAACCTAGTAACCATACCAGGAAAATACTACATTATCACCTTGGCCAGAAATATACTTAAATGAGTACAAGAAGAAGTGGTCTTTACTATAATGAAGGGTATTAGGCTCCTCTTGTGAATTGCCTTGCCAAAGGAATGAGGAACCTTCTTCCCAAATAGGTCCTCCTAAGTTAGGTACCTTTATCTAGACACAGCCTGTCTGTCCTTACCTATTCCTCAGCACAGAATTTTCTAATATAGTGATAGAGTAAAGCAATGAAGATCTGATTTCTCAATGAACTTAGGAAAAGCTGTGCTGCATGTCGGAAGGCAATCTGGCTGCGTGATTAAACACAACACAATATGCACAGCAGAGCTCAGAGTTTCTTAGAATGGTCTTGATTTCTTCAGACAGCAGAGGATGCCAGTATTCCTACCACTTAAAGAAAATCTTTGTAGAAGTCTTGCCCGCCTCATTGTTTTCAATAGGATTGAGCTAGGTATCAGTTTTCCCATACTCTTCAAAGGCATTATTTATTGCATCCTGTTAGCCAAATGAACTTAGTCCAAAACAACACCCCTGAAGTACCAGTTTTGTAGTTCACAGCACACATCCAGTTGATGTGATCTGCTATGAACTCAGAACAGAGTGTTCAATCTATGAGGGAATAGCCCCTCGTATCTACAGAGGATTTGGGGGACTAACTAATTCTGTGCCTTGGTATTGTTGGTGAGCAACAGCCAGTTGTAGATACTTGGGATTCTGTAGGTATTTTTTTCTGCAGCTTCTAAAGGAAGAAGGAACATAAAAACCCACATTCCTTTCTTGTGTTTCAGCTGCACATATATTCCACAGGCAGTCCAGTAAAATAGGAATGCAGCACTCCCACAGAGACTGAAACAACTGCAAATCCAGCTAAAACAAAACCAGAATAAAATTTTGCTCCCAGTAGCTGACACTCAAAATGTCACTGGAAAATGAGACGGAAGAAGGGAAACTGCCTGTACGGTAGTTGGGAGGGGAGTTGTTTGGTTTTTTGTTTGCCTCCAAATAACTGTAACTGACCTGGAAAAGGATGGAAGAAGAAATTGTGCTCAGACTTTATCCTTTGAAAAAACAGATCCAATCCTTGTCTGGTTAAAACTTAGGATAACTTCTTATCTCAATTAGACTAAAACCTGAGTGAATGAAATTAGTGAAACCTTGATTAATCAGGTAGTGTAGTGTGTGTCATCAGTATGCTTGAGAAAAAATTTAATCTCATAAAATGTCCAAAAAGAACTTACATGGCAAAATGGCTTGTTTATACCTGGAATACAAGAGACAATACAGGAATGTTTTGCTTCCTTCTATTTTTGTGCTACAAAGGACAAATAATGGAAACAAAATGCATAGAACAAATAGTTTTATACATTTTTATTTTGGCAAATGGGTTTAAATCACAAAGTATAAAATGTAACACAGGAATCTTTCAGAAGATATAGCTTTCCATTTGGAACAAAAATATCTTAAGTGCAATCAATTAAAGTGTTATGCTATTATGGGTAATTTGAAAAACAGATTTTCTTCACTCTAAATTACACTTTATATAGAATCTTTATCTTCTTCATCTAGAACAGGAAATATCAGAATGCACTATCACATAAAGATTGCAGATGCATCACTTACAGCAGTGCCCAATGTACAGTTTCAGGCTCAGCTGTGGTTTTCTCTATCTCAAGCTAATTTAAATGTTCAACTCTCTGTGTTACTATGAAATAGTTCATGAGAACTAAACTGTTAAAATAAAACCTACTAGAAATACAGTGCCTGCAGCATGGGCCCCTGAAATATGATGGTTTCCATTTTCAGTATGTTCAATTTTGCTTCACATGAACAAAACATAAAGCATTTTTACTTCAACCTTTTAGTTGGAATGAGCTGAAACTCACTACCCTAAGTGTCATACACAGCCCATATATTATTCACATATGCTCAGTATTAGACCCATTCCCCTTTGTAAGCTTTGGTGAACCTCCTGTGAAGCTAGGAAAAGATAACGTGTATAATGAAGAAAGGTAAGTTGCCGGTACCTTCAGAGTTCATTTGGAGCTAATTCTGGGCAGGAAGAATACCCAGGAGCTAGAGAAAGTCTTGGATCTTCTGCAGCCTACAAAATCTGTATGACACTAAGTCTGAAGCTATGCTCACCGTAGCCTTCAGTTCATCTGAGTTGGCCCACAGGAGTAACTTAGAGTTGTGTTTGTCACGGTTTCATTATTTTTCATAGGCCGTTCTTCATTGCTTTCACCAAGATGAGAGCAGGAAATTTCTTTCCTTTCTAGGATGGGAGAAAGACAAGCTGATTTTTCCACCAGCTCTCACCTAAAGTCATCTGTCACTGCACATTCCACAACAGCTGTAGAAGGCTGTAGGCTATGCTTCAGAAAATTTGAGAACCCCTAGTCTAGCTTTGCTGCTGAATACTAGATTGTTTAAGTTTTTGGGTGATTCACAATTTGTGCTTTTTCTTCTTTCTGATATGTGTTTTACCATCCTCATCTTTGGGTCTCTAGTATTCTAGTACCTGTAATCACTTTATAATCTTTACTGGGTCTGCCTTCAGGAAACTGGGGAGAAATTCCTCACTGCATTGTTATTTCCACAGATATTTCACCTTGATTTTGTATCTGTATCTCAGTCTATGTTTCATATTCTTGGAAGGTTTTGTATGTCAGAGTTATTCCCAGATTTTCTGCCTTCCTGTGGCAACTATTGAGTCTTTGTATGAAAAAGGAAAACTTGACTGATATAAAAGCAGCAACAATTTTAGTACTTCCCTAACAAAACAGGATATTTTTTCCTTTTATTCTGGGACAGTTTTACTGCCAAACCAGTTCTGATTCAATGAAGACATTAAGGTGACACCAAAGACTCGTGAATCCAGCAAAGAAATTCTTTACAGTACATTAATGCCAAGTCAGTCCTATCATCCTATCTACAGCCATGCATCTCCCATTTATGTTCTCTTGAGGGTTTCTTGCTTCCGAGGAGCTCTGGGTATTCAACAAGCAAGAAATTGACTTCAGACACACTTTTTCACAAGTGTAAGGACAGAGCACCTAATGCTTATATTGAGTTCAAGGCCTTGAACTCCCGAATCAAGGTATTTACTGCAAAATTGGCTCCTTTTGGTTTACAGAGCCTTTTATTCCCATTGCCTATATAGTGAAGTTATTAGAGGAGTTGTGCCTTTGGACCTGCCAACTGGCAGTCTCCTGAGCAATTTACAACAAAGGCAAGGGTCTGTGTGGGTCAAGACCATTAGTAATGGGTAGTTTGAACATGACTAGCCTCCTTCAGATATCAGGATTTTAATAATACGGAAAAAGAGT
Organism: Falco peregrinus; assembly: GCF_023634155.1. NCBI lineage: Eukaryota > Metazoa > Chordata > Aves > Falconiformes > Falconidae > Falco > Falco peregrinus. The sequence goes on from NC_073723.1 coordinate 40,172,122, forward strand.
ATCCTGTACTTGTTGAACTACAGTGCGTACCAGTGCTACCTGAAGCATTCAATTTACTACTATGGGTACATCCATATGATTCCAGCTCCTGAATCTACAGGGCCATGTCCAGGTGTGTTTTGCATATCTCCAAGGATAGGGACTCCACAACCTCTCTAGGTAACCTATGCCAAGGTTCAACCACTTTCACAGTAAAAAGTTTTCTCCTACACTTAAGTGAAATTTCCTGTGTTTCAGTTTGTGCCCATAGCCTCTTCTCCGGTCACTGGGCACCACTGTAAAAAGCTGGTTCCATGTTCTTTACACTCTCCCATTAGCTATTTCTACACACTGGTAAGATGCCCCTCAGCCTCTCAACAAGATTGTTTTAGATTCACTCTCTTGCTCAAGTGTTAAAACAGCAGCAATGTGTGGCTTCTATGCCTATCATAGAGAGTAAGAAGGCAAGTCTTACACAGATTTGTCTCCCCTGTGACTGTGTTATAGAAATGGAAACTTGGTCTCAAATTCTTCAGTGCCTATAATATAAACCAGTGTGGTTTCCAGATATATCAAAAGGCCTGATTTGCAGGCAAATTCATCATTTAGGCTAATTTACCACCAATATAATGTTTATTACTCAGGAATGATTACCTTAATGCAAAGACATGAGCACACAAATTGTATGCTATCGTTTGTCCTGGGTGTGTCCAGAATTAGTCTCTGGATAAGAGATCAAGTTATGCTAGTCACCATAGCCTGTAACCCTTTAGCATCTGACTCTTTTAGACAATTTGAGTAGTCTTGCCATCAGAATTGATTTGAGGAAAACCTACTGCATGCAATTACCTTGATGAGATGGCTGTGATGTTGCCTTACAGTCCCTGCTGAGATAATAGTTCCACCAATTTGGCAGAAGTAGAATCAGTTTGGGACAGTTTGTGTAATCCAGCAGTTTGTATGAAGACCTTGTAAATAATGCAAGCCTTAAGGTGCTGTCTTTGAAGATATTTTGTTTTACTAACAACTAAATAGTGAACTACAGAAATTCCATGCTGTATTATCTGACAGACAGTGGAGACGAAAGAGTAAAATAAAGTTAATACAAAGCCAATTGCTTTGAGGAAAACCAGACTCTGTGTGTTTTCAAGTCACAGTCAGTGATTATTCTGTAACTAATGTCCCAGCCAGTTTCACAGGAGTCAGTTTGTTTTCATTTTGGAGTCAGCTATGTAAACAGTAATTCTTTATAATAGTATTTACTTGCTAGTGAGAAATACAGCCAGGTTAAACACTACATGTCTATCTTTTTTTAAAATTGTTTCTCTTTGTTTTATAATTTAGTTTTGCTGGGCAAATCTGATTTAAAAACACAAATCAGATGCCAGGGAAGAAAACACCTCGAAGGTTCTGTACTTGGAAAATGTATATCATTTTATTATTAGCTCGCATAAAATTAGCAACCTGTATTTTTCAGTTTGGCTTCTGTGAAAAACAATTGCTCTTGATAGTTGAAAAATTAATCTAAAACAGGAATATGGGAAAGAAAGTAAATGGGAATATTGTTACCCTTAGCAATAGTGTTTTTACAAAACCCAAAAAGTTTGATTCAGAGAAATAAAGTATTCAAAATCAGTGATAGAATCTCATAGATTTTGGTCAGGTTCTTATGTTAAATGTCAAGCTGTGAGTCTGAAAAATGAAACTGGAACATGGTTTTGGACATTGTGTCTAACTATTGCTTCCAGAAAGGAAAGGGAAAACAGAGTGTCTTGAATATCGGTTTAAATAGGAAAACAAGTTATAAACCTTCCTTTCCTGATTACTGTTCTTAACTTTGTACCACAGCTAAAAAGTATTAATTGAATTGGTTAATTGAATTGAATGGGTTAAAAAAATAAAAATCTATATTTGTGGTTGCAGATTCAGTTTTGTTCCTTAAGATAATTTCCAGGTTAACTTTCTTCAAAGGCCATTTGCATTCCAAAGTCAATATTTTTACTTGTATGTTTCTTTAACAGTTTGCAAAAATGTCTAGACTTACCTTTCAAATACCCTGCTTATATTCCAGCTACATGAATAAGCATATTTTTTTGCTTAAACATAACTTTTTATTGCACATTAGGCATGTAGGAATGTTACATTTTCTACATTGTCAGTAAATATCTCATTCATAAATTCATAAAACTGTAATAACACTAATAAAGTATAAACATAATGTCTTACTAGTTATGCAGAAAGTTATTACAAACAGGCAGAAAAGAAAGGCATGACAGGTCTGGCTGTTTCACACTGCAGCAGGGTATTCATGCCAACAGGTTATCTGCATTTGGGGTATGTGTCTAAGTTAGGGAGCCTCAACTATATCCATAGTCCCTGGAAAGAACTGTTTTCCTCCAGAAGCTAAGAAAAGGCTGAGAGAGCTGGGCTTGTTCAGCCTGGAGAAGACTGAGAGGGGATCTTACAAATGTCTGCAAGTATCTCAAGGGTGGGTGTCAAGAGGACAGGGCTGGGCTCTTTTCGGTGATGCCCAGCGACAGGACAAGGGACAATGGGCACAAACTGCAACGCAGGAGGTTCCACCTTCATGTGAGGAAAAATGTCTTTACTTTCAGGGTGATAGAGCACTGGAACAGGCTGCACAGAGAGGCTGTGGAGTCTCCTTCTCCAGAATCACTCAAAACCCACCTGGACGTGACTGTGCAACCTGCTCAGTGAACCTCCTTTAGCAGGGCGTTGGACTAGATGCTGTCCAGAGGTCCCTTCCAACCCTGACTGTTCTGTGACCCTGTGATTCTCAGCTCCTGAGAAATTGCCTGCCTACTTTGTGGACTATATAAGGGGCCTACATTTACCTATCTGATAATACGATGTACAGATTAACGCTTGGATAACAATGATGGTGGACAGCACATACTCAGAGTACTGCTGGGTGCTGAGCTTAGACAGATGCCTCTGCAATGTAGCTGCAGAATGCCACAGGTGGACACAGCTCAAGGATTCCCTGTGTGGGGCCTCCAGAATGAGAACAAAACACTTTTGGAATAAGGCGTCAATACTTGCACTAGAATTGGGGCAGATTGTGCCACTGAGAAAATTAAATGTTCTTGATGTTGAATCCTCCAGAGCTCATTATTAATCTGGATCCAAAGACTGAGGCTGACTGACAAGAGCAAGGCTTAGAAGAGTTGCTAGAATGTATCTTTGGATTGAAGCAGTAAAGGTTGCACCCTGATTTCTGGGTTCAGCCTCATTAAAGAGGAGTTTCAGCAGAGGGTTTTAAAGTCAGAGCCAGCAGTGATGGGAGGAAAACACACACCCATGATGAGAATGATTATGTGTCTTACGGAAAAATTAAGTCACACGTATTGAAATAAATTGTCTGGTAAAGAAATAAGCAGTGCTGACATTGTAAGGAACACTTTCATCTCAATTTCTAGTGTCAAGCTGGAAAAATACTTTGACACTTGCCTAGTTAATATTCAGAACAAACCCACTATGTGATGTTGTCATGGGCACAAGGCAGCATAAAATGACCCTGACCAAGACCCCGAGGTCTGCCATTCTCAATCCCTGTCTGTGTTCTTCCCAGGCCTTTTATTTTATGCTCCTTCTGTCTCCTCCAGTTTCCACTTTTGTTCTCCCTTTTACTCAGATAGAAGTATGTGTCACTGCTCAGACTGCGCACTGAGTCAGTCTCCAAATCTTTATCACCACCTCCATCTTTCATAAGGTCTGGCCTTCAATAAAGAGCAGTTCTAAAAATTTTCCCTTCCTACCCACCTCATTCTTGTTCCTTACACCACAATCTGTGTAAATTGTTTTCCCAAGTCTGGTCTTCATTTATCTTTTTCCTGTCTTAGACTATAAGCACTTCAGGGCAAGGAATGTATCTTATACCACATTTGTAAAATGATGTGTACATTTATAGCTGTCTATAAATGACGTTTTAATAACAGAAGCAAAATCCTTCAATCCCTAAACAGGCAGAAATCTTTCTTCCCCACATAAGTCTCACTTGGGTGAAGTCAGACAAAGGCAACTGTCACTAGTGTAGTAGTAGCAATGATAGTGTTTTAGCATACTGATAGTTTATTAAAACACAAATTTTTAAATCAGTCCTGCAAAGTTAAAAAAATGACAGCACTGACTGTTTTATGTGAAATATAGTAATAGAAGGAAATTATTCTCAACACACTGCTCTAGTAGGTCAAAGTAAAATATTCCTCATCTGGAATTTAAAACTCTCGAATAAGCCCCAGGTCTCAGGGGAGTCACTCTAGAAGGGAAATATCCATTTTCACCAAGGCTGCCTTTCAATTAAAGTTTTACTTACATAGCAGTATGGTTAGGGACACACAGTCTAGTAAAAAATCCCCTACTTTAAGATCAAAGTATTTCCAACATGACTATATGCACGCACACATGGTTGTATCTCCACAGGTTGGGGTTTTTTTCCAAAGTTTATTCATAGAAATTCTAGACTTTCCATTTGTTTTCTGAGGTTCCTGTGGTTATTGTTGTCAGCGGTACCAATACAGCAATGAAGTGAAGGAACACATATCTCGTATTTTCTATGTGCGGTATAAAAAATTGAGACTTCTGCAGATTTTTCAGGCATTGGTTACTTTATAATTTCCTTCCTTCTCTTCCATTTCCAGCCTTTGTCTAGATTGTATGCATGCCAGACATAATTTTCAACAAAGAAATATTGAAACAGGAAATACTCTGCAGTATGTTCTTGATGTTGAGCCTGCAAATTCTGTAGTGCAAGTCATACACTTCAAAGATATGCTCAAACAGTAGGAGTCACTAGGGACAACAGACATAGTGCAGACTGGAAGCAGAACATACAGCATTCACTTTTTGTATTAGGACCTTGATTTTCCTTGCATGCAAAAAAGTCAACCTTCAGAAACTACAAGATGCAAGAAACCAACCCAAAGCAGAACAACAGTTGTCTGATGTTTGACACTGCAACAAAGAAGGAACATGGAAGAAATGTCAGTAGTTCATTGCCAGAAGGACTTGAGAAATCCTGGCCATCAAAACAGACTAATGTCTGAACCGAAAGAAAGATTAAGGGGTCTAATTTCTTCTGACATCAAATCATGCATTATCCTAGACAATTTTTCATTGTTCCTGGGTTATGTAGATTTAGTCTAACTTCCATGGAGAACCATGGGAGTTAGATCAGCCTATATGCAAGTAATGTATTTCTTTGAGGAAGTAAAAGAAGAAGGAGGAGTGAACAATATCTCTGTGAAACCAGAAAGGTGTGAAGAGAAACACTCTGATTGTCTCTACTGCTTATAAAAGGTCATGCTTACATCAGTATGGATTTGAAGAGGTTCACTTTTTTCGTTTGTTCATTTTAGCTTTTCTTAAAGTATTTTAAGATAGGGTCCTATTGACACTCATTTTAAAACACAGTTACTCGGAGGAGTATAACAACCTTATTTTCTTAACTTATTCTATGTCTTCAGTGACTCAGATTCTCCAGTGACCTTCCTATGTCAGTGCATAATGGGCTGTGCAATCTGAGCTCTGAGGAATTTCTGGAGGCTGAAAAGCTGCTTGTGGGACGTGTACAAATGGGGACCTGACAACACACTACATTCTTGTGCAATAACACAATGAATGAAAACCAGGATTTTTTTTTTCTTTTTCTGAAAATGCTAAGACTACAATATAAAATTATCAAAGACTGCAAAGGAAGCATATGTTCATGTTTCATATCCAAAGTCCATATTAAAATATAACAGCAGTTATTTGTAGTTTGCTGGCCTAGGATTAGAGTTTGGAAACTGGCTTGGGTTGAAATCAGGTTTTGATGATTGATGAGAACTTTATGGTGCTGGCATGATAAAAAATATCTGACTTTGATGGGATCCTCCACAATTCTAATTATTTAATCTTTAAAATTCTTTCTTTACCAAGAAAGTTATTAGGGAGAAAGTGTATCAACTTTCATTTGGTATGAATCAACGATATAGCCCTTATTATCTGGAAATCAGAAATCCTGTGCTCTCATCTTTACAGGAGAAAAGTATTGTACAAGGCACATTAAACCACCGTGCACTTTTCCCTTCCTTATCATACCTTGAAGAATGAGAACAATGAACAATTGTTTATTCCTTTGTTTCTGATACTGGTCTAAGGATCAATATATGAAGTTTTGAACATCAGGCAAACTTAAATTCCAAGTTCCTGATTGAAGTTTAATTTATATTATTATATTTATTTATTTATTTATTTTCCTGAAAAGGTCTTAGTGTTCTTGGAAAATGTTTTATTTTGTGTTTGTGCAGGTGAAAGTATGTTAAGATAATTACAGAGCAAAACTTCACCAGCATTATTGGGGAGATGACAAGGGAAGAAACGAAGAACATAAAAGCATTTGCAAGAATTGTTAGAGGCCAGAGGCATACACTGCATCTTTTCTCTGATACAGGCCAGTAGCAGAAGCCCAGGGGAGAGTTTGAGCAAGACAAGGATATGCTGGTGCTTCCACAGAGCGTTGCTGACCCTTAATATGATCTTTTTGAAGCAAAGTGGTATCTTGATATGTAGCGGATGTCAAGAGATTTCTCTTCTGTAATTTGTCTGGTGGCTTTACAAATCTATAAGCAGTGTCCTGTTGCAAGGAGTTCCACAGATGTGAAAAAAATATTCTCTCTTATTTGCTCAGAAGCTTCCATTTTCTGCTGTTATTTCATGCTGCCTAGCCTATTCTACTAGATAAGGCAGAGAACAGCCCTAAAACTAAAATATTTCTGTCCCATCTCATGCTCAAGCCAGAGGGAAAAAAAATAAATGAGATACTTCTGCACAATTTTGCTTTGGAAAAGTACAAATTTAGTGCATGGAATTTTGACTGGTTTTAACATTTTTTCCTCTTTTCTCCTCCTTTAGCTATATAAATCTTTTATCTCCTAATTATCTGTAATTTTCCTGTAAAAAACTACCTAAATCTGCTGAATTTTTGAGGGGGATAAGACTATTGTGGAAGATACTTACCTTCCAGCTAAGGAAACATTACAATATTTTAGCAACCTGGCTTAGGATGGAAAGGTGCTAATGCAAGTCTCTGTTTTTTTCCATATATGCCAGTCAGAAACCTGTTTAACCTGCATAAATGTGTTAAGTATTCGATCTTCCAATCTGGAAAATCAAGGAATCTGGAAACTTTGCATCCACATTATTTGTGCCATGGACTACAGAAACTGCCATATCTTTATTTCACAGACTCAAAGAATTATTGTCTAAACTGCATAAAAAGGCTAAATTATGGCATTGTTTTCTGAGTGGGGAAATGCAATCAGAAAGTTCTAAAATGCTCTGAGTTAACAGGAAAAGCATTTGTATGGAACATGGAATTATAAGAGGAAAATTCTACAGATGATGGGTTTTTACAACTGAAGTTCAATTTATGCCTTAGAATAGTGCAGATTAGGTCAAGAATCAGAAAGGTTTCTTTTTAATGTTCTCTGCCAAATCCAGTATGTATGTCCCTTAGCCCACAAAATTAGGTCCCACTAGAGTTTGTATCCCACCTTTGTATTTAAACCGTTCCTGAACCACACTTGTTCCTATCATTTTTTTCTTCACAAATGGCATAGATATATGTTTCTGTCCAATTAAATCTGTATTTAACCCTTCCCGTTCTGAACCGTTGTTGGAAAAAAAGCTGTCTTTGAGCATATTTTGTTTGGTTCCAGGTTGGGATGAGGGACAGTGCAACTGAAGTGTTGACTGCCCTGACCTGTACTGAAATGCCAAGAAACTTCCTGGAAGACAACAAAAGAGTAGAACCTCAACTGCTTCTTTCATCAGGGGTAAATCTATTCCAGTCAAAGTTGACTTCAGCTAGAAATTAATGTAAATCAGAGGACCCCATACAAATTAAGTGTGTTCATAAACTTCCCCTTACATTCTATGTAATACATTACAAACATTTTTTTTTTTTTAACTGCCTGCCTTTGTTTATCAGAAAGGAAACAAGTAATAAGGAATGTCAGACATCAAACAGTTTTATCTAGTGTGTGGTTAGATGGTGGGCAGAACTAGAGAAATGAGAGAAATCTACTGTGACAGTATTTATGAGTCACAGCCTTTAGAAAGGCTGGTAAACAGCTGCCCTTTTCTACTAATAGCACTGATTCATGAAAATCACAAAGAAGTGATGGTAAACATTTTATTTGTTACTCATTAGGAGCCAGACCCAAAAGCCACAGAAGTAATTATCAGTGACACACCTATCTCTTCTGGTGATACCTCATATAATCCAAGGTTTACTTTTTCATGCTTTGTTATATTGGTGGCTGTAAATATATGGAAAAGAGAAGTCTGAACTCTACTTCTTGAGAGATCAGGGAAAGAAAAGAGAAGCAGACATAACTTCAGCTGGTGGCCTTTGTCCATGATAGGGTACATTTATACCATGGAGAATCAGTGTGTTAACTGTCTTCCTGAGTTGTTCCAAGTCACATTGTTTGCTGTGAATAATAAACCATCCTGTTTCTGGCAGATTTTTCTATGTTTTAATTGATTTTGTTGATTTCTACCCCCACACTCCTCCACATTACATTAATATATATTGAGCAGTACACAACAAACCTAAATTTCGGAAGGCCAAAAGCCTCTGTGAGATAAGTATGAGCAGAACTCACTCTTCTGAAGCATTTTCAGTAGAATAATGCATTTAATCTGGGACAGGAAATTACTTGTTTTCATTGCTGAGTCTACTGCACAAAAGTGTCTTAGACTACAAGGAAAGGACATCCAATATGACAGGAAATCATTAAAAATGTATTGGCAAAATACAGATTCAGTTTTTGTTTGCTCTGAATAGCTAGTATAGGACTAGCACTGGGAAACATGGCCAGATTGGATGTAGGTTTTGATAATTCATAAGAGCTGTTCAGTTCTGGCAAGTCTGAGTGAGATCTGACCTTAACAGACTCCACAAGAGTTTGATAGCTTTTTGACATTTTATGACAAAAGAAGGGCAGAAGTTTCTCTACTAAAAACAAGTTAAATAATATATCCTAGAATTGCAGTTCCCTTCTACACGACTCTGATCTCTCAGCTGATGCATCTGGGCCATTTTTCTGTTATATTGTTTCTAACAGAGAAGGTCCCAGTTTACAGCATGAATTCTTACTAGCAAGCTTAAATGCATGATCCTGAATTTGTAGTCTTAAAATGTTTTCTTTTTTTTTTATTTTGTCAGTCCTTAAGGCATTTAGCAACACAAAGGATATTTTAAAAAAATTCTGTGAATATGGAATGAAACTTGGCTACTGGAATTTCTCTGCCATATGGATTCTCTGATCTCTTATGTTTTCATCAAGGCTATTAATTGTGCCTGTCCTCTTTTATCTGGCTGCCTCTTTCCACAATGGCTATAGTGAGTCTTGAACTTCTAAATCCCTAACCCTCTCTCAAATAGGATTCAATCTCATTGCTTAATTCCAAACAGGCACATACAAAAATGCATCAGGCAGACTATGAGCTTTATTTTATTAGGAAAACTAATTGAAAAGGGATAATCAGGCAGTGATAAAAGCTCTTTTGAACTATAAGAACTGGCGAGAGTTTGAATCTATTAAGCAATCCATTAAGTAAGTTTCTCACTGCATTACTATCTAGTCCTTCTTCAAAGCTAGTTTAAAATGTCTGAATCTATAGATCTTCCATTACTTCCCTTGATATACTGATCCCTGACAAAATATATCTCACCAACAGGAATTTATTCCATCTTAATTTCACCAAATTATTCATAGTTATATTCCCCAGTGCCACCATAAATAATTTCTCTTCATCCTTGGGGTGAAATCTCAGCCCCTCAGAAATGATGAGTTTTGCTGTTGTGAGGCCAGAATTTCACCCTTGGTTTTGCATGCCTGAGATACTTAGAATGTTATAATAAGTTATCATTTATGTAGGCCATAAATATATATGTGGTTTAATCAATCACTGGAGAGAGCTTACAAGAGATATGAAGATTGAAATATGAAGTCAGAGCACCTCATTGGAAAGGCAAAAGCATTCATCCAATAAACTGTCATACATGATTAAACAGGTTAGAAAAGAAAGACCACCTGGCAGGTAGACACTAAAGAAAATGCTGAATGTTGATTGAAAAATATACAAAATAGAAGAATGATCTCTTAGAGCATGAAATCCTTCCCTTTGTTGAAATGTCTTTGTCCTTCTATATGAAGTTTTTGGAGTAGGAAAGAAAAAGGGGGCAGGAGGGCAGGGAGGGCAATGTTGGGGGAATAAAAGGCATTAAGTAGCAAAAGAGAAGGACAAATGATTTCCAGGGAAGGGAAGGGAGGGAAAGGGTAAGGATGCAATTTTCCTGACTTTCTTTCCACATTTTTCTCCAAGTTCCAAGACTCATAATTTTCTTCCACCTTCTTTTTCTTCTTTGTTCTCCCCACCACAGCATTCAGAAGCAATAATTATTGCTACAGCATTGAAAAAGACAGTGGTAAGATGAAGTGGAAAATAGAATTTAGAAAACAAAGAAAAAGCTGGCTATTATAATTTTTTATATATGCTTTCCTCATTTTTATTTTTCAGATTTCTCTTTTGACATTTCTGGTATTGTTGACTGTAATTGCAGAGTTAGGCTCATTTGACTAGCCTTTTACTGTTGCACAGGTAGGTAAGATCTAGGTGAAGCAATGTAATATCGAGAAATCAAAGTCATGGAGATTATGCAGTCCCATGACATGCACAGTTTCAAAGAACTTTCAATTTATTGAGGAGAACACAAATGGAGACTGCCAATGGGGTCTTACAGAGAGCAAACCCTTCCTCACTGAGGTCCCTGTGAGTATAGGCTGAGCAATTAATAAGTCTTTTTCGTACTTTATATTGTTTCTTTTATCTTGGGCTTTCATACTACAAGCACAACTATTACAGTGATACACAGCAGAGATGAATGTTGCATTGGCATCTGATGGTGGAAGGCTTTCCTATAGGATAATGATGACATGACATCAAAGAAAGCAAAATGGTTTAGGAGAATGGTGGGGTGGCTTTACCTTTAAAAGAGATGGAATTAAATTTCAGTATAAAAGATCCATGCACGATTTTCAGTTTGTATTTTGCAACAGAAGCCTAAACAGAATATTTATATGCCATGATGTTCTGATGTTTTCACTATTATGTATTTTCAAATAATTCTGAGAAACTCATGTAAACCAGGTATATCTAATCTCTGCTTGGCGTGTGTCCCAGTTGCTGCATCAGAACAACTCAGAAATTCCTTATCATTGAAAACTTTTGATGGAAACCAGATAAATATACTATCATTCAACATTAAATGCTGTAAACAACCAAAGTTACACCAACCTTTGTATTTAGCCTGCCAAACTGTAGTTACCGTCAACCCCAATAGGAAAACTTTATGCAACTATGCGAATGGATACAGACAAAACTTCTACATAGTTTTCATTCTGTACTTTGGATGTCTCCTTATCCTTTCCCTATGTATAGAAATCACTTTTTCAAAACATGCAGACATTAAAATAAATGACTGAATTCTTCAGGTACTCATTGGCTTAGGAAGGCAAGCCCATCTAGTTTGTATTTTGTATGTGGATGTGTTAAAATACTGGTAACCCTGTTCAAGACCCAGGCCCATGCTCCACACCAAGATAATTTTACATGAAAGACATATTTTCACAGCTAAATCCTTGCAAATTTACCCTGAGATCTTAGGTTCAAATCACAGACCTTCTGTACTCCATATCCGTTTATTCCACTGCAGCTTGCACTTGCTGTGGAGATGCCATTTGGGTGCTGGCTGGGGACACCAGCCCAAGGGCAGCTCTCATCAACCTGCTCAGCTACACTGCTAGACTTGGTGCGAATGGGTAAGGAACTGGTCCAAGCAAAGGTCTCTAATGTGCAGTTTAGGTGGAACAAAGTGTTTAAATCCAAACACGGATCAGAAAAAGTCTTTTCAGCACTACCTGAACCTGCAGGAATGTTTTTTCTTTTTCCTTTTTTTCTAACTATAAGATTTCGTGTGTGCCAACATCTGTGAACAACTGGAAGCACCTATTCTGAAGAATTCTCTGCTTTGTTCAGAGGGCTAAGCCTAGCTAGGGCCCAAAAATGAGACTTTCCCCAGCCTGACTACCCGGAATGGTTTGTGTGTCCTCTGGACTCAATAAAATTTGGGAATAGGCTGGATTCCTTGCCTAGTGAAATGCTTCCACCCACTTTCTTTGAATCATAAGTAGAAGAAATAACATTGATGTTGTTGGCCTCCTCCGCATAAGGCCTACCTCAGGATGTGTGTGCAGTAAGAATACTCAGTTCTTATGAGGAAAATCCAGTCACATCACCAACACACAGTGTCACTGCCTATCTGTAGGCTGTTCCAGGCTGGGCTGATGCTCCACTCTTGTTGTCAGAATTATACTACCACAGGAAGGGATTCAAGGAAGAGCGGAGTGAATCACATGGTGAGTGGCGCATTAATGTGAGAAGTCAGGCTCTGGAGTCCCATTTCTTCTTCCAAGCAATAGTTCTGAATTTTAACCAATTACCAGAATTTCAGAGTGGACAAACTTTTATAGGGATTGCATTTACAGATGCAGTTAAAATACTCAGGTTTTCATGTTAGCCAGCCTTTGTATGTATCCTAAAAAAATACACAGACTAAAAAGTAAAAAATAAAAAAATCTAATTAAAAGTTTCCTTGGTGTTTCAATTTCTCTACGCGGAACTCTGCATAAGTTTTTGCTGTCCCCATAAGACATGTCCAACCCAATGTTCCAATTGCAAATGTCATTATCCCTCTAGCCATGAAAATTTAATCTCAGATATGCCAGTAGAAAACACAGAAGAGAATTTAGCAAAGCTTTAGTATTAATCTTCAAGGTATTAAAATTTTCCACAGGTAGAAAAGAAAATATTTTTATCCCCTGAAGTCAGGCTGAATATTGTTAAGCATTAGAAAGATTTTTTTTCATTTTTTTCTCCACTTTATCTCCAGCAAGAGCCATTACACATTCTGTAAAGAATCAAAGCTGAAGTCACTAGATGTATTTCCAAAGACTTAACAGAAGTTCTCTCAATGCATTCTATCTAAGAATTTCTTACTACAAATGGTGGAAATGTAGTTCAAAATAAAGGAGTTTTTTTATAATGAGCTGTGTTTTTATAACTGAGATCTTTTGTAAATTTTTTTAAGTTAAAAAATATATAAATACATCATCAAGCTTCATTGCTTTTTCCTATGATTTTTTCAATGAAAGAAATAGATGAAAAAAAATGAAGAAGAATGAATCAGATTAAAATAAAAATACACCAAAGATGTGGCATTTGTTTTCACCAGGCCACTTTTCTAAAATCATTGAAAATGAACAAACAACAAAAAGCAATCAAAACTGATTTAGTAATTCACTGGTATAAGGAATTAACACAATGATTTGAGATGCAAATTAAATATGAGAGATGTAGGACAACATATTTTGTGATGGAAGAAAAAGGAGAAAGGAAATTCAGCTGCCAAATGTAGAATATGTCTTTTTTTTTTTTTTCAAATCACTTGGAAAAAGGCAAAAAGAAAAAGAAAAGTCTGCAAGAGCTCAGACCCATTGTTTATGTTGTCTTCCCAGAATACTCGATGTATCATTTATAGTCCCAGCCATGGTCATTCCCAAGCATAGCTGCAAGCTGGCTTTAGAAACAGGTTGTCACCATGGTATGCCATTGTTAGTTACTCTATCAAAAGGGTCTGGAAAGGACAGATGTTGAGTCACCTTTTTCACAGTGAAATGCATAGTAGAATAAACTTTGATTTCTGGAATCAAAGGTTAAAAAATCATATGTCCAACATTTTTACCATATACATTTCATTTTGAAAATTAGTTATACAGATTTCCATGAAAATTTTGGGGTAAAAAGTTTTGCTGTTGTTTTATCAGTTTCCATCAGAGATTTTGCCAGAACTTTTTGTCAACTTAAATTTTAGGTTGCATACAAATATACTGAATTTTTCTCTCCTCTCCCTCATAAATGACAGTATCGATAGGTGATGTTACTGAACAGAAGGAACTAAAAAATGCTTATGGCTCCAAACTACTGCAGAGAATTCTTACCTCTATGTAAAGCACATTGAACTTGTTTTAAACAAAATCTGTAGACAAGACTTTTTAATGCAATGAAAACAACTTTAAATTGTGTCCTTTCTGCCAGACTTTGTTTATTCTATTGAAACACATACTATTGTTCCCATCTATCTCATATCAATGAGTGATAAAAATTGGTTTTGTCTATAGGATCTTGCTGTCATCCTTAGCGACCACATTAATGATCGAAATATAAACACTAAAAATGATAATACACAGCAGTGTGCATTTAGCTTGATAAAATTAGGTAAAAAAATCCTTGTTGTACTACTCTTCAATAGGTAGAAAAAGGCTGAAGCCATTTGTTTAAAAGTTGGCAAAGTTAGTCATATTGATGTTCGTGTAGCATAGTGTGTAGAGAAAATTTCGCTTAATTAACTGTTCATGAGATTCAGAGCCATTAATCTTCATTACCACTTCCTCCCTGGCAATAAAAGTATAATTTCTGATACAGCTTGTCTAAATCAGTCCTGTGGTTTTATATTTCTCAGTATTTTACCAAGTATGCCTGCTGATTTCCTGAATTTACTCCGTCATTTGGTAGATTTCTCAATGGACAGTGGGATCAGAGATCATTCAGATCTGTGACTGATAATGCCAAGGTAAAATGCAATAAGCTTTCTTATCTAATGAGGATGAAACAGTGTAAATACAGAGGACGAGGTTTCTTAGCCAAGAGGTGATGAGAGTCAGAGGCACATGGAAAACATACCACCTTTAGATACACTTGAGTGTAGGAGGGTGCCATAGGAAGTGGCATAAGTGATTGCGAGCAGCATGTTCTTTGAATCAGTCAAGAAGCTGTGGCTTTCCCTGGTATTGGATAGGTATGACCTGCCCTTGTGCTTCTGCAGCTGAGTGCTTTTTGTCATAGCCAGGGGAAAATGGCTATTAAGGATCAATATAGAAATGTCCTATCTTTCAGACACATGCACTAATCACTAAGACTAAGAAGTTGCTTGCACTACCCTGACACTGGATTTGTTGCCATGGGCGTATTTTGCTATCCCTGTCAGGAGCACTGTTCCAGTATCAGGAACAGCTGCTCTTCCTAAACCATGCCCTGCTTCTGTAACATGTGCTGGCCTGCCAGGTGCTTGTATGACAGCAAGAATCTGGGAGCCCTTCCTTATTCTTACATCCTGCTTATCCTGTCATGTACTCAGCAGGAATTTCTGCCACTGCACCTTGTAGCCATGAAAGATTGCAACAGCATTTGGCCTGGCAGCTGCAGTGTCTGTTCCTCTGTCTCTCCTTTCCCTCTGCCTGTTGGGCCGCAGAAGGTTAAGGATGGTGACGAACAGATGCACAGGTAAGGAGTCAGTGCTAGCAGAAGTCATCCTCAGAAATCTTCCTTTGCTCTAGTAGCTTTACAGACAGCCCTGCACATTGAAGAGTTTTCCCTGGTCACCCCAGGTCTCAGCCCCTCACACCCTGCCCCTCCTCACACCAGCTCTCACAGCTCATGTGTCTGCTGACACCATCAGCTTGTCCACCAAGTATCTTTCGGTAAACACCAGATACCATGGAGTACTTACCGTTTCTGTGATTTTTAAAACTCCTCCCATCAACACTAAGAAGACCTGCTGTTTAGGACAAGTGGTGCAAGGTGTGGGCACAGGCTGCATTTCATAGTTATTGGCGTTGAAAAGATACAATAGTCATGACAGAACTAAGGCAAAACCACAACAAAACATGGGAGTTATGCACATCTATACCAGAGATATGATCTTATTTTCCTTGTATGGTGTATCTTTCCACATCACGGCCTGCTATTTGTAGCTGCCACCTGAGACAGGATTCATAGTGCAAGTTTGTACTGTTTGCTACCCCAGCCTCCTCAAGCTATTGTTCTAATTTCTGTATTTATTTTTCGTAATCTGAGGCAAAAGTCAGACCTGCTATGAGAACATACCTCTCTTAAACCTACAAGGAAGGGAATGCTTTATGTGCACAATAATTCTTACTAGTTCAAAGGGAGAGTTAGGAGGCAGGAACCACCCCTACATGAAACAGGCTGTAAAGACCTGACTGTCTAAAGCTGAAAGAACCGGTCCCAGAAAACAAAAAGCAAGAAATGCCTAAATGATGCACAGTGAAAGGAGAAAACCAACAGGAATGGGGCTCACAGGGAAGGACTCTGAGGTATGAGCCTGAAATACATTATACTTGTTATTACCACAGCACCTTGCCCTTTATTCATAGTCCTGTAGATTTAGCACCCCCCAGAGGATACAGTATTTTTCCATACGACTCATTTGTTTTAAGACTTCATACTCCCCCCATTAGTGTGGGATGCAATGAGTGGAACTATTGTATAGGATTACTGTGCCCAATTAAACAGTTCTTGGTTTTCAACTTACTGGCTGTTCTTCAGAGAGTTGTAAAGAAGTACCTCTGTATTAGATTCTGCAAAGCACTCTGCTTGATATTATATAAATGCAAAATATTGTATTATTTTAAAGCATGTTAACACTGGAACCCAGAGGGATGAATACATTTTTGTTTTTTATTTTCAGTGGAAAAGAAACTGAAGCTGAAAATAAAATATGGGTCCTGGATAGTCAGCCTACTGTATACAGAGGATGGGGAAACTAAATGAAACCCATTCACAGTAGGTTAAAGTTGGCCACAGGAGCAGCTGACATTGGAACATTACTAGAGAGACCATGTTGTTGCGAGTTTATTGATGGCTTCATGAACAGCAGGAATAAACAGAGCACTGGGTTTTAATTTTAGCATATATGTGTACCCTACTAAACTAAAGACCCTAATGACGTCTGTTTCAAGTAACTGGTACCACCTGGTTTTTTAATGAATAATGATAAAAGATGATTCGGCACTGAAGAGGTGCACTGTACAGCTGCATTGTCTTCATCTGAGTTATCAATAAGCACTACTTTCAAGTACTAATATAATCTTATTTTTACCTATTTCCATTGCATTTAAAATAGTTCTGTTTTGAAAGTAAGAGATTTTCTCCTACAATGACATGGTAAGGAAAGACTGTACCCCTGTGAAGGGATTACACAGGTCTGGTGAGAACTTGGCACCCATAAAAAAGCAGGGAGTGAGTGCTGAAAGCACATAACCTGTGCCAGATGGATAACTGTAATCAAACAATAGCAACTGGTGGTTGGTTGTGGGTTTTTTCCCTGAAAGTGCTGCCCTTCCTTGGATACTACAAGGAGTCGGGACAAGGTATTCAGAAGCAAGAGCCTGGCAGCATTCAAGAGTCACATTCAAGCAAATCTCCTTTACAAGTGTTTAAGCACTCCAAATGTATTTGAACCTTTAATTTGAAAAGTATTTCTTAAGTACTCCTTAAGTACTCAGTAGTTTCTTTCATGTAATTTAATTCCAAACTTGCTGCTTTTGGGTGCTTGGCAGCTGAGCAAGTCTAAGCGATCTCCTTGCAGCCAGATACTTACAACAGTAGTCTGTCTCATGCAAATTCTTTAGGGATTTGTTTTCTTCTACAGACTAAGTCACAAGATAAGAATGTTTTATGGTGGTGCGGTCTTCACCTTGCCCTGGACATATGACCTGGAACACAGATCATTCAAGAAGTACTTGGATGCCTGGTAAATTATCTGCACTTCCGTGGGAGCAACAACCAACGATCCCTCCCACTCATTCACCATCTTTGTCCTTCATCACAAAATGTAGTCCCAGAGGGCAGATCTCCACGCCTCAAAGAAAGTATGTCTGCCTATAACCACAATGACTGCCCTTGTCTTGACCCACACGGTACAACTGCAACAGTTGAGATGCATTTCTTTGCTTGAGAAGAGATGAATCTTACCTTTAAGTAAAACCATTTGGTAGCAGATTCAGGCTACTTGGACTAATTGGGTTTTTTTTAAATCAAAAGACTGGTAAGAATACTTATAAGCAGTTTATAAGCATAAATAAGCACTGCATAGTTAGCAGGAATCAGTACTAATTATGTTCACAAACTGGTGGTAATGAGAAGAGCAAAATTTCTTTTCCATGATGAATTCTTTGTGTTATGAACTCAGAAATAAAATAAACAATTGCTGGCCAAAGAAGTGATGTAAGGCCAAGGTGGCCTATTTTTGAATGTGGGAACCTCATGAACTTCTGAGAGAAGCTGAGGTCCATTTTTTTCGTGTTGTGATCTTGATGGGAGAGCATTTACACCAACAGAAATGTAAGGAACTCAACATATACAAAAGGACAAAGTCTTATTACTATATGCAATGCTTTTTCTGCCATAGACTGTCTAAAAATCCTAACTTTCTGTTCCAAAGTTACCATCTTTTCCAAGCACAAGAAAATGTCTTGTATTTATTGTACCAAATCTTCTAACACAAAAAGAGTATTTTAGTCTCAAATTTATAGTTGTCTGTCTGACAGATTTCCTCTCCACAATCAATTTTAATTATCATTAAAAGAATATGGTCAGACTGAATAAAGACAATAAACTTTATTAGATTGAGTATAATATAAATGTGCTGAAAATTATTTTAAAGAAGGGGTGAGATGAATATTTGCTTTGGAGATGGGGTCTTCTAACAAGGCCCAGCAGGACAGTGTTTGTGTTTAGAAATATTCAGACATCCTTAAACATCCATTTTCCCAAATTAATTATTTACTGTCTCACATACTGAACATATTTTTCTGTTCAGCTAGTGTTCATTAGTTAAGTGTAATTTCCCTGACTTATTCATTATTCAACTATACTTCACACTTATTTGATGAGAATTTCCCCACCAGGGATTGATCACTCATTCAGTATTTCAGTCTTAGATAATCCAAATTAAAGCTCTGTTGGTTAATTGCAATTATTCTCATATGTCACATGCTATTTTTCCTGAATGAATGAATTTAGTGATTATAATCTGAACAAAAGCTTAAAGAGGTCAGTAGAGTTTGAGTTTCCCAGGAACAGGCATTCATTTAATGAGCAGTTACAAGATAAAAACTGCATCCTGAGGATGCTGACAGCACTATCTTAAAGGTCTATGTGGGAGGAGGCAGGTCTATTTCATTCTGGCACCTTGAAGGAAAAAAATCAGTTACACACTAGGTCACATTGTAATGTCTCTAGCCCTTGAAACAGATGGGCTAAAGAACATAATTTTTTGCTAAACAGGGTCAAATTTCTCATTGAAGCAAAGCAAATAACTGTATAAGGCTGGTTTGAAATATATCACAGAGACAAGGTTATAAACCAGTTTATTTTCCTAATTTCACATCTTCTGATTGCTTAACTTAGAAGCTTAGTTCTGAATTGCATGTGATAACTTTTATATAATTTGATTACATTTATATGGTAAAAAAAAATTTCCTTGTAGCTGTACCTGAGGTGTTTTGTTTTGTTTTGTTTTTTTTTAAGATAGTCAATCTCTTTTTCTGAAAGCTAAACGGGATGTTCAGAACTTGGGACAGTAACCAAAATTATCATGTGGTAGCTGCCACTGTTTTCTGTACCTGTTATAACTGTTTTAGTAACCTATAAACTGCAGGACAGAAAAAACACGCAAAAGTGACCACGCGCTCAACCCATGCTTTTCTAGGCACTTTTAGAGTATTAGTCATATTGGCAGGTGATTTTTGTTTAATGTTTAGCAGAGAAAAGAGAAGCTTTCAATTTCTTCTGTCTTTAATTGCTAATAAAATAGTGCAGACTTCTGAACCTTTCCCTTTGCACAGTTGTTTTTAAGCTTATGACTGAAGCCTCCTTATATCAGTAACAATTTAATCCTTAACACACTCTTAACTTTCACTGCCTACATAATTTTAATTAACAAAGGATCTGAAAAATTCTTTAATTAAATTGTATTGCTGTCTTCCCCAAAATCAATTGCTCAGCCTCTCCAGCTGTGAGAATGAACTTGGAAAAAGACATGCTGCCAGGGTATGCTGAGTTGTTTGTTTCTTTCTTTAGCTGTGTGTCAACACAGAAGGAAGGGTTATTGGAACAGATAAATTCTTTTTTTCCAGTTCTTCAAGGATAGTTATCAAAGTATGCTCTCTGAATAACTTCTGGTTCTCAATGTTTCAGAGGGTTATCTGAGGAATGACAATGAAATCACACATTTACACTCAGGATGCAAGCAAGTCAAGAAAAAATTATGTAAATAAATTCAAAAATTAACTCATTTTTTAGCTGTAAAATAAAAAAAAAAAAGCTACAACTCTGCAAAAGATTATATGTGGGGTTTTCTGGAAAGGTTAGACAATTGTTGAAACAAAAAGGTTTAAAAAGCCCTGCTCTGAGATGAGGATGAGAAGAAATCTACCAGTCATTCAGACTTTTCTCTAGACAACTTATTGAACCTGCTGAAGACATTCAGTTACCTTCCAAAAGCCCTTTTTTTCCCTTGCATATCTCTAATGTCTGAATTTTCTGGAGGAAAAGTCATACACCCACAGGGTTCACAGAATTTTTCAATCATACTTAAAGTTTCCAAAATCTCTGTGAGTTACCTGTTCTAGAGCTAGTAAGATTTTGTAATTCTATTTCCAAAAAACTTTGGTGACACGTTTTCACTAATTGAAGAAAGAGCTCAGCTTTTCTGTTCCACGTTGTCCTCTATTTTTCCAACAACTACAACAATTATGCTCATTAAAAGATGGATGAACAGTGAAAACAAAATGTTAAATTATTGACCTGAGGTCTAGATATGTGATTTTCTCCCATTTCTATTTTTTTTTCTAATTTCTACTTCTAATTTCTAACTTCAATTTTTTTCTAATTTTCAGATTCCAAGATTTAACACCATTTCCATGTTTTCTTGTATTTTGAGTTACATTTTCTTTTTGTCTGCTCAAAGAAGGCAGAATTATTCTATAGGTTAAAAATAAAACAAACAACCCCCCAAAAAAGATAAAGCATCAGTTCTCAATATCAGTCATATAGTAAAAGTTTAGTGACGGTATTACATATTTTTATGCATAACAAGGAATATTACCAGAGAGTGTTGTTCTTCCTCCTCTTTCTTCCTAAGGAAAGGTATGATGCCCTTTCACCAGAAAAATAATACCATCCTCTTAAAGCCTTCTTTTAAAGTTCTGTGTAGGCCCAGTCTCTCAGCTTCTAAAATAAATGGTTTTCAAACTACAGCCTAGAGTCCCTTGGGAAATCCCCTGGACCACAGTTGGTCCACAGAAGGTTGCTAAGAAAAATATGACTACGGAAAGCTTACATTGACTGTCCCTAGCCCTGCTACCTGAATGGAAAAAAATCAAGGGTGTGCTTCTTGTAATGTCAAAATCCACATCTAGGCAACCTAAATTGTTTTTAAACAAACATACAACATGAAACCTTTACATTCATTGTATTCATGTAACAATCATTGTTTAAAGTGCATGCTTAGGAAGAAAACACACATATTAGAACAAACTAAACAGACTGTAAAGGAAAAATATATTAAGCTTTGGGTTAAAGGTGGAATAAGCCTCACAGGTCAATCCTTATAATGCTAATGATTTATGGAGTTAATGAATCCTAAGACCATCTTTAGAAAATACCTTGTCTAAGTGCAAAGCTTAAGGTCATTTGACCAATATCTGGCTATGCGTAACTGAAAAGTTTGGATGTAGAAGAAAGAATACATATCCAGGAATTTGTGTATGGTTTCATAAATTAAAGCCACATGGCAAAAATTTTTATTACAGAAAGAAAATTAATCCCATTTCATACCAGTACTATTAAGAAGTCTACTGCCTACCCTCTGTATTTCAGTAGCTATGGTGCCTCCAGAAGTTCAACTGAGTACCTCCAGAAACTACTCAGTGTTCAAAACTGACTGAATCTTAATCACAGATGACTTAACTTCTGTCATCCCTTGGCATGGATCTGTTACTACAGAGACAACCAATTTGTCTGAATCAGTGCAGTCTGAACAATGGAGTAAATGAAAAACTCCTCACAGCAAGAAACATTCAATTTCATTCCTGAGCGAAGACAACTCAGATTGTCTGTTCTGCCTGCCAAGCAAGACAATTCCATTGTTCAGGACTTAACAGGCATTGTGGCAAAGGATGTAAAAACTCTTTTGTTTCCAGCAATGTTAGGGCACAGCACTCTGAATCATAAATCTCTATAACTATTTTATATTAGGTCTTGTCAAACTTGGAACATAGTATTTGCCATCATGACCTGGTCACATCTCTTCACTCCTATTGTCACAAACCATGTATCTGTATTTTGGTATTTCTGTGCAAAACAGCAAAGAGAACAGAAAGTAAGGTCTTAATAACCCTAAATGAAAAAAAAAAAATTTCTTTATAATCACTTGGGGATTGTTCAATATTCTTCCTCCAACAGGTGTGATCTCTTTTTTAGCTTCTTTACCCTTCTAATTTAGTCCTTTCATATATTTCCAAAATTAAGCATAGTTAGATAAACCACTATTTACTCTACCATGAACCACGTTTAAGCAACAATTTTACTTATGGGTAATAGAGAAAACACATATCAATAAGCAAGGATTGCATTTTTTCTCAAGAAACATGAGTTTATAAAGTACATGGAAGTCATCATTTATTATCAATAAATCAAAGGTTTAGACTATATCACTTATATTTCATGATCCTGGCTTCTCCTTAACAGTGAATGTTTTCTTCATTTTCAAGTTCAGTGGATGAAATAAAATGACTTTGGAGTATTAAAGAAAATCAGTGTGAAAATCCCTTTGTGCTGTTTAGATCCTGCAAAAACATTTACTTGCTGAAAACACACAGGATTTTTTTCTTTTTCTTTTTAGAAAGCAATAGACTAAAGTTTCCTTAGGAATCTAAGTGTACCTCTTAAACGTCATTCCACAGTTTCTGCTCAAAGTTCGCCTTATCTTTGGAGGAAGATTTTCCTAAGGAAAGGCTGTAGCCAGGCTCAAATGATTACACAGGTGTCTTAAATATATTTTGGTTGCTTTAATTTTTTGAAAGATAAGATACTACCATGATTCCAATACAGTTTAACCAAAGGGAGCTTTATGGTACAATATTCACCATAGTTATTAAAAGCATAAAGTACTGAAAGACATGAACTTTACCACAGCAACATTTTTGTGGGGAGTAAATCTTTTACTTTTGAAAAATAAATATTTCTTTAATCACATATTACAGACATTTTAGCCACGGATTTCTGAACAGCACATCTGTTCCTATGTCCACAGTGACGCATCATGTGGTGACACGTCCTATCTATTTATGTCAAGTAGGCCATGTTGTATCAGTAGGACACCATGTTTAAAAGAATAGGGAATTCTTACACATATAATACAGAGGAATATATGCAAAACTTGGAATATGCATGCTTGTATCTGTGTGCCAAAGAGAAACGAATTCCTTCATATTAAAAAGAAAGGTCTTGGATCTAGTTCTGATTTCAGTGGCAGTTTTGGCCAGTTAAGCTCAGGATGTGGACTCATGAAAGAAAAAAATGTGTATATGTGGTATGAATGCAGGGGGCTTATGCTACTTTCTAATGGAAGTGCAACAAGTAAAATGTCTAAATCTGGAAGGGCATTGACGTCTTCCTGGCTACATTTAATACTACCATCCCATTATATATCTGATTCTGATATCCAAATTCTTCTAGTTTTTCCAAGGGAACAGCAGTTTCCGAGATGCTTTTAAAAATGATCTGCTGTTACTTGTTTCCTATTTGAGATACTGGAATTTTAAGTGTCTGGCATTTCTGATTTCTTGGAATGCTTCCAAAATGTTTCTGGCCCAAAACCAAATAACTTGGCCTAAAAATACCGCATTCTTTTAAGTTCAGTCAGTAGTATTGACTGTTAGTATCATCAGAAAGTTTTTAACAATGTGCTGATTTGTTCATTGAAAGCTAGATACTGAAATATTCACAATTCAGACTAAACTCACAGCAGCAGAGAGAGACATTAACAATACAGAAAAGAGAAATGAAAGTCAGCTATACAGCTAATCTTACAATATTAATTGTGCACTGCTCAAAATGAAAAATCAATTATACAATTCTAAAGTAGGCAAGAAATTTCTCAACCTCTAAATGTGTGATCAAGAAGAGAAAAAGCCTTACAGCCCCTTAAAAGTTCACCATTTGGTGTTTTGTACATGGCTTAATCGACAACTTGAAATAATGCTGTGAATGTTTTCAGACAGACATGGCAGAGGTAGCCCAAAAATGAATAAGAGGCTTTGTTACATGTCACTACGTGCTCTAATCTTCCTTCCAAACTCAAATAAATTTCCCATACTTAGAACTAAAAGAATGTTTAAAGCTCTATTATAAAGAGTCCATACATGGAAGAAGACAACCTAGGTATATAAAAATGTAATGCAACAAATTTTTGGCATACTTTTGAGATTAAGCTCAGGGACATCTACTTACTATTCTACTTGCTATGTATGTGCATGTTTACGTACAAAATAACTTTACTGTAAACACACCTAGCCCTTGCAGAGTTCACGAGCAAATTTTGCAAATATGCATAAAGTAATTTAAGAACATAAAATTTGACCTGTTTAAGACCCTAAAGATAAACAAAAATATTTTGGGTTTATATGCAAGCTTGCCAGCATAAACAAAATTGGCTAGCCTTAGCAAATTCTCTTTCTTGTTTTCCATAGACTCTACTCCCTGCAGCATGGCGCTTTTTGACACTCATTTACTTCATTGCAAAATGACTATAAAATGTTACTTTCTGATAGCAATATGCATGCACTTTCTGCAAAGCAAATACTTGGGTTATTTGAATTATTTAAGAATGCATTTCCAGATCTGCAACTTTTCTCTTCTTAAAGTACAAATTCATTTGTTAAAGTACAATGCTCTATTATAGCACTTTCTTGAGAGGTACCATGTTAAGTTCAAAAACTAAATCTTTTGGTTTATAACTCAGCCGTAACTCAGCAAGTAGTGCTATATTTGGAGCTTCTCAATTTTGTCACTAAAAGTTTGGCAGATCGCAAAAGAAAATCTTCTAGTCTCTCATTTCCTAACTTCTCAAGCTGCCTTTTTAATACTATATTTTCAAAATTTTAAACAGGTGTAAAGCTGGCCTTTGTGATTATGCAGCCTGTGAGAAAGGATACATTTCCAGCCCTAATCACAAGGATCTGTAGTATACCACAAAACCCTGAAAACAGAATATTCACTTCAGAATTTTAAGACTTGGTATTTATTCCACAACTGGGACCCAGTTATTTCTACTTTTATTTAATAATCCTCAAGCTTTGTTTAAATATTCTTCAACATTTGCTTTTTTTCCTCCACAGGCTATGTTAAATGAAACCAGCTGAGTTAGCAGTGGCCTGTCTGAATATATCATCAATGAACTTTGTAAAATCTGTTTTCTAAAGAAAATTCCAACCCATATCAAAATTTGCCACATGTATTCAAAAGTTATATGAGAATTATTTTCTTTCATGAAACAATGACATGAGGAAAGATCAAAGGCACCTTAGATACGGCAGACAGTCCACTCCTATTCATGAAATCAATAAAATAAAATAAGCAAGACCCAGTTGTATAGCCGTCATGCAAAGCACAGGATTTTGTGGCAATAATGATTGCAGCTAACCTTACATCTTCCAGAGACTGTCCCGTTTTTGAATTGTAAACAATTCATTGGAAGAACTTTACTATCAAACTAGAAGGATATCTTCAGTATCATTCCAGAGCTGATTGTGCTGTGTGCAATTTATTTTTCATTAGGGACATAGATGATGAAATACAGAGAATATTTTTTCAATTTACAAAAAATGCCATGCGGGGACAACCCACAAGCATTTGGCAAGTCAGGGTTAGAATTCATTTACCTCAACAGAACTGGCTTGAAAAAGACAGGATTCAGTTCGACCAGAGAACGAAATGCTACCTCTGCACTGGAATGATCAGCTGAATAACATACAATAAGAAACAAGCTGGTAGACAGTGATCAGGAGGGAGTTTAGAATGAATGTGAGGCATCAGTACTATACCCATTGTGAAAAAATTATTAACTAAATTCTATAAAGAATAATATATTTATTTCAGACATCAAATCTACATCATTAAAATTGCGAAGTATTCACTGGAGATAAGAGACTCAAAGTGGAGTTAAGTTTGGAGCACCAGCAGAAAAACTCTAGAAGAATGATTATTTGCCTAGAAAATACAGTAAATAAATAAAGACACAGTTTAAGAACAAAAGGCATAGAAGAGAGATGAGCAACATCTTCAAATAACAATGTGGTCACCACAGAAAGGAAAGACATTTATTATTTTCCATGTTCATTGGAAATAATAGGTAATAGACTTAAACTAACAGGGGAGATTGAACAATGCAAAAAAGCCCACAAAACCTCAAAGAGATGGAAAAGCTGAGCACAGGCAGAGACAGGTCAGGGATATTGCAATATCTCTGTCGTAAGATGTTTACTTATGTCTTAGATATAATCTACCTTGCCTTAGGGAGGGAGTATGGACTAGACAAGGATTCACACCATGGCTAGGGGTTTGTGTCCATTTTCAAAATACTTACTCCAAAACTGCTGAAATCTTGTGAATAATTTTATGTTGTGAGTATCATATTCATAATGGTAGAAATAAGAGACTAGAAGCAATCTTACAACTGCATCACTGTAGGCCAAAATCTAGCAAAATATACCTTTCAAGTTTATTTCAGAAAAAAAAAGTCCAGAGTCTAAGTCTAACCAAGTCTTCTGGTGAATTTGTCATACAAGTGAAAGATGGTTAGGGGATCAGCAGCAAGCACAATGCAGTTTTGAAAAAAAAATTATCCTAGTGCACTGTGTAGAATTCATTTCTTCAAGACCTTGATGGTTGCATCTAAGCCTGACTGTGCAGCAGGCAGCATCTGAATTCTATCCTCTGCCTAGATCAGCTATGTTTCAAACAGAAGGGGGTTACACTGCAATTCTTCAATGGTCTTGACAGCTCTAACTTCAATAATTAACTCTATTTGGAAGTGGACACCAGCAAACAGGATAATATAGATCAAAACTAGAAAAAAGAAAGTTTTACTACAGTTTGGAAATACACCCTGTAAACAAGATCGAATGGATATGTCAGTATTTACATGGTTTCAAAGAAAGAAGAAATGTGCCCTTGATACTCCTTTTTTTTTATAACATTTTCTTTTCCATTTCTCTCCACTAACTTTCAGAGTAGCTGCAAGAATGTTTTCACTTTCTGTTCGAAGTTTTGTGTCACCAAATTGTAAATCCATAGCTAAAAAATTTTTAGCCCCATGTATAATTTAATAAATCTTCTCATGCACACAATAGTTGTGAAAAAACCCACCCAACTGTTAAGAGAAACATACACTGAAAATTTCCCGTATCTGTGTTTTCAATTACTATTCATTTTTTTTTTGCTAAACCTTACTGGTGTTTACTTTCAAATTACCATTAAACGTTCCAACATTAAGTATTTTTCCCCATTACAATTTATTATTTTAAAGCTTTCACAGTCATAGTCCCACTTACTTTTTATATGGAAGTTACATTCAAAATAGTCTATGGTCACACAATTAAAGTGTTTTATCTAACCATGGTGGCTAAGCAGTCAAATCCAGATTTGGTTAGTAAATGGATGAAAAGCTCCAGGGGATGCTGAGTGCTATTAGAGCAAGCCAGGAAGTGTTGGCTGGACATTTGGCAAATATTTAAACCACAGAAACTGGATGGGTTAAACAATTTTTCCTTCAGGCCCACTTTAAACTGAAAGATGAAAATAAAACCCAACAATAACAACAGGCAAGAATCCTATTCAATGCCATTCAAATAATCCCCCTAAAGAAGAAATAATAAAAAGCGATCATCTTTTATATGTTATTACTACATTGTCCTAAGCAAGTATCACTTGCATAAACAGAACTTTCCTATTATTCTTCCAAAATTACTGCATTTATAGGCCTTTTTAAAGCAAACAAATTACTGTTAATTTTTGGCAAAAATTATTCTCTCCATTATCGGTCTCATCTCTTTTCATTTGTTTGATTATGAATTGCTTACACAAAATAAAGAATCCAGAAACCAAGGTTATGAAATAAATTAGTTTAATCAATAATATTTCAAAAGTAAGATAGCCAATAAAGGAAAAAAAATGAAAACCCTCTGATTATCTTTTTAGCTTTTTTGGTTGTTTTCATTAATTGTGCACACGAACAGATCTGGAGGATCTGTAATTTTTGCCATTCTTTCTCAAAATATATTAAAGTACTCAGTTCCTGACATTATCATAGCAATGTGGCCCTTACTGAGCTAGAAACTGACAATGAACTCAAGGAAATATAGTTCCTAAATGGAGACTGCTCCATCTAAGTAATAATTAATCACAAGCTCATTTCAGTGACATGGAGAGCCCTAAATGCATTAGCATCTCAGAAAATTTTTCAGTTATACTTTCTTTGCACTGTTCATTTCCTCCCAAACTAGTAACTGTTATTACCATGATTTTGGTCAAAGCCAGTGAGTAAGTGTATGTGGGAACAGAGATTCTAGGAATAAAGTGCACGTTACTCTAAAACATTATCTTAAATATTCTCAATTTTCTCTAATGAGCCATTTAAATCTTTATTTTTAGATACCATTTTACATGATGAATGACTGGGGGGTTAAATTTATTCTCCAAGTCTTGCAGAATTTTTAATTAATGTAATATGCACATAAAAATTAAGGAAAAGATTTTCCAGAGTAATTTATTATTTATCATCCATCATTTGATAAACCCATAAAAAAATATTTTCAGAGAAGTTTGTAGCATAGAATAATTTGGGGAAAGTTTGCATTATGTGTGCTATCATGAGAAAGCAATCAGACAGAAATCACAAATTTCAATGTTATGGTTCCCAAAGCAGCTGTAACTAATCCAAGATAAATTATAGATGCATCAGGACCTCTAATTTTAAATAAGTCATCATCTTGTTTATATGTAGTACTTTATATCTCTATAAACTGTACCTTCTTTTATTTATGTCTCACATATGCATAATATGCTAACTTAACATTGCTGTGAGAATTATAATTTGGTTGATAAATTTCTGACTTGGGCTGTTTAAGTTCTCAACACATCTCATGATTAATGTTGCATTAACATATTATTTGCACAGAATTCTCTTGCTCTTAAAAACTGTGGTGAGTAATTGCACATAAAATGGAAAAGCATTCTATGTGTCTTTTGAGTGTGTGCAATATTAAGATGTTAAAAAAGAGATAAATCCAGCAAGTAAAAAAAATAAAAAGCTTGCTTGATTCCAAATTGATATGAATGCATGGAGTCATTTGTTTCAATGTGCTATGTGATATTCAAATGTGATAATACACATCCACCTGACATTCTGCTGAATACTTGCTGAAATGGCTGCACACTGAAATAAACATGATGAATTTCAGCCCAAAGAATAACCTTTCCAGAAAGTTGTAAGGGCTTGAAAATTGCTGTTTGGAAAAAATATACCTCCTGAACCATAACAATAAACTAGTTCATCTAAAGTTTCTGCGGGTTTTTTTAGATCAATTAAGAGCTACAAAGGGAAAACATGGTCTGAGGTTTTTTTAAGCAATAAATTATTTAAGTTTTTTATTCTTTGAGGAAATAAATGCAAGAAGCAAAAAGAAAAATTCTGTTGGGTTTGGTTTGGTTTTGGTGGGTTTTTTTGGAAGTTATTTGAATTAGCTTGGATGTTCAAGCAATTAAGTTGCAAACCTCTTGTAAAAATGTTCCAGAATAAATGTTATTTTCCAACATCCAAGGTCTCTTCTTCACTGCATTGGTCTTGCCAGAGCTGTCAGTTCAGATAAAAAGTCCTAAATTTGGTCCTAAAA
The DNA here is from genome assembly GCF_023634155.1 of Falco peregrinus. Taxonomy (NCBI): domain Eukaryota; kingdom Metazoa; phylum Chordata; class Aves; order Falconiformes; family Falconidae; genus Falco; species Falco peregrinus. Next base: position 40,202,052 of record NC_073723.1, read on the forward strand.
GATAATTACAAGATTGTTTTCAAGTTTACGTCAAATGTATATTGTTTTCTTTACAGGTCTGATCTTAGCTTTAGATCTCTGCCAATGCACATCTCATACTTCAAACCTCTTTTATCGCAAGGAAGCTCCACACTGAAACATTCATGATTTGAAGCTAGAGTCAGGTTGTTATCGTCTTCCCCAATATTTTTGCACAGTCACCTGAATCCCTTTGCAGAATTACATTTTACTTCTTAACCAGGTACAAACACAGGTGGGGTTTCTGAATGCTCTTTACTTAAGAAAGGCCCATAGCTTTTTCACATCATCATCATTATACTACAGACTTTCCAGAAAATTACTTCCCCTTGCAGAATCCGGGGTAACTCCATCACAGTGCTTCATATTCCATAGACATCAGATGTGGTGCTTTTCCTCTTGCAATCTTTTGAAGCAGCATTTTCTAAAGAAAGTACTCCTAGCTACATCACTGTTAAATGCTAGATGACCCTTCTGGATTTCTCAGTATGAAGTTGCAAACTTCTGTACTGATAGAGCAAATGTAAGGATAGTTTCACGGAGTGGCGGGGAGAAAGAAAAAAAAACCAGACAGGCTATACCAACCTAAGATCATTTGCAGCTTCCTGTCGAACCTAGTAAATCATAGTCATGCCATGAACACATTAACTGAATGCACAAAGCTATTTTAAAGACTTTATATTTACATTTTTGTTTCAATAGATCTTCTCTGAAGCAGGATGTCTTTTTTGAAAGTCTGCAGGAGACAAACACATTAATGTTTGTCAAAGCACCTGGTCAGCAAGGTACCTTTGAGTCTAAAGATTATGTTGAAGTTCAGTGTCTTAAAAATGCCTGCTTAAATGGATTAGAAAATGAAATGTATTTATGCCCTTGCTTAAAGGCAAGTATGTGTGTAAACGCTGATGAACTGATAATTTTATGATTGCTCATTGTCTAGAATAATTGGTCTTTCAGAGTATAAGATTATTATGTAACTCCCATTTGCTTCAGTGGGACTCTTTTATTAGCTTCAAGGAAAATGGGAAAGAATTTGGTATTTGTATGCAGAACTAGATGCCACCACTTCCTTCATCACCTGACGCTCGATGTACGCTGGAACAGTGTTCTTAATGAGGAAAGAAGGTAGGGTGGAGGGGGAGAAGGAGCTAAAACCCATTAGCTTCCCTGTTAAATCCACGCCTGGGATTTTATGAAAGGACTCAAAAAAATTGTAATGCAATAGTATCCGGTCCTCACAGCTATTTGCCCAACAGCCAGTGACAAGTTCAGATGATGTAATGCTTCTAGCATGTACATTGTTACTTAAGTGAGCTGCTAATTAATACCATGCTGAAAGAGCTTCGGTTGGGTGTCAAGCTACTCAGAGCTGGTCTCTGCAGCTTGGGGAGTGTTTCTGCTTCAGCTCCCACTGTTCTTGCTGTGTGCACAAAGTCTTCTCTAAGCAATTTTTTTTTTCTTTTTCAAGATTGGGTGATTGGGTTTTTTTCCCCTTGGTTGCCTCAGGGCTCCTAATTGCTACATACACAGCACATTACAACGCTGCTCCTAAATGATTCTAGCAAAATTAAATTTCTTGTGTGTCCTGGGAAATTATCATTAATTTATTGACACCAGAAAATCATTCTGGCAGTACTTTTCTGGGACAGGACCTGGACTGTAAGAAACATTTTTAAATGGAATGGAAAAGCTATTTGAGAATGATCCTCTCAAAATATCCATGAGACAGCATGATGAACATGTTGTATGCTCTAGAGATGCACATGGGTTTGTTACATGCAGCTGTTTTTCAGTATTTGGTGTGCAAAGCAGTTCTAGTGATTAACTCATACGATAGGAATACAATACATGTCCAGGGTCTGCAATGAGCTTGCTAGATAAATTGGAAAAGGCCTTCAATCTCAGTGACGCTTAGAGTTCTAACACCTACATACGGTGCCTATTTCCAAATGAAACAATAGAAGTTAAACACTTACCTAAGAACTAGTCATACAAATACTTTCAAAAAGCTAGTCCTTAGCAGCTCCCTCTAGTAGTAATACTTAATTTCTTAGTGATGTTTCCTGATATGTAATGAATATTAATTAATATTTAGAGGAAAGGAAATGGAAATAGAATATGTAATGCATATTAATACAGTCTCATATTTTTTCCAGACAATTATTATTCTCTGAAATTATGTAAAACAAACTAATGTTCAGCCTAAGATAATTTGTGTGTTTCTCTCATATAGTTTACCTTTTTATTTACAAACCAGAGACAAGTATATTTATATCTGCCTGATTTAAGTAGAAGATTTATAAAATATGGCAAGATTTTATTATTATTGTTATTATTATTTAAATAAAGACAAAACAATCAAGAAAGAACACAGAATTGCACAAATACTTCTCATTGATGAAGTCACTGACCAGAGTTAATATGAAATAAACCCTTATTAAAATGTATTCACAGAGTTAGAGCTGTGCCTGTCTGGGACTATCTCCTTTCATAGGTAGATAAACACATCATCATGCCTGCATCAGGATCACACTTCCATGCCAAGGCCTGGCACTACATCACAGGTTACAAAACAAAGCTTCCCATAAACAGACAAAGTTATTTCACAGATCAGCTCCAGACAGTAATACACCTAACTCGGTCACTGAATTAATAATTAGATATGATCTATTTGTAACACTGGAATTTCATTCAGGATGTCTACCGGTTTTCTGAGGGTTCAGAGGAAACAGCTAAAGCTCTATCTGTTGCAGCTGAATTCCTATTGTCTTGCAAAATTACCTAGACCCAGGACGCATTTCAATTAATTACTAGGAATTGTAACATTTCATTATTGCTACTAAAATGTGATTGGCAAATATCCCATTCAATTTATTTGGAGTCAGATAATGGTCCCTTAAAGAGATTATTGTAGGTTTGCTGAAAGCCAGCTTCTCTGAAAAAGTTGTGAAACATTCCCAAATGCCAACTAGATTTTCTAGTAGTACAGCTCAACACCCTGAATGCCATGCCTATAAAATAGTAACAGAAAAACTGCTTCATATGGTTAACCTATGAAGGCTTTGCAGGTTAATCTAACGCCATATGGCACAAGTCAACTGCTGAATGACTAATACACAACCCGTGTTAGGTTTATCATATTTTTAGTTAAAAAGTTGACTGCATGATAACTCATGAGAAATAGTATGAAGGGTGGAGCAGGGACTGATGGGAGTCTGTGGTCAAAACACTTGGATGTCTTAATTATTGAAAAACAGTAAAACTGAAGTAATTTCAGTGAAAAAGTACATTAGTGTCCCTAGCCAGATTTCTTGTTTAGAAAAATTATAATCCAGTGGGGTTTTTTTGTTAATAACAATCCTAGACTGTCTTCAGAGGACCCTAGATGCATTAGCAATAGGTCCAATCTTCAGAGAAATACCTAAGTGGCGGAATATCTGAAATAAAGCACACATGTCATTGCATCATGTCTTAACTAGATTGCTGTCAGGATGATTTGTTAAATGCAAATTCAGCAGGGACTGTTCAGAATTATATCTTGGCAAAAGCTCCAGGTAAGTTCTTTGTGTTATATATAGTAATGACTCAATCAGCGAAACAAAGCGTAAGGAAGGCTTAGATGAAATTTGCTATGTTCAAGCTTTCAAAACCAGAGTACACCAATCTGTGATATAAACATATTTTTTTTTCTGATATTTAAAAAAATATGTAAATTCAGGTACATAAAGCTAGAAACTTACCCTAATAAGTTTCTTTAGGCTAGTTTAGAAAGCCTAAAGCACCTTAAAGCTCCAGACAGGTTTTCCTATGGAAGCTGACAATAGTATAGATTAGTACATAATTTTGTTTAGGGCATTAATAATTTTCACTACACATGACTAAATTTTTATTCCAAAATCCTCTAATAGGTGACTGGTCCTTCCTCTACTCAGACACTACAAGGATCCTGACCTTACTAATGTGGTTTTCCTCCATATCGATTCAAGGCTTTTCATTTAATAACCTGGAACACCTAGAAGAAGATGACATTATGATTAGATCATCCTCAATGAACTTCTAAATCTGAATTCAAAAAGATGAGACACAAATGCAACATTTTTAATAGTAAACTAAACATGAACCCAGGGTGAAATCTCTAGCACGGAGGACGTGTTGCACATCACAGCCCGAGTACAAATAGTTTCATGGTTTCTAAATCTGTGTTTTCCTCTCAAAAGACAGGGCAGACTTATTCTCATGGCTCATTTGGAGTAATCTCTAGATGATGCTATTACCAAAATTTTGCCAAGGCAGTGTCCAAAAATGTCCTACCAACTATTAGGCACAGCAGTGCTAGAGCCCATGACCTGGTCCCACACTAGCTACACCAGTAAAAATAGACTTTTAGTAGAGTACACCCTTTGGTATGTAATAGCTTATATTACTTCTATAGTTTACATCATATGTAACAATATAATGGACATAGTGGTATATTAGACACAGGAGTTGTGGCAGACCCTCTACCTCATGATGCTCAAGGAGCCCAGTGTACCGTAAGTGTCACAAAAGGTGAATGATTAGACTCCTTGGGAACAGGCTAGAGGGTGTGCATTTGAGTTGAACTAAATTGTTTTTTTCGCTCTATTAAACTATTGATGAGTGCTGTATTGACTGTAATGGGATAATGGGATCTGGCATTCATGTAGAAGTCTACATATAGATGCCTAAGTTTGGGTCAGCTTAATTTCATCCAATACATAATTATTATAAAGATTATCTGGTTCGTGTCTAAGACATCGGACATGAGGTAGTTCTTCACAGTGTAAGGACAAGCAGAATATAGACTCCAATTATTTAATGGCTTTCTTAATGAGGATAGCAAATGCTCTGCTTTTTCCAGTTCCTCAAATCCAGCTAGCCAGGTCTGTGTATGAAAACAATCTGCAGTCATTAAACACAACAAATATTTTTCTTAAGAAAGCATCTCTCTTTTTCAAGAGCTATCATTCAGTTCTTAATTTTGACTTAGTTCCTAATTTGGGGTTTTTTTTTTACTAATATTTGACTGAAAATTATTTGAAACCTCAGTCCAGCATCTTGTACAATACTTTGATCCCAGATTGGTAAAACTAAGGGCCCATTACGGCAGGAAGCAACACTGATCTAGATGTGTCCCGATCCTTCTAATGAGACAAATCAGGCAACAAATCCAGAGGGTGTAAACTATCATAAGTTTGCTGACTTTTGCAATTTCCTTAAATTGTGTAAGTGGTGTGTTCGACCCTGTTTTCCTAAGTTGGAGGTGCTAAACACTTTAAGTGTAAGTGCAAAATCCTTGGTGGCATAATGCATCATGCCCACCCAAAAATGACAGAGTACACTATTTTAATTCATCATTTTTGTGCTGTTTTGTGCTATTAAATGCTTTCACATATCTGATTGGATAAAATGATCAAGAAATTAAGCAGTTAAAGCCTTTAGTAGTCTTCTGGTCTAAAAATGCAAGTTTTTACAATTGATGATTATTCCTTGAACAGGAATAGAATGACTAATGGAAGGCATCTAGTCGCGCAGAGATAACAGCAGACAGCTTGCATAAGACCTTGTGTACAGTTGGCAGCACACAGTAAAATTATTGTTCCTAATAGAGACTGATTATTAAATGGTGTCATAAATTAGAGGAGATCCTGAAGGGAAAAACACAGATAATGGAGTAGACTGAAGCCACCATATCAACTCAGTTTAGAAGAGGATTTGCCAGATGACTGAAAAAGGCAAACAGCAGCTTCAAATGGCATGACCATTTATTCTCCCTGCACGTATAGATGTGAAAGGCGGACATAGTTTACTGTTGTTTTAACCCCCAAAACTCATCAGATGAATAAATATCTTCTGAAAACAGTAAAAGTTCTAATTATTTTAAATATCATCCAGACTAACTTTTCTTCTGTCAGTGAAGACCTTATTGAATAGAAGTGTCAAAGGACAGTTTTCAAACGCTCCATTGTATGACAGCGCTCCTTGATTCACTGATGAAACCTTTTTCCATTTTACTGGCTTTTGATTCTTCTGTTGCTTATGAAAAGGCTTCTATTAGGACGTGTAAAAATAAATAAGAAAGAGCTAACAGAGTTCTTCTTCGTTTGTTTATTTTTTAAATTCAGGAAATAATACTGAGTGTTCTAGTCCTGAAATGTACTGAGTTCTCATACAGGGTGCTTCCTAGCACAGCCTAGTAACTGACACCTCTGTTAGTGTGAGAATAAATGCACGAGATTAAGGTTTATACCTTAACTTTCCTGAATAATTCCAGGTGGCATTACATGCTTAGTCTTTGACAGTGGCATGCCAGCTTTGGGAAGTCTTTTTCCCTGTCCTATCTGCCTCTCAAATCTGTTTGATTCCTGTTCCTTCCACCAAAATTAAATTCAACTCCCCTTTACACCAGAAAAGCCTGTTTGTGGGACAAGGGTAATAAAGAGAATCTCACTAATGAGCTACATTTAAAAAAAGAGTTTACTGGGGGAAGGGAGCTGAAAGGCAGACTGAGGAAAATGTAGTGTACAGCTATTCTCTGAAAGCATAGTGGAGAACAAACTCTCAGCTTGTCACGTGTATAATCCAGAAAGAAATCTTACCAATCACATACTGGATAGAGTGTAGAGCACTGTCTTAAAGGGTGCGCCAAAGGCCTTTTCATCAAACATGGGACATATTTCCATGAAGTAAAACAAGCCAGAACATATTTGTATAGAGTAAGCCAAGATTTGCCAACACATTCTTCTGAAGAGCAGAAGCATTTGGCAGATCACCCATCCAGGAAAATTTCTGCCTGAACTGTTGCATCAAGCAAGGAAGTGAGAGGAATTTGTCTCTCTTAATCATGTACCTTTGGCCATACCTTCAATGGAGGATTAAATAAGCAAATCCATATGAAAATAATCAGCTACATTGCTTTATAGCAACAATGGCATCTAAGGTATTAAAAATGTGAAAGAAGGTAATTTATGCTTGAAAACATAAGCAATTGTTAAAAGAATAAATTGAAAAAACTTTAAATATTAACAAAATGCTCCAGCATTATTAGCTAAAAGTAAATAATTAAAATTAATTTAATATATTTCAGATAGATTAAACATGGAAAAAGGGTGGGTTGAAAGGAAACCTTTCACTACCATACCACTTTTCTGGTCCCTGAAATTTCTAGGTGGGCAATATGACACTCAATCATACATAAATAATAGGACATACAGAGCCTTATACTAGCATGTGAAACTAGCCGAACTTTAGAGAATAGCATAATAGACAAGGACTCAGGAAACGTGGTTCTAGTCCTAATTGCACTGTTTCCTTCTGCATTACACTTTAATATGGGTGCTTTACTAATAATCTCATTTGCAGAACATTTTGAGGTCTCTTAAGCTCAAGGTTGCCACACAAAAAAAGGTAAGTAGCAGTATTGATATTCTCAGGTATGATTATCAAAATACTTTAGTGAAATATACTTGCTAAATATTTTTAAAAGTATTAGACACAAAGTAGTATGTAGGACATTTTGAGGAAATTCAGATTCAGGAACATCAAGCAATTTTTCATATGTGAAGTCACTGATCAGTTCCTCCTTTTTGCTTTCTGTTGTGTCTTTCCACCCTAAGCACAAATATACAGCTGAATCAACTCCTAAAGTCCATTTTAATTTTTTTTTTTAATTTTGATGTTACTGATTCTGTGTGATATGTTTCCTATATATACAATGAGCAGTACATGGGCATTACGTTCTTAGAGCTGAACAAAACAAGAAAGGAAAGGATAAGAGGAAAAATACCCAAAAATAAGTTGTTCTACAGGAGGCTGTTAAAGGTATGGGCTAAGTATACTAGAAAACATATACAAGTGACTGAGATTGATCTCTGGTTTAATCTCAGCTGTGTGTCCAAACTGTATTTTGTCGGAAGCCATCTCAGAAGGCAGATGATATTCTGTAGCAATTAATTCAGAATTACATGTATTTTCATTTATATAACATATTTTCAAATAACCAGTGTTAGGTAATGTGCTTAAAGGCCCACCTCCACACAGACAGAGGATGCCTGAGGCGCAGAAGCAGGTGGGGGAATCCCAATAACTGTGTCAGAGAGGCAAGCAACTGCCCACCCTCCTCTGAGCTGTCCCAGGGAAGACTGAACCCCATGGGCAGGGGGGACACCCAGCACCAGCAGTCAACCAAAAGGATCTCCAGAGCACTCTATATCTATGGGGGGTTACAAGAGACCTGGTGGGATGCGGGACATTTTATGACATGCAGGAAGAGCGTTTTGGGATTATACAAGGCATATTAGAGGATGGTTAGGTGGGGAACAAAAGGTGGGAGAAGAGAGAGATCAAGCTGGTTTAGGTCCATGTGTCTAGGGTGTCAGTAACTGGAAAAAGTGGTGTGTGTGTGCATTGTGGTGTACACGTGTCAGAGTGTGATCACCAGTGAGACATGCTGCACTTGCTGGCAAGTAGGAAAGGAGGCTGGGAAGGTAGGCTGAAGCACTACAGGAGGGAGTAGCTGGTCCAAGGCAGCTGCTGGAGAGACTGTGGGTCTGGGAGTCAACTGAAAGACCCATGTGCACGCACGTGCGCACGTGTGTGTGTGTGTGCAACTGAAGGCCAGGGAATCCAAGGCTGCCTAATGGGTAGCTCCAGTGTCTAAGGCCAGTTACCAGAGGTACCCACAGTGTGCATGAGGACATGTGTGAGAGGAGGTCTAAGTACCAGAAACTGGAGTGGGGCTGCAGCCTGGGGAAACTGTATGCCCAGCTGCTAGCAAATGGGGACACTGGGATCCAGAGGAAGATATTAGGTTTCCATGTATCTTCCTCAAAATTAAATTTTTAGTAACAGATACACTATGAACAATTAATAAATCTATTCTTGAATATCAAAACCATGAAAGCCAGCCAACAGGTTTAGCTCATCCATCTGTGAGCTCTGGAGACTCATATTCTTCTGTGATCTCTCATGGAAGATTTTCTCCTGAGCTTGCCAGTAGCAGTCAGGGTCACTGGAACTATCTACTTTACTGCTCCAGAGGAATTTAATTGGATATTTAATTAATCATTAATTTGGATCATCTCCCACGTGTGGAAGATTAATGGACCTTTTTAAGGACTTGTTCTTTGATGCTCATCCATGTTATTATCAGTTATATTATATTAATCTTATTTTGAAGTGTTAAAAATAACTGCTTAGAAAGGTAAAATCCAAATCTCATATCTACTTGTTCTTTCAGACAAATTTGAACATTTCTCCACTCTTTCCTGCTCTGGCTCGTCCCAACTTTAATACAGATGTCCTGAAGCATTTGTCTGTCACAGATTTGCTCAGTGCACAAGGAAAGAGAGGATTTGCTTGGCATAATGATTGCCTTTCCCTGACAGCCAGACAACAGGGTCTGAGTTGAGAAACAAATGTGTGGGAAAAGGTACAGGGGAAAATGTCAGTATTGTGTCAGAGGAAATTAGTAATGGACAATTTTAAAGGAGACTTCAAACATTAGAGAAACCTGTTAAGCCCTTTTGCTTACACCTTTCATTACAATTCAAATGTAATTCTGCATTTTACCTGTAGTATCTGAGCTAGCTTCACCTTCCTTGTTCAGATACTGAGAGAAAAGAAGCCTCAAACCCTGAGTATTTTGACTGAAACAACCTTCCAATAAAGTCACAAATTATATGCACCACATATATACATAAGACAAACTTTCAAAGGGAGTATCTCACATTGCTCTTGCAGTTTCATATTATGTTGGTACAGGTGTTCTAAGAAAATGCATGTGCAGTTCACACTGATTTGCCTGTTCCATTGGTTACATGGATGTACAGCGTTCTTCAATGCACCTATATTTTGCCAGACTAAGGTTTTTTTCATGTTCTTGTTCTGACTATCCAAAGAAATAAAATGGTACAGCCCAATACATCTTTTTGGACAACCGAAATAGCGTAACTTTGTAACTGTAATACTAAATCAAATGAATACCATTCTCAAGCCAACAACCTAAAGACTAATTAAATTGCCATTTGGCTAGCTGATTGTAAAAGTCTTGACATATGTATTTTTTTTTACTGGGGTTATTAAGTGTGTTTTCAAAGTTAATATGAAACATATGGCTTGATACAATTGTTGGGGTTTTCAAATTATTTTATGCCCAAAATAACCAAAAAACTATCTTTAGGAAATTAAATAAGAGGCAATCAGGACCTGTGAAAAATAGTTCAGAATGAATTGCAGTTCTCTGAATTGTTTCTCTGTTACATGTATATGAAGACAAATGTGGAGACCGTTCTAATATGAAAATAACACCCACATCATACATCAGATTTTTAAACACATTCTTTTTAGTTACAATGCATTTTTTTCTTACATGGTCAAAACTGTGAACAGTTTTTAGTATAAATATTTGTCACATAAAAATAGTTAACAATGAAATTTAAGTCAATATTATCATTCATGTGTACAGAAAATTTGTACAAGGGTGTAGATATACAAAAGGAATTGGTTTCTTATAATTATGTCCACATTCATCACTATGCCAAATTAGTCTAAGACCAAAGAAACACTCAGGACCCACCTAAGAACTGATAATAAAATATAAGTTCCTTTGGACACTCACACCCTTGTAGATAAGGGTGAATTTCATGCACAAATCTAAATATAAATTGATTCTGCAACACACATTTAAAATATATGATAAATCTTCCAAAGAAAATACAGAAAAGAACTGCTTGTAGTTTAAGAATGGAACTTATCAGTCTTTACCAGCAGTACAAAATAAGAGGCAAAGGCACTTTCCCAAGAAACAGGTGGTATAAAAATGCCAGAAACAGAGAGATGAAATAATGACAGAAGCCAAAGGATTCCTCCCTGATCCACAAGTAAGAAAAAATGTTTTGAAATGAAAACCTGGTTTACCTTTTTATATATATATATATAAAAAAGCATATAAAGAGGCATGCAAGAAGTCACTAGGTAAGGATTTATGCTGAGACATATGCAGAGCAATGTAGTTAAGTCTCACAGTGGCCCCTTAAATAAATAGGAGTTTAAAAAGGTTATTTCTTATAACTTTTCTTTCCTACCCTAGAATCTCTTTGCCTATAGTCAAAGAAATACATAAAATGGTGTGGAAGATTGCTTTTGTAAAATTGTCAGTGTTGGGCATTGAATCATAATATTTGTTATATCTGTTAACCTTAGCCACAGCATGTGAAGGGGCAAAGTAGATTCATGAAGGAGTCCTTTCATTCCTCTTATGGAATGAATAAGAATTCAATGATGTTTTAGTATACATTTCATTATTATAAAAAGGGCAAGGGGCAAAGGCAAAGCTTCCTGGTTTGATTGTCCTCTCCAATCAAAATGTTCAAGAACTGCAATGAAGTGAATTCTGCTAACACTGCTCACCTTTGTTCAAGGGACAATAAAAGGACTGCAGTTGATTGTATTGCTTATTAAGCCCAGCCGTGCAAGAGATACAATCTTTACACTTGGTGTCTAAACAGGGGTGAATTTCACCTGGAGGCATCTTTGGCCTTTTGTACTAGCAATTATGCTATTATGAAATATGAGTTTTACAGATGAACTAAAACCCATCTCGAATCTTCACCCAGAAAAACCAACACTGCTGTGCCTTGTTCAGAATTTTTCTATTCCAGAGCTGGCATCCAGGTGTGTACTTGAAAAACATCTTTGATTTTACATCTACAATAAGCATAACACAATTTAAAAGCACAGATGCCATAGAGCTTAATTTAGAAACTGCTGCTTTTATTAAATTTAGCTAGTTTTCCCCTGCAGCTTTCTATCAATATTGACTTCAAAGTGCTAGTAGCTTTCATTAAATTGAATTACTTTCTCCTGTAATTTGAAAAGTAATGAGGCAGCTACTAAATGAAGCTGTTGACAAAATGAGAGCAGAGGCTATTAAAAAATGCATGGCAAAGCGTGAGTCATAAACAATGATGGTTAGTGTTCAAGGGTGGTTTCTGAACAAAATTACACAAAACCCACAAAATAAGCAATTCCTCTCAGTCATCTTCTCTGTGTGTCTAAGAAATTTGAATTCTACCTGATTAGTTCTTTTATTTCTGTTCTGTTTCAAACAGGTTCTACAATGATGCCCTGTCAGTTGCACCCCAATGTCTTCCAGTTGTGCATTGAACAGTATAATCAGCATCTGCTATGGTTAACCTCTGTTTTGTGTCATTTGCTCTTTCATTCTTCCCACAGAGAGATGTGGGGTTTCCTGTTAGAGTAGCATTTTTGTTTCGGTGTGCTTTGGAAGTGCCTTTGTCTGAATAATTCATTATGGAGAGACAGCATACTTCTATAATCAACTCCATAATCAAGTGTGAAAAACAGGTCTGAGAGATTAAGACTATTTGTTCTTTTTGCATGGATAGAGAAGAATCTGTTGTGGTGGTCAGGTTCTACTGTCTCCTGGGCAGGAATTTTGGTGACAACTTGAGTGACAACCATAAGAGGTGGGGCCCAGAGTCATGGACTAAAAAAAGCTCTCAATGGGCATTTTACTGACATTTTACAGATATTTCACAGTGCTGATCTATAGACAAGAGAGTGATATCTATGTATATATCAAAGGACAGGAAGGGAGATGGTGGTTAATAAGGTTGTATTGGATAGCATGGGACCTGAGCATGACACAAACGGTATGGAATAAGGGGTGGAGAATGTGCTGGTTTTGGCTGAGATAGAGCTAAATTTCTTCATAGTAGCGTCTATGGGCTTACATTTTTGATTTGTGATGAAAATAGCTTTGATAACACAGGGATGTTTTCAGTATTGCTGAGCAGTGCTCACACATTCTCGGGGCCTTTTCTGCTTCTCAGAGCTCCCCTCTGTGAGCAGGCTGGGGGTGCACAAGAAGCTGGGAGGCAAAACAACTGAGACAGCTGGCCCCAGCTGACCAAAGGGATATTCCATACCATATGACATCATGCTCAGCAATAAAAGCTGGGGGAAGAAAGAGGAAAGGGAAATGTTCAGTGTGTGCATTTGTCTTTCCAAGTAAAGGTTATGCATGATGGAGCCCTACTTTCCTGGAGGTGGATAAACACCTGCCTGCCAATGGGAAGTAGCAAAAGAATCCGTTATTTTGCTTTGCTTGCACATGCAGCTTTTGCTTTACCAATTCAACTGTCTTTATCTCAGCCCACGAGCTATCTCATTTTCCTCTTCTGATTCTCTCCCTCATCCCACTGGACAGAAGCAAGTGAACGACTGTGGAATGTTTAGCTGTCTACTGCAGTTGAATCATGATAAATAAATTTTAAAAATAAATACATTACAAAAATAAAAGAAAAATAAATGTTTATTTAGATTTACTTATTCTTTATAAATTTTCTCATAAAAATTAAAATTCAAAAAGAACCCCCATGTTTTTAGACATTTCCATTAGAAAATGTAACATTCTGTACCTTTCCTTATGAGTTTAAATTGATGTCAGTGTCTTGCTCAAAAACAAGGATCAGCTTCTCAGCTGCTGTGTTTCCATCAACTAGTGTTAACTCACCACAAAAAAGTCTCAGAGGAATAAACTCCCCACAATTGTGCCTACCCCAAATATTTACATCACTGTTTAAAGGGCCAATTTAGCAATGAGACTGCCATATTGGACTACTGAAAAATATTTGAACTAAATGCAGTAACCGCTGTACTATTAACTAACTCCCAAAGACCTTGCCCATTAAATAAGAAGCATGTTCAAGACTTCTAAATAAACCCATATGACAAACGGGTCTTACCAACAGGTTTTGCATGCTTGGCATTAGTCTCTAAAAGTTCTCCAAAACAGGGACTGAACACAGTAATCAGTAAGTATGCTTCTTATTTGCTAGACTGCAAGGAGATTTACTTATGAAAAATGGTTCTTAATTATGTGTTTCATGGGTAATAGCAAACCCTACTATAACAAAATGAATGTATGTGACAATATTATTGACTCTTCTTTCCAGATCATGTTAAATGCTTAGTGTAAAGCTCCACGTTTGTAAAGGGCTATGGTTCTGACAGGAATTTCAATGATTTTTCAGTAGCTGTCTTGTTAGGAAGCACAAAGCAATAGAGCTGAACACAACTGAATGCCTGCTTAACTATATAGGGTATGTTTTAAGTACCAAAGATACGAAAGAAATAACTATTGGTTAAGTCTCTAATTTGTCTCCCATTTGCTTCAATGTCATTTGATAGCTTCTTTTATGGAAGATTCATGAGGAATAAAGGGGTTTGCTTTAAAGACCAGAACAAAAAGGATAAAATCATTTTTTGAGTAACTTTACCAAGAAGAAAAACTGTACATTGAGGAAGGACTCAACGAGCATTTGAAAAATGAAACCTCTTCTGCTAGTTGAACATGACACTGACAGGAACTGGTTTTCCTGAAGAACAGCGCAGTGTAATACTTCACATTTTTACATTAAAATAAGTAATTGCATCTCTTATGGCATAATGCAATCTGGAAAACAGGACTACCAAATTTTTGTCATGATATGCATCCTCCCTATTTTTACTGTCATAAGACATATGAGGCTAGGGAATAGATAGAATGAAGACAGAAAGGAAGTGTAGCTTTATATATGGAAATATTTTCTTAGTCTTGTGTGAAGTATATGTAAATTTTAACAACATACTTGACAGTTGCAGAACAGAAAGACTTTTCAGGGGACTTTGTTGTAAAATGATGATCCGTAGAAGCCATGACAGACAGAATGGGAAAAGTAAATCTCCAAAAGCACCAGTCAATTTTACTGAATAATCTTTATTAAAAACTTTCTTGTGGCAGAAAAATGTTTCATTCAGCTTTAAAAATGATTTTGAAACTGCTGCAGCTACCCATCAGCTTGTTGCCTTTTTGTAGTTCTCCATCTCACTGTAGCCTTTAGGGCACCATCACACAGCTGTGAATTTTTTGTAGATATCTTCAAAATCATTGCAGCTATGCTGGGATCCTACAGGATAAAAGCTGGCACGGGCCAAGAAGCTTTGTAACCACACTATCGCCATGTCCAATCTGGTAACACCTGACAAGAAGTCACACAGTAGGGCCTGTCTCCAGCTCCCCCACAGTGCCGACCAGGTCAGCCATGAGCCCTGCTGAGCCAGGCCCACCTGCAGGCCCACAGCCCAGCCTGGCCTCAGCCCACCCCAGGGAGGTGCCCCATGACTAAAGCTGGGGCTGTCCCTGTGCCCCACAGCTGCCCTGCTCATGGCTGGTTTCCAGGCCTTGCCCTGCCACCCCTGGGAGCCCCTGCTGCCCCCAGTCCCCTCGGCT
Organism: Falco peregrinus; assembly: GCF_023634155.1. Lineage (NCBI taxonomy): Eukaryota > Metazoa > Chordata > Aves > Falconiformes > Falconidae > Falco > Falco peregrinus. The sequence continues at coordinate 40,217,383 of NC_073723.1, forward strand.
GAGGGACCTTCTAGGCTGCACGTGCCCAACAGTCTAAAAGTCCAGATGTTGATAAACTCCTACTGATTTGATAGAAGGGACTGGTGAACACCAGTGACAATCTTTTTGTCCACCACTAGCTCAGGGTGTCTTTTCTAACTGGGGGAGTTATGCTAACATAAGAGGAGTGTCTTCAAATGACACACCTGATAGGCGTACTTATTCCCATCCATACATCTTTAAAGGTATTGCTTTCAAAGTTATTGAAGGCAATTTGAATTATGCCAAAAATATTAATCTCTTTCTTGGGTAAGGGTGGGAGCTTTATATTGAGATATCAGTAGTTCAAACACATCAATATAAATGTATTGTTGTATAGCCCACAGAAGTTTGCTCAGACAAGTTCCAATCAAACTGCTCTTTTGACTTCAATAACTTTTCTTTTTAAATAGCAACCATAGGTTTATACAGCAGCTGCAGATTCCTTTTTGTTCTGTATAAAATTCAAGGATTTCTTAGAGTTTATTACAAAGGCAACTATACTTTTTTTTCCCCCTCAAACATCATTAAAGGTACATCTTTCTGTGCTGACAAATAATAGTGCCTACATTCAGATATGCTTATTTGCTTTTACCTCTCATATTAACAAGGCTGGTTTTGTTATTTTTGCTGTGTATACCACACAGTTTTGATTCTATTTTTCACTGAGCCTGGCAACAAAAATCAAAATTAAATTGGATTGCTTATACATCTGAATAAAAAAGGAAACACTGCCTATGGGGATAGAAATATTCATATGCAATTTAAACTACCCGTTCAGGGGCCTCTGAATATTGAGGGTGTTAAACAATAAGATGTGGGCAAAAGACTCTGTCTTTTTTTTTGATATTTTCAGAAAAGCAAATTTCAGCATGGGAATATAGTCAGTAATGGAAAGGAAAAGAAGTAAATTCTATTTCAAAATGGATTATGAGTTCCTACTTGCTTCTCAAGAAGAACAGTTTTTTTCTCTAAGAGATTAACAATTATTCAGATATATACTTGCATGAAAACATTGGAAGTGTTCACATAGCTCTATATTAAAAGCAAATTGAAAAGGATTCTTGAAAGGGATCCTACGAGCTATTAGAAAGCTCCATACCTCTTTATTTCTCTACAAGGCTACTTTATTTTTAAATCCTGGATTGTGAGCTTTCTGTGGGCTACCTTACTGCTTAAATTGTGTAGAGTGTATTATGGCTGTGCTCCATTGAGGATCCACTAATGTGAAATGTAGGGTATTTTCCTATACTTATTTTCATCATCAATATGAAAAAGACAATGCAACCAAATAAATCATAATAGTCATATTCTGAGTAATGAATACAAAAACTTGTGATAGAGTTTTTGTATTCTCTAGACAGGAATCTCTAGTTGAATTTATAGGACCTAATTTACGCTGCTCACTCCTGTGAAAACTGGTACTCTGTCGAAAAGAAAAGAAAAATAAGACACTCAATGGGCAGACTGATCTATAACATCTGTTAGATTTTTATCATTTATACTCATCCAAAAGGGCAGATCATTATTGCAATGTCTTCTTGTGCCAACTTTTTTCATTACGTGAACTATGAATTTTTCAGATTCATATGACTCCAGGAAACAAAATTCTAAGGCAACAGCCAGATATCAGCAATCAAAGGATAAAATTTACAAGAATCAACACATGAAAACTACCAGTTCCAAGTATTGTTTGTAAGTGTAGGATCAGCATCATGAACCAAACTAAACCTCCAAACTGGAATAATGCTGCAATTATGTAAATTATCATGATTCAAAAAGCCTCAGCCTACCCCAAATGAATGAGGACCTAAGTGCTCTGTATTCACACCCTGACACACATCAACAGGCTGCATCTGCACTGTACCAAGCAGCCTGTTTGCAACTGCATTGTCTTTCTGGCAGTATAAAAATCTAAGCTTGGGCTTATAAATTCCATTTGTCTTTCCAGGGCATGCTGCAGAATCAGGCAATGTCAGAGAAGGCAGAAATACAAGAATAACTCCCTTCCTTTACTCAGATTATTTTGTCTGGCTGGTATCAGTCCTGTGATAAGAGCACAAAAATGGATGGGATACATGGGGGAGAACCAACCAGCCAGAGTATGTGGTGGTGCCTTGAACTGAATTCTCCCCTCCAGATTCTTGCCAAGTTTTGCCCCAGTAAATACAAGGCAGAGCTGTTTTAAAAGGGTTCCCACACAGGCAAAGATTATGGACAATTTCATCACAAACTTTCTCTCACCCAGCCACAAGAAATTCAGTGTAACTGTAACATAAGACTTTCTGCTCTAAATTCTTAGTATGTTACAGGAAACTTCAGACTCACTGAGTGGATCATTTGACTCAAAACACTGCAACCCCTTCAAGAAAAATGCTTTAAGTCATTCCCCCAAGTTCCTCCTGCTAAAAAAAAAAAAAAAAAAAAAAAGGTATAAAAAGAGATATTTCAGATATTTTGCAGTCTCTCTACTAATTCCCTTTCCTTCTCAGTAGTCCATCAAAAAGGTAACTATATAACCATTTTTCAAATCCAGTAAGGGGAAGGCAGTCAGAAAACAAAAACATGTTATCCTGCTCCATATGGCCGCTGAAAGGCTTCAGTGGCAGCAAATCAATTCACAGGAAATTGAAACTATATACTTTCCTTAAATATGGAAGTAAGAATCCTGGGAATAATTTAAAAGGATGTGCTGGAAAGTATCTGAAGGAAAACAAAGACAAAACAAACAAACAAACCACAAACAACAAAAGAAACAACAAAAGAAATCCAAATCAGTTTAATTAGATTTTTTTAAGGGTGTGGAGGCCATAGTTAAGGAACATGAGACAACTTCCTGGAGAGGTTGCCACCAGTAGAGTCAGGAAAGTTCAGTGGGTTAATGTGTATGTGTATTTTTGGTATTAAAGAAGGTCTTTCATCTTGTTATAGCAGCATTGGGAAAGTTTGAACAATAAATGAAAGAAGAACTAAAATATTAGACAATGGCAGGGGGAAAGGAAATTATGTTAATAGCAAAGGACATACTAAAAATTACAGGTTTATTTTTCAAGATAAAAAAAAGAGTCAAATTTTTGGCCAAACCCCAGATAGGGAGAAAATGAGTCATAAACTGGACAAAAATATCACAAATGTCATCTTTGCTTTGCCTTCAGATTTTAATGTCTTATTTCCATCTTGCTTTATTTATGTCAACTGTATGACATCCTTGGATTTGTGCAGCCTACTTTGGTACAGTTAGGAAATAAAAGAAAGGTCTTGTAATTGAGGGTGCTTCCCCAGAAACCAACTAGTACCTCAGAATATTTTATAATGCTGTTTCCTCTTCAAAATGGTGGTGTCCTGCCTACATTGTTTTCTATTGTATGTCTGCATTAATTGACTGAGCACTGACACAGGTTGCCCTTAGAAGTTGAGGAGTTTCCATCCTTGGAGATATTCTGAAGCCATCTGGACATAGTCCTGGGTGACTGGCTCTAGGTGACCCTGCTTGAGCAGGAGGGGTGGACCAGATGACCTCCAGAGGTCCCTTCCCATCTCATCTGTGAAATGTGATGGTTAATAGCACTTGTATGAACTTTAGTATTCCATGTACAAAGTTATTACTGAGATTTGAAAACCAGCTCAGCAGACAACAGTATATATATATATATATGTAATTATTTTATTTTTTTTTTACAGTGGTCAATTGTTTTATTTCAAGAAGTAAATGCCAGGCCAATTGCTAGCATATTTTATTTACAGTCTGATTAAATGGCTCTGCTCATCCATTCCCAAGAATCTGCAACATTTCTGAAGTCAGGTGAGGAAAATCAGTAATCCTTAAGAGAAGTGTTAAACTACCTCATGTGTTAGGTTGCATTAAGCTACCTTAAGTATTAGGTTTCATGAAATTCTGCAACAGAAGGAAAGGAATAAGAAAAAATTCAAAAAAAACAAAGAGAAAGGGGAGGCAGGTTCCCAGCTGCAGGTTGCGCTCAAAAAAACAATGTCCAAAGGTAAAATTTTGCATAAAAGCCATCTGTGAGAGCCACAGGAAAAGACTGACAGTCTTTCAGTTTCATGAAATTAATAAACAGCCTCCTGAAACTGACCAAACCCATAGAGAACCATAATCATTTTTTTTCTTTCCATTTTGGCACATCTGTCTCTCAATCTGTCAACTACTTTGTTCATCTTTGGATTGTAACTTCCCTATTTCCTTGTAACACTGTTTCTGTCTGGTGTTCAGGGTGACCGGCATAACCACAGCCCCGCTGTTCCCAGCTGAGAAGAGTCCTATGAAAGTGGCCTTCCGGCTATGTAGCCCTGTCCCACGCAGCAGTTCTTAGGGAGATGTGGAGTGCTCTTTTCTTCTAAGCCACACGTGCCAGGTGTTACAATGCGGTGTGAGACAACTCCTGATGACACGTGTTAGCTAGAGTTCCACCGGCATACTGCATTTTCCTGACCTTTGTAAATGGAGAAATAAAAATTCACCTCAAGTATTAGGTCAGCCTTCTGTGAAGGTTACTCATGTATGTACAGCAGTATTCAGGACTCCTCCCTATTCTCCTTTTCTGTTGTCTCTGAAAGGTAGTTGCAAAGTAAAGTGAAGGGTCTGAAAAAACAGAAAGACCAAAATTTGTTCACAAAACACCAGAAGAATTCCTGAGAGCAACAACCACAGTTACAGAAAATCAGGATCAGTTTATGGGCAATTCACAAAAATATAAAGTGCAACAGTTGCCACACAGATTTTAATATACAAATAATGATGTCAGTATATAAAAAATATAGATCCTTTTCTCTCTTTTCCTCTTATCTTCCTCCTTTCCCCACTCCTAAATATTTTCTGCATAGATATATATATACTGGATTGCTATTACAAATAAAAATTGTACAAACAAGAAAGGCTCATGGAAATGAACAGGAAAAAATGTGACTATCACATTGTTAGTTTCATTACTGTGGTTTAAATGTGTTTGTGATTTGGTGTAGCTATTTTTTTCCCAGAAGGATGTATTATAATGACTAGGTTTACAAAAGACCTCTGATCTCATCTAGTGCCTTCTACAAGGTACAGATTTTCTAAAGGGCTAGGTGTATTAGGTGTTATTTCATTCTGATATTATGCCCTTACCTGTAGTTTTTAACCCTGTAGTCCAGAAATCAGACTTTTTAGAAAATGTGTCCCTAAATGTACAGGTTGTGATATACCAACAAATATATATGAGTACATATTTAATAAAAAACCCCCACCATTGTTGTTTCATTAAGGTTCACTTTGGAACCTTTGCATCATTGGATTTTTGTCCTGATTAAGAGGAAACAGGATGTGTGTGTATTTTGTCCTCTGAGTGTTCCTGAAGCAGTGCTAATGATAAGGTTTAGGTTTTGCAACGCCATATATAATCATAGGATGTAATCTATATTCCACCTAATACTAGCAGTGAGTAAATCCACACAACTAATTTAAAGACATCCTTGTTCAGTCCCCATAAATATTCACTAGATGCAGAGAAAAAATCAGAGCACTCCCATGGGATTTGGGACACTTTTGGGGCCAGGCAAAATATCATCTAGAACTGACTCAATGTGAGTTCCCTATGTCTATAAAAACAAGTACGTATTGGTTTGCCTGACATTACTCTAAACAGATGGCTTTTTATAATATCCATTATTTTTACTGCGCTTAGGTTAAATTCTGGCTCTGTGTTGCATTCAGCCTGCATAAATAGGCTGGGTGCTGGGGGCACTGCAGGGGTTGCCAGAAGAGCTCCTCTCTCACAGTCAATGAAAATTAATGACAGTAAAGAAGCTTTGTGGTGCAGGCTACAGTTTCTGTCCCATCCATGTAGCAAATCCAATTCTCTTCTGCTTTGTTTTCTGAAATCTTCATGCTGGAAGAGATATTCTCCATTGCATAACCAGGTATATATGAAACATTTCAATAGTAGCATTTTTTAAAAAATGCCATCAATTTAAAGAGAGTTTTGTTTGCTTCCTGCATTACCATTTTGTGTTGTTGACCAGGAAAGGAGCCTGGAAACAGGAAATCATGTATGCTCTGTTGTGTAAGTTTATGGAGCTGACAGACTAGGAATCCAAATTAGCTGTCCTTTTAAGAAGCTTTGCCAATGTTTATTTTCTGTTTGTTTTTCAAGAATATATGCTATACCATCAGCTTGTGTAAATTAGCAATTTTTCCATGAAGTCAAGATAGCTGCCCTGATTAACACCAGCTGAAAATCTGGCCTGAGCTTTTAAAAAACACTGTGGTTAAATGGTGATATTTTTCTTGAGTAATATTTTTTGCCAAAGTGGAAAATGAAGCAAAAGCTTCAGGGATAGAGAGGTTTCAACTATGCATCAAAAAGGCAGCTAGAACAATAGGCTATTACAGGGAGTTACTTCTTTCACATGACAGTAAATTTAGCAGATTTTGTTTTACTGAAGCTGTGTCCCTTAAACAAATAAACCCTGTTCATTATGCCCAGGCATAAACGCCCTGGCAGAAAGAGGTCAAGGGAACTGTCAGCCATGTCAAGCACAGAGATTATCTGAATGCCAGCGAAACTGTAACTTCCATCCCCAGAAGGTTCAGGCATGCCAAGTTTGAGGACTAGTCCACATAAGAGAAGGCAGGGAATGCCAAGCTCAAGGCTATCTTGGGCAAAGAGGCCTCTTGCAACAAGACCATTCCTACGTCTGCTCTGTTTCTTTGGGTAAAGTAAATTCTACCTTGCTTGGAAGGTCTTCTTGTGTCCTGGCATACTAATGTTATCCACAGAAGTAGGAGGTACCAAGATTAGTAGGTTTGCTGTGTAAAAAGCTGGCATCCAAAGGGATATACCCAACGGGATGATAGCATAGCACCCCAAAAAACATATGGGGATACGGCTGTTGAGAAAATGTGTGTAATAGAGGGAAAGGAGCAAGATCTGAGGAGACTAAGCCTACTCATGGAATTATAAACAGTCCTACTCAGGCTGTTTGAAGTACAATGAGAGCCAGCCATTCTTCTGTGATAGAGAAGCAAATGATCTGCCTCTAAAAGAAGCATTTTGAATAATCTGTATACCTCTTTGTTGGTATTTTTTCCTGTGAAATAATCTCCCATTGTTTTGACTGTTCTATAATTCATGCCACTTCCTCAAACATTTCTAATCTTGAATGCTTCACTTCCTCCGTTCTGCATAGAGCTGTTCCAGTGAATTCAAAGAACATTTTCTTACATTAGTTCATTCATCACAGTCAAATCACTTTGGTTTGTTTATGGATCTAATGCAGAAAAGGTTTGGGTTTTGCAGACTATTATCTTATCTTGTAGTCTTGCAAGGCCTCCCACTTTTGCATTAAATCTTCTGAGTTGAGACTTCAGCTAATGTAAACAGGCATGAATAGTTCTGAATAGGTCTGAAAAGGTCTGCCAGTAATTACAAGACTGAATAATACCCATCAAAAATAGCAAAATAGGTCATCACTTTCAGCAGACTGTCCCATTTTGTAAAGAACATGTTCCCAGGTGGGTTTTTTTGTGCCCTTGGCAGTAGAAATTTGGGACATTGTTTAGAGCTAGATAAAAGCGACAGGCATATACCTAGCTTGAAGAGTCATATGATGAGACTGTGTTATGGTTCAGCCCCCCCCAGCAACAAAGTACCATGCAGCCACTTGCTCACTTCCTCCACCTCCCCCATCAGGATAAGGAAGAGAATCAGAAAAAAGCTAAAACTCATGAGGTGAGATAAAAAATTAATAATGGAAATAAATTAAAATGTAGTAATAGTAATAATAATAATTGCAATTAAAAGGAGAGAGAAAAAGAGAGGAATAAAACCCAGGGGAAAAAAACACAAGTGATGTACAATGTAATTGCTCACCACCTGCTGACCGATGCCCAGCCACTCCCTGAGCAGTGATCAGCTGGCCCTGGCCAACTCCCCACTGTTTATATACTGAGAAACGTTCCACGGGATGGAATATCCCTTTGGCTAGTTCAGGTCAGCTGTCCTGGCCCTGATCCCTCCCAGCTTCTTGTGCACCTCCTCACTGGCAAAGAATGGGAAACTTGAAAAGCCCTTGATTTAGAATAAGCACTACTTAGCAACAACTAAAACAACAGTGTGCTATCAACATTATTTTCATACTAAATCCAAAACACAGCACTGTACCAGCTACTAAGAAGAAAATTAACTCTATCCCAGCCAAAACCAGGACAGACTGAAAGTTTTTTTATGGAGAATAGTATGAAAGTATGACTGAAAATAATATCAAGAATAGTGTTTGTCAGTATCTGTAGGCTGCCGCCACCTAAAGAATGAGAAACATCAACTAATCCCTACTAATCCCTGCGTTAAACTTCCTGATCCTGCAGCCACTGTTTGAGCAGATTGCAGACTAGTACAAAGCACTAGAGGCAAGGCATAAAAAGGATACTTTCTGTCAATAGATAACACTGTCTCCCTCAAGATCCTCACAAAGAAGCAAATGAATTATGGCTTTGATAAGCAGACAGTGAGGTAAATTAAAAACTGGCTGAATGGCTGCACCCAGAGAATGATAATCAGTGGCACAGTCTAGTTGGAGGCCAGTAACTATTGGTGTACTCCAGGGGTCTATACTGCCTCCAAGCCTGCTTAGCATCTTCATTAATGATCTGCATGAAGGAGGAGAGTATACCCTTGGCATTTGCTATGACACAAAACTGGGAGGAGTGGCTGAGATGCCAGAAGGTTGTGCTTCCATCCAGAGGGACCTCAACAGGCTGAACAAATGGGCTTATAGGAATCCTATGAAGTTCAACAAGAAGTGCAAAGCCCTGCAACTGAAGAGGAACAAGTCTGTGCACCAGTATATGCTGGGTGCCACACAGCTGGAAAGCAGCTTGGAAGAAATGGACCTAGGGGTCTTGGTGGACATCAAGTTGAACATGCACCAGCAGTGCACCTGTGGCAAAGAAGGCTTGTTGTACCCTGGGCTGCATTAGGCAGAGATTGCATTGCCAGCAGGTTGAAGGAGGTATCCTTCCCCTCTACTCAGCACTGCTGAGGCCACACCTGGAGCACCATGTCCAGTTCTAGGCTCCCCAGTATAGGACAGACATGGACATACTGAAGAGAGTCCAACAAAGGGCCACAAGATGATGAAGGGACTGGAGCATGTCTCCTGTGAGGAAAGGCTGAGAGAGCTGGGTCTGTTCAGCCTGGAAAAGAGAAGGCTCGGGGGATCTTATTAATGTCTATTGGCATTAATAGGGTGCAAAGAGGATGGGGCCAGGATCTTTTCAGTGGTGCCCAGAGACAGGACAAGAAACAATGGGCACAAACCGGGACAAAGAAAGATCCGTTGAAAATCAGGAAACACACTTCACTGTGAGGGTGACTGAGCACTGGCACAGGTTGCCCAGGGAGGTTGTGGAGTCTCCATCCTTGGAGATACTAGAAGACTGTCTGGACATGGTCCTGAGCAGCCTGCTATAGGTGAACCTGCTTGAGCAGGGAGGTTAGACCAGATGACCTCCAGAGGTCCCGTCCAACCTCAGCCATTCTGTGATCACGCTACATTTCAATGCCCCAATGAAATGGGGACATCTTTTTGTAGATACCTTTTTATAAAGCTCTCTTCTTATTAAAGCACCTAGTACCAACATAAGACATTATTCAGAACAGGCAATGCTGATCCTTTTTCCACTAAAACCATTCAAAACACTGACACAGCTAACATTTTTTTATGATGTCATAAGTTGGTGAACAACTTGTTTCTTTCAGAAGCATTTTAATGATTAGGAATATCAAAGCTATCCTTATTCCAGTTTTTGAGGAACATCACAGATATTGGTGGGATTATTCTGTCAAATGATTTACACCAGTTTAACTGAAAAAGATAACTCAACCTTTCATTTATCAAATTTGCAGCATTATATCTAACACTAAACAGCATGCCTGCTTCATAATAGAGTTTGCTAAATTTCCTGGTGCACAAAACCTGTCTGTTGTCAATATTGTTACTGTGTTGAAGATGCTTTTGTTATCACACTTCCTTGCACATGCTCATGGTATGGCAGGATTCCCTCCCTCCCTCTCCTCTCTGTGATTTCACATGAGCATTTCCAGTGACAGAGCCCTGCAAGGCGTCTGCCATCCCTCCAGCCCCGCTGTGCAGTGCAGTATCACCACAGACATCCTCTCAAGATTTTCTCTTTCTTTGTAACTCCCACCTTTGACTAGGAAGGAAAAGAGGCATTTATGCTCTTGCTGAGACTCAAAGCAGCTGGGTTAGGTGGGAGGAGAGATACTAACTCTATTTCACAGTCACTTCTGTCACTAGGCATAAGTTATGAGAGTGAGAGTTGGGTAGCAACTTCAACTGTGCAGATACTTTTAGTAACTCCAGGGTCAAACCCAGAAGTTGTACTGAATAAGTCTTTCAGCTTACACATACAATTGAGTCAGTAGGTTGAAGGGAAGCTATTTGCTTTACATGGGCTTTTTGGAGACACAAACTGCATTCCTGATGAGCAGGTTATCTTCCTTGCACTGTGAGGATAACTCACATATTACTGCATCGTTTATGCCTTTTTACCAATGCATATTCTCTAGATTTTCAATCCTAACTCATTGCTGTCCAGGAATACATATGTCTGGAGACAATGAATTGGTAGAGATATGCAGTGAACTAAAGACTGGAAGAAACAAGCAAACAGATTTTTGAGTTGAACAGACTACAGGAATGTAAGTTCATTTTTAAGTTATTGGTAATTCATTCAAAATAAAATTAGGGGTTAGAAACTTTATATCTACAAATTTAAATAATTAAATATCTAGCTCTAGAAATTAAGAGAAAATTGATGATTGTTCTGTTCAGAAGACATCATAAGACATACTTGTTAACTAATCTGTTTAGCGGATACTTTTCTGAAGAATTGGACCTTCATGATCTATCACCTCCAGACTCTTAGAGCAGTTCCACAAGGTAACAGTTCCCCAACAGTTTTTATTTCCTTAGAGGATACTGAGAGGTGTAGCTCTGTATTACAAGCAGTTTCAAGGCATAAAGAGGTATTTCTGAAACACCATGAGGAATATTTCTTATTTCACCTTACAGTTATCATTAATACACTAATTAACTAAACCACTAAACAACTTTGGAGCCATATTTGCAAAAACTCAAATCAGCATCCTCTGCCAGTCGTACAAAATAGGTAAATTAACTCAAATGGATGTGCATTTAATTGATTTGTTTGCACAAAGAACAAAACTTATTGGAAAATTGTTTACAGAAAGTTTGGGTGCTTGTGAATGAACCTTAAAATCTGCATCAGATTTTCGTGCATCAGTATACCTCAGCAAGATCTTATTCATCTACCAGTCAAATTACAGACACATTTTCCTTTTCAGCCCCATTGATCTTGGTATTTGCCTATTTTGACACACTGAAGAAAAACAATGAGCTCTGAAATGTTATTTGAAGGCTATTTGGTTTGGGATAGTAACCAGTTTTAAAGTACTCAGATCAACCTTTATTAAGATTTATTCTTTGTATTGTGGCAGCATCTACCAGTTCTATTCATGGGTCATATGATACAGGCACATAAGTTGTAAGATGTAAGTCTCTAATACATCAAAGTGCCCTACTTTCCTGTAAGAGGCATTTCTCATATTCTCCGAGACTTCAGCCATTCTAGCATTCAGCTGCAAATTACTCTCACCCTTCTTGTTAAAGCCTGATTCTTTCACAGACTACAGATGTTAAGTTATTCAGTATGCTACAAGAGACATCGAGTCCTTTACCTATGCTTTTGACTAGTGTTAAATAAGAAGTTGGGTTGGAAACTCAGCCTTCTGGGGAGTCATAGACTGCAATTTTTATAGGAGTGGTTCTGAGTTGCTGTTTATGTGCTGTACTGATGTGAGAGAAGTAAGAGCTGAATGTCTTCTGAGAGACCATGGTAGAGATGGTGGTTTTCCTAAAGTATATTTTAGGTGTTTTGATTATACTGTGCTTCTCCAGGGACTGTAATGAAAACTACAAATTGAACTGAAGCATTAGCAGAATAGAATCCTAAATCAAAGTTTGCTATTTTTATTGTGTAGTAGAAGTAACAGTGCATCTCATTCAAGGTGTGACTTCCTCACTTCTAGGACAAATCTTTACATATGACAAAAACAAACTACAAAATAGTAACAAATTACAAAGAGAATTGCCTTACAACTTTTAGAAAACTGCTCTAAAATTATGTGGGCTTTGAAGCTGCTGGAGCAGAAGCTTCTACATATGAATTGTTTCAACAGTGCCAAGCAAAAAAAAAATAATAAAAAAATCACTGCAACTGTATGATCTGCATGATCTGCACATATTTGGTGTAACATGCTTAAACTCTCAATCAGAAGAAGGGCAAGTCTTTATGAGCAAGCCACCAAAACAATGTTTAGTTATTTCTTTTATTTAAAATTGCAAACCAATCTAATTTACCCCACAATTATTACTGGTTAAGAGAAAGGGTCTCGGAGCATTTCAAACACAATTCCTTGGCTCGGTTACAGCTGTGCCAGAGTAGGACTATCACCTCCAGTACAGCAAGCACTAAATCAGTTCATACAATGTACTTCTTTGTGTACTGAACTGGGCTAAATCCAGAATCTGAGCCTAAGTCCTTTTGCATAAAATGATTGCTCTGTTTCTGTGCTTAGAGCAGCCTGCAGCCCCAAAGGTCTTGGGAGTCATTCTGACACAATAAAAGAAATGCTTATTCAGAAGACATGATCTTTCATTAGGAAAAAAACCACCCACTATCAACAAGAAACATGGATTTCAACAGATAAATAAGGAATGAAGATTGAAAGGACTACAGGGAGATTTATTTAACAACTGTTTCTAATTTATCTTTGAGATGTACAGTAGCAGCAATTTATGAGAATTCAATGCCAGCTTGCTATTTACATTGCATATAAACAAGCCTAAGTGAATAATTAAGCAAATGAAGTACTCATTTTTCAAACTGTAGTTCAAGTTTGGAAGTCTTATTACCTCCCAGCACTTTTTATTTCTTGAGCATCCTAAAAGTAATTACTATTACTACAAATTCTTAGGAGTCTCTCAGCCTTTGGAAATAATTCCAAAAAGATATGCAAGCAAATCTAATGCAAGTTCTTGTACTTATTCTAAGATGATATTCCTAATAAGGATATTGTCTTATAAACAACATTCATTCAGAAATAACTGCAAACACACCAATTAAAGTTTGTTAAACTGCATAAGCAGTCTTTATATTAAATACAGTTTCAAAGAGATTACTGTTAATATTGCTGGGTTTAGCTATGGTAATTTCTGTTCAGCTGAAATATACGTGAATTCTTTGAACAACTAAATTTCTTGTGAAACAGTGTGTGCTGACATTCTGATTTTGTTATAATGCCTATGCTTTAAATAAAATTAGGGCATTCAAAAGTCCAAGAGTTCTTGCCATTGGCAACTGAAGTCTTTTGTGTGTATATTAAAAGATACGGTATTCCTGTTGCTTGGCCACTGTATCTCAGTTCTTAACCAGTAACTTTGCTTCTAGCCTTACCCCATTGTTAGTAAAGCCAAAAAAAAAAAAAAAAAAAAAAAGATACAGCACTGGGGGCACATACTGAATTGAATAATTAGGGTAATTATTACAGAAAACAATGTGAGATAGTAAGATATGGAGCATCATGACTGGCCATTTTGCCTGCATGTTCTTTACTTCCCTCTTTTGATCTCGTATTTTCCTGTGCCTTACTATATTGAGCTCATCTGACTGGGGGGATTTTGCTAGCTTCTGAAAATTTAAGACTCATTATTAGTACTTTTTGCAAAGTGCTATGATGGTTCAATGATGTAGGCATCTGCCTCCTAGCAAACAGGCTAAGATAAACAAGACATGTAACACAGGTCATTGAACAGCTGGTGGCAAATTTCAGGTGTCACATTATCATCCTATGTTGATATCATCCTATGAAGCAGGAATCACATTTTATTGTATCTTCACAGCCACCCAGTACATTACAAGGACTTCTAACTTAATAACAATATCAGTAATATCAATAGTGACCATATATAAAATACTATTCCAATCATTTATTCCTGAAAGCAAAGACATGCTCAAGCTAAGGCTGACAGCATGGCTTCTTTTCCCATATGCACAATGCATGCCTTTATATAGCAATTTTCTGAATACTGAAATATGGTATCATTTGTATATCTAAAGCTCTCTAAGATGCATATTATACACTGAATGAAACAAAACTCTTCAGGCTCTTCATTCCTTGTATAATTCCCTAGAGTTCCACAGATGCTATAAAAAGCCTTAAGACATAGAAGTGTGACAGTACAGTATTTCATACAGTATTTATATAAATTTCCAAACAGAATATTGCACTGTATGAAAAATCTTTGTAACGTCCAAATATTTATGTTACTAAACCTGACCCTTTGTATGACTACAGAAACTGCAGGAAATAAACCTTCCCTTGTGTATTCACAGGAAAATGGGTTATCTGAGTTTTCAGCCAAATTCAAAACACACTTCAAAAGCAATTGCCACACAGAAGACACTGTTTATGTGAGTAACTTGGTTACATAGCTGCCATATGAAGTGAAGTGCAGTGCATTTCCCTAAGCACATGTATCAATACATACAGAAAAGTGATGTTTTCTTCTTTTAAATCCACTGAGAATCCCTACACAGCTGACAGTCTGACATTTACATAAAACCTGAAACCAAGTACTTCATCAGTCAAAAACCTGTAAACTGACATAGATTACCCCAACATGTGTATCAGGCTTGGCTCTAAAAATACTTCATGTATAATTTCTAGATCAGACTGTCCCCTATGCAGAAATCAGACACAAGGAAGTCTGTAAACTGTCTAAAATACCTCAGTATCCACAAAATTTAGGATTTTTTAGTTTCCTTAGTTTATGTCCAGCTAGTACTATGAGCTGTCTGCTGACATGAGTATGGGTCCCCAGCTCCCTGTAACTAAAGTATCCTTATAAAGCTATCAAAATCACAGGAGACTGTTAAAGAATTATCTGTTTGAGTCTGGCCAATTTCTTTTGTACCAGCTCTTGTTTAGTTATGAAAATAGCTGCTCCAGATGGAAGGGATGCAGCGTTGCAGAGAAATGCCTTAATTGATCCTTACTAAAAAGCTCACCAGGCAAGTGAACTATGCTTGACAAACACTTGACTTCTCTCCAAATGATCCCTATGCTTTTCTTTTAAAAAGATTCCTCATGGAGCAAGGGAAATACCACAGCACTATGCAAAAAGGTTCAAATGTACTCTACCCTGCTTCACACATGCTTTTAAGGGCCTTTCTGTATTTAGTGGGTTTACATTTCTTGATATTTTAACCCTTTCAAAATTATAAATGGCATGTATCAAAGTCCTAAAACAGCTCTTTTTTTTTTTTTTTTTTTTTTTCTTTTTTTTTTTTTGGCAGAAGATTGTGGTGTATCAGTTGTAGTAATTCTTGTTGGCTACTTATAGGTCTTTCCTGGAAGCAAGCTAAATATTATGACTAGCATGAATTAAGCTTTACTTTCTAATGGATTATCCCTTTTTTCTTTTTTATTTCAAGTTGAGAGCATAGTTTTGTAACTGTTCCGTTAACCAAACAATTCTTCAGCATTTAAAAGCTGACTCTCTTTTATATTTTTTTTCATGAGGCTATAAAGAGTTCTCTGATATTGCTAGTTACTCATTTGGGCTTTCCGTTAATTAGTTGTGACCATTTGACATAGAGTTGCCTCTGGTGCGGACAAAAATACCGATGTGTAGCTCCCACTCCACAGATGCTTGGAAATGCCTACTCACTGACTAATTACTTACAGTAAATACAGAAGATAATTTCTCAAAAAGCCGATGTTAGCTGGAATATTTATAACATGATAGAATCATTGCATGTGGAAAAGCAACAGGACTCCAAAATTTGTCCAACGGAAGATGAGGAGAAAGTTACTTACCTCCCTTTCTTCTTGCCTGCTAACTTGTTGGTTAGTAGAGCTGCTCACAGCAACCATTCACACACCCTGGAGATAGCCCCCACTTCTCCTTCCACCAAGGACTAACGTTGTTGTTATGAAACCAAGGGTCCACCCTTGCCCCCTTGCACAGGAACTCCCAGCAAATGTAGGCTGGGCTTTACAGATGAAAGTGAGGAGAGGAAGCAAAGATACACAGAAGAACAAAAAAGTCATCACGAACAAATGGAAGAAAAAGACAGAAATTTGGTGTGGCAGCTGTTTCCACATGGGACCTCAGTCACCCATCTACTCAAAGTGAGGAAGCTGTGGTTATGGCTGAAGGTGCAACCATCTTGTCCTCCCCCTCACCCCAGGCTCTGCACTGCCCAAGGGAAGGGGTGCGCCCTACTGCCTGCTCAGCACAGCAGGGAGCTAGCTCACCACCCAGCCTGTGCAGCACCCAGTAGGCTTCCCATGGGCTCCTGACACCACTGCTGGGGACCATGGGCCTGGCAGGGGACATAGCTGCTGGATGGCAAAGCCAGGCTGCATGAAAACATCTCACCTGTATGCAAAGGAACACTACTGTTGCATTCACACTGTTTTGTTTCAAATGTCTCCCTCAGCAGTTCCGCTATATGTTCTGATAACCCCAGCTGTAGGTATTGCCAGGCTAGAAACACAGAAAGTGCTGCTGTTTTGGTGCTTTTAAGGAAAGGCGGTGCAAGTCCATCTCAAGCCTTTAAGTGACTTGGAGACGCATCACAGTCAAATTCTATTTGCACTTTGGTTTCAACTCTGAAAAATGGTTAATGCTGGTATTTGCAAAATCTATATAAAGCTTCTTTCAATGGCCCCTGCCACCACCTGCAAAAAAAGGGGTTATACATCAAACACTCTTTGTCTCCCTCATCAATTAAAAAGATTTCCCAAATGGCACTCCCAAGTTGGCCATTAGTCTTATGAGTGAAAAAAAGAATGTGTAATACAAAAATCTGCTTGTTTCCAACAAATGTAGCTAGGAACGTTCACACTAGAACACATTTATCACAACAGCAAAGAGTTGTACTGAATAAAAGGTAGTGGCTGTTTTGCAATCACTTCCTGACACAGAATGCCCCATTAAAATGAGGCAGCAATCTGTTCCCAAAGACCCTGGTCAGAACTTAAAAAAAAAGACCATAAGATTTATTCATAAAACTCCCAAAGCAATTAATGGAAGCTGTGTGCTTTAATTGCCTTTACAGCTTTTAGACCTCAGACTATTGTCTACTGCTTGGTTCTACACTTGCAATGTTTAGGTCAGTAAGAAAAAAAAAAAAAAAACCAAAACAAATGGAAATTTTGTGTGGCTGTTATTTTTGTCTTCTTGAGGCAGGGCAAACAATTAAAAAATAAAGGCTGTCAAAGGTACTCTTACGATGTAAATTAATTTTATTCAAAACAGATTAAAAAAACTAACAAAGCTTGCCTAACTACATGAGGTAGTACATGTAGCAAAATGGAAGGAAGAATAGAGTATTCTGAAATATGAAGAATACAAGTAAGTTTACAAGTTGGAAGGAAATAAATTCAACAACAGAAACAAAATATACCAAAAATAAAGTTTTAACAGCTTTTCAGTCTTAAAGCACCAATACACTTTTCATAGAAAGAAACATAGTATCACCACTACATGTTCTTCATATACCATAATATGGTAAAATTAATGCACAAGGCTGTTCACCATAAATGAATTTTTAAAAATAGTGAAGCAACAAATGACATACTTGTCACTGGGCTCCGTACCACTATACTTCCTGGCCTGCAGGAGTATTTGCCAGGTCATGAGGAGCAAAGTTAACCTTTGTTACCATTTTCTTTAAGGTTTTTTTTAAACATTTACCCTCATATTAATGTAATTGATGTATAGTATATGGATACCATGTACAGCTTAAGGTCTCAAGCTTGCAAATTTTTATGTATGTTTACAAGTCTACACTTTTGCTGAAAACCAATTTAGGTAAATTGAAGGAGTCACATGGCAAAAATAAAGCATGAGTATGTGCAGAATTACATTGCAGAACTGATGGCTTATTCCTTAATTTCAGGTTACTCCACTACTCAATACAAAAATTTTATCAGACCCTTCAAAGTTACATACGTCTATCTCTCACTCACCCATCCCAAGACAGCTGGATATCTGTGAAGGACTAGGCCATAATGAATTGGTTATTCGAACTAAAGAGCTTAGCAGCATCCAATAAACATTTCATCAACATATTTAAGAAATAATAAACATAAATTGCCCAGTCTCTTAAATTAGAGGAAAACATGCTAATATGACTCAGGACTTCCCTATATTTTAAATTTTCTATTTTATTTCAAAATATGTATTTGTACGTGTTATGATTAGTATGAAATTAAAAACAGTCTAGCTCTTAATTTATGCTTGCATGGCTAATGCTACTGCAAATCATCAAGAAGTTATATCTATTGTAATTTCACTTTAAGGCATGATTTATTTTATTGAATTATTAGGATGGCTTCTTTTATGTACACTGGAAATAAAAATCCAGGCCTCCCTATGGTCTAGTTTTAAGGTTACTGTTAGTGGCATATATAAAGCACCATACAATAACATATTCAGATGAAGAAAACAAAGAACATTTATGAGCTTTGAATTAACTGTATAGGAGTAACTGCTAAGAAAATATAGCAATATTTAACACAGGATTCAAAATACTGTTATATATCATTATAGATTTTCAAATGAATTTTTCTCCCATGTTTACTTTTACAGATTTTTTCATTAAGATATATATGTAATTTAAACTTTTTGGTGGAAAGCAGTATACATCTTCTGTACAGTAATGTTACAGCTTTATACACATTTTAGGAATTATAAGAAATGGCCTTTATTATTCTCTTCCAAGTGCTATCGTTTCACTTGCCTGTTTTACATTTTACTTGCTAGACTCAAACAACAGCAAATACTCTGAATGCCTTGCTTCCTGGAGGATTCTGTAAACTGAAACATAAAAACATTCTTGATGTTATTTTTAAGGCTGCAACAGTCCAATGACAACTTCTTTGAACTGTTAAACACAATTCTAGGATCCTGCAACATTTCTTGTGTCTACTCATAACTAACTAGACTTTTTTTTTAAAAAAAACTGTTAGAAATAAAAATTACATAAAACTTCAGATCAATTTTTCTTCCAAGCAGCTTATTAGGAACATATCATACAATAAAAAAAATCAAGTAATCCTTTGTGATGAGGGATTCTGGTTTAAAGAAGAAAGCTCTGTTGAAGCAAAATAGTAGAAAAAGTTTTTAGGAAAAAGAGAAAGCATGCATCTTATGCTCGCTCTTCTAATAACTATATTTGGACAGAACTTGCACGCACAGCAGATCACTTGTTTGTTAGTTGCTTGTATGCTAATGAATAGATTTCTAAAGAGAATTCGTATTTTACAAAAACAGAGGAAATGCTTTCTGAATGGATCAATATCTGGCTTCAAAAGAAATGAAACAAAAATACCCAACTGCAATGAAATTTTGTTAGAATAAATATTTTTGTCTTATGAACTGCACTAGGATGTCATATTTAATGGCCCCATTGTCTTCTCTTTTGCAAACCCTGCCTGAGGCGTATCTGGGAAGGAAAGGGACGTGGAGGTGAAATTAAGGGTGGGCACAATGAAGCAGGTTGCCTACGATGGCGCTACAACTGGTCATCTGCTTCACAGATAACTTGCATGGGACTCTTTTCCAGACTGCTGTCCTTCCATACTTTACCACGGTAAAAGAGAAATAATGATTACATTTTCAACACTCTTCCTGGTTCTACCTCTAGTCAGTGAGCAGATCTATATGGGGAACAAAAGTATCAGTCAGGAAGCACTCTTTCTGAAGAAACTGGGTGGTCATGGGGAAAGGCCAAAAGAATATGTAAATTAATCCATCCACTAAGCAAAGGAAATCTGTATTTTACAAGTTTCCAGGTATGTTGAAAGGTTTGAAGGAAAGAGGCAAGACATACCCCCACGCCTAATTAAAAATAAGAAAAAAATACTCTAACTTTTCCTACTTCCAAGTTCCCTACAGAAACTTTTGGAGGTTTTTCCCAGTCAAATTTATTGAAAAGCCTATGGTTTTAGAGGTAACAAACATTTGCAGGACTAAAAGACTGGAACAAGATTTTTTTAAGGTAATTTTTCCTTCTTCCTTTAGAACCTGGAGAATTCTTTCAGGGATTAAATTTAATCTGCAACATTCAGCCATTTGTTATCATCATAGAACACATGAATACACTGAATACAGCTAAATGAAATTTCAAAGCATATCCATGTCTTTCAGAAAAAGTTTAAAAAATCAAACCATTAAAAAAATTTTAAAAATATGTTTTAACAGTTGTGAATTTTCAAGTTTGTGAACACTATTTATGATCCAGGTTCACTGGCTTGATATCTTGTCAATCAGTAATGAACATTTCATCATGAACCAATGAACCTGCACCAGCTACAAGTACCCGCATATTGCAGAACCTCTCACTTGGACGGAATAAATCAATAATGTAATTTTTAAAAAATCCCAAAGAAAGCAAAGGGAATTTTCTTATCAAATATTGTGTTAGTTGCAACAGAACCAGCAAAGTAAACAAGAGAGTTATTTTATTTCATAAGCAGCTTTTTAGAGTAATGATTTATGAGCTTAGAGGAGGCAGGCAGCTCTGGTACCACAGCTTCTCCAAAGTCACCACAGCTGTTACACAAGCTCTGTAAATCACCCATATATATTGGTCTATTTGTTTGGCTTCTAGCACTGCCCCAGGTACAAACAGACACAGTGCAAGGCACTGTAAATCTTATTAGAGGTGAAGGGTGTAATCTTTGAAATTGGGCTCTGTACCTTTCTGAGTATATCCCATTTTGAAAGGAAGCAATGTACACCTTCCTTTTGTCTACTGGCATGACATCAACATAACCACCCTGGTTGCGGACTACACCAGCATGTACTGCTGCCCGGCAGATACTGGATATCTAAGAAAGAACAAGGAAAAGATTAGTTTTCATTCATCCTTTCATTTCAAAATTGTTTAAAAGAAAACTAATACAGACATTTGAACCAAGTTCTAGAAAACATACAGTAATTATATTTAACGCATGACTAGTTTTATTAATCTTACAGTATTTGAATTCTTTTCATAGGAATTAGGCCACTCTATAGGAATACAGACACCACCTCTTCAAAGATCTCCTGCGCCATGACCCCAAAATTATTTATTTCAGGTTATTTCAGGTCAAAGAACCTGTTTGAATTCTTGAGCCTTTCAAAATGAAAGGCTCTATCAGCCTTCACTTCAAAAGCAGAGGTAGTAAAACCCAAACTTTAGTCAATTATAGATCAGGAGATTCAGTTCAATCTCCAGCCAGAGCCAAACAGGGGAACTGTAGAACAGCAAAGGCACATGCACTCATACATTTCTAGGATGATGTCCTACCCCAAAGATGAGGGATAGATGCAGTACTTCCATCTCTAGGTGCAAGACCTCAAACAGCAGTGAAATGATCCACGTTCAAAGGGAACATCACAATTTCCTATCCAGGCATGGCAAATACTAAAAGCTAATTAGATTAAAGGCATAATGTGAGCATCAAACAGGAGACAGAGGTCTAAAATCATTCCCTGGATATGACAGATGATTAATGGCAGACTAATGGCTTTAGCTCCTCCACTCTGAGTGAGGAAATAGAGTCAGAAGGTGAAGACTCTCCAATTGCTTCAAAAGAAGAATTTTTAAATCAAGATCTAATTCCATAGACTTTACACAGCCAAAATTACACAGCACTGTTAGACCCCAGGCCTTAAAGAACAAAAATCCAGGTAGACACAAACACAGACTCACTGTCAATGAAGGAGGAGTTGGCATGTGAACTATTAAAGGAGTTTGACCGCTACCAATCGATGAGCCCTGACAATATCCACCAGAGGGTGTTAAGAGAGCTAACCGCTATCATCGTGAGGCCGCTCTCCATAATCTTTGAGAAGTCACAAAGATCAGGGGGACATACCAGATGACAGGAAGAAAGCTAATATCACTCCCGTCTACAAGAAAGGCTTAATGGAGGATCCAGGAAATTACAGAACCATCAGTCTTACTTCAGACCCTGGGAAAGTTACGCAACAAATCCTCTTGGGGGCTATCACAAATCAAATGCAGCGTGTGATTGGGAAAAGTCAGCATGGATTCACCAAGGGCAAATCATGCTTGACAAACCTGACCACCTTCTATGACAAAGTAACCTGCTCAGTTGATGTAGGGTGAGGGGTGGACATTGTCTACCTGGATTTCTCCAAGGCTTTCGCTAACAGTTTCCCACAGCCTCCTCCTAGAGAAACTGCCGCATTATGGTCTAGACAAGTGGTCTGTGCAGCAGGTGGGGAACTGGATGGCTGCCTGCACCCAGAGGGTGGTGGTAAACAGCTCCTCTTCAAACTGGAAACTTGCCACAAGTGGGGACCCCCAGGGATTGATATTGAATCCAATGCTGTTTAATATCTTTGTAAGTGATCTGGATGATGGGATCAAGTGTACCCTGATGAAGTTTGCTGATGATACCAAAATGAGTGAGGAATTAGACACTTTGGAAAGGAGAGCCACCCTGCCGGAAGGCTGAAAGAGTGAGCTAACAAGAACCTTATGACGTTCAACAAGGACAAGTGTAAGGTCTTGCACCTGGGAAAACATAATCCAGGAGTGCAGCACTGACTGGGATCTCCCCAGCTGGAATGCAATGCAGCTTTCTGGAATAGAGACCTGGGGGTCCTGGTGGACAACAATCTCAATAGGAGTGAAGTGTGCTGCTGCAGCGAAGAAAACTGACAGGATGCTGGGTTTCATCAACAAGGACATCACCAGTAGAGATAAAGAAGTCGTTATCCCACTCTGCTCAGCAGTCGTCAGGCCACAGCTGGAATACTGTGTTCAGTTTTGGTCCCCAATATACAAAAAAGACATAGACAGGCTGAAGAGGGTCCAGGGAAGGGCCACAAAGATGATCAAAGGACTGGGAACCTGCCATATGAGGAAAGGCTGAGAGAACTTGTTCAGCTTTGAGAAAAGACGGCTTAGGGGAGATCTTACCACAATTAAGTATTTAAAGGGTGGCTACAAAAAAGATGGAGACTCTCTTTTTACAAGGAGTCACATAGGAAAGATGAGGGATAATGGGTACAAGTTACTCCTGGGGAGATTTCGACAGAACACAAGAGGAAAATTTTTCACACTAACAATCAGCCATTAAAATAATTTCCCCAGGGAAGTAGTGGATTCTCCAACACTGGACACTTTTAAGATTCAGCCGGACAAGGTGCTGGGCCATCTAGTCTAGACCATGCTTTTGCCTAGAAAGGTTGGACCAGATGATCCTTGAGGTCCCTTTCAACGTAGTATTCTATGACTCTATGATCCTGTGAAAATTCTCTCTGAAGTTAACAGCAGTTTCATCTGACCGAAACCTACATTCTCTGGCCACTAATTCCTCTCATGAACCTATGTAGCATAAATAATATCCACAGAAGGATTGCTCAGTGACAATCTTGATAATGTTCTTCTAAATAATTGATGTAAACTTGCAGTCATCTACTATTCTTTCAGCATTTAAAAAATTAATCGCCAAAAGAATGAAACTTCTTAGACACTCAAGAATGTAGGTCCTTATCTTCAATACACAGCACAGCAAAATGTACTTCCAGCTACAGTGAATCTCCACTTACAGCCAACTTGTTTTGTGGAAAAAGTCTTCACTGAAATAGGTCTCTCCACATCCAATCTTAAAGACATAGCCAACAGAAATATCAATAGCTGGTCACACAGACCACTATTTAAACAAGAATTGCATTTCTTCCAGTTATAATGGGAATAATTTATATCTGTTACCATAGTTATTCTGTAATCTCAATATTATAAAATCACAAATTTAAAATAGCAATGATTTTCCTACTCTCATTCCAAGCACAGAACTTGCCAGTTTCACTGTTTATAGTTTGTCTTTTAATGTTACAATATTCCTAGGAGTAAAGATTTGAAATTGTTTATGCAAAGAATCTTTTGCAAAGATGGTTTAGGGTTTGTTTTTTTTTTAAACTGCTGGCTGCAGTTTTTGAACATGCCAGAAGGGATGTCATTTATGTTCATCTGTACTTTTTCTCCTCCTTCCAAGGCTGAAAGACTTTTATTATATCCTGAACACCAGCAGTTCCCTTATTTTTAGAATTATAGCATCCTTTATGTACTCACACTATGAGAGTAACTCAAGAACAGACTCATCATGTGCAATTTCAAACATACAGGGGGAAAAATACCTTCTGCAATACAGGATAACAGTCTAAAGAAACAAAAGATGAGGTTTACAAGCAATTAACTACAGTGAAGAACTAGAAGAACGCTATTAATTATTAGTAACATAATATAGCAACTTTGTTTCAGTTCACATTGGAGACATAAAAAAAAGCTATAAGTATAATTGGGGAAAAGAAATATCAAAGCTTTTCACCTCTGTAATAGTAAACAAAATGCTACATTTTGTGTACGTCATGAGATAGGTAGTTACCTTCATAATTACATTTGAAGGTAGCTATTACTAGTTGTTCCAATGTCATTTGGAAGTTTCTAGTCAAGTTTAAAAGGAAGGAAAAGTCAAAGGATGAAAACTTTGACAGAGGAGGCTGACTACTTGTTGGAAACTATCTCCAGTAAAGGATGGGTTCATTGACAGGGTTGATACCACAGTTGGTTTCTGGATCAACGAAGTATAGCTAGGCTAACACAAAACGTTTTTAAAGCTAAAGGCAAGAAGCTTATACAGGAGATGTGAAAAAGGTGAGGTCAGAAGAATGGGGTTGATGAGGCCAACCCAGAGGCTATTGTCAGATGAAAAATAACCTGATATTCTAATGCTGTTTTCCAGATGAGACTGGAGAACAAATGTGCATACTTTTTAAATATATAAACAATTAAAGGAGTATAAAATCCTAACTATGAACTAGCTTGTAAGAATAGAGATGAATAAAAGCATATAGTTTTATCAATATATGTGGAATATAATTTTTTTGATAAAGTATTATCTGCTTTGAGCTTTCAAGAACTTCTCATTGGCTTGGCAATCTTCACCTAAATGAAATCAGATTCCAGTACTGATACCACAATATTTCCTATACTTAATAATATTATGCCATTCTGACCACACTTCCTTGAACTGCTAAGGTGAACGTCCTGTTGATTTAAGCAGAACAGGATTTAACACTCAGATCTATCACAAATTTCAGCATATTATCAGTATTTTACATAAGCAGACTTATGCCACTTTCTGGAAGTCTTCATCAGAGATTTGTGTTTGTTTCTTAATTTTCATTAACTCATTCCAAAGGATATATAAGGCAGTATTTTTAAGTTAACATAAACATTTCATACAGCATTATATGACCCTGCTTTTTGCTGTGCTTTGAACCCTCCAAAATTCATTACTATTTAACAGGTCATAGGATCTGAATACCAGGTTGCTTAATTATTTTCCCTTTTCAGCTACTCGGAAAAATACCAAGTATCTACCACAGCACAGCAGTACTCTACAAAGGCATTTTAACCACAAATGTCTCTCCCTCACCATCACAGGATTATAGAACTATTTAATAGCTTTTTTACATTGCATTGTTTATATTTTACCACAGCAGAAAATTATGAGTAATTTTGCAGAATTGTATTAGGGATATTAGGGATACATTAAATTAGGTTATATTATTATATTATAGTATTAGGGATATATTTCCATATATGGTTACTGAAAGGAAAAATTAATATAGCCAAAGTCCTCACATGGCATGAAATTATACAACTCCATCAAATTCTTTAGATAAAAGACCTTTGTTCCTTTCTAGCCCCCAAAAGGAGTCTCAGGTTTTTTCTAGAATTGCTCAATCAACACCCATAATGTAGTCACTACCGGTAAGAGATTGTCTTTGGCAAAATGCTGCCTACTGTGAAAACAACAGGATAAATATAAACCTTAAACTCTTCAGAAATTCTTATAAGACAACTGGAATGTAGTTAAGAACTTCTATCATATACACATCTAATGTGTGTCCATTAAAATAAAACGTTACCAAAAAAATCTGCAGGTGAACGAATTTTCAGCTGAACTATCGTAGCTTCTCCTTCTACGAAAATGTTTGTTATTTTGGTACCTTGATAAGCCAGGGACTAACAGCAACAAAGGACAATCTCTGTCCAGGCTGGTACTGCAACATCATCTCCAACAGAGTTCAGACAATCACATTGGTCCTGACATGGTTCAGTTCTTGGGAAGATTTTTATTTCATAAATGAGGTCATATTGGAAAGTGTTTTAAAAATACATATATTGTTAAAATGCTTTGTCAATATCACATGATTCTGAAATTCCAGAAATAAGACTCAAAAAGTTTTAGACAAAACCAAAGTTGAAAGGTGGAACCAACTCTTCAGCACGAGGTAGAAGGAAACTTTCTTTTTTTCCTGGTCTGCCAAGAAGACAAAGCATTACCAGGTGGAAACTCTCAGCAGTGGGGCCACCAGGGAGACAAAGCATAAAGGTAGCAATGCGTTTGGTCCATATAAAGAATGAGTAATTTATATTTCTCTCTGCTGAGAACACCACATACTATAGTTCTTATTCACACCATAATAGCTCTCTTCAGAAAAGAAACTAATTGTACCATAAACTCAGAATAAGAGATGCTTTTGTTGCAATCTACCTCAAGACAAGTGAAACAAAAGGACATCAACAAGACAAGTGAAACAAAAGGAGATCAACTGAAAAATAGAAGGTATAGAGCACAGAGGGATGGGTATTACATGAACACAAACACAAGTTTATAGATGTTGGCTGTATGAACCATGGCTGTGATTTATCTGCCACAGACAAAGAGACAATAGCTAGCAGACTGGAGGAACGGTGGATGAAATAATGGGGAGTTTTGTTTCAATTGAGTTAGGGATAGTCATTGCAACATCAAAGGAAAAAAAGAATGGGAAGAAAAAAAAGAGTAAAAATTCTGGGGCACTACTGATAAACCAGAGAATAACCTTTCTCAGGATCAGGGAGGAAAAGATACCACCGTAAAATATGAAATGAGTTTAAGAATGAACGTCTGATCAGATCAAAGCCAGAAGAGGAACGGTTTAACTAGATTCTCATGAATACTACAAAAATGGTTTTGTAAACATGTATTTTTTGCATTAGTGGCATCTATTAATGCTATTTGCTTTTTCTTCTTAATATTTCTACAAAATCTTCTTAATATTTCTACAAAATCTTCTTAATTTACTGAATGGAAGTGGCCTAAGCCATAGTGCAAGTAAACAGTCATGTGCATATATGCATACATCCATATACATATATATGCATTCTGGAAACGAAAGAATTTGCACAATGTCACAAAAGCCCCATCTGATTTGTGGAATCAGCCAAGTAGATCATGAACTGCAATTTCAAATACATTTTGCTATGAGAAGTAGCCAAATGAATTATCTGTATCTATGAAAAAATTTGCCTGTGAATACATGAAAAATTGCAAAAGGGGTTATTCTCTATAAATACTTCACCTGAAACTACACTATAATGCACAAAATAACCAATCCTATTATTTAGTGAAAATATCAATTTAAAGTATCTTAGTTATAAAATAATTTAAAGGTTAGCATCAAAGGAACACTGTAGAAAATCGCATAATGCTGATACCATTGATGGGAACATCTGTACAAATATAGGTAGGACATATCTGTCTACATCTGAGCTAGATGCCCTAGGACCCTTCTGCAGGAAATGGAGAGGAATAGACATCTCTGTATAGGCAATTCATCTCATACGGAGGTGGACACTGAAAAGGTCAAATGAATTCCACTCTGCAGATGCCTATTTATCTCCTTTACAACTATATGCTGTTGTAGATAGTAGATACCTACCCTGACAGCACCTGAAGTTGCTAAGAAGACTCCCATCCCTGGTTTCTTACCTGTATTTATGTCCATTTTTTCCTAAAAGCAGTATGGCTGCACACATTTCTATACAATGGAGATGAATAATGAGATGGTACAACTAAAATAATTTTAAAGCATAGCCCTATAATATTAATTAAAGTTATCTGGGACTTCTCCAATCAAAGCAAATACATATTCTGGGATGATCTCCCGTGTGAGTTAAACAGAAATTGTTCTTTCTCCTACAGAAAAGTCTTTTCTAACTCACTGAGAAATGTTGGTTTTGCTTGCAATCGTAGAACTGAAAGAAAATTGTCTTCCACCAAACGGACCTATTGAACCTATTTTCACTGCCCTTCTTAGACACATGAAGAACTCATGCACAAATCAATTACCTGCCTGAACTGGAAGTACCTCTCACACATGCAACACTACTTACAGACAAGAGTATTTTCAGGACAGGTTACTCAAGGAATCTGATGGGTATTAGTTAGTTTCAAAATAATGATGAGTAAATATTTGCGTATTATTTTCACACATTTCCATGTGCTGATAAGTAGTAAAAACAGTCATCTGACCCAGCTGGTTGCCAGCATCCTAGCTTCTCCATAGAGAGATGACAAAGGAGAGGATAAAGAAGAACTCTCTCTTCATCCTTTTTACCCACTTCAGAACTAAACATGATGTAGAAAAGACAGGAAAAGAAAGCTGACTAGGAAACAAAGCAACACCACCCCCCACCCCAACAGCAGTCTGTTAAAATAATATGACAATGTGAGATACTTTACACAAATATATCAAAATCCTGCTGCAAATATTTAGCTATCTACACAGATAAGAAATATCAAAAATAAAGAGACTGTGGACATTTATTTTCAGAATAATTTTTTCTGTTTAGTTTAATCTGTCACAAGTTATGGTGGCATCAGGATCTAAAGAGCAAGGGTTTAAATGAGAATACACTGTGAATACAGAAGAAATCTGTGGGAATTTTGATAAAAAATTGAAAATATGGGCCCTGAGCCTATTGAAGTTTTCACCAAGTTTTCAAATAACTTTCTGTATCTTTAGCAGCTGAGTACTACTAATTTAAATGGGAGCCTCTGAAAAAGAACTTTTCAAAAGACTGTAAAACATCAGCATATAGAGAAAAACTGGATATCTATATTATATCTTACTATATGTTATAGGTTTTCACAGAATTTGTATTTCATGATATAATGCAAAGTAAATTACCATACTTACATCAGAATAAATTCGTGTTCCAATTACACGAGCATAGTGCGGATTTGCCTGCATACAGTTGTGAGGACAATACACCCTGGAATATCAAAAATAAATCGCACACAGTTAGGAAAAATGGTATCAGAGTATTACTATATCATATTCAGCATCAGCATTATCGAGTATAAATCAAGTAGATGATGCATACATATGAGTCTATACCGATACTAAAAGGCTGTCAGTTTTTAAGGCTTTGACAAAATGAGTGAAAGCATTACTGATGTAAGTTGTTGCAACAGGTCTGGTCTTCTTCCCTTCGGATAAGCAGATGGTATTCTTGTTCAATGAATGTGAGACCACTGGAAAAGCCAGTGAGAAAGACTCTTTACTCTCATATTATTATCTGTTTCTACACCACCCTGAACAAACCATACAGCTGAATGCCTTCTCAGGAGGCAGATCTGAATGAGGACCTGCTATGATCCTGATGACCTGGTGATGCAAGCCAATTTAGAAACTTACAGTGAGGGTCAGCACTTGGCATCTGTGGCTGAAATGAAAGACTCTGGAAAGTAATGAGATTCCTAGCTGATACTAGGAGATCAGAAAGCCACTGAAACAGATTGTCTTTATTCAACTGCGTTTTGTTAGCCTTTGAGAAAAACTCTCTGTGATTCATGGCTGCTACAGCTCCAAGATGCACAGAAAACCATGTGGGAAGCTAACAGTAGTATAGAAGGTGTCAAGCATCTTATTTGGTAATTGCAATATGCTACAAGGAAGAAGTGTCAGTCACCTCTAGGTCTACTCTGGGCCGTTTCATTTATAAAATGGGTCATGCCCTAATGGCTTTGAAGACACCCTACACGGGGCAGCCCTGGGCAAGCGTTCTTGTCCAGGATGCTATCCATGTTCCAATCAATACTCAGCATGTCACACCACTTGGGCATGCTACAGTTGTACCAGATGGGTAATTCAAACAGGCTGATGCAGCTAGGAAAGAGACTTTTGTCTGAAGGAAGCAAGATGTCAAAGAGGCCTTTTGAAGACCTGCTGATTTATGATTAGGGCATGAGAGGAAAAAATGAGGTTGTGCAATCAATACCATAGCTGACTACTGCTTGTAACTCCCGAGACTACATTTTCAGATTTAAAAGCATGCACAGTATCTTGAATGAATCACTGCTGTTGTGATGTTATGTTGCTGCATCAGAATTAATCAGTCATTTTTAACCTTATTTTCATTTTTAAATTTTCTTAAATACAGACCCTTTTTTTCTCTTAATACAGCTAGTTTTATTTTTTCATAATGAAGAGAGAAAAAAAAGAAGTATGAGATTGTTCCCATCCATTTCTGCATTCCACTCCTTCGCTTAGTTCACATCTTCCAGCTAGAAAGCCAGAAGTTATAACCTAACACCAAACAAGTCCACGGACCCAAGTGCTACATGAAGGGATGTTTTCCTAACAGTTCTGGCTTTGTACTTGCTTCCTGCATTGGCTGTAGGATTGCTATGAAAGTAATCTTGTGGATATCTCCAGCTCAGTTTGCGGTAAATCATGCTGCAGTGTATTTACCTTTGACTCATCTATGGTTTTAAGAACTGTTACCAATTTCCTTCCTCAAAATATTGTGGCACAGGCTCCTTTCAAAGGGTTAAAATGCAGGCTTCAGAGAAATGGCCCATATATTTAAAGCTGTTAACTGACCTGCGGACCACACCCTACCTTACCTTAACCATACATACTTCAATTTTTTTGCAAACGTATTTGCTCACTCTGTCCTCCAGAATTCCAGAAAACTCCAGAAAAAACAAGTCAATAACTTATACGAAAGTTATCTGTACCATATTCTTTTATTGTATCTGTTTTACTAGTAAATAAACTTAAATAAAGTGTATTTTGCCCAAGATGCATACATACAGTAGTGGACAATGAAAAATAAAAATGCATTTTTCTTCATAGTCTATAGTCTAACTAACAATGATTTCACTAAGATTTGCCAAGGGATCTATCTGTATGGGTAAAAGAAAGTGAGATTCTCATAATGAAAAAGCCTGTAGATCATCTTTACCTACCTGGCCTTCTACTTAGATCAAAGACTGAAATACCAGTAAAACATTTCTCACTTCACTTTTCCAGCTACTGCTGTCACCTTCATCAATGACAACTACAGATAATTAGTAACTGACAGGAAATATGGCAGCACCTTAGATTAATAAAAGTCAAAGAATTTTACCTTGGACAGTGTGAGGCTGGTTTTTTAAATGGGCAAAGTTGTTCCACTGTTGTTTCACAGGTGATAGCTTGAACTGAAAAGTAAAACAGAAACAAATAAATGTGTGCTATTGAGAAGAAACAACTCAAAGTAGTACTGGGTTTATAAGAAACAAATGCTAACCTGTTACTTTAGACACAGTGAAGGAGTTAGCAGACTGGTATTTTCTGAAGAAGAAACAATAGAAATAATCAGTAAATAACATCTCTCAGTGATTTCTTTTAGCTACACGAATTTTTATTAGAGAATCTAGAAATAAACTCAAGGCGTTATCCCCAATCAAATTTTTACTCACGGCATCCCCTCTCCCCAGCTGTGAATCTATTGCAATGACACATTTACTTTGCAGTCCCAGTGAACCTGTTTGAGAAACAGGTGTGCGTGGTAAACTCTTTCAGTAATTAAATTCACTACGGAGTAAGTGTGTTAGGAACAAATCATGCAATTTGTCCCTCAAAATGCAGCAACCAAAACCTGTGCTTGCTCAGAAGCATCCACATACCAGAAGAGATCATCCACTTCCCCCTAAAGATTCCTTCCTACAAACAGCTCCAACACTGAAAAGAGTTTCTCCTGGCAGCCTTTTTGAAAAATTTCATTTATTTCACTTTTGTATCTTGTATCCATGTTAAATTATGACCAGTATCACTAAAAAGCCAGTATAACATGTAAAAGTCTGCGTTTCTTGGTAATCATACGGTACCCAGATGTATCCGTTTCTTATTATATGAAGTCAGGTATATGCATTCTGTTGTTACATTGCAATTGATCAACTCTTCTATTTTATTCCTCTCTATCACCTATTTTCCTCCTCTTTTAATTCATTGGATATGGCTCTGAGACTAGCATTTTTCATCTGTAACAAAAAGGCCAATGATCCTTTTGGCACTCATGAAGTTATTTACTATTTTAAAAAAATCCAAGGAAATTATTCCCTATTCCCTACTCATGACAAAAATGCACCAGGTGAAAAAACATCTGTATTAGCAATTTTGTTTATAAATCAAAGGAGCTGAAGATTAGGAAGTTTGCTGTATGTTGCACTGACATTCCATTTTCTGTCTTTCTGTTTTGCAATATGCACTTGAGTGAGATGCGCTGCATTTCATCTGTTCATTCAATAGGTACGTAGTTTATGCAAGGCTCCATCTAGACACTGGTGAGTCAGGTAGCTGCAAGGTATCCTTAGCCTTATTGATGGACCTTATGAAGATTGAAACTTTGGTAAATCATCTTTATTTAGCCCAAAGACTTTGATTTTTATAGACTGACTTATGAAGCTGATGTCTGATCACAATATGTTGTAAATTCACTCTGAAAGGTGATGTCCGAAATACTATACGATGTTAATGAACAATTATGTCACCTGCACACACACATAATTGACAGGAGTTTCTTCAAATATTGGTTGTAGATTGGAAGGTATAGATTTGGTCCTTTAAGTCTTTTCTCTATAACATAACTTTTTTTTTTTTTTTACAACCTCTGAATCACAAAACCAAACCCATCGGCCATTACTGTTCAGCAATGATACAGTTACCCATGCCCATAGTAAGAAAACCAAGTGTTAATACCTCACTCTGAATTCCAATTCTCAGAAGACAGGTCCTAAACACACTCTGTAGACTGGACACTCATAGTTATGTCTCATATGGCACAGAAACACAGAGATTTCAAGTGACAGGAAATCAGTTCCCTCTAGTCCGAAAACTTTCTACAGTTTAACTACTCCTATGTTTGTTAGAAAGCTGGCTTTAGAGATATTTGTCTGCATCTTCATTTTTAGGAGGGGTAACTTAAACCACAGTCAGATCATCAGATGACCCAAAGGAACAAATTGATATCAATGCCTTAAGTGCTACCCAGATTCATTGAATTTAGTCTACCTGGTCAGTGTTTCTCTCTGTTCTGGGTTAGGTAAATCTGCTGAAAAGAGAAACTATGACAAGTGGTGTAGCAGGTGGCATGCACAGCAAAGAGTGAGAACACAGCCTGTACCAATTACCTATCTCTTTATCCTTGGGTTCACACCTGAGCCAAATACATCACTCAGCAAAATTCTATGTTCTTTCAGTTCAGTATTACTCCTACATTAACTGTTACACACATACTGCTATTATAAATATACTAAATATAGACAGAAATAAGGACAGCAACATACAGCTCCGCAAAACACATTTATTTGAAAATACTAATATAGTCTTATATTCAAACATATCAATATTGATGTTGCTCTATCATTGAATAATTACATATGGAAACAGTCAAGTATTCTCCACTTTTATGCACTGTTTTAATGTTTTTTTCTTTTAGCATGTCAACAGGCATTTGGATCTGTTATCACATACCAATCTTAGGGCAAGCATCCAAACCTTCACATGAAGTTTCCACAATATGCACTATTATTCCATCACTGGCCAATGCAGAAATTGTACAAAATATTGGCGTAAAATATTATAATGTAAATTGTGTAATTGTGATGAAACTATCAAACATATAGGAAGAGGTGTATTTTCTACTTGGTTCATATTATTCGTATGCACAGTACGAGTGGGTCACTTCCAAACGCAAACTAAGATTATTGCCCTGTTACCTGTCATAGATTGCTGTGTCCATGGTTCAATCCTGGAAATATTACCAGTTTTGTTGAAAACATGTACAACAATCTACTTCAGTGCCAGTATTCACTAGTTTTCCACAATAAATATATACACTGAAAAATTAATTAATTGAATACTCCAAATATTGAGATTATTTAACTAAAAATACTAATTTACTTATTTTAATTTTTTTTAATTTTACTTACTAAGCCCAAGTGATTTTGTAAATTATTTCCCCTTCTTTCAAATCATTACTGTGCCACTCTTCTGTCCATCATTAAACACTGGGTAAAGTTTCAGAATGGATACAATACCTGCATATGCACATGCATTGTTACAGAATTTTCATATTCTTTATGATCAGAAGTATGAATAAAATGTTATTTCTGTGGTATATTTTGTGTGAAATAAAAAGAATCAAGTGAAAAACATTCCATTAATTTTAATCTTAAGAAAACTTACCCAATTGACTGAACACCATTTCTGTAAGACTTGATAAAGTAATTTTTCCTTCCTTGCCTAGTGACGTCAACCCAACCACCTTCATTGTCTAGGATGCCATAATGTATGGCAGCTTTACAAATACTGGATTGCTGAAAAGAAGAGCAGGAAAAGCAATTCCATGTTAGACAAAGTCACAATTTTACAATATAATCTATTTGTGGAAAAAAAATAGGTTTTAATTACAATGTGTCATCAAAAACTTGGTAGTCTATTAAGTGTGATGTGGTCTATATAGGTATTATTTCAAACAAAGAAAACGCCACTTTGCCTTGCTCAGAGATAAAACTATACTCATTTACAGTTTATTTGTTTACAGTAGCTGTTACTTCCTATATTGTTTTTCAGTTCTACAGAAAAAATAATATATTTTCAGTTAGCATTAAGCTCACACAAGTAGGCCTGCCTTACTGAAACAATTTCTGAGTGTATCCACAAATTGCAGTATTTCTCCTTAAGTCACACCTTCACATGTGGACATGAAAATTCTACTGCTGTGCATGTGTAAGTAGTATGAAGTCCATTCAGACAGTACATGCAGAACAGCAGATTCAAATGTAGATCATCTGATGCTATCTTAAACATTTGGGGTAAGCTTTTATTTTTGGTGAATACTGATTTCTTCAAAATCTCTTCTTAATACGATTTTAACTAGTATTCCAACGGAAAAGACATTTTATTGAACATTCTCTTGGTATAAAATCTGATTTTAAAACATTTACCATTTCATAATGTACACTGCCAATAACTTTGGCTTTACTATCCAAACAGCCAGCAGGACATTCATACCTAAGAAAATAAAATACAACTTGGTTTTAAATCCTGGGATTACAAAAAGAGAAAAATTCCAGCTCACATACAAATATAGCCTTTTAGAATAATCTCAGAATGACAACTGTAAAATTTACCATACCTATTGCAAGTTGTTCCTTTGCACTGATCTCTTAGCCTTACTTCACATGAAACAATCTGAGCTAAAACAAGCAAAAAGCAATTTCACTGCAATGAATTTGATACTATATAATTAAAATTTGTTGACCACTTGCAAATCACGTAAATTCCTTACACATTTGCTGTGTGCTTATTACTTCATTTTTCTCACTGTCATCACTGCCTGTGGAGCCTGAAGGTGAATGAGTTCTTGGCCGACTTTGTGCCGTTGCATCCTGGGCTTTGGATCGCTGCCGTTCAATCTCATTGGTTTCCTCTTCTGGTTCGTGGGGAGAATAAGGCCTTTCTGAATCCTCTGTTTCAGAAAATGGGCAAAAATATAATATCTCAGAAAAAAAAAAAATCAGTGTTGGTGGACTGTAAATCCTTTACCATGTTTTGGTAACATGGCTTTGTTCTCATAAAATAGTGGATGAATAAAAGCAAGAAAGCAAGGGAAACTTTCCAGTACTTCATGAGACGAAGACTTCAAGATTAATAATACATCTCAAGTATGTTTCTGATGCTGACAAAAGGTAGATTTTTTTTTTCTAGCACAGGCAGTGCAACTGAGGTATGAAACTGCTCTTAACATTACTGGTTTAGTATCTTTATGACATCAGAAAACCAACAGAAGAAAGCTGATACTTCTATTATACACTGGAAGTGTTTTACCAAGTTCACAGATAACTGGTAATTAAGGAAGCTGATTTCAGAAAAACATATCTGAAAATGAGGTCCTTTTATACAAACATAATGAAAATAATTTTGAAATATTCATGACTGAATCTACATTTCTTACTTAACCGAGAACCACAAGGAAGGTATTTGGGCACACTCGTGCCGCTTTTACAGTCCATATGAACTTTCTAAAGTTATTAAAAAAAATTGCAAAATTACTTGTACACAAAGAAAACTACAAAGAAATAGCAGCTTCATAACATGCTGTGTGTCAATGCTGGAAGCATGAATAGCATTACAAAAATTGTAATAAGTTAATAATTATCCTAGCTGACATTTTGTTTAATTAATAATGTCTTCTAGTCTTGTTCTTGATTGTTCCTATAGTAAAGCACATGAATATGTCACTGAGATGTTTCCCAACAAACAAATGACTGTGTAGATGTCCACTAGTTACAGAAAGACATACAAATAGCACACGGCAACAGTCTACATCTTTGTGTACCAAAAGCCCTCAAACAGCACTCAAATCAGCAGGAGTTCAGTACGCTCCACTCCCTCTGGCGAGGCTCAGCCTCATGTATCACAGGTACACGATCTCCTTCATCTCAGCAAAGTGGGCCCCTACCAGGTCTTTGGGCACATGCATAATATATTCTATCCCACTATGTTGAAGCATAATGCAGAAAGAAAGCAAAAGAAAGGTTACATTTCCCATTTATAGATGTACTGTTGAAATAGTACATACCTCTGTAACAAAGATTTTCTCTGCAACCTCCTCCAAAACTAGGAGGACATGCGGAACATGGGCGGCCGGGTTTATAAGGAGCATGACCCCACCAGTTCCCCCTTTACACAAAATAAATTAATAAATTAGTGAAATACCCCTTAATAAATGAACATATAAACATTAAACAGCATTTAACATGTGGACAAATAAATGATGAAAACTAGCAGACACTTATTCTGTAACTTTATTTTGATATTCCAAGTAAGAAGTGATGAGAGGAAATGACCTCAAGTTGCACCAGGGGAGGTTTAGATTAGATATCAGGAAATTTCTTTTATATTAGATTTTGGGAAAAAATTTCACCAGAAGGGTTATCAAGCATTGGAACAGGCTGCCCAGGGAAGTGGTTGAGTCACCGTCCCTAGAACTATTTAAAAGACGCATAGATGTGGCACTTAGGGACATGGTTTAGTGGCAGACTTGGCAGTGCTGGGTTAGTGGCTGGACTCAATGATCTTAAAGGTCTTTTCCAACCTGAATGATCCAATGATGCTATACCAAATGCACAAGAAGTAATTGAAAAGTCCATGAAGCAAAAATTGAAGTACAGCTGTAAGCTGCTGCAAAATCTAAGACTAAATTTTTCCATTATATGAGAACAGGCTCTGCTCTCCTAAATGGAGTATACTATAGAATTTGATCTTAACCGTGGGCTTCAGTGTCACACATTCCTTAAAGCCACAATGGGGAGATGCATTTATTTTGGGGGCAAATACCACACTACAACAAAGATCTCTGATGTTGTATTCTAAAACACAAGTGAGAAAACTGAAGCTCTAGAAAATCACAAGAGTATTTGTGCAGCCAAGGCTGCCCTGGGAACAATGCTTTACTTTGTAACAGTACAAAGTAGAAAACCCAGACTGATTACCTTTCAGATTATTTCCTGTATTATTATAAAGTATCTTACCCCCTCAAGACATTTTTGGGTGTCAGCCTACTTACTTAGGAGAATAATTGCATACAAGATAGACTGCTTTCGGCCATATCTGCCCCCAGATGTTCATGTTATGACACAAATTAATTGCACAACCAATTCTGCTACTTGTAGCCCAAACAACCTATGGAAAAGGAAAGAAAAAGATTTGAGAAAACCAAAGCTGATTAACATGAAATCAAAACTGTCTCCAAACTTCAACATACAAAACTCAAGTAATGAAAGTGATGTTATATTCCCCTCCATTATAAATGGGTTGAAGTGAACTAATTACAACTGTCAAAAGGCCATGTGGTCATACTCCTATTAGAAAGAAAAGCTTTACCTTAATACGAAAGATATGGCTTTAATTTTATATAAATGGTCTAAGCATGTACTTGACAGTGTAGTAAAAGATTTACAAAACGTGGCCTGAAGAACTGATTCTTGGGATTACAATTAACAGATAATCATGAGTTAGAAGCAGTTAGGTTCCTGTGCATCAGTTCCTAGTTCTCAGCACAACCTAAGGACCCAGAGGGTTTAGCTAGGTTAGACTGAGAGGACAGGTATTTGTCAGCAGTGAAAGGAGGTAACTATAAAACTTCACAAAACCCTGATATACCGAGAACACTCAAGTAATGGATTTTAAACGAATATGCTTCCATGTCATCGTAGTCTAAGGTGCCTGTGTTCCTTTATTCATCTGTTGAAAAAAATTTCATTGCAGATCTCAAAATAAACTGAATGACAAAGGCTGGAACATTCAAATTAGAAAATATGACAGGCGGTAAACTTATACTAATTCAAGATAAGCCAACTGTCTAGTTCCAGCAGGATTTCAGAGTTGAACAAGAGATGTACTGTGAAAAATCAGCACCACAATATTTACATGTATTGTGGATCTCACGTGTAATAGGCAAGTGTAATTACAGGTATTTTTACAGAAATGGTAAATAAGAATATGGAGTTAATTCTGTCTTAACATTAGATACAATTGTAAAGTATGCTAGTAAACAGAAAACAAATGTTTAAATATCAATCATTTTGAAGTTTTCTAATATTATATAGAAAATTATACGTGGATTTTGGATTTTTATACGTGGAACATGGTTTCACTGAAATGTAGACTGGTTTCCCCCTGGAAAAATTCAGGCTAGATACACAGATTTCAGAAGCACCAAATAAATTAATTCTTATGCAATTTCAAAATCTCACTGAACTTCAAGCAACATGTTAAAAACTGTTTTTTGATCCGAGGAATTCTCTTAAGAAAACTTTTTTTTAAAAAAAATGTGCTGTTTCTTCAGCATGCCAGCACAGAGACCAGATTATTCAAAGTACACTGAGCAGTAATACTGAAGTTTTACACTCAGCTTTGTTGAGTTTTTACCTTATTCCTGGTAAGGAAGTGATATATATGAGGATGAAATCTGAAGATTTGCATGACAACCCTACTCTATGTCACCAATATCCAATGCTTGTAACTATGGGGTCTAACAACAACATGCCCCTTTTGTCCTTCAGTGCTATGGTATAAACTGCAAGATTAACACATTCTACATGTCATATAGCAACCTAACTGGAGTCTTGACTGGTTTTTTTCCATAGCTGACAAAAACCAAATCCATCTACATACCTGTGTGTAATGTGTACAAACAGGACCCGAGCATTTGTAAGGACAATATGGGTTGCATTCGTGAGGATGGGGATAAGTGAAATCTCTCACTTCATCATACCATGCTTGGACATGAAATGTTGGAGGTCTGTACCTATGAAAGCCAGTGGTAGTCTATTAGATCATTCAAAAGCTGTAGCTTCTATCATTCTTCCTTTAAGTAACAAGCAAATTTTGTTAGATTAAAAAAACCCACCCAAACATATATATTATAAAACAGTATCTTAAACTACCTTCCCCAGTGTGCCCCCAAATTCTGTCCAATGGACGGAAGAAGGCTTGCAGGCCCATGCTCCCATAGACAGGTTTCAGCCCATGACTCTGCAGATCTCTCCAGTTCTGTGTCCCATGTCTGAAATTTGAAAGAAAATACAGGGACATCTTCTTAGAAATATTTGGTGTGTCTCTCTCATACTACTTAAAAGAAAAAAAAAAAAAAAGAAAAGAAAAAAAAGGATTGCCCATTTTTAAAGCTTCGGTTACCAGGGCAGAAGACTGAAGAAAAAAGTGAAACTTGACAATTGTATACTCCATTTGTGTTACACAAGAAAAAACCAACACGTTTTCAACAAGGGGGAAAAAAGTTTTAATCCCATCACAGTGTTCCCTTTAGAAGCATGTGCAGCCATGCTGCAGTGAATAAAGCACAAATATGAAACCGAAAGGCTTAGTTCAACTGCCCAAGCTAAATTAAGTGCATTTTCTGTCTTGTGAGATTTCCTTTTAGTAATAGGCACTTTTCTTAGCCAAAAGAGTATTATCCAACATACTTCCAACATAAGGCTTTACTTCCTCTAAACCAATAGTTTATCTGAAATGAAAGATATTTTCTCTCCCTTTTCTATAATCAGCTTTTTCTGAAATCTTACACAGTGAAAACACAAAATATGAAAACTTAGAGTAAGGTTGTCCTTCATTGATTTTATGGCTAGGCTGGCAAAAAAATAGGCACTCATGTAAGTAACAGTCAGGCTTAGGACAAGTTAAAGAAAAAGAATGTGAATTATTGTTTACCACAACTGTTTATATTTATTTTTTATTCTTAAGGGACATGGAAGAATAGGCTTGTACCTGAAATGCAAATGCAAGTTTCTTCCTTTCAAAAGCATAGTAAAACCTATTCTTCTTGAAATAAATTATACCATACTGTGTATGCACAGTTTTTACTGCACTAAGCTGGGGTTTGCTCGAAGTGGTCCCTCTTGTACAAAGTAACCATACCGCTGCTTGACTTTCTCAGTCTTCCGATAGTTGCAGAAATAGTTTCCAGATACCTGACTCTCTGATACCAAGGCTCAGGTTGGGAAACTCAAAATATTTCCAGGAAGGAAACACATTTCTTGATACAGCCTCAATTATTTCACCATAAATTCAGACTAAGTTTCTTAGAGTGAGCCTGTGTTATATAAATAACAGTAATCCAGTATTTCTAAGCCCAAATTCCCATGCAGACACTGGAGATCATGTCTAAAAATTTTTGGCACAGATTAAACGTAAAAAACTCCTTAACACAGCCAAAGAATACTCAAATATAACAGACAAATTCCACGTGCTAGAATTTATTTTTCTATTGATCTTGACATGGAGTTTTCACCGTCTAATCAAATTACTCATTAAAAACAAATATGTCCTTGGTTATGCAAGACCATGATTATGCAAAGATGTTAATATCAACTTAATCCTAGAACATCTGTTCTTGGTTCTCTTCTTCAGAGCATTGAATTCCATTTTGTCTGTTATTATGAATATCATCGGCAAGTAAAAAATTTATAGGGTACATTTTGACTCCCAAAATGTAACATTTATTTTGACAGAATTACTCTAACAATATAATAATGACACAATAAAGCTTTTAACCCTCATATGGATACAAACCCCACTGACTTTAGGAAACAGTAAGGATTTTCTATTTACCCTACTGGGCCAGTATTTCAGTGTCATAAGCCATAGCATTCTTTAATAGCCATAAGAAAATATTCTAATCTTAAGTCAGGAAGTTTTATATGACAGTTTGTAAAATCTTTTCCTCTTCCATTTTCTTGTCACATTATCATAAACAGCTCTTCTTCCAATTGTACCCATTATAGAAAACAAAGATTAACACACTTCTTCCACATGTATGTTTTGTTCTTACAAATTGTCATACAATTGCTTCATCATTCTACAATGGAATCATGAGACCATAACATTTTAAAATAAAAGCCACCATAGTTTGTTGCATATAGTGTGCGACATTAAGTCAGCTCATACTTAGAATTAGCTCTGAATATGAACAAGTTGTAAAGTTAATATATTTCTCAAATAATTTTTGTTAAGAACGGTTTTACCAACTGGATTCCGGCATACAGATTTAGAGTAAATTGGACTTATGCTAGATCGAAATGGAGGCACCTGATCACTTTTAGAGCTTCCTGCCTCTAAAGCCAGCTAAAATGTCTTGTAGCTCTTATGAACCTATGAGCCTCAGAACCCCACAATACATTCTCTTGTAAAGGATCTGCCCACATTTTCAACTCTTAAAACAGCTGTCATGGTTAAAGTAATTGTACAGTTGTTGTGTTGGTTTTTATTTCACGCAAGTTTCAAAATACATTATGCAGCTATTTTAACTGAAATAATGAATTTTTTGAAGATCAGAGCTAGCCCGTCAGTAGTACCTGCTTGAATCTATTCCTCAAGCTCATGACGTAATCTTTAACAAAATTTTCTTTTAAAGAGTGATGATGGCTATGCATGACAGAGCCATCCAGAACTCTGCAAAAATATCCTTTTTGATGAAAAACTTAAATTCATCATCAATCCTCCTGACAGATGAACACCCACACTCCAAGGTACTGTTGAGATTGGATATGGTCTTCAAAAAATTCCTTCTTCCTTAACAATTTCTCTGCCTTCATCCAC
Source organism: Falco peregrinus (assembly GCF_023634155.1). NCBI lineage: Eukaryota > Metazoa > Chordata > Aves > Falconiformes > Falconidae > Falco > Falco peregrinus. The sequence continues at coordinate 40,259,878 of NC_073723.1, forward strand.
AGTACAAAATACTGTCTTTACTCCCCACTGCTTACCTAGCCAGAGATGAGCACAATTCCCAGTTTCTTGGCCACAAGCTTAGCTGCAGCAAAGAAATAATCTTCATGGCTGAGCAGATAGGACGCAGCACAGCTCTTTGCAGGAAGCATAGCACAGAAGACAGTTATAGCTATGAGGAGCTTTGTGTGTTTGGATATTTTTGCCCACTGCACAGTCACTCCTAAATCCAGGAAAAGTTGGTTTATAAGCCAGGGAGCCAACTCCACTCTCTTTAAGAAAGGGTTTACGTGCCCAAGATTATCTCAGGCAGGAATCTGAAGAATTAGTTAAGGGAAAGAGGTCATAGCTTAAGGCTCATCATGAGGTAATCACCCTATTTCTTCTTACGTTACAGAGTTTAAATCTGCCCCGTTGGTGCTTTCCAGGGTTTTTATTTATTATTGCTTATAGTGAAGTGAGCCCCATCATAGTGCACTTTCCTTGGAGCAGATTCATTTACGATTCTGCTCTGGAGTCCTCTAAGACAGTGACAGCATCAGCCTTCCTTGGTCACTGCCCTTCCATATCAATCCTAATGACAGGTCTAATGACAGAAACTCCACAGAGTCATCAGTTTATGGCATACAGGAAAGAGGAAGAGGAAGGAATAAAGTAATGGGGTTGTTAGAGCTCAGCTAATCACAATTTTTGGCAGTTTTCATTGAAAGCCAATAAATGTAATTCTCCAACAGAGGATTAAAACAGAATTTTGTTTTAATTGAAATTTTTCAATTTTCCTTTCTCTAATCAAAATTTAAAAGTAATCTAGTTAGGACCAACAGGCTAGACAACTGTTTATTAGTGTCAAAGAAATAAGAAATCTTTAAAATGTACTAAGAAAGTAATTTTTTAGCATCATGAGATAAATTGCTTTAATTAGCCATGGTAATTTTTTATATAAAAATATTTTTACATCATTTTTTCAGTTATCAACTGTTCTCTAATAACAGCTTTAGCAATCTAATCTTTATGACACCAGAGAAAGAATATGACTTAAAACCTGAGTAATTCACATTTCAGTACCTTTGTAAAATGTCTGTGATAATATCTCATGGGAATTGTCTCCTATATCAGAATTTAGATACAAAAATTAAGAGACAGGTATCTTTTTAGAAAAAATACACTACAAAATATCAAAGCAAAAAACTCAACTATTTACTTGCTGCTGCGTAAAGATTGAATTCACCCAATCATACTGCATAACCCAAGCACACAGTAGGCTGATCAATTAACAGATAATCCCAACTTCAACATGTTGTGAGACATGAATTGGATGTCAAAACACCTGCATATATATATATATTGGGTTTGCAGCAAATGATGTGGCATGTCTTGCTTTTCTCCTCAATGCATGTATCACACAATGAAGTGACTCCAGAACAGCCAGCTGTCCACAAAATTCTCCCTGTGTGCCACAGAGGAAAGGACTCATACATTTGTTCCTCAACCTCTAACACTGAAACCCTTTATTTTTAAAGCCAAATATAAAAACTACCTAGCATGGATATCATGCACATACCTAGCACAGTTTGTTGTCAGAAAATGCTGCCTGTTATCCTGACACCCAACATTTAGTTTGATCCAGGATTTTTTTGGATGAGAAAAGATCATGAAAAAATATCAGCCTAAAGTGCAACTTAACACTGCTGCTTCTTCATCAAGGCTATGTTTCAGTTCAAATGTGCTTAAATATACAATGACAATTGTTGCTAATGGAGTCAGTTATTTCAAAGCTACTTCAGGTGTCTCAGTGCCAAACTGCAGTCCACAGGATGGAAGCACACCAAGCAGATTACCAGGATATAGCTTAATTTCTTCTTCATTTTAATTAAGTATTGTTTTGGGGGGTGATGGAGTAAATACCAAAAGCATACATATTCAGATGTAAAAAGTCCATCAAGTGTAAATTGCACACAGGACACAATCTCTTTAATTGCAGTACTCATCATCCAACTGTCTCATTTACTCATCCAAGCCACCACTTCTGAAGTGTCTGTAATAGAAGTTAGAATTACAATAAAACCTGTCTTAAATTACATCAAATTTAGGAAATATTCTAGAAAAAATTACCCAATGACCCAGTTGTAAAGAATTTCCTAGAGAACCAAGTTACCTTCTTGATTGCCAGTGACTTCCAAAGGCAAAAAAAAGGCAGTAAAACAGTGCTAACCTCCTAGAGCCAGTAAAAAAAAAAAAAAAAAAGAGGTAGAAGGGATTAGAAGTCACAGTTACTTGGGTCTCCAGCCCTTACCAAGGCAGAAGCAACACAACACAATCACTCTAATGATGTTTAATAAAAAAGGGGAAACATATCCTAATCCCTGATGCAATTCTTTGGAAAATTTTATCTTGAATTTATATCTGACTACTCCAGAGTGATGCAAAAAAAATTTACACACGTGTTAATAATGTTATGAACAGGTATAAAATTTCTGAAAACAAATGAAAAACTTGTAAAAGAAATCTGACAGACTGCAATCCCATATCACAGTTAACATAAATTAGCTTGAAGGTACTTTTAAATGTCATTTGTACAGTTACATGTAGTTGTAATTTAAACGATTCAAAAGGTTTTCTACTGCTTTGCCAACATGCCTAATCATTCCTTCAGAGACTGCACCAAGAACAGGAAAAAGCTACTTTACACTAGTGATGACACCTTGATTTTCATCCTTCTCTTCCAGTAGTTAAAATAGGTGATCCAAATCTCCCTTCTAAATTAATTGTTCTGATTAAAGTTACATGAAGAATAAATGTGTATCTGATTTTTAAGGATTAAGTAACTTAATTTTAAAGTATTTTCTACCAATACAGTCAGACTAGTTCCAAATATGATGCATTTTACCATATTTGCTCTGTGTTTGCTCATATAGCAGGGTAAATGAAACAAACATAAAATAATCTCTGTAAGTATATAAAAACTACCTCCTCACTAGAATAGGAATTTATTCTTGTGCTCTTAATACCATTCCCTTGTTTCACTTACATGATGGCAAGCTTTTGGCTTCCAACAATGAAAGCACATCCGCATACAAAGATACATACACAGGTTTTCATGTTTCATTCAATAAAATTTAAAAGGTTTTTGTTCTCCTAGTGTTCCTTTCCTCCTTAAAACAGTAAAGCAAAAAGATAACAGCAGGAAAGCAAATGTATAAGGAAGGGTTTCCAAAACCACATTAAAATGTCCACTCAGAGCAAGTTACGCAATGAGGACCTTCAAACAAATGTAGAACTAATTAGTGAATCTTTAAAATGCCAGGGTGCTTGGCTTCTTTTAAAAAAAGCCAGAATAAAAATGAAAGAATATGAAGTCACAGCAACATAGGTATTTCACATCCTACCAATGTAGATATTTCTCATACCTTAACCACAATATCATTACTGATACTAAAATCTGGCTACCGAAATGTACACTAGGCTGACATAGTTATGATGCTTTAAACTTAACTGAAAATGTTCTTCCACAACATTCATCATCAGCTTGTATTTTACATATTTAAACCAAGGACGTTTCTAAAACAACTCTTTGAAATAAGTGGTACAGAAAAAGTTTAAAAGAAATCTCTGTGTAGCTATAGGCAATGATCCTTTTGCTTGCTGATAATAAATAAACCCTTCAAACATCATTACTTAAAAACAGGAAGTTGTTTCTTTTCATAAAAAGGGTGAATCTGGTCTTCTGAAATGTAGATACATGCAGCACCTGATTCCTCATCTGTGAGTTCCCTGCTTCATGCGCTGACATTACCAGCTTTCAATGACTTTGCACTACCAGGTTTCTTTGGTAAGTACAGGGTGCTGATGGGAGCACAAGAAGCTGCAACTAGGCAGCCGATTCCCAGCTCTGACAAACATTTTGACTGGCAATTGTGTGGTACTATGTGCAAGGTAATTCAACCTGTCTATCGAGAAAAAGTATTGCTCACATTGTGGGAAAACTACATGTGGTCTACCTTTTGGATAAGGGATCATCATCAGGGTTGGCTTCCTACACTGAGACAGACAGGTAGACACTGAACATATCACCAACTGCTCAGCAACACAAACCTCCTTGATTCCACACACAAACACACACCACCTCCAGAACTCCGTTGAGTAGCAAAAAAATGCAGAAGGAGCTGCTAGTATGTCTTAAATTGAAAAATCTCCTTCTACTTTCTGAATGTTACTTCCAAGAGAAGATCACTCAGTGATGCTAATTATAAAGATCAAAAGATGTCACCTAACAATGGGAAGACACAGTACTACTGCAGAGATGGGGAGAAACTAAAGAGGTTTTATTGCCCTCTCATCCATCAGTAGTCATAATATCAAAGTGGTTGCAGCTACCAAGTTATGTACCTCTCCTTCCCTCCATCTCATTCACATCTGCACCTGGCTTGAGAAATGCATGTTGTACTCTTCGGGTTTGGACATAAGAGAGCAAGGCAGGCATAAATCAGCGCATATTCAAGTCTAAGAACATGGTATATGCTGTACCATTTTGTGTGCCATTATGTCTTCAGTGCCATAGTTTCTTCCATGATACTACTGAATACGGGGTTATCATAACAAAACAGCTTTCTGCCTCATAAACTACATTTCCAAGAGTGAAACTTTCAAGATGGCCTTTGGTTCAGTGCTTTCTAACCTTCTGCATACATAAAAAACTGTGCACCAAAGCTACAGAAAATGAGTGACTGCCCTTTAAGATGTGAAATTTCAGTCTGTGAAAACTTGATCCCACTGTTTTAACACTTGACTTTACTATACTTAGGCATTGAATCCTTCCTAATTTCAGTTTTCACAGATAACTGTTTGTATCTAACAAATTACCTTCTTTACAACTGCAGTCTACAGACTTCAACTATCTTACAAGTCACATACATGGCTTTTACAAGTCATGTACCAAGTTTTGCAAGTTTATGGACCTGGCCTCAACCAGAAAGACATTATCTCTTATCTTTCAATCTGTATCTAGTTTTTAATCTCTTTGACATTTTTCTTAGACTTTTCTTCACATCTGCTTTAAGGATGAATTATAATTAAAAAACCCTACTATTTTGATTAAGCTACAGATGGTGGTATCACCACAAGTCTACATTTGCTCTGTGAGCATACAGGCATATATTTCTTCGCATTCATGCAGCTGATTCAGATGTCTGGTACATTAAATGGTGCGAACAGGAAGGGGGGTTTGGGTGCCATTATGCTGACAGATTACAGCTCGAGTGCTGAGTACACACACGCTCCTTGACAACTGCAGCAACAAGTGACTCCAGACATCTAGGTTCTTACAAAGGCAAAGGATGATGTTCCTCCCTCACCCGTCATTGCCTACTGGTCTAGTTCCAAGTGGTGAAGATTCATTAATTCAGACCTTCCTCTATAGAAACAAATGGTGTTTTTTTATTATTCTAATTGTTGGTTGGTTGGTTGGGGTTTTTTGTGATGTTCACAAGAGGCTGAAATGTTTGGCAGAGATTGCTGAGTGATAGCATAGTGACACCGACTGTAATTTCAGAGATGCTCATTGTGCATCAGATTTTGACATAAGAACTTCCAAATTCAGAAGGAGAGGACCAAAAAACAACAAAAGAAGAACAGCTAATATTGAGTTTACTGACATTCAAGATCAACATTCTGCAAGGTAGACTTCCTCAAGCAAGTGCTTCATTCAGTACTTTAGATATTATCTTGATTAAGCTTTTAACCTTGCTAAACGTACCCTTCCTAAAAGTTATGCAAACACGACGAATACCCCTCTCTACAACAAACAATCTTTTCTTCTAATGAAACATGTACATTCAGAACAGAAGATCTAGACACTGGAAACCAGCTTCTTAGCCATCCAAGAGGACACATCTTTCTTCGTAGCGATCCAAGAAAACGTATCTTTCCCTGTAAAAAGTTAATGGCATAACAACTTCCCTTTTACTCACGTATCCTCCTCTGTGACAGAAATGGTCTACATTAACTTCTTATGTATCATCACCGTGAAGCATGTTCCTCCATTGGTGTAATTTACCCCCCCACACAAACCCTTAGTTCAAGGCTCAGTGCTACTCTATCTTTTATTTCATCATCTACTCTGAGTAGTCTACTACTGACAAGGTGGCATGGTCTATAGCTCAGATGCTTTTGCTATCCATAACAGTACACCTACACAGTAAAACTGCTATTTCAAACTTGTATTTGAGCCACCATTTACAGCAGGAGCATTGGCTAAACTTCCAGCCCTGCAAGCATCTATTTTTTACTGTAAGAGAAGAAAACATTTAACTCTACATACTTCAGCCTTACAGTCTCAGTAGGGTTGTATACTTTTATTTAGTGTCTTCCTGTTTCAGCTTTGGAAAACAACTTGCATATCATCCGAGTATGATAATTATTTATGCTATTTCTGCTGTATTTCTTAGAGTTCACATAGATCTACTATCTAAAACATTCCCTTTCATGAAGCCAGCAGTCAGGAAATGACGCTGATCTTTTAGACTGGGTTGCAATACCACCATAACAGAACTCAAGTGGATTAGGGATCTTTTTTAATTTAGATCTGGAATATACTTTTGATGATGAAAGTTCTGATCACTCCCACTTACTGCATATCACAGCGCACTCCTGAAGTACAAACTGGATACTTCCCAGATAAAATACCAGGAATTGTGCTCCAGGAGTGCATCTAACACTTTGCAGTTGTTCACTGGTACTCAGTCCACACAGATTAGACCTAGTTCAAAATAAAAACCCCGAAAAGCAGAAAGCATTAATGTCAGATCCTCAGCACCAGTTCTTCTGCTCTACAAACCCGCTCCTATTGCGCCACACTACTTGCCAACACAGGCATTGCCTTCATCAGTATCCTGTTAAAACCTAGCGCACCATCAAATACATTCACACAGATAACGGCACTATCAGTGTTTCACAAATGTTCCACAGACACCAGACTATCTGAAGCTAAAACCCAGGTGACAGATCAAACTGAATGGTGGTAGCAGTTATTGTCTCCACATGCTGACTCTTCTTCTACCGCAGAAGTTTACAAGATTTGCAGAAGGTATGCTGCATGTAATACGACTCTTCTGAATGCTTCTGGTTTACAAATTATCATATTAAAATAAACCACAACTAACACCAGTTTAACTTTACAGACTGGACGACAAATTGTGGTATTTAACCTCTGTCAACATGGGGTTTGAGTATTGTGTAGACTGAAACCAGTGTTCTGCTTATGGAGAAGCTGATGTTTCAGTGACAATACTGCAGCTTAAACTGCAATTCCTAAACAGCCCAGTTAATCACACGGCATGGGATTAGCCTCCCCTGAATTTAAACAGCCTCAAAGCAGATACCTACGTTTGAGCCAATTACCTAAATTACCTTTGCAGTTACATAGACAAATGAGCATCTATAGAGAGGGAGGTAAAATTAGCTACCCACCTTTGAGATAAACTGTGTGTTGAAAATTCTCATTTTTCTCTACTAATTATAAAGGCAACTGGCTCAAATGCAGACATCTACACCCCAGACATTGAAAGTTTGGTGAGATGAATCCAACTATTTGTGTTGTGTGGATGTTAAATCAAAAGAGTTCCTTCTCACCCAAGGTAGACCAGCACAAGTGAGTCTAACAATTATACCAATCGGTATTGCAATAGAGCTGGTAAGCCCAGTAGCTCAAAAAACATTTTCCCGTTAAAAAAAATAAAAATAATTCAGTGATTGGAGAGATTTTCATAGACACAGGAAAGCAGAAAAAAAAATCATATGGAATGGGACTATATGGAAAGAAAAAAAAAGCTAAAATTTAAGCTCAGTAAGGATGGAAAAGTAAGTACAGTGGGCACCACTGAAAGTAAACATTTACCATGGCATAGTATAAATACCTCATTGCTGTATACATTCTAAATATAGGGAGAGAGTGGTAAAGTAAATACCACAGTACAGTATGGGTATTTATTTACTTTTTAATAGAATCCACTGTATTCTTTAAGGCTAATGACACGGAGAAGGAAAAAAAAAGGAAAGATGAAAGACAGAATGAGAAATGCCATAAGCAAATAAGCCAGAAATACAGTTAAGAACTAGAAACCCACTGCATGGCAGCAGCAGAGAATGAAACAAAGGTACAGCTGAAAATGACTTAAAGAGACTGATCTTCACTGTAGTGTATCTAGCTGCTTCCACTGAGCCAGAATCAAATATCTGTGTATTATCAACCTTTTCTTTAAATTAAAACCAGTAACAGTAGTTTCAGAGTAATATTTACTGTCATTTTCTTTTACAGTTTTCTGACTGCAAGAGTAAAGAGGATTTTCTTGGTATGCAACCTAAACCACTGGCCCTGCAATGCTGGATGATGTTTTATTGCCAAGAAAAAAGAAATCACTCTCTTTCCTGTAACAACCTTTATTTATTTCCCAGATTAAACAAATTCAGCTGCTTTATTCCTTCAATCCTCCTCATAAATCACATATTCTGTGTTTATAATCAATCCCATTAATCTCTTTCATTCCTCCTAGAATGGCTAGACCATTCTTAAAAAATGACCGAATCTGGACATTGCATTTCAGACAAGGTCTCACCACTTTCACACAGACAAGTCTCCTTTCAAAGGCTGCTGCCTCATACTATTTTTTAACTCAGTGCAACTCCTGCACCTTTTTTATTGCAGTGTTACCTCTACATTTTATTTCTTGTATTTTACCTGTTTGATTTATTCCATACCTTGCAGTTCAAGTTCATCATGTGGATTTCAGGCCATTACTTCCATCTGTCAAGTTCTTCTGTTTTGATCGTGTTGTCTAAACCAACCCCAACCTGTGCCCACATCAATGTATTCTGCAGTTTTCAAGTGCATTCTTCGCTCACACAAGTCATAACCTAAGTGCTTAATCAAAAAGGGGTGAGCTCCAACAGCATCACCACGTTCAGTCTTCTGGCAGTTCAACAGAGAGCTTCTGTCAATTTTCACTCACAAAAACCTTGGGGTGGAGAGTGTAAAAAAATTTCCAGAGTCAAAAATATCACACCAGCTACTTCCCTCTGATACATTATGCTGGATAGTTACTGGGTCGTAAAAAAAAAAAGTAAAATACATTGGTTTGACATCATCTCTTCCTGACAAACAGACATAGGCAGTTTTCATTGGCTTGGCTTTCAGTTACACTTAGGTGAGGCACTTTCATCTGTACCAAGGCTGCTGAAGGAAGTCCATGGAAAATAATGATAACTAGCACATCTGAAAAATCAGTAACTTGCACACAACTGAGATGCTTACCTTCAGTTATTTGAGTCTGAAAAAACTGTGGCCTCCATACTAGCCCAAGGTCCCTCACAGCATACAGCAGAGTGACCACAAAAACTGAGGAGTACTGAAAAACCAGACAACTCTCCTTGAAAATACAAACCCAACCATACTAACTAGTAGTGATATATCTTTTAAGCACAAAGAAAGATGATAGTTAAAATTGTTATACTTTTCATTACCAAGAAAGTTAGGCATCCAGTTTCCATTGGAGAGCCACTACCTGTCTAGAAATGAAATGGTAAGGACCTTACATGCTACCATGCGGTAGACTGGAGTTTATAGAGCTTTAAACTGGGCAGAGATTCCTGAACAGAGCTCGAGGTTTCAGCTACTCTTTTGGAAAAGAGTAAAAAGCAGGAAAACTGTGGCTTTTGCCTGGAAACAGGAAAGCAGTATGAGGCCAAAAATATTGTTCCCAGACACTGAACAAATTGCACCAATATTTGGAAGTATCTCCCTATTACAGTTTCATGTGTTTGAGCTTTTTGTGTTCAAAAAGTAAAACCAGGAATAGGAACCAGCAGACATGACTAATCACATTTAATTCTGTATGTACTCTAAGCATGTTAAAAAAATCTTGCTGGAATATTCAGCTTGCCAGGGTGTTCTGAAACAGTGTATTTACTCTGCTACTTTTTAAAGGCAGTGCATAAAGACTTTCTATTAGAACATGACTAAAAATCATGTGTTCAATTCTATATTCTGACATGAATGGAAGAGACGCAACAGTGTAAAAGCTGATCTTGATTTCTGCATTTTGTCCATTGTCAAATTATGAATGACACACATTCATTACAAATAGTATTAATAAATATTTATAGCTAATTACAAATTAACCAGAGTACAGGCCCTTACTGCAAATCCTAATAGTGACTACCACAATAAACTAGCTGTAACTGATTGCTTTCATACAGCAGTTTCAGAGATGCTACAGAATTTCCTGGACTTTGAAGTGGAATTAACTGCAGTATCTCAAATACATGTCACAGTGAATGCTTTTAAAATACGGCCACTCTGATTTGACGCAAGTGAACTGAACTTACTGCCGGAGACTGCCAACTGACAATATATGACTTGGCACTACTGTTAGAAACATGTTTAAATATAATCTAAAAAAAAGAGAGCTGAAAAATGCATTAAAGGATTTCCTGACCATTTGCAGATCCGACAAGGAAATAAGGACATATATACTGTGATATGTATATAGGCAGCCAAAATTCTGGATTTAATGAGTGAAACAGCCTCATTTTAACAAATTATCTTCCTTCATAATAAAATAAAAATTGTCCTCTGTATCAACAGAGGATCGTCGTCTCAATGAATCACAGAGCCACAGAATGGTCAGGGTTGGAAGGGACCTCTGGAGACCATCTAGTCCAACCCCTGCTAAACCAAGTTCGCCTGAGCAGGTTGCACAGAGTCACGTCCAGGTGGGTTTTGAATGTCTCCAGGGAAAGATACTTCACAGCCTCTCTGGGCAGCCTGTGTCAGTGCTCTGTTAACCTCAAGGTAAAGAAATCACACTCTTCTAACTATGACAGTCACTCTACTTATGCCAAATCTAAGGTTGAGGACTATATTTACAGATAACAGGATAAATTCATATCTAGCATTTCAATGAAATTATGCTAAGAGAAATACTTTTTTCTCAATTAAAAAAACAGCTGAAGTTAAAGAAGATTCCAAGGTGGATATCATGAAGATGACAGTCTACATGGAGTTACTTTTATAAATCTCATTGATTCTTTCTGTGTTTAGTTGCTGTTTTGTATTTACACTTTGATTCTGCTACTACTGATTAATTTTTAATAAAATTTTTGATATGGGGGATGAAGAAGTTCTCTGATAGCAAAAATAAAAGGTGAACAGCATCTGTCCTGTATTGTTAATCATTTTACTTTGGGAAGGCTCCCTTAAATTTTGAGACAGTGAGCCTTTCTGCTACTTTCCGCTTTCAGTTTCTTTACTTGGAGTTGCTTAGTTGTTGTTGGCATTACATCAATAGAAGTCATACCATAGACTTATCCACTTGCTTTCTTGGCCACTTCACATTGCACAATCCTTTGCTAAAACTGCCAGAGAGAATAAGAGGATAAGTCAATGTCACTGTGTTCTTTGATGCAGTGTCAGGAGCCTTTGAGCACAGGCAAAGGAGCTGAAGCACTTCCACCAGCCTTTGAAGTGGAGCAGAAAAGTGGAAAATCAGAGGGAAGGCAGGCAGGTTCACTCTGAAAAGAGCTGCTCTGTTCTTGGCACCCAAAGTGCTCTCCAGCCACTTAAGGGATTCCACAAACCGAAGTTCTCTGCTCAAAGGGAATGGGAATTGTTTTTAACCAAGAGTCCCTGAAGAGTTTTGGCAAAACGGACAAGATACACTAAACAGAGACATGAAAAAGTTCTGTCAGAAAGGTCTAGGAAATTTAACAGGGCACTTTCCAGCACAGTAAAATTCACCAAAATGTGTAAGTCCACCACAAGGCTTTCCTTTATGTTTCCTAATGCTGTTTCAATTCTCCTAAGTATATTACAGACAAAAAACCTCAGCTGGGAGCTGACAGATATGCATAGAGAGAGAAACTGCTACATCCCGACTTATGCAGATCATAGAATCTAAAAGCATCACAAAACAGCCAAAAATTTATTTCAATCCCTATTCAGTCTCTATCATGACATGAACAATGTTTTACTATTATCCATGAAAAAGCTCTATCCACTAGTGGGTTCATATGATGCAAAGTCCAACGATTTGTATTTAAAAACAGCAAGAATTTGCCTGAGGAAAAATTAAGAAATTGATAAATACTTAGAGTTGTTCTTAATTTTCCTCTTCTGAAGTCTCCATGAAGTTACTGAAACGGGGTGGGAAACCTTCAAGCCTCCCAAAATACAAGGCCCCATAGAAGCCATGGTTATCAACACCTTCAGCACATCAGTATCAAGGTTTTCAAACTAAGACCTTCAGAGCTATTATACCAACACAAAGAATAGATGTGGGGTTTTTTCCCCCCTGTGAACAAAATATGGATCTAATACTGCTGCCAGATACACATCCATAATTGTCCCTAACAATCATGCAGATACACAAAATAATTTATTCTAATCGGAACTTTTTAAAGAGGATCTCTAGAAGACTATTTTCTTCACAAGTTTGCAAAATAAAACTTGACATAAGCTAGGCACGTGCTTTGCAGTGACATCCCAAGTTTGCATTTATTGGCAGGACCTAGTGAAAAGGAAAACTAAAAATAAATAAGCAAAGACTTCCTTTCCCTAGAGGACACTCATGTTCTCCAATTACAGCAATTACAAAATGCAGTGTGTGGCTAGGTGCCAAGAAATACCAGGTTGAGATGCATCGCTGTCTATCAAGCTGGGAACCTGAACACCTTCAGTACAGCAACGGGACATGCATGGAATGAGGATCTCACATGACCTATTTGACTTACTCATTTGTTTGGGAAAATACATATGAAATCAAGGAATGAACACTAGAGGAATGGTTTAAAATGGAATCCATTATCAATTCATTAATCAAAATGTTTTTTGTAAATATTGCTCTTGGTGGGTCCTTTCCTTTTGCAGTGTCCTTTACTTTTGCAGAGTACAACTGTTTGGAATAGAAAGGAACTAAAAATTTCCACTATCCAAATAATAATGACTATTTTTAAAGTGTTGACCATGATAATCATAAAAAAATTCTCAGTTTCTCAGTTTTCATTAATATGTTCAGATTTATTAAGGTGCAATGCTGCCAATGAAATTACTGGGGATATAAAAAGTTTTTGAAAATTCAGTCCATGATACACAAATGATGCTTACAAAAAAAAAAGACCAAGAGGTTAGGAAGTTGCAGGGTTATGGTGCCTAAAACAAGTTCTTCAAGTTTTACAATCTGGTAAGAATGTATTAATAACGCAATAAAACGCTTTCTAATGGAATAACAAAGAATAAGGCCTTCTACATCAATCCACACCAAACCAATGTACTGATTTCCTGATTTGGTCACAGTCTTTTGTATGATACTTTTTAAGGGTTGGACTGATGGCAAGTAGAGTGCATAAAATTGTGCAAAGTCAATCCACCAAATAACAATTTTAACCACAGAAAGAAGGTACTGCCTAATATATATATATATATATATATACACCAAGATTATTACATACACGGACAAGCATAAGACAAAGCATGATGGTTCACATTTTTGTCTTAAAAGACGAGGTCTTTGCCAAGGCTGGGCGGGCACAGGCAGCTCCAGCATCATGAAGGAGTACTCAGGGACACACAGCAGCTGCAGAGCCACAACAGCACACTGCTCTGGTCAGACCTGACTATGCCAGCACCAGTTGGCTTCAGTTTTCAGTACTAGCTCAGATGTCTCTTCCATACGGATGTGCCCCAAGTGCATACCTGATGTGAAGGCCACACGGGTGTCAATGGCCCAGGGTGGGAAATGTTGAAAACATGGCATTTTATACAGTGCTCTGATAAGCATTGTTTGGGTGCTTTGGAAGGGCAGCAGGGAAACGTCATCCCTCTCTGCTTTCTTTCCAATGCTGTTAAATTCTTGTACACACCAAAATGAAAATGTACCTTACTCCTTTTTTTTTTTCCTAGGAAACAACCATGTGCAGCATATGGCAGGATAAACAATACACACAGCTTGCATCTGCCATAAATTTTCATACCAAACTGTTCATCACAACCCCAAGGAAGATTATTTTTTCTATTTAAGTCATAATGATGACAATTCAAAAACTCTCTCAGCATTGAAGATGTCTAGGAAATAATGATCTGACATGCAGTCATAAGGTCATATAAAGTCACGGTGGAGTTAACTGAATTTCTTGAACTACTGCTCCCTACAGAGAATTTTAATGCAAGTTCTCACACCAGAATCCTTCTATATGGAGAAAGAGACAGAAGGCAAGTAAAAGGATCTATATCAGACTTGAGAAACATTAGATGAAACTGAAAATATTAACAGTCTCAAATTTCCAGGACCAGACAATAGCCTTCAAGGATCTGGATGAACTTGATCATGAAACTTCTGAATTACTGTGTGGTACAAACCTCTCTTAAAATGGCCTCGTTACCACAGTAACAAAAAATAGCATGTGGGTGTTAATATTTCAAAACGCTTCCAGTAGATCCTGAGAAACTGCTGACTAAAACCTGACTTCCATTGGTATGATTTCATAGGACAAATTAAAGAACATTAAATATATGGATAATTCTAATTCCTCCAATATATTGGACTTTGAAGGTGTCAACAACATATGGAAAATGGTTAAGTACAATTAAGCTTTCTACAAAGTTCCTAAGTTATTTAAAATTAATAAATGAGTAAAATTAAGGTATCATGAGATAAAGAAAAAAATGAAAGACAAAAACTAGATTTAAGAATATGAAATCAGTTTTCAAACTCTCTGGAAGATGCGCCCATGGTCCTCTGCTATATACCTTCTTCACAATAACTCAAGAACAGGGAATGAAAAATGGTATTTACTATTTAAGGTAGTTCAAAACAAGACAGGAAAATAAAAGACAGGAGATAAGAAACTCACTAACACTAAGTAACTGAAAGACAAAATAACAGATAGCATTCAATGTGAACACAGGCAAAATAATGAGGACATTGCTGGAGATTACAGCCGACTATACAATGTACTGTAGTAAATGGCGTCCTCTTAGAACATTGGAAAGATCTTGGAGTCATCGTGAATAGCTCTATGAAAATGTCATCTTTAGTTTAGCCACAGTCAAAAAGTAAAAGAATGTTGGAAAATACTAGGAATCAAAAAAAACCCAAAAACAAACCCCCCAACAACCCACAACTATATCAAGTTGCAGTGCTGCAGTATGCCATACCTGTCAACAGTTCGGTTTGTTCCCTTTGAATTAAAAGGAAAACAGTAGAACCACAGCAGACAGAGAAGGAAAACAAAATGGAATAGCTCTTCAGATAGAACTGTTTCCAAGAAAGAGGAGCAGAACTCTTCAGCTCAAAGATGTGACCACTGAGCAAGTTTTTTTCTCACAGTAAAGAAAAACAAGACGTCAAATAAAAGAACAGGATTTTTTTCAGATCCTTTTAAAAAAAGCAAAAAGAGTACTTTTTCACATAGCGTGTGATTAAAATTATAGCGCTCTGCAATGATGCCATGGATTCAGAAAATACAAATGGACTCAAAAGCATTCACATTCATAAAAGAAAATTCCATCTGAGACTACTGGACACAAAAAGTACAACAGCCTATTTTGGAAATCCCTAAGCTGCTGTTTGCTGGAAGCTGGGGAGTTTCATTGCAGCACTTTCTCTTTTCACATGCTCTATTCTTACTCTCTTACCCTAGGAATCCATTACTGCTCACCACCAGAGCCACAGTGCTTGGGAAGATGAACTTTTCATCTGGTAAGTTCAGCCAGACAACCATGAGAACATTCTGTTCATTAGACCAGCCTACTGTGAATCTTGCTGCAGCTAGTAAATTTAGGTCTCTGAACTGTGATAGCCCAGCACACTTTTTCAACGCGTAAAGGGACAGTATATAGAAAATCAGTAATTCAACCTTTTAATTTTCCTTATATGTTTTCCTTATATATTTTCCAAGATCTTATATGCTGGAGACCGTTCTCAGAAGCTTTTCTCCTCTGCACAGCTTGAAGCAAAATGTGGCATTAGCCCTGTGGTTCACTTAAAGTTAAGTCTGGACTTTGGAAAGAAGGCACATAACCAGTATCTCCTACCCAAAGTGTGGTTCTTCATCCCTCCTACTCCATAGCTATGCATTCCCACCCTCTTTTTATCAGCACTGCTACTCAGCTGATTCAGCCAGGTAGGGAGCCAGTTTCATGGCTCAGACTGGGAAAAAAGTTTTTAAATTCATTTTAAAAAATTTAAATCCGATTCTTTAAATACATGGATGACTCGCATTATCAACTCAAATACTGCCAGTGGCAGGAGCAGGACAGAGGCATTTCAGCCACAGCCGCCTGTTAGGTTAGCTTAGCTGCTGCACACCAACAGTGCAATGAGAGCACGCAGCCCCCACACACCCTTCTCCCAGCTCCAAGCACTCTTGGAGATCTTAAAACTTCTCAGCTCTATGACAGACTTCTAGAGAGACGGGTGTACCAGTGAGGCACCTGGACCTTGATCACCTTCATTCACATTCAGTAAGACATAAAACTTCACCTGCACAAGCAGAGCTAGCTCTGTTTACAAGGGAAGGTTTTACTAGTACAAGGGGCAGCTTACAGTGACATGACTGTGACCATAGCAGGTGATTTTTTTGCCGGCATGTCTATACTAATAAAGCACCTCAAAAGTAGACAAAAGTTTTACTAGTACAAGGGGCAGCTTACAGTGACATGACTGTGACCATAGCAGGTGATTTTTTTGCCAGCATGTCTATACTAATAAAGCACCTCAAAAGTAGACAAAAGTATTTCAGCTGTACTTATCTAGCTCACTAAGCATCAGGCAAACATTTAAAGGGACTGTTTCCCTATTCTGAAGCACTGGAACTCACCTTTGGTATCATATTGCAAGGATTTTTTTTTAGTGGTATGGGTCTATCTGCTGAAACTTTTTTTTTTAATTCAACATCCCTATTTATCCCCATCCTTTATTTTACCAAACATAGTCAAGTACAGTTTTAATTTTATCAGTACTTGGGTGTTTGAGCTTTTTTTTCATTCACAAAACTGATCCAAAGGTCACAGACCCTTGGAAAACCAGATATACGAGTTCTTATTTCTTTATCTGCAAAAGCAGATCTTGCCCATCCTATTATTAATATGCACCTAGAAAAATATGTAAGTATCAAAACAGGCATTTGTTTTAATTATGGTCAAAAAGACAGCTGTATCTGTTAGAAGTTATGAAATGATAGAATGTTTATCTCTGCATTTTATTTCTTGCACATATGCATTATGATAATGACCAGATAATAGTTTTTCAAAAGGAATCCCTTTGCACAAAAAAAATCATGCTTCCTTAATAACGTATCATTTCTTCTTCACTATTCAGTCTGTGGCTCGACACCACATTTACAATTTTGTACTCTAATTTCACTCTTATTAAGCAATAAAACAGCCCTGATTCCTTTGACACCTCATATAGAAAAGAAGGTGGACAATCACATAATCACAAACTGTATCATAAAAATATATGTTCAAACAATCAGAAATCCAGTCAGTTCTTCCTTCTGTTCAGGCAACCGAGGGCTGGAGGGCTCCCATGGTCTCCTAAACCATCTTGTCTCGGTTCCCAATACTGACTCCTGCCTGCTTCCTCCAGGTACAACCTCCCTTCCCACTCACTCCCAGGTTTAGTCTTTTTAAATAGCCTCTTAGCAAATTTCTGTGCTCTTAACCTCCCTCCATAAACTCTTGCTCCCAATTATTTCTCTGCCCAGAGAGTCACAGTTCTTCCCCTAACCACATCTATTCATCACATGCCCTTCCCCTCCACACAAATGATTTCTCAACACCTTCTTGACCAGATTCTCAGCATCTCTCCATGCCCTTCTCATGGGTCCCCATCTCTGAATATGTACCCACCCCTTTGACCAGACCCTTTACATTCACAAATCCCAAACTCTTACCCACCCCAATCCCTGATTCACTTGGATACTAGGCCAAAACTGAATCCCACTCTCTTGAAAGCTGCTGTCCCATTCCGAGTAACAGGACATAAGAATATCTCCTTGACCTTAAAATCAGGGCATCTCTTTTCCATGCTACTTGTAGTCTGGGTCAGGGGTCATTGGAGAGCACAGAAAGAACAACAACAACAAAACTTGTTCCAGATGTAGACCTATCACAAAGTCTCAGCCAAAGTGTGTGCAGTGCAGGAGGAATCTTTGAAGAATATACATGTCAAAAATCTAACTCTGTTGAGTACATCCAGATTCTTTTTTTCCAGGATATATAACACAGGCAAATGTAGAGGGGATTAGGAACAGGAAAAGGCACATAACTAAGAAACAAAGCTACCCTTTTGCAGAATCTCAGGAAAAAGTTTTGTGGTATTTTAACATACGAAAAAAATAGTCTTCCCTATTCTCATTGTAACAAGGTCTGAAAAAGTCACAACAAAACAAAGTTTAAGGATATGTGCAGAAAATTGTAACTGAAAGGGTTAAAAGGGTTTTAGACATTATCATCCCTTTTTTTGGAGATGAAATGTGGTAATTAATTCTCTGATAGCTCTTAGTCTAATATAGTAATGCTCGTATAAGTAAACTTAAGCTAAACTACTTTTATTCATGATTTAAACAAGCATGGTTTCTCCAGGACACATGCTCAGTTCAATCAGATCTCCAAGCCGAGAGGCATCACTCCAAACTGGAAAAGACACCTGCATCTTGAAATGTATTAATATGATCCTCTGTCATGACCTTACAATGGAAGGTGTCAGGAAACCTGTGTAATATTTGGTATAGATAACCCAACCTACAGTAATGCTATTTCTCTGGTGTTTGGAAAGACAAATAAAAAGTACACAGTGTGGACACAAGAAAAAGGTTTGAGTTTTTCTGCAGAAACAAGAATACAGGAGAAAAGTTGCATATTCTTGTCAGACTTCTAGACTTCTTAAAAGCTCTAATGACCTGATTTTATCTAATTAGCAAGGAGACACAGAGTTAACCTTGAACTATGGCACAAAATCAAAGTTCAAAACCATGGGAGATTTAAGGCTACTAATTACAAACCAAATATTGAGGCTTCTTAAGGCAAAAACACCAACAGAAATTATGTATTACATTATTAATCTGTTAAACACAGGAAACATACAGGACACCAGTAACACATGCCAACTTAAATAGACTTTCTTGTTAGAGAGGCCTCACTTTGCTGAGAAATTCCATCCAACCTAGAAGCATGGGAGACAATCCATGTTATTTTAAAACTTAATAGTTCAGTACTCTTCTTAGATGGTAACTCCTTAGGCCATAATCAACTATTTTGCGTAATGCAGTTTTGGAAATTGGCCCCCAATACTAAGGAATTGCCACTTAAATTCTGAAAAGCTGTGAGAGATTAAACCTGTTAATATCAGTAGAACATGACACTTGATTTGGACCACAAGCAGGCATTTTTATCTCACAGTTCACCCCTGTATAAAAAAAAGATAAACAAGTAACAAGTGCTTTAAATGAGAAAACAAACAAGCTAGACTCAAAGTATGCTTGTTTATAAAGTGACAGTAACTATACTAAGAACATTTCTTTCTGCATGTCACTATCAGTTTTTCCTTACCATATATTCCATATTGGAAGCTGGTGGATACACCTGACCCCGTAATTTATTATGAAGATCCAAGATACTTTGCATATCACTGTCTGTGATAGCCCTTTTCCCTCTCTGCTTGGCGATCCACCACTCACCATCTTCATCCATGTACTTTTCCAAAAGTTCCTCTAAGCGCGTGGCATTGGGAAGAGCCATTGCAGAAACTGCTTGAGCTATGAACAGCAAGGTAGTTACTCTGAGCCATTCCTGTACTACATACTTCATGATGAATGATCTCAAAACGCTCAGGAGTTAGCTCCAAGGCAAAGTCTGTCTTCCAGGTTTGTTGGCTGCAAATGCATAAGAGAGAGCGATGTAATTTGGAGGTTGAGGTACTGGCCTGTATGAGCTTATTATGCAACAAAACCTGTAGTTTGTACAGTTTGCCACTGTTGTTTTAGGGGGAGAAACCAGGGCGCAACATTTTTTACTCCAGCAAGTATAACCTATTGATCTGGGATGATAGCTTATATCACCCTTACTAACTTGAGTTTGTTCAAGTGGTTGTATATGGCACACAGGCAGGCACAGGTCACTGCCTGCACGCCAGAAAGCAGGCTGTTCACATCTGCCTAAAGGGAGCCAGGCACCGAGGAAGATTAGACTGTAGATAAGACCTCCCGGTATTAGTATTGGAATTCAAGAGCAAAAAAAGTTAAAAGGCCTGCACTCGTTGCCAAAATGTGAACTGAAAGACACAGTAAAGTTGGTATGAAATATTCCCTCTTGGTGCATTTCAAACCACGCCTTTGATTAGAGCTTTTGGTTTCTGATTTCCAAAAAACTAATAAAACTAAAGGTATTCAACCAGGACAGGAAAACGGGGGGCGGTGGGGTTACTGTATTCGCCAAACAAAGGAAAGCACAGAGAACTCTCAGGAAAAGTAGTGCCACTTGCAAGAATACAACAGCCCGACACTGCCCATTACACGACCGAGGGCGTCAGGCAGAGAGCCGGGGGCACCACCTCACCCCGGGCGAGAGGCGCGACTCCCGCCGCCGGCCGGGAAGCACAAAGCCGCCAAGGGGGCAGAACCGGCGCCCTCCAGCGCGCCGCCCGCAGCCGGCGGCCCGGCCCCGGCCCCGCTCTCCGCGGGGACCCGCTCCCCGGTGCCCGGGTGCCGCCGCCCCCCGCCCGGCCCCCGCCGCGAGGAGGATGCTGCGCGGGGCCCCCACCCACGCCCTTACCGCTCCGGCGGCGGCCGCCTCCGCCCTCCGAGCCAGCTCCGCTCCGCCGCCCACCTCCTCGCCAGGCCCGCGTCGGGGCCGGGACCGGGGGTTGCAGGCGCGGCCTCGCCCCGCTCGCTGCGCCGGGCGGGAGCGCTGGGGGCGGCGCGGCGGGGGCGGACGTGTCCAGCAGCGGAGCCGCGGCAAGGGGCTGCCGCCGAGAGCGCCGCCGCCCCGAGGAGCTCCACGCTTCTCCTCCTGGCTCCCGCCCCGCCGGGCATTTATCGCGGGCGGCGGTGACGTGCGGCGGACACCCCTCCCCGGCACCCCCGCGGGGCGGGACGCGCCGCGCTCCGGGCACCGCGCCCGGCCCCGGCACCCGCACCCGCACCCCCGCCCGCAGCCGCAGCCGCAACTCCCGTCCTCGCCCGGGGGCGGCGGAGTCGGCACCAGCGCCCCGGGCGGTGCCTGGAGCCCGCGGGCAGCGCGGCCCGGCTGGGACCGCAGCCTCCGCCAGAGGCTGGCCTCGGTCCGGCAAAAGCCGTCGGCCGGAGGAGGCCGAGGGGGTCCCGTCCCCTGCCGCCCCAATCCGTGGGTGGCTGGCGAGGGGATGCTAAGCCAGCCCGCCCCTGCTGAGACAAGGCAAAGAGAAAAAGCTGGGTGTTCACACACGAGCACCGCATAAGTCCGGGACACGTGAGTGTGGCTGGAGGTACCGGGACAGGAATGCCGTTAGGGACGCAGACCAGCCACACGAGACTTCCTTTACGAGGTAGAATTCAAAAGCTTGTAACCACTCGTTTCTGTTTCCAGCAAGACTAGGCATCAGATACGTACTTTTTGGCTGTATTTCCATCAAAGGCCTCTAGCATGTTTGTTGTTTTTTTTTTTTTTAGTTTGGGTTGTTTGTGGTTTTTTTGTTTGTGGGTTGTTTTTTGTTTTTTTTTTTTTTTTAATGCAAGCAGATTGGGACAATGTTTCATTTATTTAGTATAATTTGGTACATTGAGGTAACAGCAGGATTGACCAGCTTCCAGTCTTCACAGGACTGCTGTACCAGCCTGCAAAGGTTTTCTGTATTTTCATTTTCAGAAACTGTGAGGCTGAGGTTAAAATTCATCAGAATCCAGCTGGCTTCAGACTGGCTCTACAAATGCTTCCAAACTTCATGGGCCCAAGAGAAACAATGCTGTGCAAGTAACACACTGCTTCTTATTGTACTCTCTTTCTCAGTTTTATTTGTAATTTACATAAAGACTTTGAAACTAACCTGTCTTGCAGGATGCCATACCTAGCTACCCTGCTACTTACGCACTGTGATATGCAAAAAATTGTTATGTGCTATATTGGTTGATCTTTATGACTTTCGCTTTGCAATGCTGGGAATTAGTCTTCTGCACCCAAGTATTGGGCACCAAACTTTTCCTAGCAAAACTGTGTGAGGTAAAATGCACTCTGCAGCTGGATACACAGACTAGACACAATTTTTTTCAGGGTTTATGCACCAGGATGCCTTAACATCTGTAAATTTTGGTATGGAAGAATGAGCTTTACTTATGTATGGTCTGGCCATCCTAAAGATTTTGAAGGAAGGGAAAGGAAACAAAGGAACTTGCTGGAGTCTACACAACAGATCTGGATTTTTGTAACACTCACATCCCATTTGTCTTGCTACATGGACTTCCATCCTTTTTAGACCTCTGTAGGCCAAGATGTAGGCTCTATACCATGAAGGCACAGCTTCACCATCATCACCTAGTAAAGAATATATGTCATACCGAGCCATTTATTCTGTATACAGGCACAAGTGCTACTCCATTATACAGCAGCAGAAATGGTTTGCTGTTATAGCTGTTAATGGTTGCACACAAGAAACTGAAAAATTCAGGAGTGAAGAAATTCATGGGGTTCCCATCAATCCCTGGAAAGCACAGTAGCCGCCCTTTTCTGTCAGCACTGGACATCTGCTGGGCTTCAAACAGAATATGGATCAAATGTCACCTTCCATTGTTCGTTTTGAGTATTCAGCATACTTCTTAGCACTTGATCATATTTGGTCTTTGTCGGATTGAAGACCTTATTGTATTGTAATGCAGGTTTACTAACACAAGAAGAGATAGGCCTCATTGAAATTAAGGGGGTTTTGTTATCAATTAATTTATCAGCAAGTGAATAAATCCTTTACACTCTGCGACTATGTCCTTTGTGTATGGTTTATGGCTGTACGTTTTGTGACCATGTAAAAGTGTTGTGACTTCAACAAATGATATTTTGACCTATGTGCTCATTTTGTGTATGTAATTGAACATAATTGCCCTGATCTGTTGTCTTAATCAGCTTGGAGGAGACCCTTTTTTCCTTTTTTGTTGTTCTGGATTGGTTTAAATCCTCTGACACTGAGGATATAACTGCCATCCATAATTTAAAATTGTTACAACAAACAGTTAAGCACTATTACATCTCCTGAAACTAAACCTAAGTATTCTTCCTTCCCAAAGGCACATGCAGAAAGGGCATATGCAGAAAGACAGATTCAGTAACTGTTTTCTGAATAGCTGGAGCAACAACAACAGTAATTGAAAAAAAAGCACCCAACACTTGAAATAAATTAGTAAGGGGTCACCAAGTGCAAACTGGGTGAACACTGAGAATATGGTACTAAGAAAATCATAGAAAGGAAGATGTTTTGCCTACACTTTGGCTAGAAAATGATTTAAAGTTTAAGGGAAAGAGTACCTTCTGCTGTTTGAGTCTTCCTGGGGTTGAGGAGACAGAATTCCAGCAGTCTTTGTAAATAAACAAGGGTCTGAATGAAAGTTATTTTACTTCATCATCAATTTGTTTTCCTAACAGAAATAATACACAGGGCCCCCATGTGTGGATAATTGGGTTAAGAAAGAGTGACATCACCAAGTAAGAAAGACAGAAAAAAATACTTTAATACATATAAACATATATTTAGCAAATCTGCTAAACTACAAGTGCTTGGCTTTTAATTGCAAACAGAAGGAAAAAGAAAAATCCAGGCCATCTTTCTGTTGATTTTACACATCTCTAGTTAATATACCTGCTGGTTTGCTGCTTGACATTACAGTATCACAGCACTGCACTGACCAAAACAAACTATTAAAAAGTCTGATCCATTACAGGATGCTGTTGCCTTTTTTTTGTTGTTCTTCTTTTTTTTCCCCCTTCCTACAAAACTTAGACCTACAACTAGTGTTTAGTTGTTGCCTGGTCTGATAGGCAACTAATAATCATGGGAATATTTTTGGCCAGAAAAACCGGCTGTATACCCGAAGTTCAACCGCTGGAGGTGTATGTTACAGCACATTTCACAAACCTGCTGTCAGGCATGTAAGCTCCAGTGACTTTCATAATCAGGCTTCCCTCTGCCTATCTGTCCTAACCATGTGGCAAATTGCTCCAGACTCCCACAAAAACAGCCAAGGAAACTTTTCAGGAGACATGTCTGTAAGGTGGAAGACCAGTTTTCAAATTTAATCTTCCTGCTGTGGAGCAGGCTCTTGAACGCTCCTTTGCTGAGATCTAATATGTCCACCATGTTGCTGAGTGGTCTGATTTGATTTTGCTTTTGGTGACTCCTGTTTAATCTGTTCCATTTTACAATTAAATATACATAGAGCTAGAAAAGGCAAATATGTCCATCTGCAGGTTGGTGGCTAAAATGGAGGAACTGTGTTCAAAGTCTTGCTTTGAGTTTTTGCCCAAAGTGCCCCTACAATTTTTTGATTTTCTGCTTAGTCAGGTTTAAAAAACTGTCACAAAAGGCTTCTCGAAAGGACAACAATTGAAGTAAAGAGATGATGGGTGTTGGTATTTATGCTATTCTGGGTGTAGTGGGAAACCTTTGTCCAAAACAAAATTATCCCAGTGTTGCAAGATCTTTTGATAGATTGACTCCTTCAGCCAAAAATATCTTGCCCACATCCATTGTTGAGGACCTTGTGAACTGTTTTATTCATGAGCAGCACAGCTATATTGGTAATTCAGAGACAGAACTCAACAAAAAAGCAACGGGCTATAGCTTTCCCAAAGATGCGTAAAGATCCCATATCATCTGTCAAAAGTTATACAACTGCCTGGACATTTTGCATGAACCTGATAGCATTTCCAAGCATTTCCTTTTATCAACAGGCATCATTATGCATTTTCTAGTACAGTTTGTGCAACATGCTGTTCATTCAAGCATTGGTCATCTTTAGATGCTGTACCATCATAGAGAAAATTTTATATCCGTTGCTTTTGGTATTTCACTAGCAGAGTTCACAAAATTCATGGTTTCCCGTTCTGTCTCTCAGAAAAATATTTGAAAGAACAGCACTTAACAAAGGTATTCATAGCACTCCACAGTTCCAGTCCTTTGGAAAAAGAAGCCATCATTATCATCATGTATTATCCATCACTATGATGAAGAGCAAAATTGGCAGAGGTGTTTTTCTGCACCATCCTCAGCAGCTACTTCCCACAAGTGACTGAAAAAGCAATCACAAAGGTCTGTAAAAGTAGTCAAATATAAAATGGGCTATAAAGATACACGAAATATATGAAATAAAGTCATGCAATTCTTTTAGAACAATTACTTGAACCTAATTTTTTATAGTTGTTATGAATAGATGGCATGAAGATTTTACTTTTACATTACTAGTTTAAAAAGTCTCATTTTAAAATTTAAATACAATGATTTCATGAGGACAGAACTATATTATCATTGTATTACTTTGCAAAAGTCATTCTCGTATATTTATAGTAATGGGAAGCAATTATTTCTGTTAAGGGGAGCTGCTACTTTGCTTCTAATTGAGATTAAGAACAATTTGGGATTTAGTTTGATTTTGTCCAAGATCAACGATGAACAAAAGTTATCAGCAGTTAACATTCTGCAACTAATATGAAAACCAAGAAAGATTTTAACCAACGGAGAAATGTCAGAGCTGCAGGCCACTGGGGAGCTGAGGTGAATGGAAAGCAGGTTATCATTCAGAAAAATAATTTTAAATACTTTGAAGATACTTTTTAAAATAAAGATACAGGAAATCATTCTGATTTCTGAACTGTTGTTTGTTACAAACCTGGTGAATTTGCTCCCTTTTACTCTTAAGCATACAAAGATCAAAAAGTATTTTGTTTACCAAACAAAAAAAACTCTTGAAATGGAGAACAATTGGACTCTCACAGAAACAGTCTCTGACATTTAGATATTAGTCCATACACTCATTGTTTCAGTATGGCCATTCATAAAATATAACAAAAGACAAATACATACTCCCCTTTCTTTTACACAGTACCACAAGTGATAAACAGTCAGCATCTGAAAGAGTACGTTTGCATTTCCACCGCTCTCTAAAGGAATATGAACTTGATTGTCCTTGATTAGTTCCCCCAGCCTGTACATTGCAGTAAGTCAGGATGGCATTCTTTGTCACTTCTATTTCACAAAATAATCAAGTATACCTTGAGCCAGGAAGATGTGTAGTAACACTTTTGTAACCCAGTAATGAGGGCACTTCTGGAAAAATGAAATCACACTGAAGAACAATATTTACATTTAATGTATTTGAAATAAAGTGATAATTGGGGCAGGTGTACAGTACCATTATATATTCTTGTTGATTTAGTCTGCTGTTTCTGCTCACTGCCAAGCTCACACCATTTTTCTGTTCTGGGGGAATAGGGGACTTATGACCATGCTGTTTTTTCCTTCCTGAACAGATATAAACAGGCAGCTTCAACAAATTCAAGCCTTAAGCAAAGAAACACTTTGTTCTAAGTCTCTTTGCTGATGATTGATTTGGAATAGGACTGAGAACTTTGTTGGTGGTTTTTATTGTCTCCAACTATTTGTCCCATAAAATTAACTTAGTTAAATGTTGTTCTGTGCTCAGTGTTGCAGCAGACAAGATTGAAGCATTATGCCCCAAAACCACCTTTTATTCCAAGATAGGTAGATTTTGTCATCATAACTCCTGAACAAAACCTAGTACTAAATGACATGTCTTTTTCTTATTGTTTTTTTATGAAATGTGACTGACGATTATAAATTTATATGTATGAATCATTTGCTCTGCATGTATGAGGGAGCAAACCAAAGTCTGAATCCCTTCTTGCCAGTTAGAACAGAGCATTTAACATTGCAGTGGATCGATGGTTTAACAGTTTAATTGCAATGGTGCAGTCCTGTCCAGTTTGACCTTATGAGAGTCATTAGTTCCTTGCTTACTCTCTGGAAAAGAAATGGCTTGACTTAGTCGTATCAGCCTTTCTAAAGTGAGGTAGGACTATTAGTATTTTTTCAGCACCACTGTTAAAAGTAACGTCTTTATCAACATATGATTTACAGTAAGGAGTCAAAATAAAAAAGGAGAAAAATATTTGAAAATGAGAATTTATGCAGAAGTATGTCCCCGAACCAAGACCTTTCCAATGAAACTGATGGAGATTGTTTGGTCTGGTTGCCCCCGCCCCAGGAGTAAATTCCATCTCCCCAGGCATCCCAGTTGTTTGTCTGAGCTGGCTGGCACAGTAACAGTACCACAGAGGCGCTATGCAAAGTTGAGGCAGTTGGAAGCAATTTTTTTTTTTTCTTCTGAACATCTAAATCAAAGCATAGGAGATCTTTGAATAGTAAGAATAAATGAAGGACATAGAGAGTGCCCTGCTGGGTGAGACTAATGGCCCATCAAGACCAGAGCCCTGTCTCCAAGGTAGGCCCCAGAGGAGGCTGCGCAGGGCATGCAGGTGAGCTGGCCGCTTTCTGCTCTCTGTTCCCCTGGCAGATGGAGCTGCAGCCCAGCAGAGGCCAGCCAGGGCAGAAGAACAAGCCCTGCCCCACTGCCTGCATTCATGGCAGGGCATGCTGGCCACAGCAGCACAGAAGTGGAAAACCCTGCTTCCTCACAGGGGCTGAGGACACGGTCAAGCATTTACCACCTGAACTGCTGCAGCCACTGTCACTGTTGCCAGGAACGGTATCTCCTGCTACACCTAGACTCCTCAGTTTACCCTACCTTGAAAGGGGAAGGACAGAGAAAAGTCCTGCCTTTTGGCTTCTGTCGTGCTCCCCCCATGCTTCACCTTGCTCTTTTGCTCCCCTGGAGCAAATCTAGGTAATTTTGTTTGTTTGTATGTGCCAGTGGTTTTAAGGCAAATTTTTACCCTTACTGATCGTGTTGTCTTGCCCCAACCTGAGACCCACACAGACATTGCAGAAAGGATGGGGCTGGCAGCTATGGTGATAGTTCTCTAAGATGTAGGTGGTGGTCTGTTTGCATTGGGAGGTAACACCCTGGTAGCAGTGGAGAAGGCAATCTCAGTGTATAGTATATCCCCTTCGAGTCTCTGTGGTTATAGGTAGTCTTCACCCCCTCTTCTGCCTTTTCTCTCTCCCTTGTGCTGCCTTTCTTCTTCCCTTTTCTAGCCTCACTAGGCCAGTTTCACTGCCCAGCCCTCTCCCACAGGTGTGCAAATACAATACCTTCTACCACATGCCCACTTGCTGCCAGCAAAACATCATCCAAATACCAGTAGCAGCACACAGCATGACAGAGGAATAGAAACATTCTTTGACACCCTTCTTTGTCAATGAGAGATCCCTCTACCCAGTGAACTGTTCTGCAAGAGCATCTTGGTGGTATTTGTTCTGGCTGTTGAGAGCACCTCAGGACGGACAGCCCTTTGGTGTGGCAAGGAGCAGCTTTGGTGCCCCAGACTGTGGGTAGCATTGACTACATCATTACTGTTGACTCACTTCAGCTGAATGTCACCTTTCCTTTATAACATTATCCAAAAAGCCCACCCAGGTGTGAAATCAAACACCTACACCCTTCCCATTACACCCAGCAAAGCAGACTGGAGATGACAAAGCCACACAGGGTTCTTTAACAGCAAACTAGGGGAAACTGTGGCTGGCGTGGAAGAGGATCATTGCTAGGGGGTACACCATTTCCTTCCTTCCCCTGCCTTCTGATCCTTTCTCTTTATACCTCGTCACATGGCTCAGTCCAGACCCCCAGCCAGTTATCTTGGGGGAAAGGACAAGACCAGTGAGTTTAAATCATGGACCTAGCACATTCTTCAGTAAGGTGGGAAAAGTCTTGAAGCACCTGAGAAGGTAACCTGTGGGCCAGTGGCTATGGCCCAGGAGACAGAGCTGGCTACAGAGGCACAGAGTGCTGCAGGGAACAACTCCTCTGCTGTTCCTCCAGTTGTGGAGCTCTTGGCTGGGGAGGCTGCAGAGGTGCTTCCCTCACCATTGTGTCATCAGCACCTCCACTCACCATTGAGGCACTGACCGACTGACTATCAGCTGTCTGTCTGGTCTGCCAGGGAGAGACTTGGCCCCCACCTTGGGGCTCTGCAAAAGACACAGAGGGATGACAACTCTTTCCAGTGGGCCTCTATGTTTGCACTGTCCCATCTTCTGTTAGAGCATCAAGGTCACAACAGCACCTGGGTGTGATGCCAGAATGGGGCCCCACCACCTCCACCCCTAATCTTCCAGCCCCTGTGCTGTTTTAGCAACACAGGTACCGAGGTTTCCATGCCTCTAACCTACAGCCAAACTTAGCCACAGTGGGGGAGCAGAGCCTACTTCTGCCTCCTGGAGACATCTTGGCACAACTGGTAACCTTGTTCCCTCCAGCTGGTCACCTGTTATATCACCAGACCCACAGGGATGGGTCAATCATTAATTTGGTGGCGAGAGTTTTGTAGACTTTGTAGGTTTCCAGCATGGCTTGTGCAGTTCAAACCGTGCACAGCTGTGGCACATGCAGTCTGCAAATATGCTTTACCAGTGATGGTATCTGCAGGGCCTCATCTCTACTCCCTATTAAAAGTGTTTGGATACATAAGGAGAGCAATGACTGGTGACAGTACATCACTCTACAATGGTGAAGAGATAGCTACTGATTGAGAAAAATGATACAGGCATCTGTGCTGAGCTACTTTGGCCACTGAACAAACTAGCAGTCCCACTGACAGTGAAGAAGATACTATTGGTATCTAGAAGACATCAACTTTGGATTCTATATATTACATCACCATTAAATTCCAGACTAGCCTTTATTGAATGACTGTATATGAAATATGCACTTTGCTTACTGGAAGGAAGGCAGAGATGCATTGATATCAGACTTGATGTCCTATTAATGTTTGCTGCATTTATCCTTCTCAGTTTCAGTAAGGCAGATAGTGACAAACCATAATTTCAAATGAAATCATCAGATTTCAGCAGCACTATCACCCTGCAAAACTAGAAGGTCCCAACTCTGAGAAAAGAAGCAGCTGAGAACTGCAGTGAGTTACATAGCACTGGTATGGCCAGTGCTGTGATGTACCTCGAACCGTTAGCAATTCAGTAGTCCAAATCCTGCAGGTTCAGAGCTCTTGTAAGTGATGTACAGCTGGTTATGGGGATGAGAAGTATAGGAAGTAGTACTGCCCTGGCCTCAGAGCTAGAAATGGTGCAAGGCATAAAGGTTTGCCTTTCCTGCTGACAGAAATGCTTGGGTCCGGTTTTTGCCTGTTATGTACACAATTGTTTGTTTTTTAAATCAAACACATATGAAAAGGGACCTATGGAACTGCTTCTACACAGGATGCTTTTCTTCTTTACTCAGTTTCCTGCAGCATAACCAGAAGACTTCAGATGTCTTGACTGGCCTGGAGCAATCTAGCTCTAAGAAACCCTTTTTCACCCTGGGACAACCTCTGTCATGACTGTACCCCTATTTTGAACTTAGCTTCTGTTTCCCACATCCTCCTGGGGCTTAAAAGCTGTGCACCATGCTGAGGATGAGAGGTGGAGGAGAAGAACAGGTCTGCTTACTTACACCAAGCTTCTTATGACTGGAAGAGAACAAGGATGACAGTGACACTGGTACAGAATTTTCATCTGAGAAGCATGGTCTTGTGCCACTACAGAATCATCTGCATCAGTATCTGTACTATCTCATACCATCCATGCCACCCTAGTAAGCAGCTCCGTGGCAGGAACCTTCCTCCTAGAGATCTGGTACATCCAGCACTTCTGCCTAGGTACAGATGTGCGCTGTCAGAACCTGCAGTGAAATACAGAATGATTTACGAGTCTCTGGCCTTGCTTGGGCTGAATCCCATGCCTTTTTAATGTGGGCAGAATCAGACAGAGGCATCATAATTCCACTGACCACAGGCTGCATTCCCCTAGAGAAAGGATTGATGCTTTCAAGGGATCTGGGGGGCAGAAGCCCCCAGGAGCACCAGAAAGCAAAGGAACCAAAGGAACAGTGGAGGACAGCATGCCTGTGGTACAGCTAGTACACCTAGAGGACAGGGTAGTTTTAGCTAACACAGAATAATATCTTGAACAGTTACCTCAGGGGTTCTTTTTTGGTTGTTTTTTGGTTTTGTTTTGTTTTTTTCCCTCCAGAACAAATCTGAACTACAGGCATATAGATCAGACAGGAAAACTGTATTATTTAGCTATTACAAATCTGAGTTGGTGCTGGGAGTCATTTAATATCTCGTGATACCATGGCCTAAAGGTCAGGTGAAATTACCTTTATCCACATCCCTATAGTACAATTGGAACACTGAAACAGCGCTGTTCAAGGATCAGTAAGAATATTTAATTCTGATTTTACGTTGGCATGACTAAGCATGCTAATTCTTCTATTAAAGGTTGTTAGTAATTTTTTTTCTTCCATAAAAATTACTCATACCCTGCTGTGCAAAACAGGTCTTTATAAATTATGCCAGCATGGACAGTTGTGATCCACTTATTTATTTATGTCACCTACATATCACCTCAGTCTTCAATAGCAACTTGTTCTAGATGGCAAGAATCAACAAAATGTTTAAAACAAAGATTTGAAGATTATAAATTTTTACTATATTATATTTCCTGTAGATTTCCAGATAAATTTAATCAAGTATATGATTTCACAAGCACATGAAAGAAAGGAATGCTTTAAAAATTGATTCATAAAGGAAGATTTAATTCTAATTACAAAGGACAATGAAAGCAATGAACTTTGACAGTTTGAATATGGCTCTTTCATAAGCAGATCTTTGAAGAAGGTGCTTATTAGCATATTTCTGTATTTTGCCCGGGAGCACTTCAGCCAGATTTATTCAAGTTTCATTAATATTTTAAAATTTGTGGCAAAAATGTAACTTTAATTATAGGGTTGGATTATTTGAAAATTAAAATACTGCCTTTAGCTGTACTAAAAGAGCACTCAGAAGAGACCTTGTGAGAATCTTATTTCTCCTTAAATCCCATAAGATGGAATCAATTTCTATTTTAATTAATAGCTTATTTGCCAGTCATTTACAATTCAGTGCATAGCCTTGACTGTTAGCACCTCTAAATACTCCATTCCTCACACTGGGTAAATTATTTTCCAGTATCAGGAAAAGGTCTGTGATGCCAGATCTCTTTTTGAGGCAATGGTGGCTTGGGGAATTGATCCATATGGCACATTTGGTTGTATCAAGGAGAGACAGATATGATCATAGAAGAGTAAGACTGTCACAAGGATAATGTGATGTGGATGGGCTGCCACCTTCACCAGCAGCAGCAGCTTCCAGCTCTGTGCCTGGAGTGCAGGCTGTGCAGGAAGCACTGTTCTTCCCCCATTTCTTCTTTAAACTTAATGGTGTCAAACGTTGATTGAATGAGATCAGGCAAGTACCAAATTCTCCTCTCTGCTTCCTTCTGTCCCAGTCCCACACTTCCCCCCTCCCTCTACACTTCTACTGTGTCCTTCCACCAACAAGCAACCAGACCCTCCCCTCCCTCTCTCTCACAGCAAGACCCAGCCCTTTATTTTCTGTCTCTTCAACTTTGTTATTGCATTTACTTACCCGCCTCGTATAGAGACTTCTGACTCCTCCTCAGGAGCAATCTCTTTACAATTCCCTAACTTCCTACCTTACCTCTCAGAAAAACCGAGCACATATTTCTAAGTAGATGTACCATTTATTTACCACCTTTTTGCTTCTGTAGCATGGGTTATGCATCAAAAAATTCTACATTTGGCAGCAGCATGGGCATGGGTATACAGGTGGCTGAAAAATATAAAGCGATGTTTATAGAGAACTCCTTTTTCCTAGGAATCTCCTGTATCATCAGTCTTCCACACTCTGCTGTTCTGCATCCAGTAATTCCAAATCTCTTTCCTCTGATCCAGAGGAAAAACAGAGTTAAAACAGAGCACAGCTGCCAAGGTCTGGAGAATATGCTGCATCCACAGCTGCTGCAGTGGATGGCAAAACCACACAGCTACAGCTACAGCTAAAGGAGGGTATGTGAGGATTTGAGTTGCTGCTTTGAAGGAATAGCACCTTTAAAGGGGTGCAGGTTATACACATCAAAACACTGACCTGTTCTCTGAATGCTTATGTTATAAAACATAATTAATTGCTTACAGAATGTGGGGCCCCAGAAAAGGAAGTTCAAGCAAGCAATATAGTAAATGTTTTGCAGAGAAGCTTTCGGATTTGAAGTCTATTGGCGCTTTCCAAAACAGCGTCGCCAACGTCAGCCGAGTAGGTGCCATTGAAAACACCACCAGGGTAAATACTGAAAGGTCAGCTCCCCTTTTGTGCCAGTTGTGTGTGCCTGTTCTTCAGCCTTCTTGCTCTAAACAGACTGTTATCTGTATGTGCACAAATATTAAAACATACATTCTTACACTGGTGCCAGTGTCTGTTTTTTCTTAAAGAAGCAATATTTATATATGCAAACAAGACAGTTACAGAGGGCATGGACTGCAATATTTTCACACCACATTTCCTTCTTGCCTTGAAAAAAAAAAAGGGGGAAAAGGGACAGGCACTGGGTAGATGAGAGCTTTGGGGTCTTGGCATATTTGCAGTAGTACCTGACCAATCTGAGAATAAACTTCATGAGCCATGTGGTCTTTTGCAACTGGTCCTCCTGAGGATGCTATAAATTCAATGCAGGCAAGTGGAAGTAACAATGTTTACTCAGAGCTTGCTTCCTTTGGAAAAGAAATTTGATGTGGCTTCATTTTAATTAGTCTGTACCATGCGAGAAATACACTGCCTACAGAGGAGGTGTGAAATGTTCAAAATGCAGGAGGACTGCTGGAATCACAGTCTGAATCTTGCAGGGCACAAATACTTAGAAGGCTTCCTCAGGGGCTTTTGGCCCACATCAAAGAGGATGCCAAGGAGTCTGTGGCCTGCATGGTGTGATGGTGCAATTGAGATGTATATCTGGGGGTCAGTGAGATGGACACTTGTGCTACATGGGGAAGGTGTCACAGTCTGCTGCCATTATCACTAATGAACTAGACCTGTAACTTCCCCACATGTGAGCGCATGGGTAGAAAGGGGAGATTTTGATTCCTTCATTTCCTCTGCGCAAATCATATCAACTCAGTAATGGAGGCAAAAAGGACTTACTCCTCAAATATTGATGACAGTTCATGTGTCCTTTGCAGTTAGCAAATCAAAATACTGCTGTGTTTGTGTTCTCTGCTGTTGCTTGTCAGTAGCACATAATTTCTGGTGTCTGATCTTGCATTAGGAAAGTAAGGTTTTAATAGTTGAATATTTGGGTGTTTGTAATATATTCTGTATTCTATAACAAATCTGGTAAGTGTGCAGCAGGTTTGGGTTTTTTTTAAATAATCTCACCATAGCACTTTGAAAAACAGTGAAATGGCAAAATACTGCCACTTATGTGCAAAGTTGTCAGGGTGCATAATAGGGGGGGTTCATTAAAAGATGCTTATGCCTGGGGTAAATATGCTCAGACAATTTTCAGAGGTTGAAAGTTTTTTTAGGAAGATTGTGAAACCTGATCCTTGTGGTTTCAGTGAAAACTTGTAGATGACATTTTTTATGTATTGTGGCATTTTTTTTCTGTAACTATTTCATAACACATGACTTTACAACTGAATCACTATGTATGAATGATAGCATGCCACATAATCAAAATAATATTACCATAATAAAAAGCCACACAGCATTAATGTGGTGACCCACCTGACACTGGCAAATTTTAACTCTATGTGCTTTCTCCTCTCAGCCAGGTTTCCCCTTCACAATCACTTCCTGACATCAGGACCACCCGTTCACTGTCATATAAGGTTTTGAAAAATGACCTGTCAGCAAGACTCACATCTATACTTAACTTATCATGATAAAAATAACTGAAATTTCTAAGGTTCCCACAATATAAATTAGAAAAAAATGGTCTTTGGGAGCTATATAATGCATTATTTCCAGATGTATAATAAATAGCATATTTCTTTAAAAACTGCTAGGAAAGCAGTTTCTTCCAACATTTAAGACAGTTTAAGGGACAAAGGCACCTAAAGGAAACAGTGTTAAAAGCAGGAAAGATGGTTTGGCATTGGTAATATCTATAGAGACTGCTGTAAGAAACTAAAGGTTGAAGTCCTTCCAATTTTAAAGCGTTTTTATAAGAATCTTTAATTATAATATATATTTCATGTGTAGAAGGGTGATTTAAAATATCCAAGTGAAAATATTTCTGTTATATTTCACAATTCCCATATCCAACTGCTTATCCAACTTCCATTCGTCGCCAGGCTGCTGTTCTCGGTACAGTGCCTTTGTCAGTTCTTAGAGGTATCTTCATGCCTGCTCGCAGTCTTTCCTTCCATATAAGCTGCTACTCCCAAATATTTTTGGGAAGCCTGTATCCTTTCTTGGACTGCAGATATTCTTCAAACCAGGCCTGGGACCTCTAGTGATTTCCCTAATTTCATGGTATATCTGGTAACACAAGCCAAGGCAAGATGCACACATCTCCTGTCAGAGTGGAAAGTATCCAGTTGTCCTGGGGAACCCTCAAGAAGGCCATCTGGCAGTTCACATCTTGTGAACAACCATCTATTCTTGATAGAGTCTAAAAAATGTCTAATCGGGACTGATACATTTTAAAGCATTTCCAGAGGGCTTGTGTAAATAACTTATGAACAGTTACATACCATGTACAAGGAATTCACGAAGTTTAACTAGAGTGTATTGAAAACAAAATTAATTTTGTGCAGTATTTAATACTATATCCCATATTTTGTGAACTTACAATCACATTTTATCAAATTCTGTATTTTTCTTCAGTTAGCCCTTTAAATATATTTTCCACAATTTGCTCACCACAATATTGTTTCAGCCATTTGTTGCCTGCCAGAATGATTTCTCTCAGTCCTCTTCATTTCACAGCTTTCTTGTTCTTTTCTGAGCCTGAACTCTTCTTCCCTGTTGCTTTTCTTATTCTCACTGTCCTTTTCCTTTCATTTGTGGAACAGGGCAGGCATTTTTTTCCCTGTCTATATTTTCACTTTCCTTGCCTTTATCATCTTCTCCCCACTGTCCTTCCCTCCTTCTCCACCAACCTGACATGGTAATTCAGGCTAATACCATTGAATGAGTCTCAGAAAAACATGTCTTCTCCAGTTATAAATGCCAAATATAGCAAAGACAGAAGACAGCTGGGTCCTGTTACACAGATGACAATTTTACAAAAAGTTCAATTGTTAAATGGCAAGTGCCTGTATTTTTTTTAAATGTCTACTTTTGTCTTTACTCTTCAAGATGCAATGCAGTACAGTATCAGTTTAATATCACTACAAAATAGTTAATAAACAGAAGTAGAAGCTGCATAGCATGTAGGGAAGGGATGTAGCTTCTGACAGATAACACTGTGTCTCTCAAGTGTCACCACGTTCTCATGTCATGCCAATTCTCTTTGCCTGCTTGACTGAGACCCATCTCTTCAGTTTCTCACTAGGCTACAGAATATAATATGGAACCTGGCTTTGATATTCTTGACTTTTGATTTCTGTTATTAGACATACTATGGAATATCAGTAAGTGAAAAACAACAGCAAGCACCATCAGACTTCTGTAAGGAATGGAAAAAATTTAGTCTGCATTGGGTTTTTTTTCAGATGTTTTCATTCTCTGAAAGCATCTTCAGTGATCTTACATCTATAGTAACAAACTGGTATGGTTGTTATAATATTTCTACTGCTTTGAGTTCCAGGTGTGCCATTTAATTGTACCTATTTCAAAGATGATTTTTCTTTGAAGAAAATCCATAGATTTCTTATTAAGCTTGGAAAACAAGATGGATAGAAGAAAATTCTTTGGTTAGCCTTTAAATCCACTAAAAGAATTGTTGATGTTTCACAGGTAAATGGATGCACTGGTGAGAAAAGGCTGATGAAAACAACCCGTGATGAATTAAATGTCATTATTTTTAAGCCAAGTTCTCCTGGTGTGGAAACTGATTTCAATGCATCTCAATTTTTTTTCCCCTATTAAAAGAAAATCTGTAATAATATTTCATTAATGAGATAATCCTCACTTAAAAGACTATCTTAGATCTATGCAGATATAGTTTCAGAGAGATACTTGTTTTTGGAGAATTAATTGTAGTTATCAGAAAACTATTAATAGAACCTGGATTTATAATTTGCCATCTTTTAAACAATCTAACATAGAACTCTGATTTTGCATCATCATCTTCTTTTCATACCTTCAAGAATATTTTCCTCCAGGTCAGGGCTGTACTATAGTTGGTAATTCTTTGTAGTTTAAAATAAAAGGAACACTGTCACTGTCTGCCACTGTTCCTTCCTGGAGTGTTGAATAAGACACCTCATTTGCATTTATTAGTTGGTGCTACTTCTCTGCCTTTTCATTCTGTCTTCCTTTATATAACTTTTTAATTAAATCTTATTCTGTCCTTTCATTACATATTAATGTTTTCATTAGGGAAGCATGGTTGTCACTCTCCTCACAAAGCGGAGTCAATTTATTTCAATAACCTAATTTAGACTTAGTTATCAGTAATAACACAAATAATCCATTTGTTAATTATGCAAATCAAAGTGACAATTTCAGAACACATGTTGCTAATACTATGTCAAATGGTCACAGCTGGAATGTGGTTTCTGCTTCATGAGCAAATGGGCTGACTGTTCATGTGACAGCATCTGATAGAGATTATTCACAACTAACTGAGAACACTTGAGACAGGTAGCTAAATAAGGCTAAATTTCCCTATTTCACCAGTTATGACAAATACATCTATTATGAAGATGACTTTGAACATCAAAGTTAACCTCCTCATCTTGACCAGTGTTCTAAAGAAGCCTGCACTGACTATACAGGAGCTCAGACTCCTAGTTTAGGTGCCTGAAGTTAGGCAGCGTGAATAACCTCTTCATGTCTCTACAAATAGCCAGATCTCCTTAAACAGAGTATTCACAAAGACATTTTAACTGTAGTTCTTGTTTTAGCCAGATTCCCCATGGGACAGTTTCCTGGCGATACCTCCAAACTTCTCTTACCTGCAAACCTCCGTCCACATTTCTGCCTGACTGCTACATTTCTTGTAAATTTGCCTTCACTGAGTAATGGTTTCAAGTGAATGCCAGTATTTTTTGTACTTTGTGTCAGTTCCTCATCTTCTTTACATTGCCAGGGGACTAATTTCTAGCACTTTCAGTCTTACCACATGGTGGGTTGACCCTGGCTGGATGCCAGGTGCCCCCCAAAGCCACTCTGTCACTCCCCTCCTCTGCTGGACAGGGGACAGAAAATACAACAAAAGGCTCCTGGGTCGAGATAAGGACAGGGAGATCCCTCAGCTATTACTGTCACGGGCAAAACAGACTGAACTTGGGGAAATTAATTTATTACCATTCAAATCAGAGTAGGATAATGAGAAGTAAAAATCAAAACTTAAAAAAACCTTCCCCTCACCCCTCCCTTTTTCCTGGGATTACCTTAATTCCCAGTTTCTCTGCCTCCTCCCCCTGAGCAGATAAGGGGAACGGGGAATGGGGGATTACAGTCAGTTCATCACAGGTTGCTTCTGCTGCTCCTTCCTCCTCACACTCTTCCCCCGCTCCAGTGTGGGGTCCCTCCCACAGGAGACAGCTCTGCATGAACTTCTCCAACGTGAGTCCTTCCCATGGGCTGTAGTTCTTCATAAACTGCTCCAAACTAGGTCCCTTCCATGGGATGCAGTCCTTCAGGAACAGACCGCTCCAGCGTGGGTCTCCCATGGGGTCACGAGTCCTGCCAACAAACCTGCTCCAGCCTGGGCTTCCCACGGGGTCGCAGCCTCTTTCAGGCATCCACCTGCTCTGGTGTGGGGTCCTCCATGGGCTGCAGGTGGAGATCTGCCCCACCATGGACCTCCATGTGCTGCAGGACAGCCTGCCTCCCCATGGGCTTCACCATGGGCTGCAGGGGAACCTCTGCTCCAGCCCCAGAGCCCCTCCTGCCTCCTTCTGCACTGACCTGGGTGTCTGCAGAGTCGCTTCTCTCACATATTCTACCACTTCTCTCCTCAGCTGCAATTTTGTTGCACAGATCTTTTCCCCCCCTTCTTAAATACATTATCCCAGAGGCACAACCACCACCACCGCTGCTGATGGCCTTGGCCAGTGGTGGGTCCATCTTGGAGCTGGCTGGCACTGGCTCCACTGGACACAGGGGAAACTTAGCACCTTCTTACAGAAGCCACTCCTGTAGCCTCCCTGATACCAAAACCTTGCCATGCAAACCCACTACATACCGTTATAATCAACAGTAGATTGTAACATCCACAATTTCCTTTAGAAAATACTTAATGAAAAAAATGTGAAAGCACCTCACTCCACAAACTTCTTTCGGTTTTCTGATAGCTTCCCTTATGCAGTGAGCAATTCAAATGACATAATTGCTTCCAGTATTGACAAAGACTTGGCTAATTCTTCATAGTGCTATAATGCGGAAGAGTACAGGTGAATGATTGCTACTTTTTTCTTGGCTTGAATCATATGGCCTAGATGAAGGTGATAGGAAATTTTAGCAGTATGACATCTGTCACATAGATACTGATAAGTTATGATTCCAATGGCTGCCAGGTTCACCATGGCTTGCTGGCACCTAAGTCTGAAAGGAAAGAGCACACAAAAGATAATTTGCAAGTAAGAATCCCTTGTTCTTAGAAAAGCTGCAACATAACCCTGAAGGTTATCTGTGGAAGGGATGTACACACTTTTGCCACTCAGAGGTTGAGCTCAAGCACCATCAGTAGCTTTACAGTTGTAATCCAAATCAAAACAGACTGAGAGTGAGGCATAAAAGTAGCTCACACCAGGAAAAGGTAGCTAAGTATTGCTGAGATATGTGGGTGTGTAGGTATACAAGAGGAAATGGTTTGCAAAACAAAAGATTTCAGTGCTTGCATGAAGGGAAAGGTGAACTTTTTTAGAGAGGTTATTGGAGCTATGAACTATCCTTTCCAGCTGACTCAATGCTCTGTTTCAAACTTCCCTTCTGTAGCTTAGTGGCTCTTGGCTAATTATAGGTTAATATGTTAAGAAACAGTTGCACAGAATCGCCTTCTGTATATTTGATTTTACATTCTACCGTTTGGCTGCTATCCCCACCACAACATCAGGCTGCTTGTATAAGTGGTAAAAAAGACACACTGGACAGTGAAGACAAACAGTAATCACCACTGCAGCCACAGCCCCACAGTGGTGCAACCACAAAACTAGCATTCATAAAATAAGAAACTACATACAAAATGCTGCCTACACTGAAAAAATAAACTTTTCAGGTGCTAGAGGTGTTAAATATAAGCGTGAGCACGTTTTCACCAGGGTTCCGCAGGAGGTAGCAGTGATATCTCAGAGGCTGAAATATTGTGATGATATGACGTTTTATGGCATGTGGCATTATAAGTAAACCTTAATTTTCTTGAATCAGCTCAAAAACTGATGTGGAAAAGTGAATATTGTGAAGACATGTTGCATTTAATTGCTGTATCTGAGAAAAAAAAACTTTCCCAGAAAAGCAATTGCACTTACTGATACTATAGTGCTCTCACTTTCCCAGAGATGCTCTGTATAAAACCGCACACAGTGGGTTTTGCATCAGTACAATCAGGTGAACACAGGGTCCCCCAAGTCCCCTGGCTGTGTATAATGTCACGCATGATGTAGCATCACATCATCTCTTGTACTGAGGCACTATCTCTCGGTTGGGATTAGTGGTAGATGACAGAGCCAGCCAGGCAGCCACACTGGGATGTGGTATTGCAGAACACGAGAAAGGAATTGGCAGTACAGACTCCAATGTAGCACAGGCATCGCAGAATACAAGCTTGGGAAGAAAATTAGATAGTGTTTCTCATACAAAAAATCTTGCAGTTGCTTCAAAACTTTTCGTCAGCCTCTCTTTGACTAATGCAGCATTTGTGCATTTCCCAGTTTTGCTCAAAGGTTCATAATATTTTCAAGTTTGTGTTGGTACTGGGGTATAGAAGCAATTTGCATATGACTGCCCTTTTCTCAGTTTTCTCTCCCTTGCACCTTGCAGTAGGTAAATGTACTCTGCATGAATGGTTGTTGTTTGCTGTTGTTCATGATTTTGTCCACTAACAGTGTAGTATGCTTTTCAAGAAGGTGACATAAGCCACAGTTTTAAATACAGCCACTGATTTTTCAGTGCAATTTTTTCTGAAGCCCAAATCTTGTTGTATAGTCATCATGAATACTGCTCAGCAAACAAGAGATTTCTTACTGCCTTCTTTCCCTGTCTAGTATATATAACCATGTAGAGAACTTCTGAGCAAGAGAAAAGAGCAAAGAGCCTTTGATAAAGAGCCTATTAGCTTAGTAAAGGGTTTGGTCCTTATTTCTGTTCTTCTGTTTTAAATTGTTGTTATGAAAATATCTTTTACTAAGAACAGTTTCCTATATTATTTTGGTGGCTTGGTTACTTAATATGCTAGTTTATGAGGCATTCAACCTGAATTTTAAGAGCTGTTGTGTGGATATAGTGGGAAGGGAGTGAAGTAAAAATACATATACAGCTATTACATTTTACTTGTTCACATCAGCATCTGTCACTGATAAAACACAAAGCACAGTTTTAACCTTTTTTGATTTTGCAAGAGGGAAATGCATTGCACCAAAGTAATATTTCTATTTATTAATTTGTTGGTAAGACTGCAAGTGCAAACTGCATTGCTTTTGAAAATACTTTCAGCATTCCTTTAACAGAATTATCAAGCAATAGATTTACTGGTGTTCCTTAAACAAATTTCCTTATTTACTGATGCAGCTAGGATTTTTAAAGCTTAGTACAAACTAATTACTTTTTAATATTTTTTTGCATTCGTAAAGACATATGCTTCTGAATTTATATAGATTTTTTTTCTCAACCTTTAAAGTGTCCACTCAGCCTGAATAGTTTCTTTACAGTCAGAAGAGAATGGCAGACTCCACCCAGGAAAAGAAAAAAACACCCAACAAACAATAAAAAAACAGACCTTTATAACCAGCAGCAGTTACAGTATCTGGACAAATAGTTAGATATCTTGCTAATTTCCAGGAAAAAAACCCAAGGATATGTAACGTGCATTTAAAGTAACACATATCTAGCATGAAGCTTTCATGTTGTATACATCCCTTAATTGTATACCAGTCATCTGCTAAAGTGGCTAGAGTTGTTTCCTTTTTCCTTTGAGCTTTGATTACATTATCGTTCACATGGTAAAAATGTGGAGCCTGCAAACCTGAAAAGAAATCTTCCACAGACCCTCAGAAAACATACTTTGTCTTGCAAGTCCAGTCATCCTTTCTGCATGATCCTGGAATTGCTACTTGACTTAACTTTTACTCAACAAGCAGCAATTCAGGCTTCTCCCATCTGCTTTTCATGATTTCTTAGGCCTTCAAAAAAGTGCAAGCATACACTTTCACTTCTGCAAATAAACGCTGTGATACCTGTGAGGACTCAACAGCTCTCTTATAACACACTGGCAAGTTCAAACAAACAAACAAACAGAAAACAAAAGAACCCAAAAAAATAAAGCAAACCAAATGGAGATATTTAGGTCATATTTTAGCCATGAAACTCACCATCATGTGGCTGTTTAGATGACAAGAGTTGTTTGGGGCTCAAAAAGTGAGTTGACAAATTCACAGAGGGAAAAAATATCAAAAGATATCAAACACAAACATATCTCTCATGCCTGAGGAAGTCCATGAGTCACAGATTGCCAAAAACAGGGAAATTATATATAGGAGTATATATGGTTGCCTTGCTCTTATGTTCCTCCTAAAGCACCCATGCTGGCTGTTTACAGAGATGCAGTAACGAACTAGATATATCTCTCTGTTCTCTATGTTCTGCATGTTACGCTGTAAAGTTCAGATATCCAAAATGTAGGAATAAAAATAGAGAAAGTAATTGTGTCATAAAAATATAATGTAATGCTAATTTCTGAAAAGCACTCCAGGAATCATACAAGGCAATGAGGCATATGGTACTCATCGTTTGAGATCAAAACCCACTCCCTAAAATGCTAAAAGCTAATCATGTAGGTTATTTACTGTTGGCTCTTGATGGTGATTTGGCATTTGACCAGTGAGTAATTCACAGATCAGGAGGGAGGTTTGCTTCCTGATTAAATGGATAACAAACATTTTAAGCAGCTACTCAACATGAATACAAACCAATAATAACGCACTTCCACTGTGAACTTTTGTAATTTATGGATAATTTCACAGGCACTGTATAGCAGCCCAAATACTTACTGGCAATAGCTGATTAGATCACATAGATCTGGTTTTATGTTAAAGTGTATATGTATATCCCTTTCATTGTCAGAGTCCTCATTAGACCCTTCCTGCTCTGGAGCATAACTTGTAGCAAAAACTATAGGCATAAATTTAGCTCCTGAGTTATTTTTACTGTTCTCCCTGAGAAAAGATACTAGTTTCATAGACAACGTTTCCAACTTGTCTTACACGGAGGACCATGTGGTATCTGAAAAAGCTGTTAAGGAACTTATAGAATGTGCCAGCATTTTAAGACTTGTCCTGCATTGGGAAAGATTGTTGGTGGTTTTGGTGTGACTCATGAGCCTGTAGCAGAGAATCCAAGCTACATAATCTATGAACTTTTTTTAAAAAATTTGTCTGTATTAAATCTCATAATTTCGCACACAATTAATATTTCTTTCCTATCTGATTGGACCTCACTACAGAATTTCTAAAATTCAGTGAAGACTTTATTTAAGCAAAAGTGGGAACGATGCAGATTATATAGGTTATTATAAACATTGTTACAGAAACTAAGCTACATAGGTAATTTGGCAACTCAGTAATAGATTAATTTCCAAAAATAAAATTCAGGGTCAGTGATAGTGGAAGGGATGATTTCAAGTTATCAGAGTTGCTGATGGCTTCTACATTGAATACAGCCACTCAGGAAAAGGCCTAGCAAATTTTCTTCCACTGACTGAAACTGAAAATAACTGTTTATTGTGCCATGATGTACAGAAAAATAAACAAGATACATTACAAATGTCTGTCAACAGTTAATTCTGCAATTAAACATTATAACTTTACTGTTTACCTATAATACTGCATTACTTTTGGTCACTTGTATTGAAAAGATCCAGCAGAAGGCAATTTGAATGATAAGAGACCTGGAATGATTTTTCTATGAAAGAACAAGATTTGACAAGACAAGCATTTACAATAGTCAATAATTTGGAAGGAGATTGCTTGAATGTATGAATTATTTCACAATAGAAGGGCATAGGAACATCTAAAAGATTTTCTTTTTAAATATTGCATTCAAAAATAATAAGGGTAAGAATGTGTTTACAGGCATAGTTTGGCACCACTGATAAAAGCCAAACATGTAGGAATTTCTCCTGGCTCACCGGAGCCCTGTATAACCACTTGTGAGAGAGCACAGGCTGACTGCAGACATGCTGCAGACCCTGGGCCCTTGCCTCACAGACCCCAGTGGTATATGGACG
The DNA here is from genome assembly GCF_023634155.1 of Falco peregrinus. Classification (NCBI taxonomy): domain Eukaryota; kingdom Metazoa; phylum Chordata; class Aves; order Falconiformes; family Falconidae; genus Falco; species Falco peregrinus. The sequence continues at coordinate 40,304,526 of NC_073723.1, forward strand.
AGACTTTGGGAACCATCGTCTGCACACTGAGCTCTGAAGCTCCCTGGCACAAGATGTTACAGAGCAGAGCAGGGCTTTCAGGAGGATTTTTACACCTGTTAAGGATTTCTGCAATTACACTTGATAAAATACAATATATGTATTACAATAGGATGCATACCTTCCTGCTTCAAATCATTATCCATCTGTAACTTCCTGCACTGGAAGAAAATATTCAATAATGTTCTATTGCAAGCCATTGTAGGCATTTATTTAACTTTTTTTTTCTTTTCTGAAACGTTTGGTATTCTCTCACTTCAAAGAAAAGACAGTGGAAGAAATAGACCATTGGTTTCATCTGCTGTGGCAATTCATATATATTGGTGTTTTTTCATGTGAAAGAAAGGTTAGTGGTCTGGATGCTGAAGGCTTAATGTTGTGATTAAGGTAAAAGAGGGAACACAGAGTGTTGAAAAAACATTATCAAATAAAGACTGGGAGAAAGCAAAGCATATATCATGTGACATTAAAATGACTAAGACCATCTGGGAAACAATAGCTGGCAAGGAAAATATTCAGGAAGTAAAGATAATGTTGCTTTCTTCTAGCACAGTCAAATTAATTCAGAAGGTATTCTACACCTAATACTTGGACTCAGCCAGGCATTGCAAAGAATGTGGATGATGCTGGACTCTTAGTCATTCTATTAAATTTAAAATGCTGATTTTAAAAAGTGTGGAAAGAGTATTAATGAAGAACTACTGAAGTTTAAAAAAGGAAGAACCAATTTTTAAAAAAGTTTAACCAAGATTGGCTGCAATTAAAAAGATAGTGGGACATATATCACAAAGTTATTCAGCAAGAGGAAATATCCATTGGGAAAAAGAGAAGAATGGACATTGGGACATTGGAAAAAAGAGAAGAATGTCACAATGGAAAGGAATAAAGTTATTAGACAGACACTGAGGAGATAATTGAAAAGCTGGGGGGGGGGGGTGCGGGGAAGAAGAGTGGGAATGTTATAAAAGCAATAGTTAATGCAACTGAGACAATTCAGAAAGTGTCCCAAATAATTTATAGGAATGCATCAGGAACTGCAGATAGTTTTAGTGACAAGTACATGATATGATGAATACACAAGCCAGCAATGTGCTCCTGTGGCAAGAAGGCTGATGGTGTCTTGGGGGGCATTAGAAGGAGTGTTGTCAGCAAGTGGAGGGAAGCGATCCTTCCCCTCTGCTCAGCACTTGTGAAACCACACCTGGAGTGCTGGGCCCAGTTCTGGGCTCCCCAGTACAAGAGAAACACAGACATACTGGAGCAAGTCCAATGAAGAGCCACTAAGGTCATTAAAGGACTGGAGCATAAAGGTTCAAGGAGGATCTTATTAATATCTACAAATGCCTGAAGGGAGGATGCAAAGAAGACAAAGCCAGGCTGTTTTCAGTGGTGCCCAGTTCCATGACAAGAGGCAATGGGCACACACCGAAACACAGGAGGTTCCCTCTGAACATGAAGAAATAACTTTTCACTGTGAGGGTGACTGAGCACTGGCATAGGTTTCCCAGGGAGGTTGTGGAGTCTTCGTTCTTAGAGATATTCAAAAGCTGTCTGGGCATGGTCCTGGGCAGCTGGCTCTAGGTGCCCCTGCTTGAGCAGGCGTGTTGGATTAGATGACCTCCAGAGGTCCCGTCCAACCTTGACCATTCTGTGTAAGGAAAGGTGTTGGAATGGTGAACAAGTGGGAGATATTAATTGACCAGGAAATCTTGTCTGCCTGAGCACTTGGAGAATGGGCCATCTAGTATTAAGAATGGAACTATCAATAGAAAGGTCTTTAAAAGAGGTAGGATACACTTGGAAGAAACTTGTGTAAATTCACACATAGGTTTAGTGCACAGCTGAAGGAAGATCACATCAATGGAGGTGTACCAATAGAATAAGTACTGAAGAGTAAGAGAAGAGACATCATGGTGAAAATGTGTCCTAATATTAATGAGAATAAGAGCAATGCATTTACTGATTGTGTCTTACCCAGCTAGAAATAGATGAGGTCAGGGGAAGAAAACACTGAAATAGTTATATAATGTTTTAACAATAAAATGAGTAGTCTTAAAGTGTTCACACAACAGATGAAACTGGAATCAATAGGAATAGCAGAAATCTGGGTTGCACGCTGCCTTAATTACCTTACCCTGTGCCATACAAAGGAGTTCCCATCTGCAGTTCAGTAGCCTGCTTTTCACTAGTAGATCTGCAAAATCATTCAGGTTGCCCTGACCAGTGTTTCCCGGAGCTTATTTTCCCCTTGCTCTGGTCCTGTTGTTTCTGAAATCTTACACCTGCAAATCCCCAAACTATTGTTAGAGCAGGCTCTCATGGGAAGTCACCCTGCAAATATATGTCAACATCCTTTGTGCATCACATGGACTCTCATGACTCTCAGGAAGGTCTGTTGAAACACAGCAGTCATGAATGCTGCCTGTGACTTGCATTGATGCGGGTCTCTGCTGAACTGAGGGTTGAAGGAAACTGGTGAGAAGCACAAGTCTTGTGTTTGCCTGTGTGAAAGCTGTCTGGAGCTTGTAGGTAAGCAAAAAATTGAAGAAAGGTCTTGAAGCCTGAGGGGGGCATATTAAAAATTAATCATAGAGCGAAGAGGTCAGTAAAGAGAGCTCTGCCTAGAAAGCCAAGATATACTGAGATAAATTAAAGATTTTTGAAAGCTAAACTGAGCTGTATCTTTAAAGAAAAAAAAAAAGTTAAAACCAATAGCAGATTTGCCAGACCTGTATCTGTGTGGGAAAAGAGGTCAAGGAGTAAAGAATCACTATGCTGTGCTGTGACGACTAGGTACAGTTTAAAGAGAATCAAAATATAGTCCCAGACCAGATTAATATTTTGCTTTCCTTCTTAGTAAGAGCAATTATACTGAACATAAGGGCAAAGACAGGATGGTTAATGGGAAATGAGAGCAAAGAAACATATAGGACTTAAACCAAAGTATAATCGTACTTCAGGACAGCCTTTATGGGAAACCAGCATTTGAGCTGGATAAGGAAGGGATTAGCACAAAAGTTGAATGACCTTGAGGCCCCAAGTAATAGAAACAGGAAGGAATTCAAAAGTGCAAAACATAAGGTCATACACTTAGGAACCAATAACTAGAATCTCTGTTATAAACTTGGGAGCTCATCTGTTGAGAAAGACAGGAGGAAAACTTGTGTACGCTGGATAGTCACAGGAAACCCTGATCATGTGATGTGTCTGTAAAATAGGCAAGGAAGGATATATCTGCTAAGAGGGAATGAAATAATAGTGCCTTTATACGACTCATTGGTAGGGCTCCATGTATAACAGTAGCTGTCCATGTCCAGGGAAGAAGGATTTAGAATGGGACACAAGCACAGCAAGTGTGCTAGGAAGATCAGAAGAATAAAAGCCTTTTATAAAACAAGTGACAGCAACTGGATTTTTTTAATGAATCAAAGGTTGAGATATTCTTTACAAAAATATCTTCAGGGTATTTTTTCATTCAACACCAGGAAGATAATACAGGTGTTTAAACTGAAGGACAGTGGTGAAACAAGAAAGTCGTAATTTAGCTATGACAGTACTAAGACTGGAAATTAGAAGAAGGTTTTTAACCACAAACTTGAGACTGCCAAGTAGGATTTTGGTAAAAGATCCAGGGGCAAAGTTTAAATATTTTGTCAGAGTTTCAGCAATTTATAAAAGGAATTACATGATCTTGCATTATTCTGGGATTTTGTAGTATATCGGCCTCAAGGTTCCTTTCGGACTTTTTTTAGATAAGATCAACATTATCTAATCAAAGGGCAAAACTATCACTGTTTTGATTTCACCAAAACATCATTGCCTTCTGTGAAATCTACCAGCTACTCCTGTCATCAGTGAAATTCTGTCAGAACAGAAGATCTGTGTGTACAAATACTCTGCAAATTCTGCTGATCAGTTATTTCTCTATCAGCTGCTGTGAGGCCGAGGACAATAGTACTGATTTGAAGAGAAAGATTAATTATAGCAAGTGCCTCAAAGTATAGCTATGGACAATACCTGCACATCTTTCCTTCAAATCACAAGCTTTTTCTTTCCTTTTAGTAAAATATGTATGTAGATGGTGTTGGACTGAGGCCTATGAAGATATTGTATCAGGCATGAAATAGTTCAGCTAGCAAGTTCTGCACATTTCCCAGGTGCTGCCATAGTTGTTGGGTTTTTTAATCCAAAATTGCAGTAAGAAATTACTTTGTCTGTGTATCTATCAAAAGGATATTCTGCTGTTCTGGTTGCCACATGCCCAAGGCTATAGTGAACACCGAGTGACATCCTAAAGACACTGCTCTTCTTGACCATGGATAGGTAATAGCAGAGGGAGTATGGAGGACTTTGCACAATCACATGCGTGCACAAACATATGCACATGCACATACACAGACCTTTTCACACACTCCAAACAGCCTACATCTTACCAGTCTGAACAGCCTGACTACTTAAAATATATACTGAGTCCTTGGTCCCCAGATAGCAATGTCATGTTCCACCAGTGGGACATTGTCATTTAACTCAGAGGGCCAAGAGGAAAATATGAGAAACATAGGAAACTGATAAAAGTGTGTTTTCTTGTTTTCTTGTCCTAACAGAAGACAGACCTCCTTATGGGTCCCTTCCAACTTGAGAAACTCTATGATTCTATGATCTATATATACCTTTAATTTATATGAAAGTTGCACATTATTTCAAAGTATTTGATGATTTTTATTTGCATAGAAAAATATCTCTTGTCCTTTTCATATTGGAAAAATACAACACCCAGACCATTCCCTTGGTAGATTTGATTTCTGTGGCAGTCTTTGTCACAGTTGCCTGAACTGTGATGGAAAAGGAAATAAGACTTTCACTCAGGTTGGGCTGACGAAAAGGCGCCTTATCTAAGCAAGTGGTTATAGCTTCATTTTGACCTGCCTTCTGATGCCATGTCTGATTGCTGATTTATTTGGCTTGGTTATACAGATTTTTACTGCAAATAACAACACTCAAAGTGCTGGCTTGCCAAAAAATATAGGCATTTTCCTAATTTTAGGAAGTGACTTCAGTGGGGCATCTCTAGTCTGACCTGTGTAAGTACCTGGCTGAATCAGAGCCAAGGTGCTTGTGAGTGTAATTCTTGCCAGGGAAGGGCCTCTTTCCTATGTCTGCCTGAACCTGTCCCACGGAGTTCAAAGAGATGTTACCTAGTCCTTTTCTTTTGTTAAATCCTTTGGGTCACCCTATTCCTCCAAGTCTATCACAAGTTCTTCCTGACCTTTAAGATAAGTTAGTCGCAAAAGGGTTGCTTCCTGAAAAGGTGTGCCTGGACCAGACAGGAACATGCCTTTCTAAAATGATGGGTAATTTTAATAAATAATTAATATATTTTTATATTCATAGAATATCTCAAGTTGGAAGGGAGCTGTTGTGAAATATATCTTAATATAAGTAAATTAAAAATGTATTATAAGATATTTAATATAAATAAATAAATAATATAGTAAGATTAAATGATTGGGAACCTGGCAATCAAATTCTGTGGAGGGGTTGCAGGTATCAATCAGCTCTCCCAGGTCACATCTCCATGATTACATTTTTAAGTTAAAAAAATGGATTGGTGTGGAGAGTATTTCCTGGGGATAAAAGAAATTCTGGGAGAAGAGGTAGCAGGAAGCAAAGAGTACCCTTTCTTTTCAGTACTTGACAGGTCAAAGTGCACTGAAGGGGAAAAGGTTACTTACGCTTTTGTAGTGTCTTTTTCCAAATTAAACTCACTGTCCTACAGCACATATAATACATTCCCAAATTAATTCATTAACTGACACTATTTGCTCTCTACCCCCCTCCTTTGGCTCAGTGTTCTTTGTGTTTTATTCACCCATCATTATCTGGCTTAGCACTCCACTTTCTGGTTCCTCCTAACTTTGCCTTCTCCATATTCTGGTTGTGAGGGATGTGCACCCAGCGCTATATTTCTACTTGGCAGAACCTACAATTCCTCCTGTCTTCCTGGGTTTCTCTGATGGCAGGAGGCAACAGTGCATGCTGAGCATTTAGCACAGGCTTGACCCTTCTAGCAAGGTGTAAATCAATTAGCTGTTGAGGCAGCAGCCTGAGATAAGGCTGTAGAATGAGGGAGAAGAAAATTATGGCTATCCTGATTTGGATCTTTGGATGCCTGGGGTTTGTTTTTGGTTGGTTTTGTGTTGGTTTTTATTATTATTATTATTATTTTGTTTTATTCCATGGGGACAACTCTGCAGTGCAACAAGGTATCTGTTTCCAATTCTCGTTATTAGCATCAATGCATCTGATAGGGAAATATTTCCAAATGTGAGGCTAATTCTGAAGAGAGCTGAATTATTTCAGCTCCCAATGATTACACAGGATAGTTCAACACTTCAGAGGTCTTACTTTTTGAAAGTATCATCTATCTCATCTGCACTGATTAAGATGAATTAAGATCCACTCAGGATTCTGAACACTCTCACCTTTCAAAATACTCCCTATGCTGGCTAATGACTGTTTTCCTGGGTAAACTTTGCCAAAACTGGGAACTTAGTAAAGCATTTCAGGCTCTAAAAGGCTGCATTTACTTATATGAATTATGCCATTTAACAGCAAAAGTTCCAGAGAGCTACTCACATGAGTAAGAATTGCACTTCGTCCATCATTAGGAAAGCCATCAATAAATAAATGTTAAAATATAAACACACGAACATATTCTTAATGCTGCAAAGCAGACTTTTTTTAAAGTGTACCAATAGTTTAGCCTGCCAATAAATGCTCTTAATGAAACCCTTCAGACTAGTGTTGGAAGAATTTTGCTTGATACAAGTGGAAAAATTGTGCACATTAACCTGATGGGGGGGTCACTCAAGGCAAAGTGCTTGTATGTGCGTTTGAGAGGTTCTTCATCTAAAGGAGAAACATTTAATAACAGTAGAATACAAATATCACTCACAAAGTCAAGAAAATCAAATAAAGAAATTATTTAGAGAGTTTCAGTTTATATTTACATTATTATTTTTATACATTTCTTCGAGTGAAGAGTGCTGTTTGTTTAAGAATGCAGTCTGTATGTGAATTTAAAATGCTTTTGTATTTAAAGCCCATGTGTATTGTGAAACTCATTCAAATGCAAAGTAAAATGCCACTATTTTCCTCCTGCCCTTAACGTTTAAAATGGGGATGCCTTTATTCATATGAGGACAATTTTTCTACTCCACACAAGAAGTTTGTGCAAGAAACTTGCCAAAACAAGATGCCCTTTTGTTATGTTTAGCATGACCTTACAAACCAAATTGTAAACCACTTAGAAAATTGTCTACAGAGAACCACGAAGGCTTTGCTCCCACTAATTTCAGCTTTTCGTGCCAGGCCTCCTGCCCTTCAGGACTTCAGCCACAGCAAACCTTTCTTCTTCAGGGTGTAATTCAAGATCACTTCACAAACTGTTTTCTTCACCTGCATAAATATTTCCCGCTTCTCTTCCTTCTGTGTTCCTGCTCTGAGACACAAAGAAAACTGTGACAAATGCCAGAGTTCTAAAAGAAAGAGAAGTCCTATCCCTTGCCGTTATTGAATAGGAAGGTTTTCAAAACGTGAGCGAAACTGCTGGAACACGGCGAGTCTGTAGGTAGATTGCTCCCTCTTCTGGCAAACCTGCATATTGCAGGACGATTTTTTTAATTGCTAAGAAAGGCATTTTAATACATCTGTTTTACTATCGATTATTATTTTTTATCACTTCTTATAAAAAATCATACACATTATGAAATATTTCGTAAAATTTTCTATTATGTAGTGATACACTGTACCGGCTACAATAAGGAAAGGAGCAGCACTAAACATGTATAATGAACAGATACGCTGATATTTCTCAAGGCCTAGCTGCAACTGAACCTGTTATTTTTTTGTGAAGAAGGTTGTGAAACAAGTACGCAGGAACTTTTGCATACTTCTGCAGAAGATAGGAAGCTCATCTGGGCTCTCCATACACCGGAGCATTGCTCCACCAAAACATGTATATCTCTGTTACATTTTACAGTTTCAACCAACCTGAGGCCATATTTGGTTCTCAGAGTTTGCTGTGCCCTGTTTTTAATCATCTGGGGTTTCCTTTAACCTTAGATATGACCTAAAACTAGTCAGAAGCCTGGATTTCTGCAGATCTCCCAGTCAATAATGTTGACGCATCACTTGCAAAGGGCACAGTTTTCAGTGCTGCTGCTGCTCTGAGGTTTTATTATGATGCTCAAAATATGTGGTGTTTTGTTTGTGGGGTTTTTTTTAATGTAGCTAAAATTCATGGAGCCAAGCATCCATCAAGAAACTAAATCTTCATTTTGAGACATTTTAGAAGCTGCTGGAATAAAATACCAGAAATACCCCCCTGAAAAGCTCAAAACTTGGGAGGAAAAACCATCTATAGTCAATTTTTCAGTTAAACCCATGTGTGAGGGTTTGATCTGTGAGGGATTTGATTGTTTTCTAAAGCTTGGAACTGATGTTATTGCCTGAAATCTTTCACTGTTGGTAGACTGAGGTTAGCTATTTTTTGACTAGTTGTGAAAATAATCCCCAAAATCCCAACCTAATGAAGAATTATAAAATACCATGAATCAGACTCATTAATTCATTTTTCCCCTTTATAAGCATGTGGCCTAGAGATGCTCTTTTCTTTGTGGGTAAAGGCTGAGATCTTATGGCAAATCACTAATTTCCAAGTTTCAGAACATGAGTAAAAATAATAAATATTATGAGAGAGCCAATAAAACCACCTTTTAGTGTTAGCTGAACATACAGAGGATGTCTGTGCCACTTAAAGATTTAGACACCTGCAAAGAAGGAACAAGAAGGTGTTCATTTTCTCCTCTGGAGAGGGTATTTCAGACAGAGGATACCCTGGAAGGGAACAAGTGAGAAGTCGAGTCTGGGTGCCAGGTTGAACTATGAGCCCCATCCTTGTGAAAAGAGCTAAACAGCACTGGTGGGAAAAGGCAGAGGGAGACAGACAGATGCCCAACAACATCTTCTACTGGCAGAACCTGATGCTGATAAATGGATGAGCACAAGGCTGACCCCCAAGGTCAGGTGATACATCTACTGTTAATAGCAGAAATGTTTTGTGTGAGAAGGGGTTAAGATATTTTTCTTAACAGGGGAATACATCCCGAGGAGACCATTTCTGTCCCTATTTCAAACCTGGTAATCACAATTTCTGTGGAAGTTCAGTTCTTCTGGTTGTATAAGGATGGCTTGTTTAGGCCTTCTCTTTTTAGACAGACTCCTTTTCAAACCCCAGCGCTCCTTTTCTAGAGTGGACAAGCAATATCCACAGCAATATCACCAGTCTTGATTTCACGAAGGCTTTTGACACTGTCTGCCACAGCATCCCCACAGGTGAGCTCGGGCAGTGTGGGTCAGGTGTGTGGGCAGTGCGGTGGGCTGAGAACTGGCTGATGGCAGAGCCCAGGGGCTGTGATCAGCAGCGCCGAGCCTGGCTGGAGGCCCGTAGCCAGCGGTGCCCCCCAGGGTCAGTGCTGGGCCCAGTCCTGTTCAGCTCACTCATCTGTGACCTGGGTGAGGGGACCAAGTGCACCCTCAGCACGTTGCTGATGGTGCAGAACTGGGAGGAGCAGCTGACGCACCAGCAGGCTGCGCTGCCATTCAGCGAGACCTGGGCAGGCTGGAGGGCTGGGTGGAGAAGAACCTGATGGAGTTCAACAAAATGAAGTGTAGGGTCCTGCACCTGGGGAGGAACAGCTCCATGAACCACCACAGGCTGGGGGCTGACCTGGACCTGCTGGAAGGCAGCTCTGTGGGGAAGGGCCTGGGAGTGCTGGGGGACAGCAGGCTGGCCATGAGCCAGCAGGGTGCCCTGGTGGCCAAGGAGGCCGGTGGTACCCTGGGGTGTGTTAGGAGGAGTGTGCCCAGCAGGTGGAGGGAGGTGATCCTCCCTGTCTACTCTGCCCTGGTGAGGCCCCATTGGGAGTGTTGCGTCCACTCCTGGGCTCCCCAGTTCAAAAGAGACAGGGAACTACTGGAAAAATGGTTCAGAATAAGGCTACAAAGATAATTAAGGGACTGGAGCATCTCCTTTGTGAGGAAAGGTTCAGACAGCTGGACCTGTTTAGCCTGGAGAAGAGAAGACTGAGAGGGGATCTTACCAATGTCTACAAATATCTTAAGGACGGGTGTCAAGAGGATGGGGCCAGGTTCTTTTCAGTAGACCCCAGTGATAGGACAAAGAACAATGAGCAGAAACTGAAACACAAGAAGTTCCACCTGAACATGAAGAAAAACTTCTTACCTTGAGGTTAACACAGCACTGTCATAGGCTGCCCAGAGAGGCTGTAGAGTCTCCTCTGGAGACATTAAAAATCCACCTGGAGGTGACTCTGTGCAACCTGCTCAGATGAACCTGCTTTAGCAGGGAGTTGGACTACATGATCTCTAGAGGTCCCTTCCAACCCTGACCATTCTGTGATTATGTGAAAGGAACTTCATAATTTGTTAGAAAATATGGCAGTGTTTCCTCTAGTAATTGCATGACTCACTACCACCATATTGGATGTTCCCAACAGAACTTCCATAGCTTAAGCAGCCTCCAATCAATAGACATTTCCTTTGAATAATAGAACAATGGAAAAGATTTTCACAACTGGTAGTATTGCTGTGTAAAAATAAAAAGTCTCCTTTCTTACAAACTTGGGAGCAAGGAGCATTCTCTGTGGAGCTGGGACAGAAAGAGATTGAGGCAAGAAAGCTGGTTCTGGTACATCGTCTCCAGCCTTCTTCCACACTCCAAATATGTAGTTAATGTCAATCTTTTCTGTACAGAACAAAGCACCCACCTAGTTCCATCAGTTAGGTTTAGAGGACAGTGAGTATTCAGAAGACAGAAACCATGACAGATAATTTAGAAAACATGAAACAGAAAAACAAGATGAATGAAGCAACCAGAAATTCTTAGACAGTTAATATCCATTGGAATTGCATCTTGGAAATTCAGATTCAGATAATAATTTGGATTTCACATCTATGTGCAAACCTCTGTCTTAGGAAAGATCTCACCTGAATAAGGCAGGAACATGCCTTTAAAAGTATATAATCAAATCACATTAAGAAAATAAATTATATAGCTGCCATTCAGAAGTCTGATGACTATTTTATTCCCAAAAAGTAAAGCACCTGAATGGTGTAGATTTCATTACACTTATGAGAGCTGGGAGAAACTGAAGACATTTTTTTCAAGTGTTCTTAAACGAGTCATCCTTGGTTACTGATCAGACACCTTGGCCAGTTTTGTTGTATAAGATCAGAAAGTGATTGGAGTCAAAGATTCAAAGATAAGCAAAAACCTGTTGGAAGATGCAGTTTTGCTTTGGGGAAGGATCTGTCAAGCTGCATATATATCTCTAGACAGAAAGAAATACATCAAGATGGAAAGAAAGCAAGAAGGAAAGAAAGCAGAATTCAGTCTCATCAAACAGGCTAACCAGAAAGAAAACTGAAAGGAAATGGATACAGTAAATAACTCAGAAGACTCTCAAGGGAGAAAGATACTGCTAAGCACAGATTTGCATGAGATAAGGGAAATCCAACATCCAGCAGCTTACAAACACAGCAACATCTGAGAAGCACTTCTCAGCACTTACAGATTCTGAATGCCTTACTGAAAACTGCTGCTTAGATACCTATGATTTCTGTAAGTAAATAAAAGTTCTGATATTCAGTAATTTTCTGTTGAAAAAGAAAAGAAAGGAAAGATAAGGAATTGCACACAGTTTTAAAAATCTGACAAGTAGAACCACTCTACTATCAAGATCTAATGTACCCTTTGTTGGAGGTCTCCTTGCCAAAACTAAACATCACAAGGCAGAATGGTCAAAACTAAACAGATTCTTTTTTTGAGGAAAACTGCCTTTTTGTACTGTAACTGCTAATGCCATGGTATCATGCAGAATGCTGGTATAGTTGGTTTTGGGATTTTTTTGTTTTGAAAACAAAGCGAGCAACATTGCAGAGCTGGAACTTAAGTCCACACAGAAGTGGTGCTTTTTGCCAGGAGCTAAGAGCTCTCAAATCCCATGGGCTACTGTGGAAACTATGAGCATTGTCTTTTAAAAAAAAACACAAATCAACATCGTGTATCTCAAATTCTTTTCTGCTCTGCAGGGAAAAGCTTTGCTCAAGGGAAAGGTTTCCATTTGATATATAATGTCTAAAGAGTGCATTACAGTTAAGAACTTTTAAAACAAGATGAAATGTCAAAAGCAAAAGTACTCATATAAACATGCTTTGTTTTTCTTACCTAAATCTATTTTCTGTGTGACAGTTGGGTCCAGATTTATTTTGGTTTTGTGGTTTTAAGGGTTTTTTCTTTCATTCTCATGGGTCCTCTGGGTCAAAACCAAAACCAGATCTTGCTATCTTTTATAATTAGATTTAAATAGATTAAGCTGGGTATTTATTTTGTGCAGATTGTTTAAAATAATTAGCACCAATATGATCAGAGGTAGTCTTTGAAGTTCATACCGCTTAAGATGAAGCGATGGAATTTCACATCAGGATTACTACTACTGATTCTCTGAGAAGAACTGGCAATAGCTTAATAATGCTGAGACAATGAGCACTAGAAAGAGGATCAAGACACATTTAAATAAAAATTTAACACCTGACAGACACAGTGAAATCTGTGCCACTAGTTTTCTGAGGTACTAATAGATTTAGGGTATCTTTCTTACAAGTTTTTTAAAAACAAATTTGACAGATTTTCTCTTTTCTGTGCCTGCCTTCCTTCCTTCCCCCCTTCCTTCCTTCCTTTATATTTCAGTGCCAGTTATTTTTAAGAAAGAATGCACCTTCCTTCCTTCCTTCCTTCCTTCCTTCTTTCCTTCCTTCCTTCCCTCCTTCCTTCCTTCCTTTATATTTCAGTGCCAGTTATTTTTAAGAAAGAATGCACCTTCCTTCCTTCCTTCCTTCCTTCCTTCCCCCCTTCCTTCCTTCCTTCCTTCCTTCCCCCCTTCCTTCCTTCCCCCCTTCCTTCCCCCCTTCCTTCCTTCCTTTATATTTCAGTGCCAGTTATTTTTAAGAAAGAATGCATTTAGAAGGTGAAACAAGAGATCAGACAGCAAACATAGCTTGCAAATGTCTTGAAATATGCAGCGGATGTCAAACTCCTTGTCAAAGACATTCTAGTCTATGAATAAAATTAAGTGATGCCTGTTTTTTTAACAGGTATATTTGGAAGAAGGCTTCTTAGAAGATAGGCTGATGCTGTTGATTTATTCTGCCTCCTTTAGTTTTCTTAGGTACATAGCCCATCCACTGCTGTCAGAAGTAGGGAGGAATATCAGGAGTTCTTGCCCTCTCATTACCTGTGGAAAAGAACTGTGCACAGCTACAGAGGTATGGTCCCAATTTGGCAAGTTTCTTAATGTTTCTTGGCATAGGCTCCATGACCATAATTCATGTTGGTTTTAGGTCTGGAATATCTTTGAAGTTGTTCAGAGGTACCACAGCACGTGACAGAGCACCGCAGTTCTGCTTGCTAATACAAGCAGGAAGATCTTTTCTAAAATCTATAAAATGCAGCCAGTTCCTGTAAAGAAGGAACAGAAAGAGACAGGGACATAAAAGTCTGTTTCCTATAAAAATGACATGACTCACTATCAACTATCCCCTCCCAGTAGAGCTCCAATTCTTCTTTGGCCTATTTTAAACAGACTCCAATCAATAGGCACTTCCTTTGAATAATGGAAAAGGTTGCTACAAATATTATCACAACTGTTAGTAATGCTGTATAAAAATAGACAGTTTCTTTCTTAAGAACCTGATTTGGTTTATGTGCATAGCCATTTAGCAAACCATTTCAACATCTGCATGAAATACAGTAGAAAATTTATCAAAGTTCTCTCAACTGTGCCTTTATAGCAGACCTGGACTATCCAGGAAAAGTAGCAGAGATCAGTGAATGCCTACCAAGAAAAACAGCTAAATTATTTCACAGCTTTATTTGTTTAATGAACAATTAGTTGCTCTCATGGATTACATAAACAGCAATTTGAGTTTTGTGTGGTTTATTTGTGTTCCTGTACCATGTCAAATTTCCCTTGATTTTTGGATTGTTCAAACTTTTCCTGACACAGTCTGTAGTAGTTCCTGCTCTTTTAGTCTCAAATCACTTCTTTTACTTCTGAATGTATATTGCATGTCACTGAAGTCAGATCCCCAGCAGAGCACCTGCCTCCCACCACTATGAGTGAACCAGATCTGTCCCATGCTGCCATCAGTGATACAGCTGTTGGTGTTGACCACCCTTGCTCCTGGTCCTCACAACATAGGCACCATTCATCAAGATGAAGTAGTCAATGTTAGGAAATCTCTGTGGTCACTGTCCTAATTCCACTCAGTGGTGGTTTGCCAGAATTCTTTTTCCTTTTATTTTCATAGCAAACTAGCTTGGCTATTTCTTCACGTGCTCAAAACCAAACAACTATCCTCCTGCTCGTCTAACATTCAAAACAGGTATATATGGAATTCACTGTCTCTTACACTCCAAGAAACTTCAGTACTTTCTTAATTAAGTTTTGTTACATGACCATGTACAATACCTGCAATCGCTGAAAATAAACAGCAGTATTTACTCTAAATAGTTCCTCCTCCACAAATGAAAAGGATCCAGTGTATTTCTTACATGGGAAAACTAAGTACATATGAAGGTCTGATATGTACACTAAAAACTAGCTCAGGTTGAAAAATCTTATGGGGCCAGAGATCCCAGACCTTTGGAAAACAAGACAAATACACTTTGAAGATAATTCTGTATTCTCTGCTTGTATCTCTTCTTGCTTATCCTGTTCATTTAGTCTTTTCTAGGCCTGTGCTGTCATAGCCAGGATCGTGGAGTAGATGTACATTATGTTCATTCTCATGCTATTTTTGTGTGTCATTGGAAGAGATGATCATAATATAACCAAGGCTGTGGCTGCCTAACTATTTGCTGTGTGGCCACGAGTGTTTCACTGTTTATTTTATTTATGGTACAAAATTTTTCTTTGCTTTGTTTCTGTCTTGGGTTATTTTAAGTTATTGTGAAGGGAGAACTACTTTCAGCAAAATATGTAGCTATTTTGACAGCAGGAGCATAGACATAGCTGCACAAATGATAAGAAAGTTGTCTGCCCTGTAAAGAAAGCTCTGATATCTTGAAAACTCAGTTTATCCTTTAGGGTCAGACTAAAAAGTGTTTTAGATTTCACTCTGATAAACCATGGAAACTGCTATTTGTAATGGGGTAGGAAAGTTATAGGCCTGCAGAATAATTATTTGCATGTTCCTTTTCATTTCACTGTTAATGCAGTTGTCCATTCTTCCCTACTCCATTAAGTAGGTGACCAAAGTGTAAACGTAGCAGAATCCTGCAAAATCACAAAAGTCATAGAAAGGACAGATATGGACCAGCTGTTCACTATCTCTTCCCATACAGGATCTGAGGGAAGGAGAAGCATCAAAGAGAGCCAAGAGAAACCAAGACTGAAACAACAAAAGAAATAGCAGCTTTTTGGCTCTTGATCACAGTTGGTAGTTGTCCTATAGCCTCCTCTATAGAAGCAATTCTGGATACTAGAGGTTGGATGGGCTCAAGAGGAATACAGACAAGGTCATGAAAAAAATACCTTCAGAATGTTGCTAAGAACACAGCAATACTAAAAAAAAAAAATAAATAAAATAATTCTCCTGAGGCTAAACATAACCGGAAGCTGACATAGTATATAAGCACACATGTCAGTCCTGTGCTTTCCTTCTGAAAAGACAGAGAGTATAAAACATCATAAAACTCCTCTGAGGAATGGACTTAATCCAGCAGAAAGCAAAAGGAAGCCTACCTTTGAGAGAACTGTGCTGGTCATGTTCCAGTCTCCAGCACATGTAAATAGACATAACCTCACTGTCAGGAGAACACAGGCAGCAAGGTTGTAATATTCAATCCTTTTGAATAAGCTATTTAAAGAGGGCCAAAGTGTAGTAAAAGCAATTAGAGGCTGTTTACTCCTTGGCTAGTGGAACCTCTGGATACGTAGCATGTGCTGTGATGGAATAGGAGGAAGCGGCCATCTCTATCATCAATGACAGCTAGCTTCTGTTCTGGATGTAAAGAATAATTTTTAAAAAATTTCTTTTCCAAATCTGAACATTACCTGAGCAAAATGTTTTCAAAAGTTTTCTTTGGATATTTTGAAAATGCATGATCCAAAAGAAATAGTTCTCTGTTCAACGGCATAGATGCATCTATCTGAAGGCTTGTATTTCTGCTGAGAGTGAATCTTTTGGCTCCAAACTGATGTGTGGGAGTGACGTGCTGGATTCCACAAGTACACCATGAGAAAGCAGTCTTCTGCTTCATTTGTGTGAAACACAGCTTGAATGTATGAGTTTATTATGTAGTGCACGGGACTCAATACCTCTTATTTTTGTCTAGGCTTCAAAAGCTTCAAGTCTGTTCACTATGAGGGCTCCGTCCCAGTAAGGACTGATGTTTTTTTTTCTGCAAGTACCATGGTCACTGTATAATCCTGCCTAGTAGATCTAAGGTCAGCTGGGTGTTCTCCATCTCTTAACAGAGAGTGCGCTGTCCCAAAACCTCACAGTCATGCCATAGGGATTTACCCACAGTTCAGGATGAGCGCTGACTGGGTGGCCGATACCAGTGAGACCCTGAGTAGCAGTGCAGGAGACAATAACTAATGAGAAAGGAGTCTGCCTCCTCTGCACTGGCCGTGTTTCAGTGCTACTGTAGAGCTGATTGTAAAGATGGTTTCTCGACCTCCCTTTATTATGCCTTTCTGCAGAGCTCCTTCCCAGTCATTCTGGTACTCTCATTGCACTGACTTCTTGCTGCTGTGTCAAGGACAGAGAAAACCTTTCGACTGCCAAATGAATGTTGTGTGCACACTTGGAAACCAAGGGATAATTTTGTGCCCTATACATACATTGCATTTTCCACTCCTATGAGGCTGGTTTCTCATTTACTAGTCTATAGGGAAGAGAGGGAACTGCATAAGAAATTCCCATTGTGTGAAGTTCTTTTCTCCTTCAAAGTGGAACAAACCTATAAATATTGCAGTGGCTAATCATACAAATTTTTTTAAAAAAAAAATCATATAGGGTGATCAAAATGTCATATTTCAATAAAAAATTCAAACATCTCATAAAAGGATACTTTTAAAATATAGGTTGTTTTGAAAAGAAATCAAATTTCTGAACGCATATCAATACCAACTTTTCAACAATACCAGAACACATCCTCTTAAGTTTTTCTTCCTCAAATTGAAATACCAGTCACTTTGACCAATTTTATTAAATACTTAATTGTGATTAGTTTTCATTTTCCAGTTGAAAGGTTTTGTCCTGGAGAATGTACAACTAGTTCTTCTAAATGGCAAATTAAGAAAACACACATTTATTGTGTCTTGAAGAAAACGTTTAGCACAAAATCTACCTGTTGAACATCCTTATCCTCAAAATCTAGGAAACTCTGCAGCAAAAAGCAAACTAATGGCTAGCCCAATATCCATTCTCCACTCACTTATGCATAGCATAATCTACAAAAAGATTAATCCTGCATTGAGAACCAGACAATATTGGATAAAATTGGTTATCAAGTCCAGTGTGGGTTTTGGTATCTCATTATTCTCTGTACTATTACAGTTCTCTCTAACTAGACAGGTTTCTTATACATACAAATACAATGGCAAGAAAGTTGTGTAGGATACATTGTAAGCAATATTATAGGCATCAGAGTAAATTTAATTTATTTTCTATACCAGCCTGTTCTGGATTACAACTCCTAATCCAGTTTCTAATACAAAAAGGTTAGCACTCTTGTCTTCTGTTTTACTGTCTGATTTTACAGTGTTCTCTGCGTGTCACTTGATAAATCAAATCTCAGTAACCTGAAGTTTCTTTTATGTACCGTGTATTAATTTCTGCTATCTTTTTGACAGTCATACTTATGTAAATATAACACAAATGGATTATCTCACTTGTCAACAAGTCCTACTCAGCTCTACTTCTTATTCCTTTATAAACCTGAAAATGAGAAAAAATTATTTGAAATAAGAATCACATTAAATTGCTTAAATTCTTAGGCCAGGAAAATGCTGAAAATATACATTTAAAATTCTGAAAAAGCATTTATTTTGGGCTCCTCTTGCCTTTTGGTTTGTTTCCGAAACAGAATAAAGCACCTCACAGTTTTCTTCCTTGGCCTGTGAAGCATTTGAGTGGCTCAGTGACTCCTCCAGTTCTTCCCAAGAATGTTTAGACATTTATCATATGGTTCACTAAAAACAAAGTGCAAAAAATCTTTCTCAGTTTTTTTCCTTAAAATATATGTAAAGGCATCTTTAGGACAAGTGTGATTCTCTTCCAAGCTAAAAACCCAAAAGCTTTCAGTGATTGACTACCCTTTTCTACTCTGAATTATCTTCTGCAATTGGGCCACTAACCTGATGTGGAAGAGTCATCACCTGTAGCCCAGAGCAGAGCTCTCCCACCAAATGTGGGAATACTGAATGGGATGTTCCTCTTTCCAGAAGTCTTTTTGTTTGCCTCAGTTCACCACATCATTACTTTGTCTTCTACTGGTGCCAGTTGGAGTTACCTATCTTAAAAGGCAGGCTTAGTTATTGTTTAACTGCAAAGAAATCTTGTAACACAAACATGTTAATGCTGGTAATGTTTTACCATTTGGAAGGGTATTTTTCTGTAACATTTATAGCTCCATTGTTAGTCAGGAAACTGATTTTATAGCAGAAACCCCTTTTTAATGAATGCACTAGAGTAACAATTACACACAGATAGTTATGATGTACTAGGGGTAAACTTAAGCTATGTTGCCAAACTTTTCCGTCAGGAATAAAGCAAGTTTCTTTACAGCTTTAGGCACAATACTCAAAATAAAGGCAGAGTCTGTGCGAACCCCACAAAATATTATCAGATAAACATTTGATACTGACATCAAAATACAGCAGAATTCAAGGGAAAAAAAATATGTGTATTTCTGTACTTTACATTTCCTACCTACATTTAGCAGTTTATTGACAACTCAAGTCTAGGGAATCCTAGAGTTGGAACAAATGCTAAACTAAAATGTAACTATTTGCTGAGCAAAATTTAAGAGGCAGTCAGTTTTCATTAGTTTGAGAGTCATGACTTTCAGCAACAGATGTAAGTATTGTTCCCAACATATTTATTGGTGAAGAATATCTAATTCTAGTTTGCCTAGGTAAGAAGAGATACATTTAGGTAGAATACTCACAAAACTAATGTTACAAGATAGAATAAAAAAAAAGTTCTGAAAAGGAAGTTGGGAATTTATTACTGTTATCTGAGGGAAAGATCACCACGATTTCTGCAAGACTCACCAGTCTGACTGAGGAGCAAGTCAAAATATGCCTAGTAATATTTTCATAATTCTATACTTCAGAAAGAAAACAGAGGTGAACTGTGTCTGCCCTGAAGGAAGTCTGTGAAAACCGGGGACCTTGGGTTTGGTTTTTCAAAAACTTATCTTTTGCTATAGGTAATGCAATAAAAACATACATATAAACAAACCCCATGGTTATTATTGGGTTTTCTGGCTTTGATCTCTTGGCAAGTGAAAAACCCTGTTACCTATCATTACAGGAAGAGAGACTATTCAAGGATACCCCACTTTCCCACTTTCCTGGGTCTCCATGAGCTCCCCTGACCGGTTTTCCCCGAATTACTAACACACCGGTTATCAAGTATGAGGTTTTCACTTACATTTCCTACAAGATAATTACGGTTTTGGGGTT
This sequence comes from Falco peregrinus, assembly GCF_023634155.1. NCBI lineage: Eukaryota > Metazoa > Chordata > Aves > Falconiformes > Falconidae > Falco > Falco peregrinus. The sequence continues at coordinate 40,324,406 of NC_073723.1, forward strand.
GTTTTTAACCTGCTCTGTGGAGTGTTAATCTTTTTTCATGGATTGTTAGTGCAGAAACACTGATTTAAAGTTGCTTTGCTTATTTCTTTAATTGGCTTTTAGTCTTTAAATGATAAAAACACCTAATACACTTTATGCCCAATAGATGGCAGTGAAACACTGAAAATCCAACAACTTTGTTTATGTTTTTATTTTTGTTTTAAGATGTCCTCTGCAGTGAAAATAACCAGCTACTGCCAAGTGCTTCTCCTTAACGGCAGGAGAATTTACACTTCCCTCTGGAATCTGAGCTGCTGTTTCATAGGAATCTGACACTTTCACATGCATCATAATACAGTCTTTGCTCTCTAATCGTTTGGGGTGACTGTTTACCCTCTCTGAACCCTTGCCATTCACAAATGTCTGTGTCTCTTGTTTGATTAGATGTTGATCACTGTCGACAAACTGATGAGAAATTCCTTCCAGTGCTTATCTCTTCATCAAAATAGCATAATTTCATCAGTGTCTTCAGGATGGTGACCAGCAGACCTGTTGAATATATACAGATCTTTCTGCATTCACTCTTCTGAGAAATAGAGAAGCTTGTACTGCATTACTTGAAGTTTTTTATATCAACCGCATTAAAAGTGTAGGTTTTGCAGCAGTCAAGGGAAGGAGCTGAGTTTGAAAATTAGAGGAGGAAGGCTGTTTTACACTTTATGTGATATTCCAAGTTTCATTTGATAGCAGTAGGAGTTTTCAGAAAATCTTAGAGCAAATATTTTGCATGTCGTTGACTGATTGTCACCAAGGACCCTGTTGCTCCCTTTTCACCATAAGGCTTCATGCTAAAACTCATAATTTAATTGCACTTCACATAAATGTGAGCTATAAAAACTGGTGATGTCCTGTTTTTATGATTATGCTTTCAGCCTAGCAAGATCTTCAAAGTACCATCAAATCAATATTTGTTATTTGAGAACTACCTGAATGAGCAGAAGGTGTGAAATATTTCCAGAAAGATACACATGACATTTGATAGCCTGAAAAATTACACACTCACTTTATAAACATGATTTGCGCTAGACAACACAAATCTTTTTCCCACCCTGTGGAATGTATCGATCCCCTATCCGTAAGGCTCTTCGCGACGTTCCCTGGATTTTTGGTAAGACACTTCTTTTTTTAATTGTAGTAAGTGAGTTGGAGTCCCACTAAAGAGTATCTTTAATACAGGATTTGCATTTATAATTCCATTTACTAAGAGAATTGTTGTATGGCTGCTTGCAGGAGTATGCAACTTTTTCTCTAAAGACTTGAGGTTTCCTCCTCACTTTCTTCAGATGGTTGGCTAACTTTATAAAACGGTATTCATACACAGAAGAGCCCTTGACAAGAAGACCAGTATGAGAGAGGAGGAGAAACAAAGAGAAGATGGTCTGAAAAACTATGTACAAAAGGTTCCTAAGTAATGCTTTTACCTGTCACATGCTGAAATTCTTTGCAAGAGATTTCTACTCAATGATTTCACTGGTTGATCTTAGCAGTTACTATACGACCTAAATTTAACATCTGTTTTGTGATATGAAATACTTAAAGGACAAACTGTAGGCAAAGGTGTTGCAGACTTGCCACTGGTGGTATATTCCACTGCTGCCTTTCTAGCAGCAAGAGCCCAAAATATAGGTCTGCCATTTTGTGGTCCCAGCAGTGCACCAGTGATTCTACCCAGTCCCTAAAGACTGCATTTTGCAATAGAGAATCAGCTTTTTTGCTTTGGTAGTAAAAAAATTAATAAAATTGACCATGATTTTTATGTGAACATCAGTTACTATGCAGTAATTTTTTCCTAACTTCAATATTCATATCTTTTTGGCCCACACCTCTTTCCTGTAGCATTATAATAGCTCAGTGGTTTGGATGGAGATGATACATCTTTGAATATCCTGTCAAAGATCGGCACAAATAGTTCAAAGAACTGTTTTGGCATTGGATCAAAATTCACTTGAAAAAATCTAAGCTTGTATTTATACAATAAACTATGCTAAACAATGTAATTATGGTTCATCATGTCAACTTGAATAAACTTGAAAGGTTTCACTATTTTTAATGCCATTGTAAAAATGTACTAAAAGTGAAAAACTGAATACTGTGTATTTTCTATTGAACCACAAAAGAAGTCTAAGTCCAGATAATAGTAAGGGTCTTATTTAAACCACAAACTCCTGAGAATTTGGAGTTAAGGCTAAAAATACAGTCTTAACTTATTTTGTTGCATTTAGGTATTGAAGAGGTTGAACTGCAATACCTACACAGAACGGGGTTAGCTAAGGATCCTAAACAGAGTTTGAAAATACCCACAGACACAGCATTATATGTCGCCAGTCCCATTTATGGATACTGCTATATTAATGACACAATATTTGTTTTAGAGGCCACCAGATATCTTTGCCAGATTAAACATTTGTAATCTGGATCCAACTTTAATATGCTCTTTCAAATGGGAAAGCCACAAACAGCTATAGGCAACATCAACACAGTCTCCCTCAATCTGTTAATTTGTCAGAATTACAGACAAGGTAGAGCCAATAATAATAAGCATCTTCCATGAGGATATTAATTAGAATGTTAAAATAATGAGTATTCTTGCTATGAACAAATCTGAGTTTAGTGTGCTGCAAGAAAATGCAATGCTATTTCAACAAAAGACTAGCAGTAAACTGAGATCAGTCCAGTGAAATGAGACCAGAGTATAAACTTCCTTCACTTACCCTTATCCAAAGATGCCCATGATCCGTAACCTTTGAACACATCTGACCATCTTCTTTTTTTATCATTCAGCCCTTGCTTATCATTTTAGGCTTGTCTGCATAGTGTATCTGTTCACTTAAGTATAGAATATAACTCTTAGAAATGTCCACTTCACTTTCTTAGGTGGAACTAAGGGGATTATATTCTATTTTCTCTATAGCCACTGGACTTGCGTTTGCAGTCTATGAGCTTTCTATGCCATGGCAGTAAGGCAATGGAGAAGGAAAAGGAACAGCTATATGAAATACAGCATTAATCTGAAGCAACTTCACCAGTGGTGAAATGTTTCCTGGACACTGACTGCTAGCAGTGACTAGTGGACTAGATTAGTGATACAAACATGGGACAACCAGCCATGGCACTGATCTCAGTGGTAACAGAGCTCATTTTCTGTGAAACTCTTCCTTATTCTCTTGCCTCCACTTTTGACATTTCTGTCCTCTACTTTCACAGAAGGATTCTTCTTTTGCCTAGGCCAAATGTTTTCCCTGAAAACCAGCCTTTGTAACAAAAGGTTAATAGCTGTGAGGTTGTGATCAGTTTTGAAGTTACAAAATGGACATGCATTTGGGCTTTATGCATGGGATGGCTTAAGTGGCTATGTGGCAACATAGTAAGTCTATATGTGTCCTAGGCTGTACTTTACAGGCAACTATATCACTGGATATAAATATTCAAGAGCCACTGGAAGGACTCTTTTAGAAAAGGAAATAAGCAAACCAAAGGCAGATACTGTGCTGCTGTTTCCCATAAAAATATCCACTGAGGCAGCATAGAAATAAAAGAGAAACTCAACCTATATGGACTATTTTGCTTGCAGTCTGCTTAACAATACACTGTAACTCAGAACTGAGCCAGTACATTGTTTGTTATTTTGTCTTTTTTGTTTATCAGTACATTGCCTCACAATGCAGTTATTATTATTTTTAGACCGATACATATTGGCACTTAGGGACTTGTTTTAGTGATGGACTTGCCAGTGCTATGTTAACAGTTGGACTCAATGATCTTAGGGGTCTTCTCCAACCTAAATGATTCTATGATTCTACGATTTTCATAATCCTATCAGTCAGAGATGGCAAGAGAGAATAAGGGGGTCGGAGGATGTAATGGGTTAAGATAGTTGAAGGACAGTAAGCAGAAAATGGAATGGGAAGGGGCTGGTGGAACTGAACGCTGGAAGAATTGCTTATGCAGGGAAATTAAGTTTGAAGTTTGACAAGTGCAGTATTTTTTTAACATACTGAGAAAGAGCAAGGAAGAGGAGAATGGGGAGAGAAGAAAGTTACTTGTACAATACCATGAGAGAATTGTTAATTCTGCTTTATTTAGCCCATATCCAGAAATCTGTGAAAACTCTTATGTTTGTTTAGTGGCATGCAAAATACCTGCAAGCATAGTGAATTATTTCCAGGTTTGTTCAAGAAAAAAACTCCTGATGGCCACAGTGATAGTTTGCCTGTCTCCCTGATTAAGCAAAATAATGTCTGTATCTACAAAGTCACTGAGGTTTGGGCTGCTCTGATTAAATGTTTTGTGCTTGGGGCCATGTCTTACAGGAAGAGCTCCTCAGGTGTTGGGAAGGGTGGACCTGTTAAGTAAAGGGCACCCCATAATAATCTATGGGATTTTTTAACCAAACTTTACAGTAATTACATTGTTTCATTATTCAATGATAGAACAAACTTGCAATCCATTTCTTTATCATTTGGACAGTATAAGATCCATAAATCCTTTATTTTCTACCTCACCCTGTAATATCTGTATAAGGATGCCTGTGTCCTGTCAGTTCTCCAGACAGTATTGAACATGCTCCAGCACTGAACATGCTCCAGCCAGGGCAATTGAGTCCAGCAACTCAGAGCTGGCATACCCAGATGCAGGGACACTCTGTGAGTGATGTTATAATTATCTGCCTCTGCTTTTAGACTACAGCTTCCTGAGCTGCTCCTTGGCTGCATGGCGAAGGGGAGCATCTGGAAGAGCTCAGAATAGGCAGGTGCCTGAACAAGACCAACCAAAACACTAAGAAATGGGGGATAACAGGAGCATTCAGAAGTAAGAGTGGGTTTAGACAGAACCAGATGGAGAGACACATAGCCTTCTAATACCGAAGAGGAATTTATTTCCTTCTGAGTGTTGCCAGGGAATTGTGTACATTGGGTCAAGTAGGAAATGAGTAGCACAGCAGGCAACAGCGAAATGACTGGGCTAATAACCTGTGTTCAAATATAAAAAGATGCAAATCCTAACAAGCTTCTTTTCAGCAAGGGACTCATTGCTGCTAACCTGATGGCTCCTACCTAAAAAGTCCAGCTTGTAAACAGAGAAGCTACAAATACAACTTCTTAACCTTAAAATGAATAAACTTACTGCAAAATGGAGTTGCTTCTATTCCAGACAAGGTTAGACATCTTATTTGCTTTGTTATTAAAAGCAGTTACGTTTGAAAAAAAACTTATGTGTGGAAATGAGCCACTTAACAATGAACTAATTAAACTTTTCCGATTTGGCTTTTTGGGATTGAGACATGTTTTTGCAGTGTCTAACAATCTGCAAGTACACAGTCCAAAATACGTTGCCAGTAAAGTACCTCAGTTTTTCTGTTGGTTACTTGGATGCTTGGTTGCTTTAGTGTGGTTACTTTATTAATAGATCCATACCACGTACAACATATGCCCCTTGGAAGATCATAGCTGGAGGGAGTGGCATTGATTTAGAAAATTAGTTTTGAGTGCTGTTACTGATTTGTCTTCCACAAAATATATTTATAGGATGGCACTTTGAGAATCCTGATAGATTGGGAAAGAAATTAACTAGTTTAGAACTTTGCATCACATTTTTTCTGCTTTTTGAGGAGCTCAGATAAACAAAAGACCAGCAAAACAAGCTCTAATTAAGTGCTTTGAGCTCCAACACGTATATTTGCATCCAGGGGTTAAACTGCATGTTAAAAACTGATCTGTATTTTTAGAAGTACCTGTATGGGGGGAAAAAAAAAACAAAAACACCAAAAGTAAGTCCCACTATTCTGTCTTATTTCTGCATCTATGAGAGAAGATGGTTAGTGTACTCTCACATGCCAGGTCATTTTAACCAACATTTGTACATGCATAGCCAGCAATTACAGAAAGTTGCAGGACATCCAGAGCCTCATAAGAAAGCCTCTGCCTCTTCTGGTAAAGCAGAAATGGACTCCAACAAACAAATATTTACTCAGATCTGTGAGTCATAGATGTGCAACTTCAGGTTACAGCTTCATCTTCAAGCCTGCAAAGCCCAACTGGTTTGTATTTACCAACTACAGCAGTCTGTTGTGTGTGCTGTTTTGCTTTACTCCAAAAGCAGAAGTTCTATGACCTGATTCTATGTCTCTTTTAGGTAGAGATATAGCAATCAGTTATGTGGAGAATTTTATGATATATATTTAAGAACATTGTTAACTTTTCTAATATTTAGTATGAGGAAAAAGGGCAAGATTTGGCCTGTTTTTTATTTTTGTGCCTGATCTGAATTTCACATATTCTGAATTTGTCATATTCTTGTACTCAGGGATTGATCCAACACCTACTGAGGTAGTGAAAGCGTTGTGTTCTTTTCCATAATAGATGCTCTCAAATTACTTTATTTGTGATGCATTAATATAAAATACTTTCTCTTTTGTTCATCAGCAAACTTGAGAAAATTACTATATGTAGAAACAAAATCCTTAAAATGTGTCAAAAAAAAGTAAAATTCATTAAAAGTGTCTTTTCTGAGCCAATTAGCATGTACAATCTTCAAAAGATTAGTAGTTTAAAATATACAGATGGTTCAGAAGACACAATTGTGTTCACAGGGTATAATTTTTGGTGATGTGGTATGAGAGTTGTTGTCTACAGGGTGTAATGATCTGCGACCACAGACAAACTGACCCCAGGATCATCAGCCAACCACAAACACAGCACTGGGGTTTAAATGTGGCTTCCAAAACCACAAACCTCCACCCACTGACCTAAAACAGCAACTCCACTAGATCAGCTAGCAGAGAGGACAGATGAACACACACATGAGGAGGTGCATCGTGTTTTCATTGCAGCATTCGTGTACTTCAGTGATCACATCATTAGCAGGTACCAGAAGGTTAAGCAAAATAAAAGCTTCTCACACACAGACAGAGGCTGTACAGAGGAAGATCTATATTTGACAGCAGCCTTGGTCCCTTTTTAAATAAATGAGCATTCTCCCTGGCTAGGGTCCCCTTTGGAGTCTCTTCTCAGCCCTGCCTAGTTCATAATGATTCAGTGGTTTTGGTCTTCATAAGTAGAGATGGAGTGCTGTGATAGAGCCAAATAAACAGGAAAGTAATGGATGTACTAGAGAAAATTAAAGGTTCAAAAGGCAAAGCAGCAAAGTTGGTAAACCCATGACTTTTATCTGAAGGGGGGAAGAGCAAAACGTAAAGACAGAGAAGGTATGATTTTCACAAACCAAGAGATGTCATTCAGCATTATCAGCTCCAACAGTGAACTCCTCCTTTGCCAGGTTTCCCTAAAAGCATATTAAAATTGGAGAAAACAAAATGCTTCATCTGGCTAGCCTTCATCAGAAGCCTTTGTCACACTTCTCAATTCACTTGTGCTGCTATTATAATACATTTACCCAGGGACAATATTTACAAATCGTCAACAGCAAGGTTAAAAATGAGGTGAGGAGGGAGGTGAAAAACAAGTCTTCTTTGGTGGAAACTCTGAAAGACTCTCAACAGCTAAACAGAACTTTGCAAACTGGCCTTCAAGTACTTAAATGCTTCATCTGATGAAACCCATGTAGGATTTAGGATTCTCTCTGCCATTTTTCTGTGTATTTACAGACAACATTTTTTTTTTTAAAGCAGATTATGCCATCATATTATAGAAATGTGACTAGCTGGAAATAACTGGGTTAAAAAACCACTGGAAATAAAAATCATCAAAAAATGTACTTACATTCTCCCCAAATGTTTCCATTAAATCTGTAATCACAAAGGATTTGAAATGAGTCTGTTCATCTTGTTCAGTTAGCTCTGAGCTGAGTTTTGTTAAGCAAGGTCTGTGTTCCTCAGACATTTTTCAGAAAGCTGTCAAGTAATTTCAGTGAAAACCTTATAAAATTAACAAGTAAAAGTCAGATCTTCAATGGATATGAAATATCAGAACTCTATTGAACCTGTCCTTCTGGATCAGGGGGAAATAGGGTTATCTCAGGTGGAGCTACTGGGAAAAAAATAAAAACAACTGTAATTTTTTTTTCTCCTCCCGTCCCAGTCTTTTGACTGCCTGTTAAATTATCTATTAGACATCCAATAGCTACTTAAGCACCCAAATGCCAGAAAAACTTAGTTTCAAGACAGCACTGGCAGTCACAAAACTGCCATCTATCAAAACTTAGGTCTTTCAGAGTCTATATTTCCATTACGCTATGTTGCTATGGTACCAAAACCTTTTTACTAGGTATGTACATATCTGCCTCTAATCTGACAGCAGCAAACTGCAGAGTTCCTTTCTCATAGCTCAACTCCTTCAGGGCTCATAAAGCGTGCATTCCTCCACTTCTCTCAAAATACAGTTTGATTTGGTAGATGATGGTGCTTATCAACACCTCCCCATGTCCCCCCTTCCCACACATTCCCAAGGTAGCTGAAAGTGTAATTCCTGTTTTACTCAATAGGCCAGTCATTAAAGCTCTGGAACATTTTTGATCCCTTCTTCACCAGTTTTTTTCCCACTCCCAGAAGACAACATAAACTGCCAGGTTGTGGTATATTCTGGGATGGTTTCTGTGTCACTGTCTCTTGTAGTTCACATAGAATATTTAATTTTATGTTGAAGGAGAAAAGTAATGAAAAAGTGAGAATGATTGTCTAATAAGTTAAGGTACTCCCTGGGAAGGGCAGACTGGGACCCTTTATTCGAGTAAATTATTTCTGTAAAGCGGAGCAGCTTCACCTAGGCTATGGTAAAGGCTTGCACTAAGTCATTGCGTTACTGCAGCATCCTAGAGATGAGATTTTAAGTTCCCTGCAGGCAAGGAAGGGGACTAGACTTTGAAATCAGTCATCATATAAAAAACAAGACACTGAGAAGGGATATAGCTACCCATTACTAAAACTACATCCTATCTGGTGTTTTGGAAAGGACTGATCTGTTCATATTATCCACTGGGATTGAATATCAACCACAAAAGTTTTGAGAATTTATGATATTGCTTCCAGTTTATATTTAGCAGTCAAGTTATTTATTCCAGTAATGATATTTTTTTTCCTGGCTTATGGAGTTAAAAAAGGCTATTTTTGCTGATTTGTACCTTTATAAAAATAGTCCATATATTCATTTATTTTGGATTTTGGTTTTGAATAAAAGCTTCTAAATCATTGACTGAAAAATATGTACTAATGTTTTGTATACATAGGGTAATATACTTAATGTGTGTATGCTGTAACAAAACAGTTTCTCAAAACGTTGGACACAGGAGCAAAGGAAGAATTATTTTTATGAAGAAAGTTTTCCTAGTGAAATAGTTTGGGTCATACTTTGCTTCTGGGTTAGCAGAGGAAATAACAACAATAACATTCCTTTGGAAGTTTTGAATGACACCTGAGAAGTTCCAGGAATTCATTATCAAACAGATTCAGTATTTCTGAAAGAAATTAGTAACATAAATCTGAGATCAAAAGTGTTTGTCACTCAGGACTGGTCACTAGCTATTCCCAAGAGGCAATTAATTGTACTAAATTCTGCTTTTCTACCTGTTAAGCTATAAAACCTTGATTACACATCTCTTCACTAATGCCTCTGTAATGAGATGCAGTTAGGTCAGCACCATGGAAGGTTCAATTCCACTGATGGCTTCCCGTCCCTTCATGAAGGATAGTTTTTTCAGTTGATGGAGGGGTTTTTTTCCCCTTTAATGGACAGTGTGTTTATGATGTCCTTCTGCCAGCTCCAGGGAATGTAACAGTTACAGATGAGTGGCACGATCGCAAACAGAGGTGCTGGAGTATTATTTCAAACAGAGGTGCTGGAGGCTGTTTTCTATTCAGCACTACAAATGGAGTCACATGGTGGAACTGCTGGGACTTTTCCATCTCTTGGCTGCCTGGAGCTCCCTCCCGTCTTGTGGTGAAGGGACAAGGCAAATTGCCAAGGAGCTAATGACCTCGGAGACAAGGGGAGGGGCCACGGGAAAGAAAAAAAAAAAAAAAGGAAATGTTCAATTAACACCTATTTAGCTTTTATAATAATGCTCAGACATAATTATACTGTTTAGTGTTAGAGGTGTATGTGTCATTAACAGCACTGTATATATTTATGTATGTTTTGGCAAGGGAGACTGAATTCTAGAATTTTTCATGACAATGTTGCTGTTGTTAACTTCACCCCACATTCTTGTGATTGCACTTCATTCCAATATTTTCATACTTTTTTCCCTACAAATAACTCTGCTGGAAAGACAAGATTGTTTTGAAACCAACTGTTATTTTCCTTTGAAAATAAACTTCTCTTTGCATTTCTCAGTAGGGGACTTGCTTTGAGCTTACTCACGGTTTTCAAACTACTCCTTCGGAGTGCTTCATGTCCAAGCTTTCCCTAGGCCTGCAACAGATCCACAAAAAATGGAGCTCTTTAAAAGCTACACCAAAACCACGGAGCTTCAGACTCCTACTGTAACCACAATGATACAGCTCATTTTCCCTATAAATCCAGATGCGCTCCAATGCAGTCATCCCTTGACAGAGTTGAGCAGATGCTTTAAGTGTCCCTATGATGCTCTTACTACAATTTCCTTGTGAAGGGCTTAATCAAGCCACTCACATTATGAGCAACTAACTATGAGAGACAAACCTCCAGGATAAGGTTTATCACAAAGCAATGATGTCACAGGTAGAAATATCCTTACTTTCATTTTGTCCCAAAGGTCCCATAAATAGTCAACTGGAATGTGATCGGTAAGGGCTTCATTTACCCTGCTTTCTAAAAGAAATCTGCACCCCGAGTAAGCATTTCTGTTCCTGAATATTCTAGAATGGCCCTCTTCCCTCTTATGCCACCATTTCCTAATGGATACTTTAAACAGTTTCTCACCCTGTACTAGCTGATTATACTCCCCATACACTCCCTCAACTGACTGAAACTAGGGCCATAAATTCCTCCTGGCAGGAAGTTAAAAACGCTGCAGTGCCCATCCTCAATGTAGCTAAGCCCTTTTGCTCACCTCTCTTAGTGGGTCCTCAGCAAGTGGGAATGCGAGGGCCACAAACCAAGGACCTGAAGTATTCCAGCAGCGATTATGCGGGAAGAGAGGAGAGAAACACCCAGAAAGTCCCTTCCCACACTGGCACATAGGTAGGTCTAGCAGTATGCAGCAGCAACCATTACACTCTGCTACACTCCTCACACTTGCTCACTGCCGGCCTCAGTGTGCTTCCATGCTGCAGAAGGGAGCTGGAGCCAAGGTCCTGCGCCTTCAGAAGGCCACACCATCCTCTTCCAGAAGACCACAGTTTTGTGTATTCCAGAGCACATGGCCTTTTCAGGTGACAGCCAACGTGCCAACTAGCAGTGTTGCAATTGTAGGTTTGTACATGCTAACGGGTTGCAGCTATTCTCTCTTCTGAAGGTTTGACATGGATCAGTTGTCCAGCATGGATAAAATTATACCATCTACAGCATGCCACAGATATTGATAAACTAACAGTTGTTCCTATCATCTTTCATCCTAATAAAAACAGTGCTATAGAAACAGAAACTGAAAAAGCCCACTCTTTAATTTAATTTAATAAAATTCTCTCGTATGAAGGATCTTGAAAAAGGTAATTTACATTTGAAGAAATTCAGTGTCATCTGTATTGGCAAACAGAATGGCAATTCACACATTCAGCATGTAAAGATTACAAACTGTGATTTTTAAACTATTTTGAGGACACTTACGGTAATAGGGATTAAATTGAAATGCAACCCTGATATTTTAAAAATTTCAATGTAATAAAAACATTTTTTTAAAAATCAAAGATGTTTTTTAAAAAAGTAATTATCTTTGAGTCAGTCAAAATATATTGTTCTGATTTTAACTTCTTATATTATGACAATATATTTATTTTACAAAATAACACCATAAGAAAAAACTTATGTTAAAATTCCCAAAATGCCTTTACTTCCAAAAAGGAAGAAAAAGAGTAAGATGCTCCAACAGAAATTCTTTTTTTCAGGAGTATCAAATTTATGGATGAAAGTTTTGTGAAAATTAGATCTAACTGTTTTTTCTCTGTACCTTATGAAACCTATTAATGCTCACTCTTTCTGTCAGATGACCCTGGCTTTCACAGGCAGCCGTCAGACAGATGGTTATAAGATGCTGGCAGGGAAGCTCAAGCTGGTCTGCTAAAGCTACTAACATAGCTCTTTACTCTTCTACCATATTAACACATATTCAGGATTTAGTTTTTGAAGAATGACATTCTACTTAAAAAATAAGTATTAGGTTTTGTACAGTCTGATGTTTTATAGGATTTTGTAATATCTGATTAGAAGATATGTTAATAAATAATGGGAGGAAGCATAAATTGGTGAAATTTGAAGATTGCACAACTAGAATGACATAATTGGAAGAAACTCAATCATTAACGCTCCAGGAGTAGCATAAAGTAAGAGGTATTGCATAATGTCAACGCTTTGTAATGTTAGTCCAACACAAATATCTCACAATTAAGCAGCAATAAAAAACATATAACATATATCTTGGCTAATACAGCTTCTGAAAAGATGATTCTTATATTGTCTGATTTGATGTGATGACAGCTGTAGTATTGTATCCCATGGATTTACACATAGTTGTCTAGAACACTTCATTTTAAGGAAAAAGAGTGGGTGGTGAAATTACCTTTGTTTAGTCATGTTGATTTTCACATGATCTTCAAGATACTCATGCCTCATTAAGTAGACAGAGAACAAGAAGGCTTATTATGTGGTGAAACCTTAGTTTAGACACTTCGGGGGTTTGTCTTCACTTTTTCAACTCGTATGAATGTGATATGCTCTTCCATTAAAGATAAAGATACATTAGCGCTCCCACAGATGGACTCATGTTAGTAATAGAACACGAGGCCACAGCCAGAACATACAAAATCAGCTTGAATAACTTTTTAAATTTAAGCTAATTAATAGATAGATCTTTTGTTAAAAAGCAGCATATGTATAAAAAATTATGATATTGTAATGAGCTGTGCAGACACTTGTTTCAAATGTGTCTATATCCCCTTATCCAACATTATGGTTCTCTCTTTCTCATCTCTACAGTTCCCCAAAACATTTGAATGTGGTTTTTCATTAACTGACTGAATTTAGATTGCAGTGGTCTATAGGGACTAACTCTCCTCCCCTTTCTAAATATAAGTCCTTCTGTCTATACAAAATGCAGCATATCCCATTCCCTTTTCTATACATGAATGCAGACAGTGGATGGAAGGTTATCCATGGCAGATCATGCCTGGATGTCACTGTAATATTGATGAAAAAGCTGTCAGCTTCCTCCCTCTGCTCAAAACAAAACACAGGAACATCATATGGTAAAACTGGAGGATTATGACTCTTCCTCCTTCCCCAAAAATCTTCCTTGGTAGGCTAAACATCTGAAAGTTCAAGTTTGACCCATACTTTGTTTTCCAGAATAAGAACTGATTGATTGAATTCATGCTTGAGAGAGAGAATGAACTCTTCAATAAAACTCCATTAGCTGCAAATTGCTATAATTCATATACAGCGTTGAATACAAGCTGAAACTTGTTCCAATTTGTCATTCTCAGTTTCTGAGGTTGGCCATAAGAGGTCTCTTTGTCTCACCAAGGCCAACGACAAGCCCACTCCAGTACTGATAAACAGGTGAGAAATGGAAAATGTAACAAGATAGTGATGAGAAGAAATACTGGGATGAGCAAGATAGCCCAAACTAGTAAAAAATAGTGGGTTTGGTTCTTTTAAGGTACTTCATTTTTCAATAATGAGTAAGAGATGAGAGGCATTGTCCATGCCTGTAAGTGATGCAGGAGATGATCAGTCAGGATCAATGGCAGGATGCAGGTGTACCTGAGGCAATGCTCTAGATGCAGCAGTGAATGGCAGCTGCTTCCTGTAGAAGGGAAGATGGGTGTATGAGGCTTGACCAAGATGCTGAATATCCTCAGCCACCAGAAATAGGTGCTGGCTCTGAATTCTGCAGCAGGACAGCAAGAAGGTCAGTAAGTAGAGAGGCAGACAGAATATATAGATCCTCCGCTTTCTTCTCCTACAGGTGTGGAAACCAGGGGCCTCAGTGCTGACAGAAATGGAGTAAAGCTCAGTGGTATAAAATTGCTACTGCCATAAAGATGGTGAAAACCTGAAATGAGAATGCTAAAACTCTCCTACATTACTTTTAACAAGAGCTCGGTTTAGGGGAAGGAAGCAAGCCAGCTGCCCAGAGAAGAGGTGAGATGTCTTAAAGATGAATTCAGCAGCAATGCATGTTGTCCAACACACATACTGGAGGGAAGGAGAAGCCATGTCTTACCCTTTGCCCCGCTGGGGTACACATGCTAGTCTGACATTGTCTTAATTTTTAAACTTTTTTCTTTACTTGCTTACAGTCAGAAGAGCTATTATACGGTAGAAGTTAGAACTGTCTCCCAGCCCAGGCAAGACCAGTCATAGCACTGAATCACTTTTTTTTTTTGTTCAGTGCTGTCTTGTGCTTCATGTGACTGACTTGTATCTTCACTGCATTTCGACAAAAGTGGTGTGTATTGGAACTACTCTGCTGTACCTTTCTTCTGTAAATTTTAGCTTCTAAAACCATTTTCTTTTTAAAAAGGGGTAAAATAAATCTGTCCCTGACTGGCTATTAGAGGGCTGAATATTTTTCAAAACAAAAAGTTGAAATAACAGTCCTAATGACAGAGTGATATAGAATGTGGGAGAAAGTTTATTTTGGTATGTAAAAGCGGGCCATAGAATTACAAGTTACAGGGATTAAAGATGATTTTACCAAAAATGTTTTTTATTTGCCAGCAGATAATCTAAGATAGAGGTTTCTTTTAACTGCTACTTCAATTAAATCTAATGGGCATGTTTCTATCATCTTGATGTTTATTCTGCTTACCTTTTATGCAATTCCTCTTCCTCTCCCTTTCTCTGATTTCAGCCTTCTCTTGGCTTCCAGGCTATATGTATGCCTCTTTCTCTTTGTGCTTTGTTGACCAAACCCTGTGGCTGTATCCTTACTTCATACTCCTCCTTACTCTTGTTGATCTACCAAATTAATTTGTTATGAAAAATCTATCAGCAAGCTTGTTTATGTGCAAACAGTTCCCAAACAGTATTTTTTATTTCTTCATCAAATTTGAATTCCTATATCCAGTCAGATTTGTATCTTTTCCTTTATTTTTAATAAACCACCCTCTGGTTCAGAAAGTGAAAGAAATCACAGAAAAAATTGGTAGGATCTTACTTTCCCCTTTTTAAAATATATAGAGTCCAGACGCACAGTTCAGATGTATGCAGACCTTAAACTTCTGAAATATAAGGGGAAGCCACTTGCTGAAATAAGTGACAGGTGGGTTTTTTAAAACATATCTGAGTCTTTGCATGTGGAGTCTCAGAACTAATTAAAAAAATGCGAACAATAAGATTTCTTCTAAGAACTGAACTAGTTTATCTTCTCAAAAAATGTGCATCTCAAAAAGATTTTTCTACCTTGCTGAACGAGCAGGAAACTATTCAGGAAAAAAAGGTAGCTGAAGATTATTTGGTATAGATTTGTCTATTTACTCTTCAGTGGACCATGCCAAGAATGAGACTGGCCCAGATGCTAGGATCTATAATCTCTTTCCTTTTTTATCTATGTAAACTATTTATCCAGCTGTATTTAAGCAAGTTTTTTTCTGACGCTTTATGAACACGTATCTTTGCTAAGTATTTCAGCTGCTAATACTGCCATTATGTCATTGACTATACTTACAGTTAGCTTACCTCCTAACTCAGTGAAATGACTACTACAGACTTGATTTTTAAGTGGAACAAATATACCATCCCATGACTATGTCTAGAAGGAACAGAGGAAGCAAGGCACAGGCCTTAGTTCGGATCCCATCTCTTCTAGCATATCTCTGCCTCCCACAGTTGAGACAGAGAGCAACTACTTCTTTCTTCTTTATTCCCTTAATAAAATTGTTTTCTCGGGGTTTAGAGTCTATGAATTTTTGTACAATATAGTTCAAAACAACTTAGATTCTGCCTAGTGATTAATTTTTGTGGCCAGCAGTTGATTTTGTTGTTGGAGATAAACTGGCAAGCTTTTCGTCTTCACAATGTCAGGACAAGCCAAACTGGTGGAGGACTTGGACCTGAATGCTGGTCATTTCTGTAAGAACATCTGAAGTTATTCCAAGTGGCATCTTGCACAGAAAAATAAAAGACCCAAGTACCAGGAGCAAAAGAATATTGGGACTTTGCTAGTGGACCTTAAACCTAAAGAAGCACAAGTCCCAAGGTGTTACCGTGCGAGGGCTCTATTTCATTACCTTTTCTACAGAAGAGGAGAGAGAAGAATCAGGGTGTCAGTGACTGTGGAAAAGCTGCTTTGTGATTACACAGTAGAAGCACTGTAGCCTTGCTCTGGACTTCCTCAGATAGCACAAATGTTTTGTTGCTGAAGTTGTGGCCTTCTCTACTCGTGTTCCTCCTGATCAGCTCGCACAGACCCTAGCCGTGGTGGCATGACAGGAACGGGAGAAACCTGCAGTGCTGCTCCCATGACACCCATGGCTGGGCAGAGCTGAACCAGCTTCCACTGGAGTCATTGGCAAACTTTGCTGTCTGGGCTAGTGCCAGATCAGATCAATGGAGTTGTGCCTAATTGAAAGTCTTTTAATTTACGTGATGGGATAGAACAAGAAAGAACACATCTAGTTACTAAAACATCTGCATGAACAGGAGAAAGTTTAGCTGGTGTTATAAATCAAGTGGCAAATAATGAGAATTAGTGTTTTAACTGCAGGAAAACTAAAATTGTCTTGCAACAGTCGCTTTAACAACACTGATAGGACTTGCACTTAGATTTTCTGATGGCAGGTTCTTTTTGCTCCAAACTGTCTTCATAGACCTGCAGCTTTCATAAACCTAGGTGCCAAGACTAGCAGTGGAACAGGCATCAGTGCTTTCACTGCACAGCTTATGGGTAGGTAGAGACAGACAGAACCATTTTATTTGCTTTTATCAGACCATGCTTTCATTTGGCATCACGTACAGAAACAGTTCCCAAAGTGTGGCTTGCAGAGCATTCACTGGTGGTCCATGAAGCATTAGCTCATCACATCGTGTGTATTTCGTTGCCTTTTTCTTGTTCTCTATAAAGACAACTAAAACTGGATTCAGTGCTTTCCTAGTACTGCTCCTCAAGGCAAGCAAACGCTGTACTACTTGCAGGAATGTTACAGGTTTCTGAATGCATCAGTTAAAAAAAAGTCTATCAGTCCTTCCACTCACATCTCCTGAAAGCTAACAGCTGGCCCTCCTTAACTATCTGGCAAGCACCTGGTGCACAGCAATAAGAAATTATAATGCCTGTATTCTTTTTAAAAAACATGACAAGGAGGCAATGCAAAAACAAATCACAGTAATGCATGATTATTCCAGCCTTGGTTTGTGCACAGTCAGCATGCTGAGATATTCCAAGCCAAGAGGATTTTTTCCTTGCTTTTAGAGAAAGATTTATTCATAAGGGTGAAGAGGGCAAATTCCCAACATTTCAGCCCTCAGCTGGCTTTTGTCAAGGGTTTCTTATGCACACACATGGTGAGGCTTGGCTAAGGCACAGGGGAAAAAAGTTATGAAGTAAATTCTATGGATTGATATATATTCTTTGTAGTAATGTTAAGGTTTGCCAGACTTCTCATGGATGAAGAATGTGAAAGCTTAGGAATATATGCAGATCTGAACATAATTTTACACGTACAAATAGCACAGTCTTTGTTTTGCCACTATTACTTTACCATTGTATTATCTTACTTTGCCATTAATTCCATTAAATACAGTCAGTAACCCTTTCAACTACACGGCTGGAATAAAAGTAACAATATCTGGCCTTCCATGATCCTAGCACTAGTGAAGTTCACTTCCTCCCTCCCTGCCCCCATATGTAGGGTAAGACCCATGCTTATCTGACAAAGAATTCCTTCATCATTCTAAATGTACAGAACACCCAAGACAGCATACTCATTATATTTAAAAAGCATTTGGGTTTATTTCTACTTCCTTTTTTTTTGGAATTTTTCTGTATGAACGAATAAGGTGAACACACATTTCAGAGCTAGCTTCTACCTAGCTCTTTTGGGGGCTCACCCAGCCCATGTAAGGGTTAGAGAGAAAGCAATACCCCTTCTCTCAGGTGAGACACATACTGTTCCACAGCGAGTTGTAGGTTCTGGTCAGTCTTCTGTGGAATGTTTCATTTCACATTCTATGTTTAAAAATAAATGAATAATGTTACAAATGTTGCATACCAAAATCATTCTCTACAGCAGCCACAGTCCTAAGAGCAGAGGCTGGGGTTTGTAGCTCTCCTAGTTAGGTATCCAAACCACCACTTGTGTGTTCCCTTGGGCTTCTGGTATGACTTGCATACTTGGTGCAGCAGTGGATTCTTATTGCTTGCCTACCTGTCTTTTAACAAAGCTTTTCCGCATGTATAAGCTGTTTTATTTGGGAGTCTACTGAAACTGTGACAGAGGGGTTGAATCCCCCCCAGGACAATGAAGAAACTAACTCTAAGGCTCCTGCTTCACATGTGGGTTATCTGACAAATAGACAGTATGGAAAAATCTAAACATTTATAGAAGCAGAACTTGCTGCCACAATTTTAACTTCTTTTCTTCTCCCTGACCAGCAGAAAGAGCAAACTCCATGCTTTGTAGCTCTTCTGAGCCCTCTGTTTCTTCCTGGGAAGAAGGCTTCAGCCCTTCATGCATGGCATGTCGAAATTCAGTTTTGCTTTTACCATTGAAAAGAGGTGAACAGGGTCTTCTACAATTACGCAGACATTACTGGTAGGAAGAAAGGCTTATTTATCACTTTCTTTGATTTAGGAACTTATATTCTAAGTAGCTTTTTAAGTGATTTTTTTGGATCTTGCCTTTTTACCCAGTTGCTCTACCACATGATGCATGGACTATTATTTCAATATCTCTCACTTATTGTGAGGAGGAATAAGATTTTCATTAATATAATGGTGAGCAATTTTGAAAAAACATATCATAAACAATATTATGAACTACCAGTTAAAACTAATTTAATTCATATTGTTTTGAAAACATATAATTTATATGACAATAAGTAGTAAAATATGTGTTGCAGTTTTAAGAACCAGCATTTTCAGATTGGCAAAGACTCCAAAAGACTGTTTTAACATTAACAAAGATACACCATAACACTAGCTGAATTGGCAGAAAATATTTTTGAAGTGACAAAAGTTAAAGTGTGCTTGGAGAAAATATGTTGAAAAATTCAAATATGACCATAGGAATTTAGAGTAGAGACACATTTCTTATACCACCAGTCAGGACCAAAAGGTTTTGTGTACACAAACAGCATTGTTTATCTGTAGAAAATAAGGACCTTTAATGCAGTTAATTTTCTCCCCAAATCAGATATTTCACTTATTTCGTCCTTTTCAGTTTTAAGACTTTATGGTTTTTGATACATTTGATAAATGTAGCTGTCAGAAAAAAAGTCTACATTTAAAGGAAGCTTCACAGTACGATGTCTTCATTGAACAAAAACTTGAATAAACAGCATGTGCTAAAGCAGACATTTCCGAAGACTCAGAATTATATTTTCCATTTGCTTAGTTCGGTTCAGCTGGCATTTTTGATTCTTCTAACATATTTTCTCCTTTTTGTAACCCCTGTCTATTAAATACCTATACACCTTTTGGAAAAGTGGATAGAGCTTGCAGGTGACTTCAAAGTTCCTTCTCTCTTTATCTGAGGAAAAGTGACACACTTAAAAAGATCTGGAAAAGCAGAAGTCCTCAGCTTAGTAGAGGAGAAATTCAAGCTCCAATGAAATGAACAAAACTTTCACTGACTTCAAAGCATTGCTGTTTGACTCTGTAGCTATGTCTATACAGCAGAGCATGCACCTAAATAACAGTATTTAAGAGGAGAGTTTCCCAGAAGGTACCACTACGTGGGGCTCTGTGAAGCTGTTATTAGCATCCAACAGACACTGAGATACCAACTCAGGAGAAGAAAAAGGAACAAACAAACAAACCAAACAATCACCAAAAAAAAAAAAAAAAAAAAAAGAAAGAAAGAAAAGAAAAAGTGATCTCTTGCAACCAGCAGGGACAAACTTGTCAAATATTAAGATGATCCAATGACATCGATACCCACAGAAAATGAGTGACAGGCTGTAAAGATGACATAATAGAGAGATAATGTCTGAGGTTAAGTAGGCTGGGGGAGAAGGGAATTATCGGCAACAAAAGTTGCAATGATCACCATTCCCTTCTGGGAAACACCTGAACAAAAGAATGGCATAAAGGTAAAAGGAAATTAGAATACCTTATATGAAGGAATAAAAATCTGAAAAGAACCAAGAAGGTTAAAATCTATGTATATACCAAAGATTGCAGACTACAGTTAAAACATTTTTTTTTTTTTTACATGGAAAGATAATAAATGGATACAAATAAAAAGTAAGGTAGTCAAAAAAGTTAGCTTCGATTTTTCCTGAAACACTTCTCACAACTTTTTCAGAGAAGCAAGTAGTAGAAGATAAGTGGATACAATTGAGGTTGAGATTATTCCCACAAAAGAGTAGATCAGTTGCATAGCTGGGTGAATAAATAATGGAAATTATTGAAACTTTAATGGAACATGGATGAAGAGCTTTTATTTTTTAATAAAAACATGTCATTCCATTGATCTTATGAAGAAATTTCACGCTTTGGAAAGAAGAGAAGCAAAACATAAGGAAACTGACACCGTTTTCAAGGAGTGGAGGATCTTCCACTGTTGTGCCTCATCCCGTAAGGCTGTGCCACAATCTGGGTACCCATGACAAGTGCCTTCATCATAAACTGAGTTTCCAAAGGTGCTAGATAGGGTCCCAGGAGTGGAACAGATATTTCCCACCTATGGGTCTTGAGTTGTGATACAGCTTGAAAGGTATTACATTCAGACCTTTTTCTAGAGCTTTGTCATACAATCATGAAGGCTACTTTCGTGTGAAAGTTTCATGGTATGGCTCTGGAAGGAAGTGAAACATAATCTGGAGATGAAAACACCACACCATCATCATGAGGTCCACCTGCAGGGCCCACGTGGCCTTAATCAGCAAGGAAACAAAAGTATTCTGGGACCACCAAAGACATCCTCTGGGTTTGAGCCACTCTTGGAGCATCCCATGCCCCAGCTCACTGAACTATACTGTTCCCAAGCATTACATTTTCATATACAGCTCCAGGTGATGACACTGGTGTTAATAGATAAAATAGATACTCACTAAAACCCAGAGTGTTTATTTTTGCTTATGGACATACTTAGAATAATCAAACAGATACGTAAAAGAGGAGTATTTTCCACTACCTGTGAGGGGAAAAATCCTTCAGGAGATGGCTAATGCCAAATATTTTTCCATGTCTGATATATCAGCAGGATTTTGGCATTGCCCATAGGAAAATAGACCACATGTCTATGCACATTCAAAACACCCATAGGGAGACACTTTTTTTGCAGACTGCCATCTCAGTTATTTTTGGCACATATGTTTTTCACTGGAAAATAGAAAATGTTGGTGGTGTACAGCATACTAAACAGAAAGTACACTTTTTTCTGGGGAGGAGTGAAGAAGAGAATGACTAGAAGCTCATGCAGCTATGCAAAGAGCTGTAGATTTTCAGAAAATCTAAAAAAGTATAACCACCAATTCTGTGTAATGAAAATGGCAGACATGGGGAGAAATTTATATAGCAAGATCTGCAGGTAGATCACAGTAAGTATGAAGAATTCATGACCTCCAATCCAGTAAAAAAGGAAGAAATACAAACTCTTTGAAGAATGATGCAGAAAAAGTGGTGCCAAAATGAAATCCAACATAAAGCAGCAAGCCAAGGGTCCTACAATGCCTAAACGGACACAGGGATATTGCAAGTTTAGAGAAGACAAAATGGAATACATCCCTCTCTCTGTGCTCTGTTCTACACTGTAGTACAACAATACGGTCAAAATCTGCCATGGCTGCTAATAACTGAATTTCAGTAAGTTGTTACAGACAAGACTTTGGATGTGATGGATGGAAAAAACTCACATCATTATGCAAAGTCCTTGTTGGTTGAAACTACCGTCACCTCAGTGTGGCCAATGTCTCCAAAAACTGCAAAACAGTACTGTGAGGCTGTAGCTGCAGATGTATGGACTGCAAAATGAGCAAGACCTTAGACAGTTTTGGGTTTACAGACATACTTTCAAACTTTTTTTGACAAAAAATGCAGTGGAGCAAGTCCACTACTAGATTTCAGAGGCAAAATCAAATAAACTTGTCTTCTCTGAGATGAAAAGGGGATTCAAAATGATGGAGCTAGAGAGCTCAGGATGAAATCCCACAGAAAGCGAAAAAAAGCTATAAGTACTGCCAGGTTGAGAAAATATATTCTTAACCTATTATCTGTTAAGGAGAACTCTTTATATTATTTTCCATTAGTTGTTTTCATGATGTTGCTGTAAAGACCTGTCATATGTGTAATGAATGCTACTACTATAATGGTCCCCCAGTCAAACATAAAGGACTGTGTTAAAGACATATGAAAAGGCTACCAAGTAATATTCAGGTTATTGTGTTACTAACATGAAAGAAAACAAGCATAAAAAAAAAATTGAAAGTCAAAGAATGTCAAATTAATGTCTCTGATGTCAAAGTCACTGGGGACTTGGAGAATTAGAGATTAAGACAAACCCAAACACTTGGTGTAACTGGGCTCTAAGGCACTGTGTGATTTCATGAGAAGGGAGCTGTCTGCCTCTGTCCTAGGTAGTAAATGGGTGGGATGCCACACTGCCTGTCTGCAGATATATGGCGTTGTCACCCTGTGACTGTATACCCTGTTGGCATAGTAGCCATCTTCTCAAAAAAAACAAAGAACATTGAATCTCCTAGTTTATATGAGAGGTTCCCAGACTGAAATAACCACCGTGCTACTACATGAAAGCACTCCAAACCATGGTACTACTGTAACAAGTGGCCTTGCTGCCTCCTGACGGCAGTGGTGCCATTCCTCCTGTTGCAGTCACAGTTTAGAGCACCTTGTGCCATGCCTGAGCCGTGGACTTTGTGACTGCTTTGAAGCTCCCACACCTGAGATCACACACCCCAACTACATCCACTCTCCGTATCAGGGTGAGTTACATACACATCAGCTCCTCCATGTCCTGGTTTCTGCAGGTGAAAAATCAAGGTGTGAAGGGCTGATGGAAACCATGATTAGAAAACTGTGAGACTAAGACAGGGAACTAGTAGAAATCTGCAGTGGTCAGTTCTGTTTCAGTCTCAGATCCAGATAAAAGGGCAATAGAGAGAAAATGGAAAAAAAATACAGTGGATTTATGTACCTTAGCATTGTCTTTCAAAAAACTGCAGACCAATTCATAGGTCAAGAGAAAGGAGAGAAGCAAGACAGGAAGAGAGAAATCAAGTCCATCCAGAAGTGAGAAATTAGGCAAAACCATTGTTCTTTTTGTTGTAGTCCAAACAGGACTGGGCTCAGATCAGGGAGAGATGAGCAACAACACTGAATATTGTTGGCCAGCTACTGACATTTGCCATAATCCTATTACAATTGCCCAGAGGGTACCAACAGCTTGGGCTGTATTTATTCATAATTACACATAATATTAAACCCAAATTTCAGTGGATTTCTACATCACAAACAGGTGTGATAAAAAGCATACAATGTCATTAATCAAAAAAGAGCATACTAGAGAAAATGCATTTTGGCATTCTGAAAGAATCTGCTCTTTCTTCTATTATTTCCCATATTCTGTGAGATTGTGTCCTTCCAGCTGAATCTGTAAATTAATGATGCATAAAATAACTTTGTGTCATGCTGAATTATAAAAGAAAGGGGTTTTGTGGTGTCCAGCTTGTGAAGGATGAACCGAAGGAACCAGGGATTTTCACAGAGTTTGAATAGCTTTTGTGACACCAACTATTATTTTATATATGCCTTCTTCCTCCTTCTCCCTTTCCCTCATGATTTACTCAGGTACTGAAAAATTACCTTTTCCTGACTGCAGCATGGTTCCTTCCATGGAAGAGAACATGACCAAATTGACAATGGTACCTCCCCAATTTTCTGTGGATATCTCCTTTGGTCACAGTTCAGATTTTTCTTCTTGGCCAGAGGCACATAAGAAAACATCCCCTGACCACTAATTTTGATGAAGAGTTTAGGTGCTCAATACTAAAAGGTAGGCTCCTTCCTATCCATACAGGTAGATACACAAAGACAGATTCCAAGTACATAATGGAGCCCAGGTGTAAGGCATATGCACTTGTATAAAGATATTCAAACTGAACTGAAATTCAGTTTAGATATGTCTTTTACTATCTCCCTGAAAATTTGCCTCCTTCAGGGAGCAAATCAACAAAAGAAACAACAAAAGAATCCTCAAAAGAACATCAGGTGTAAATACTGATAATTTTACTTATTTATTTAAATGCACAGATGTTACAAAATAGATCAAAGTGATGTACACTTCTTTATAGTTTCATAGCATTAGAAGTTGAAACAGGAATACAAATTTATATCTCAGGTATAACATGTATATAGCATCATATGAAAGAATTGTTATACTGAAAAGTCCACTGCAAGACGTGTTACACAACAAGCTTTCTTCTCTGAAGAACAAGATACAACCCCACCCACACAATTTTCAAAAAGATCTAAACAAGAAATGATGAAAATATATAATGAGGGGAGGGAAAGGATGTTTCACTGTATAAACACTGAACTTTTTTTTTTTTTTTTTGGCTTGGGTTCAGATAGAAAGCATAGAAATGTCATCATTTCCAATCCTCAACATCTTCAGTCCTCAAAAATATCTTTCCTTATTGCATATGAAAATAAAGCAACTGTCGATGGTTTACTTCTTAAATGAACCCTGCCTTTAAGCACCATTTCAATTATGTAAGAGCACCCTACATGAAACAAAGCTGTTTAACCCCTCAGAGCTATTAGATTCCAATATTACCATTCACTCCTAAGGAACAAGTTTATTAACTTAAATATTGCATCTAAGATAATTCCTGACTTACATGATGATCTACTGAAGCTGTAAGGAGCTTGCAGCATGATGTGATTTAAATAGTGATTGCTGTTGTGAGCTAAACATATAACCTGCGGGATATTCCCTCTCTTCTGCTCTTGGCCAAGAAACCCCCGAGCATAATTTACAAGGATTGTCAGTACAAGGGATTTTTAAAGAATTTGCAACCTGATTGCCAAATGGTAAGCTGCCAAAATCTTTTTGCACTCTGAATTTTGTCTTTTGGTGGAAGACAAAGAGATAACACTGAATTGCAACCATTTCAGTCTGGTTTTCTCACACTTCACTCTCAGGGAAGATCAGAAGAATGGGGATAACTATCAAAAGTTTATGTCTGTTCCACTGACTTGTGTGAATTTAAAAATTCATTGTCTTGTAATACGAACAAAAAAATCTTCTCTAACAGAAAATAACTAATCTTGAGGGAAACTCAGTAAATGAAGGTTCAGCTGCAAGAGAGTCTTGAAATTACCTATAGTAACCTTGGGGTTTTTTTTTCTTTTATT
This sequence comes from Falco peregrinus, assembly GCF_023634155.1. Lineage (NCBI taxonomy): Eukaryota > Metazoa > Chordata > Aves > Falconiformes > Falconidae > Falco > Falco peregrinus. Next base: position 40,350,074 of record NC_073723.1, read on the forward strand.
GAATTAACCAGGTGGGTCGTTGCTATTTTTGTCTTGATTTTCAATTTATTTTCTTTTGAAAGAAAGCATTTTGAGAAGGCTGTGGCTACTTCAGAAGTTCAGTGTTCTCCTTATGAATCCAAATGGGAAATTTTGTGCACTTTGAGGCCATCAGACCAATTATGGTCTGACAACCAAACCATACAAATTTTCTGTTTTGCAGTTTTAAAAAGCACCATAAAAATGCTGCGTGCTTGGATTCTATGAGATCTTCATTCTAGAAGAGAAAAGCAACTTTTTTTTTTTCTTGAAAACTTAGGAATATTGGTCAAATTTCAACAGTAATTTGGGCCTTTAAAACTCCTGTTTCTTTAGGGATAGTTTAGGAATTTAGTATCTGAGTAATGAGGATTCCCACTCTCTTCTTTTTAAGAACTATATCTGATTTACACCTCTAAAAACTCTTCTGACATCTGAATACCTCCGTTTTACCTCATACTCATAAAACTTTGTATGATGGGTAACCAACAGCCAATACAACTCTGGTTGAGTTCTGTACTTACAAAGCATGTAAAACTAAGGAATAGAGAAGTTACACAGCGGACCTCATTTCTCAAATAAAACAATTTCATGTGTCTTTAAAATAAAGGCCAAAAATTTTAAGGGAAACAAACTAAATTTGTGTGTGTGTGTATTTTTGAAAAATCCTTAAACTTTGTGGCTTCCTATGAAATCAAACCAACATACTGGTATTCTCAACCACAAGAGGGCATCCATGTCTGCAACCTGGTCCTTGCAGATAATACATAAACATGTAGAACTAACTACCTATCTATTCATGTATCTAGAGACTTAGAAATGGATACAGATACAGATATATTTCTATCTGTTAGATCCCAGCTGTGGTATAGCGCACTTTTGCTCTGGGAGGTTTCTTCTTTCAGAGCCCCATGGTATTTCCCAGTGTTGTCAAGGGACAGCACATTTAGTCTAATTTTGCTGTCCATAAAGCTCTCATGGAATCTAACTTTCTCACTTACGCAAAAGTTAAAAGTTATGTTAAATCTCCCATGGTTTTCACTGAGGCTTGATCCAACTCAACCCCAATTCAGAGGGGAGCGAGGTGATCTCAGAGAAGAGATCCCAAGGATAATTGTGCGAGGTCAAGCCCAGGTTTTCTGAAGTCATGTATTACCCCAGAGAGAGGATCTGCGATCACTAAAACCTGCTCAGCATCAATCTGAACTCATGACTGTCAGAGGTCTTACTCTCCCCATAATTTGTTCCACAGTCACTTCACTGTTGTGATGACGGGAGGGTGCTGTTTGTTTTGGGTTTGAACTGGAATACATTTTCCTCTCTGATGCACAGAAGACTCTCATTATAGCCTGAAACAACCATAAAAAGGAACTTTGAAAGCAAATCTGGCCCAGTGGTTAATTATATGCTTAGCTGAAAAAGATCTCACAAAAACTGGAGTGTATATGGTAATATTGGAAGTATACCTCATCTTCCACAAAAAATAATCAATAACTTCAGCACCAGAACATAGAGGCTAGCACCAAAAGGTATCAACTGCTACCCATCATCTTCGACGTATAATGAGGCAAAAAATCACAAGCAGATACTATGAACAGCCGCACTCAAGAACTAATGGTATCAGTTACTTCATTTTTACTCTTATGCCTCTCACATTACTTTGACAAAAAAATTCTAGCCTTATTTTAGTTTGTGTATACTTTCGTAATTTTATATTTAGAACAGAAGTCTGAGCTAATTTCTCTGTCTTTAAAGGCACACCATGCTGCTCTGAAGGAATTAGTACAAATCTTAAAGGCTATCAGAATAACAACTGGGGGTAGTTTGCCTCGGCATAGCCTTGAACTCATCAAGAATTCTCCTCGGCATGTATCAGAGCAGATATGCTGCCAAAGACATCTGAAGTCTTCCACACATTTCAGTACTTTTGTTCTAGCAGCACTCGGTGTCAGGTAATCAGTCAGGCAGAACCAACACAGGCAATCAAAGCACAGCTTTACTGGCTTCATCATTACCTGGCCCAAGAGAATGAGATGAGAGAAACTGGGGCGATTCAAATAGGCAACACAGAACGGCCTTCAGTAAACTACTTATTAAACAAAGTGGAAGGGCAAATTCCATGTGGTAATCAAGTATCTGATGAGCTGTAATCCTCTCTGTTCAGTGAAAAATACTCAACTGAGCTTGAGTGCTTGTGGCTGGTTTTATCAGGAGCTGCTCGTATGAAATAGCTTATACCCAGATCACTTTTTGCTGCTGTCAGTTACAGTGTGATTACAATACTTAATCCCTAGCACCATTATGGGATGTTGTTAAGAAACCTGCATACCTGTTTGTTAAAAGCAAAGTTTTCTATATCCACAGAAAACAAAATATTCCACAAAATCAAGGTATTTGTAGCAATTTAAAAAGTAACAGATACGATAACATATATACCCGTTATAAAAATTTCAGCTGAATTAAAGAATTATAAATTAATTTACAATGTCTAGTCCTGTTTGGAAAGTGTACCATACAACATACAAGTTGCAAGTTCCAAAGTGCATAGTCATTTATTGCTAGACCTACTGTTGTAGGTTCCACGGTTTGACCTGAACTTTTGCTTATGCTCTGCTTCCTATCTGGTATTAAAAAATATAAAATGAAAAAAAATTACTGAAAATGGCTAGATGCACTGTTTTAACTGTGCTGTCTTGACCTCTAGAGAAGATTTCTTATGCAGAACAAAAACCAAAAAAGTATGTCACATGCATCTCTGTCAAAAACTGAGCTGGCTGAGGGCTAGCAACATACCTAGTTTTTTCTCACTGAATGCTTTCAGTGTGTACAAAGATGATGCAAAGAGGTTGTGTTTCACTCTCAAAACAGGACTGGATTTTACTCAGCGAAAGTGTTTGACTGATTGAGCACTGTCCAAGTCCCTTTGAAACCAAAAGGAAAACCATTTATATTGTAACTGTTAGGATAAAAGTTAGGAGAATATTACAAACGTTGTTCTTTTAAAACATGGACACATTTAAGACAATATACTTGTCTAGTTATTGTCCTGTCAGATGCAGAAGTGTCACTAACCAGAAATGTGTGAAGAGTCATAGATCCATTGCTGATGTTCTCTGAGGGATCACATTATGGACAGATGGAGAGGGGCTGCTAAGTTTCATGCTTTATGCTGTAAAGCCCGTGGCATGTGTCTCACTATGCTGCGCACACACACCCCATCCCCACCCACCCCCAGCTATTTTGCCGGAGAAAAGGCATAACTAATGCAAAGAATTCAAACTGATCTTTTTTTTTTTTATATCACCAATATGATACTTCATATTTTGGTAACAGACTGTCTCAAACACCCTCAAAAGAAATGAATTAGTGACTTAAAGACACACATATGTAGTACTAGTGCAATTATCCTCTGTTGCTCTGCTTGCTCTACTCAGTATTGCTTTTCAAAGTTCATAAATTTCAGAGGTCTAAATGTAGCAGTGCAAGCAGACTAAACATGTATATTTAAAGTGGAGTACATTCTGCCCCGTAATATAAAGCCAAAACTCGAGGCTATTTCAGTGATGTAGTAGTTGTGGCAGACATTCTGTTTCCTCATTTTTATAATCTGTTTTTCAAGAAAAATACCTGTATAATATTCTAGCTCAAAGTGTAGGGGCTCGTTATAAATGTTCTAGTAAGCACCCATAAGGCATTCAGGTTTTGGCAGGGAAGGTATAATAAACAGATTTGGTTCTAATTAATCCATAGAGATATTTTTAGGAAACAGTGCAATATATTTTAAAGGGCCCTACCAATTGCTTTAGACATTGGGAATTTTTGTATCAAATCTGCATGAAGTGCTAAAGTTGCCTGATGTCTTTTATTTGGAAATCCTCTTATCTACTTTTAGGTCTGATCTTACCTTGAAAGTTTCACCTGGCTGAGTTTCAGTCAGGGGGATAACTCATAAACTGGCAAACTTGTAGTGTAAAAACCAGTATGGATGTCATGTATTGATGTCACTTATGTTGCTTTGTAGCAATGTATTTCTTTGCCTTCTTGTACAAGTATAAATATACTGCTGCAAAGCACCATTATACCATTATGGCTGCGTTCAGATACATGGAAGGTAGAGCTAGACTGTGCTATTATACCAGCATATTCAAAATGATGCAGCTTTCTGTATCTAGACAAGACTTCAGGCATGTAAGTTAACAGCCACTGCATCTTGGCCAGTGTGGTTCCTCATTCTCTCTTAATTCTCCTGTCTGCACACAGGCATCATTGATGATAGCAGCAGCCGTGTGCTGAACTCTTGAAACACCATAAACAAATTGATGTTGTGCATGAGGTAGGTAATATCCTGCAGTTTCTCTTGCACATATGTTTTCCTTTGCTCAGAGTCCCATTGACATTGCAGGTGAAAGCACAGGTGGAAATGGAAGGAACCATTTGGAGTGTGAGGACAATTTGTTGCTTTGCACATCACACTCCATTTTTAAAGCACAGTATTAATCAATGACCCTTCTCTTTCTGGAGCTATTATCTTTAAAAGGAAGTCACATTTTATCTTCTAATGTGCTTTTAATAGAACCTAATCTTCAGGAAGCTAGACTTGCAAAGGTGAAAATTAGTTTGATCTCCTATAAAAAAATGTTAATCTAAAAGGGTTAATGTGAATCTTAAATCCCAAAGTGTTAAAACCAAATTATACTATACTTTGAAAGCTAATTATACAAAAGCATACAAAAAGAAAACATCAGAGTATTATTACAATATCTCTATATATAAAATATGTGCAAAATTCAATATACAAGCTTCTTGTTACTCATCCATGTTTGTTTGGGTTTTGGTGGGTTTTTTTCAAAATAATGTAAAACTTAACTTATTTAAACCAGTATAAGTAGTTTGATGTTACTCCTGGGAAACAAAGATTGTCGGTACAAGAACCTCCATAGCTTGGAGGACAAGCCGAACATGGGACTCCTACTTTATATGGTGCTTCTCCAATCCAATTCCCCCTGAAAATAAAAAAGGAAAAAGAATGCTTAGTAATTTCAGAAAGGAAGAAAAAAAAATAATTAACCATACGTGACTAAAGTTTATGTCTTCACTGATATCCTATAAATGCCCTGTTACTGAAAACATACATTACCATATTCCTGTAGATTACTGACAAACATTGATCCGCAGATTCCAAAAAACAGCAGGAGAATGACCATGTCACCTCAGGCCAGCGGCCCATTCCATCTCCTTTAGTTTCTGTGCTGAAGTCCCAGTCTTCTTGCTTTTGCTACAGCAAGTGATTTTTGATTCATCGAGCCTGGGACTTTTTTACTAGAGGGCTATGTTTATGAGAAATTAAGCATTGGTGTAAGGTTTTCCTTGAGCATTTTTTTTTCCTGGCAGTTATCTTAAATAAGCTTAGGTTTGGAAAGTAGAAAAACAAACTGAGCAAAATCTTATTCTTCTGTTGCACTACTCTAGACCCACATTTTCAAGCTCTGAGGCTGAATTCATGGTTAGAGAAAGGGGAAGATAAAAACGTTTGCACCAGTACTGTATTAAAAAGAACTGGGCATTTTTAGGGGTGTCATAGATGTTAATGAGAGGAGAAGGTGGGCTCCTATCTGGTGAATACAGCTGTGTAATAGAGCCCAGGGGGAAAGGGGTACCAGTCTGGAGAGTGATCATGTGAAAAAAGGTAACTCTGAAAGATCCAGGAACATCTGAAAAACACATCCAGACTTCTAGGTGCTTATATAAACCCCAGGCTTTTACTGATTCATGTAACACTAGTGATGTAGGCAGAAAGAAAGTTAAAATTAGATTTTTATTTAAATGTTATGTCTCACTGAGCAGAGAAATTTCTCTAGTTTGCATGTGACGTGGTATAGCGGTGAGTAATGCAATTATTTATGAAACATTTTCTCATCCCACACCTCCCAGCCAATAACATTGGATCAAAAGCCCTGGTCTGGGCTGTGCCTTAGAAGACAGTAGGAATCTCTCAAATACTTCGCTCATTTCTATATCTTTTCCAAATGGGTACAGCAGACTGAGTGCTCAGGAAATACATTTAGTTTGATAACAGATATGGAAATCCAGAAAGAGTTTGCTGAAAGCCGATTTCTGCTTAATTTTCTACACAACACATGGCTGATTTGTGTGAATCTGTTACATAGGGACAAGGCATTTCTAAACTTTGTTATTACCCTCAACTTTTTTTTCCCTAATTTCAGAAGCATAGATATTTTCCAGCATTACAGCATAGCATCAGTGAAAAGGAGTTCTAAATCCTAAATCTTTGCCAAACACCAATCTTAGCACCTCAGGTCAGTGCTCTAATATTCACCCCCTTCTTTAGGGGCATTTCTGATGTGCTAGTTACTCAGAAGGAGTAACTAGCCTTTATGGATTAGCAAAGAGACTTCTACATGGGTGCCCAAGGACTCTAAGCCCAATGTCCTTAACTCAAATAATTCTTAGGAATATAAACTTAAGCCAGGCAAGACCACTCAGTATCCTCTATGTGACTGCACAGTAAGTAGATGTGAAAATCCAATTCTATGACCTACAAATCAAAGGTCTACTCAAAATCTCATCCAGAGAAGCAGCTTGTAACTCCAGGCTTTGCTTTGCTGTTTGAGAAACAGTGGGGGGTTTAGATCCAGAAAATATAGAATGTCATTAATTCATTGTTAACTGATACATAAACAATGCATCCGTTTTCAGTAATGCCTAATGTATAAAATCATTCTTTTCCTATATATGAACACGAGAGATGTATTCTTGGAAGTTTATAATTTTATTTTATTTTTTCAGGAGATATATGAAAAATAATATGTGGGTTTCTCTTATAAACTTTTATTTCACTTTGTCCATGTTAGGGAGCTAAAAGTCAGATACATTTTTTGCCGCCTGATCTTTGCTCCCTCACGTTCATTTCTTACCATCCTTTTCCAGTAGATACTAAAGACAAAAAGACAGATAAATCTTGATTTCCAAAGGTGTATTTTTCCCCAAGTCAGTTGTCTTACTAAATCCTATATTTTTTTAAGTTGCAAGGTCTTTAAAATTCTTTTACTCATGTAACAGCTAGAGTAATGACATATTCTTTACCACAGATGGACCTGTGCCACTGATAGTTTATGGAAAACATGTTCAATTAATTATACTTAGATTCCTATACAGAACTATGGCTTTGTCTAATACAGTCAGAGAAACCAGACATTTACCCTGCTCATGCTGCTTTTGCAGCACTGGTCCAAACCAGACCTTAAATTGAAGCTCTCCCAGAGCCACACTTTATTGATTCATTCTGCACCCTGATGTAAGCTCGAGATGATATCTAGGAAATGCTGGCAGAAAATTAATTTCTTCATTTCAACATAATACAGATCTCTGCAAAGCTACCTGATATAGGGCCACCTATGGGTGCTTATGGTCTGTACTTTGAAGGACCCAAATACAGAAGGCAAGATGAGATTTGTAGACACTGAGCTTAGGTAGATGGACTTTGTGGGAAACCTATGCTATGGATGCCCTTATGCAGCATGGTCATAAGCAAAGGTATCTTGTGGGCAGCAACATGCGTTCATAGTAAATCAAGGGCTTGATCTACAGTGGGATGGCTTACCTGAGGAAGTCTAGCTCACCGTGAGTTTATATAAGAGCAAAGAAATAAGGAACTAAGTAAATTGGAGTCAACACAAAGGCAGAAAACGAGAAGAATTATAATAACAATAATAACAACAATAACAGTTTTAGGGTTTGTTCCACACACATCAAGTTACTGCCTTTTCTTCTTTGTACACCAAAGTCATGCATTTTCTGTATTTTCAGATGTAAAGTTAGAATGAAGGAGCAGCCCACAGAAAAAGCACAAATAGAGGCCAAGCTGCAGAAAAAGGAGTAAGCAGTCCTATGAGAGGACCAAAACATGCATGAAGTATAAAAATAAATAATGAAGTAAAAAAATAAAAATATTAAAAGAAAGCAACTCACTTTGGGGCATAGTTGCATACCAAGTAAACAGCTCGTCGCCAAACAGATCCCCAGACGTTCATATTGTGGCATGTGTGGATTGCGCAGCCTATACGATTGGAAGTGGCCCAAACCATCTGAATAAATATTTATTATTGGTGAAGTCCAAATTGAAAAGAAATATAAGTATATATATATATATATATATGTACACATTTATTTGAGAGAGAGAGATATAAATACATCACAGAAAAGTCCAGTTTTGCACGGTAGGTTTTGAATAGAAGAATGTAATTTATATAACCTGTGTGTAATGGGTGCACATGGGTCCGTAACATCGCATGGGGCACCTGGGGTTGCAATCTTGAGGATAAGGGAAAGCATAATCCTTCACCTCATCATACCATGGCTTGACCAGCTGGAGAATAGATCGATACCTGGGTTTATTTGAAATACAGAAAGAAAAACATGTCATTTTAGATTTAGGCATTTTGGAACTTTCTGCTGCTAATCCCTTTGATGCAAGTCACCTAAATACACCTTTCTTCATGCATTACTAGGGGCACAGTATTAAGCAATAATACTCTTAAGCTAAATGAACATAGATGGATATGAATTATTACTATAATACTGGATGACACTTGCATCAGTCTAAGACCTGGATCTCAAAGGCTGTTTGAAGGCTTACAAAATAACTGTTTTGTAGGGTGTGTGCCTACCTTCCAGTTCTTACAGAGAGGTTCTGGCCCAAGAATCTCAGTAAGTAGGAAGGTCCATGGTCCCAAATGCAAGTAGCAGCCCAAGCCTCTGCAGATTTCGCAAGAGTTTCATCCCAAACCTGACAAAATAAAATATCCTTAGCAGCAAAACAGAAAAAGAAATAGCAATCACAGTGCAAGAACACAAGAAACAAGTATCTTAAGTCACAAATACACTATCATAACACAGAGCTGTAACTAGGCAGAGAGCTCTTGAATTCAGAAAACTGTGGGGCAGCATGGACAGGATCTAGCAGGATTTGCCCTATCCCTGGAACAAATTCCAGCCCATATTATCAGAGGAAGCCAAGTATTCAGATCTCTCCCTTTTTTTCTGGAACAGCCCTTTACTGAACAGGCATTCTCCTACCATTTTCCCTTCTGCGTTGATGAGATCCATGTGTGAAGAGGAGTGAAACATTGGATGGGACTCAGAAGGTTAAAGTGAAGGAGAGGCACACAGGGAAGAACAATCCAACACAGGTATTACGTACCCCACAAAACCCCAACACTTTTGAAATAGGATCTCAAGAGTATCCATAGCCAGAGAGAGACTGTATGTGGCAGCTTTTTATATTTGAGGCCACAAGGTCAAGAAAAGGGATTCCACAAAGGCAAAGACTACAGATAGTTTCCAGGTACGGTATGAGTTTCACCACTTTATTCTGCATGGGAGCTAACGTTGCTCCCTGCCTGGAATAAAAAGATAACAGCTTCTCTGTAAGAAGAGACCATTTTACTTGTTAAGTTCTCCAATGATAGGAACATGGCAAGTGAACTTAAATACTGTCTCCTTTATATGCTTTGTCTGCTCACTTACATACTTGATTTCTAATTCGGCTGTTTTCTCCACAGCAAACAGGTTTGCCTCAGTGATAACGGAGATATCAGCAATAGAACCTACTGCACCACCGGAGCTCCAGATAAAGAATATCTATCTCACCGTTGTATTACAAGTATGTACAAATCCTAGTATATCTTGGTGCTTAAGTGATACCCAAGCAGGCTGTATATCCTGGAAGTAGATGCACATTTTGAATACCCTCAGTGGAGTGTTCTGCTGCAGGACAGCTTTAGTGAATTGCAGGTAGAAAGGCAGGAACAGAATACAGTAAAATTGTCCACCCAGCCCATTGCAGCGTATTAAACACAAACCCAAACTCATAAATCTTGAGTGGCTATGAAATAAAGAATATGCTCTCTGAGGCATGAAATAAGAAGCAAAGTCAGAAATAAACTTATCAAAGGATAAGGTGGCCAACATGACAAATATTTTATGTACTATGAGCTAATACTGATTTCTAACACTGAATTCATAGTTTTAATTTTGCAAACTTGCAGAGTGAAAAGACTGGACTAGGTCAGTAATCCATGCCCTGGCTTTGTCTGGTAGCTTGTGAAATGTGTTACAGCGAAAAGGACAAAAACTAGTAAATTTCATGAAACTGCTATATCACTGAACCAAGCTTTTGCTGCTAACACGGAGTGGGTGAGGCACATCCTAGACTGAACCCGGAGCAGCACAACAGAGATCAATACGAACCCTTGACACAAACGATCTTCACTCAAGCAGAACCACCTTAGGGAAAGTTAAGATGGATAGTGCTTAAAGCAGAGCAGATTTACTTTACACCTGTTCATAAAAGGTCCCAGAACAATGTCAAAGCAAATTACCAGTAAAAGGACAAAACAGACAAGTGTTAGGAAGAAGTATGCTAACGAGGAATGGTCTTCAAGCCAGGGCACACTTGGACTTCAGCTCTGAAAAAATGAAGGGAGTTTCTCAGGGGAACTAGGGATAAGTCTGTAACTTGGGAAGAGAAGGCTAAACTGGAGCACTAGGGTACAAGAGAAGGAACCCAGGATTGCTATGGCACCATCCAAAACCCAGGAAATGCTCCAGGGCCCAAGGGGAAGAAAACTGCGTACAGACATTTCTTCTGCTTTGTACCTCTGCCGACGTTGACTAGCTGCATGTGGATGGTGTACAAAAGAACCTTTACAATCTCTGCGGCACATCAGTGGTTCCCAAAAGAGGGCTTCAAGAGTGGGCAACAGTAAGTGCGAGCATAAAAGTGTGCCTGGGGAGTGTTCCTGAGAGGTTGGGCCACGGCTGGCATCTGGAGCCTGCCCAGACCCAGGGGAACAGCAGCACATGGATCCAGCGTGTGGGTCCAAACACAGCTGCCTGGTGTGCATCCATTAGGGGCAGCTCCTCCAGGACTGTGACACCCCATAAACACCCTCCTTTGCTGGGATTAATCATGCTTCTGGCACGACTGCTCCCTGCCAGGAGGCTGCACATAAGGTTTGCATGCTTGCTCCCAATTGACTTGGCTGCAGTCCCACAATATCTAAATGTGTACTGTATTTGCACAAATAGCACTGAGCTCCTGATTTCCACCCAGCATATTTTCGTGTACTAAACTGCCTCGCAAAATAGCACGTTAGGTGTTTGAAAGCAATGTGAAGACTGGATTAGGTTTTCACTATTCATGTCCTCTAAACTAGGCACGGCTCCCCTACCGTGGACAGTGAGAACATTGCTATTTCACTTTCATGGCTCCTCAGCTTCATTTTCACTTCTTGGGAATCATCTGCAGTATTTGGTTGGTAAAGTGTCAGGGGGTTGTTTCGAACTCATTTAAAAAGTTGTGGGTTTGGCAGGTAAGCATTACTGTGATACATAGTGCGTTCTGCTTTCCATTATCTTTTCACTCTTGACCACTTTCTGGACATGGGAAAGATTTGGCAAACATAAAAAAAGAGAGAGAAAGAGAGAAAGAAAATAACCACTGAATAAGAAATAAGGTAGAGGGGAGCATGTGCAGCATCTTTTAATTCCCTCCATTCCTTCCTTAGCAGGCTGGTGGAAAGCCTTTGTACAGGGTCCCCTCCTGCTATGTAAATAATTTGTATTCCATGGGAAAAGATGAAGTACTTTACCCTCCTTATTTTGTTTTAATTTACCAGAAGAAAAAGTGGTCTCAGTCCCTCTAGGACTAGCTCTAGATCATCTCCATGAGAAAAGGCAAATAATTAATATAGACTGAAGCAGAAAAAATATCTCATAATGACTTACAATCTTCTAAACTGTACGAGACTGTACTGTTAGTTCACCCCTTTCAAAAGAAGTCTGACTCGGAGTCCACACTTGGTTTAACTTGTATCTCAGCTCAGTCCCCTGGTTTGGGCATGTGAGAGTACAGTGCAAAGACATTTAGATATTTGAATCCATGATGCTTCATTGTTGTACATAGATAATAAGCATATAAAGAAATAGAAAAATATCCTAGAAAGAGAAAGTGAAGTTAACTTGAAAGCCAGGCCAGTTTCCGTATGAGGAGAAATTAAAAAGCTTGTGGTAATTAGCAAAGACTTTACAAAAACAGTGTGATAAACAAAATGATAAAATCTGAAATTATGGCCAGTCCTAACATGTTAGGGAAAGCTGCCTGACATGGACACAAAATTGCAAAAGAGAAAAAGAAGAAAGATTTGCATACTCAGTGGGTCAAGATCCAAGGAGGTGATTCATCCTCAAATGCTATCATGCAAAGTCCCAATTGACCTGGCTGCAGTCCCACAATAAACTATGCTCAGTCTCTCCCTGGGGACAGCAAATCTTCATTTTCTAGGTTTGTTAGTAGTTGGGGAAGCAGTCACCTTCCTTCCACCCACTATAAAGACCCCACCCCAAACTCTCCAGAGTTTGGTCCAGCATGGAAACCCTCCCCACTCCTCAGCTGGGTCTGACCGAGCCGTGACAGAGTTAAAGCATCTCACCACACATCCACTGGCAACTTGAAGCGAACATCCTTTGGCCAATTTATTTTTCTTTCCTAAGCCAAAGCTTATTTTCCTAGAAAGCTGTCTGACTGTGCTCTCTGCATTGCTCCCTGCAAAACTATACTACACTTGAAAATTGTCAAGCAGATCAAACACAGGGAACAAGCCACTGCTGCTACACGGGGAGTTTCAACACCAGAGACCACTTTGTGAGGCAGCTCTGGGGTGTTCTCTGCACTCACACAGCACACGCTGGTTGAAATTTAGGATTAAAATCTTAGCATCAATAAAGTTAGCAGGAATTTTGCCAGTGAGGCCAGAATTTCACCCAAGATGGGTTTTTTGTTTGTTTCACTAGGCAAACAAATATTAACATAAATTCTTTTATTCTCATAAGGTATAATGAGCAACAGAGTGTAAAGCAAAATCTCTTTAACGTTGAATGATATTTCTTGAAGCCCAAAAAGTGAGCTTCTTTCCCCAAGAGAAGCCTTTTAGTGTTGTGGGTCACAGTTTCCTCATACCCTCCCTTTCTATAGCTGTTCCTATAGCTGTCTCTTGGTTGTTCTTAGATAATTTATACGTAGAAGGGATGGAGTTGTCCTTTTCTTTTCTGAAATAGGTGGTCCTGGTCACAACTACTCACTTAGAAATTAAAATGGTGGTGAAGCTGAATAAATATTATGATGAAGAAAAAGAAGAGAAGCAACTACAATATCACAAAGATCTGTCCACATTTGTTGAAAAGTAATTGGCTGTTCCCTTCCTACACTGATAGCTATGCTTTAATTTGAGGAATGGTGCATATAACCATTTTTAACTACAATTTGAACTTAAAAACACAGTTGTTCTGCTCATTCTCATTACAGCCAGAATTATACTCCTAATACCAATTGCTTAAATGGAGTAGCTTTCTCTTGACAGCATGCTCAAACATGTCTTAGGGGGCAAACCCTGCTGCAGAACAGGGGGTAAAGCTGAAAGCAACAAGGCATTTCAGATAGCAACCGTACTACTATATCTGTAGGTAGAAAACATTGAACAAGTTTACCAAAACCAATTAAACGGAGCACTCTTAATACAATTCACATTTTCTTACTTCAAACTTTCTAAAGGGCTGTTGTATGTCTGTTGTATTATTGGAACCATACTGCTACCCTGGATACATTTACCGTGTGGTAATTTTACTTGAAAAGTAAAGTTTCATATTCCTAGTTTTAAATGCATTACTGCAACATCTAGTAGAACAGTCTGAACATGCAAACTTTGCTGAGAACATCTGTGAATGGTGAATATATGAAGTCATGGTTAAATTACACTGACTAAAACAGAGCAGGGATTCAAAGCAGTGTTCTCACAATCTAGAGCCCATCACTGGTGCTAACGAAACATCCTAAGGCTTTAGGATTTTGATGGTATCAAGGAACCGCATCATTTGGGATCTGTACCTTTATTAAAGCAGGAGCATATGTTCGCTATAGGCCTCCACAATGACTAGGTGAAGTAGTTGATGTCAGAACCTCCTTAAGGACCTTCTCTTTTCTTAGAGCACCTCTCAGTTTCGGTGCACAACAGGCTGGAGTCCTTTTAGTCTGGCTTAATAGTATTTGTACTGTGTAATTACATAAAGATTAGGAAACCAAATCTTTCTCTTGTGTAAAGGCTGATTCAGGACCTCTGGATATCAGTGAAGCGCATGACATGACTGTTTTTCCCTTTCATTAGCCTGTCTCAGTAAGATGGTCCAAACACTCACCACAACATTTCTGCCTGGAACCAGTATTAAAACACTGGGTTTCAAGCTGACATTGTGAGATGTCAGTTTGCAGTCCACAGAGCTCTAGGAAGTAGTTCATGTCTCTCAGAGTTTGGCTTGGCCATCCAAAGGATGCCAATACCTGGAGAAAATGTACATCAGGTAATTTTCTGATGTGTTTTCCATAGCTGGAAGAGTTTGAAACATACTGCATAAGCGCATTTAATGCATATTAATTGCATAATTTGCTGAAATAGGAGGAAAAGGTCAATCACAGAAGTGGCCATGTATGGCTATTACTTTACCTTCTTGATCACGTCTTAAGATTTCTCATTTTTTTAAAGAGAATTATTTTAACATTTAGTGAAAAGAGGGGAGAAGGAAGGTATCCTTACTCTGTCAAGGCTTTCTTTCATATTTTGAAAGATGCAAATAAGTTCTGGGACGTTATCTATCATCCAAAGCATCACTAACTAAGAAAGGAAAGGATGAATGTCTTGGAATTTCACATAGACCCTTAATGGCCGTTTTTCTTAACAAACAGACAATCCCTATCCCTGCAAGTATAAAAATGTTACATTCGTAAATTGCTTTCATGCATACTAGAATATGTTAATGATTGTTTCCCATTTCTGCAAGAGGACATCTCCTCAGCATTTAAAATGGAAAAAAAAAACCTGGCTGCTCTATAAATCTAAAAATGGGCATCCATTTCTATTACAACCCTTCAACACACTGTCAAAGAAACAAAAAAAAAAAAAGACAAATGACAATTTTCACTTTTTATGTTGCTGATACCTATCCACAGATTTATGATCTGATTGGCAAATTCTTCAAAACATGCTATGATTATTTTTTTCCCACAGCACTCAATTTCTGTCTTCTTCCAAAGTCATCAGTAAAAACTGTCAACACTTCACTGCATTTACTTTCCTTAAAAGTGATGTTGCATTGTCTTTTTCTGTTGAGTCACTGCTTCAAAAGTAAAAATAAAGTACATGCAGATAAAATGTTTATTTCAGCTTTCTTACAGGTAGACAAAAAGGGCTGATTCAAGCAAGTCAAATACCTCCCAAGTAAAACAGATACTTAAATCAGTAATATCTTTAGACCTGAAAGGTAGTTTGATAACTAACGTTTTAGTTGCCCCAACTAGAGATGCTACACCAGAGAAAGAATGACTGACCTGGAATTGCACCCCTTTATAAGTTGTTATTAAAGTTCAGAACTTGGAAGAAGTGGAAGTTAAGATCCATTATTCCTGGCAAATATGGGAAGTGAGAAAAAAACCAAACATCAATCTATGCTTTGCTAGTCTAGTTCTTCATTATGCAAGGATGATGACTTTCCATGAGAAAGCTGAAACATTTTTAATTTAATTTTCCTGATTTCCTGATTTTCAGAGACAAAAATTAATCTGTTTTCAGATGAATCAGATACCTTCCCTGAATTTCAGAATGCGTATTTCCAGTGACAAAATAAAATATGTGACTTAGTATTGTTATATCTGTATTGTGCCTTGTTGCATGAGCTCTGAGACATCATTACCAAAGCAAACGGCAATGAACTCTCCTCTTCTCTGCAAGTACTCCGAAATGGTTGTTAGTAGCAACACATAGCAAGAACTTGTGATCTAAATACAAAGGGAGAAGAATACACAGTGATGCACCATATAAATGCTTTTCTCATTCCATGTGGATATCTGTGTGTGAACTGGAGGTTTTTTAGAAGCACTTAATTTTACAGCCCTCATTGTCACAAAGAGAATATGAAAAAAATGTGAGCAGTAGGAGCGCTCCTTCTCTGAGATTGCCAGCAGACAGATTGCTAGATAGAAGATAGGGGCTAACTGGGGAATCGAACATGTTTTTAACCCGGTAGCCTAGGGGGTCTGCTAATGATCATTTTAAAGCATTCAAGCAACACACAACCATGCTTCAATTCTTCTTTCGCCATCGTAATCCCTGATCTTTACTGGCTTAGTCTTATTGCCAGTAGCAAGAAAGCTCCCCTCACTTGCATGAGTACAAGAGAACTTCAGCAGAGCATTGCTCTAAATATTAAACACCAGCAGCAGCCCTCAGTATTTTACTGGTTTGGTTTTACTATGATGTATCAGCTAGGATAATATTCTGCATATTTCTTAGTGGTAAAACAAGTACTTTAAGCAAAGCATACACATCCTGGTCACTCAGTACCCTCCTAAGAATTCCCTGAGTGCCCATCAGGTGAGGGCTGCTGCCAGTAATGCCACAACAGCCATGGTGTGACCAGCCCCTCAGCTGGCTGCCAGCAGCTATACAGCTGGAGTGACAAGCACCGGGTACAGGTCTGAGCACAAATCCAGAGCTAACAAGTGAAGTATGCTGGTTTAAGCACTCTCCTTTTCCACACCTTCTTTACACAACTGCAGTTATGTGATGAGATTGCAAATGAAATGTGGGGATACGTAATAAGAATATAGTTCCATGGCAACACAGTTACATTTTGCAGTAATAGAAAGTGGCAATCTGTATTCCAGTTTTGGCATCTTATTTGTTATTCATATATGCTTACTGTGGACTCACACTAGTGTCTTCAGAACAAATCCATGGTGCGTTCCTGCACACCTCAGAAAGGTGGCCAGTAGGACCTTCTTTTAGCAGTGACCAATCAAAAAATTCACCTTTCTACCTCAGACTTCTGATTTTGTTCTCCATTAGCCCTGTAATTCCGCATGTTTGCCCAGCTGAAGATCAGAAGCTCTTACTTCCAGAATGGAAGCAAGCGGGAAAGAAGAAAACTTTGATTCAAGCAGTTTCTTCCTGTGAAAAAAACGTTGGGAAGCTGAGGGATGAAATTTGACTTGTCCAGCCCATCTGCACAGCTGCACTCCACAGCTGCTCGTGCAAGCCCCAGAGTGGATTAGCAGATGTAGGCTGCTGCCCTCCAACATGCAGGTCTTGTCCTCACGGGTCATTCAGCCATGCAGCCTTGCACCGGCCGTGTCACTTGCACATGTGGTGGCCGTTTCTCAGAAATCCCATGCAGGAGTCCCTTGTGCAACTTCTCCCCTTCTTTTCTGTATAGCCAAACCTGTAGCATTTTCAGGTTCAGATACTTTCTGTAGGACCCCCCACCACGTCCACTATCCCAAACCTGGCACAAAGCTTAATAAAACAACCCACCAGCCCTTTCACCTGCATGCTTTTTCAGCAGAGTGACTGAAAGAGCCTCGTCTCTTTGCCTTCACTTTTTTCAATACATACTGTGTGATGAAAACATATGAGCTCATTGGAATTTATAGACAGATTTGGCAAACATCATGTATTTATTTGGGCTCTGAGATCATTTGGACTCTAGGCTGTCTCTCTCTCTCTCTGAATATGAATACTTTTTGCTCTCAGCTGCCACCTGTTAGAAATTTTACTGTGCACACTGTAATTCATGCCTACCACATGCGCAAGACCTTTCTTAAATGCATTAGGTAATAATTAGAAAGTTTACACATACAATTGCTGAAGTCTGCCCTGCAGAGAAAAAAAATCTTGATGGGCATCGCAGTTCTGTACCTCATTCTTTTGCAAATAAATACAGGGTTAATACATCAAGCTGCTTGTCCAATACTCCACTGCAACTCAAAGTAAAACTGTGCAATGTTTCATAGTCAATTTACTCTCATAAAACCAAACCTCCAAACATCTGATTCACACTTCTGAAGGGCTCAGTATTAGAAAGTCTGTCTTGTAGTAATCAGGGCATCACCAGACAGATGTCCAAGAAACCTCATTGCCAGAAATTCCTATGAAAATTCAAGTCTATATTTTATACAGAAATTTATATTCCTAGGTGCCTATTTGGTCCAAATTCAAAGTGCTAACATTTGAAGCTTGACTGCTGCTAATAGTCAATTTGTTTCTTCTAAATGTTGTCCGCGCTTCTTTTCATGTTTGGCACCAGGCTTTTAAACAATAAGAAAAAAAGAAAATTGGTAAGCTGTCAGATTTAATAACAATAAGCTTCCCTGATATGCTATTATTTGTTTAGCTTTTTGAAAAGTTAAATATCAGAACTACGTATCTTAAAATATTCAGTGCTTTCCTAACCTACTGCAAGACATATTTTAGTTGGCAAGAGCTTATCTCAGAAGTGGTAACAAAAAGGACCAAACTTTGTCTAGCTCCACGTTACCCTGACAATTCGTCATGAGTCTAAAGAGG
Organism: Falco peregrinus; assembly: GCF_023634155.1. Taxonomy (NCBI): domain Eukaryota; kingdom Metazoa; phylum Chordata; class Aves; order Falconiformes; family Falconidae; genus Falco; species Falco peregrinus. The sequence continues at coordinate 40,368,562 of NC_073723.1, forward strand.
AAGGTGTCTGACCTCTATCATTTTAAATGTGATCAGAACAAAGTGCTTTTTCTCACAACCACAAAATGTGAATGAAAAATGTATTTCTTTTGTGGTGTTTTGTTTCTCTTCTATATGAAAAAAAATCTACACTTTTAACTTTTTTTTTGTTACTAACCACTGAAGTTTTTCCTTAAAACAAAAAATGTTCTTAATTTCTTTAAAAGTTTTCAAAGAAAATACTTATTATTTTCCAAGTAGCTCTAACTGAAAGACATGGCAGCATGACACAAAAGAAAACACATAGCTTCTTCTTTCTGCAGGATAAAGAATAAGAACAATAGTTCTTTATTCTCAGAAGAAGAAAGCTCAGTTTAAGATTCTTTCTCTTGATGCAGATTAGCATATATCACTGCACAGATAGAGGTGCAAACCCAGTTCATTCTTGGCTGAGTTAAAATAGACTTCAAACCGCATCCCAGGGCACCTGCAGACACGTTCATAGGTGGAGGTGCCTGTGCTGAAGACAGCATTCTGTGTACTAAACCCTATGAAGTGGTTATCCTGGGGTTTCCATCTTTTGCTGCCTTTAGGTCACACATTTCCACAGACCTGGACAGACTATTCTTCTTTTCAGATTTTCTTTTCAGGTATGGAAAGAGGATAAAAATGATTAGAGGCTTAAGATTACTATCATCTCCATTCATGTATGAAATGAAGTACTGTGTACTTTGGATCAAGATTCTTGTGAAAAATGCCCTGTCTCTGTTTTTAGCCAAGAAGTTCAAGAGGTGCTACATTTAATAATAAAGGAATGTCTAATTCTGAGGGCTCTGGGCAAGTTGCTTTTCTATCTGAGACTTTACTAGGTTGTTTTTTGTTTGCTTAAACTCCTAGAAGGCTTTCTGCTAATACTAAATTTAAATAATGTAAATATTCTCTTCTAAAACACTATCAAGATGGAAGTTTTAAAATTCTTATGCATAAAACTTTGGAAAGGAGCTCTAATACCAAAGCAAGTTTAACACAGTCATGCTTTATCAACATATATTTATCAACAATAGCTTTTTGGGGGAAGTTCTCCATATTTTTCAAGGAGTGCTTTCCAGCAAAGGTCCTTTCTGTTCAACTTTTGAACAGGTCTTCTGTCGTTCACTCTGAACACAACTGATGGCTTTTTAAGAGATATACTTCTTATAGCTAGCATCCACTTTGATTTGACCGTAGATGAACACCAGTTTAGTTACCGAGACAGAATGGAGTTTCCTGGCCTTTTGTAGATGAAACTGCTAGAACAGCGGGCAGCATCCTGCATCTCACCGATAGCCAATGATTAGTACAGTGCTGCATTACTGACAATATGAAATAGATAAGTGGATAATCTCACCTGTGAGGCAAGAGAGCTAGGTAACTATTGTGCCAAAAATTAAGAGAATGTAAGCTCCATCTGCTTTTGCTTTCTCTCAGCCTACTGCTGGTTGCCATGTTTTGCTCCCACTGCAGAAAAAGGCCGACTATGCTGTGAAACGACTGCTGCCTTTCAAAGCTGTCCTGCAGACACCCCTAACTGTAACCATATAAACCATATCCGTTGTTTCTGTACCCTTCTCGTTTTCTGAAAGGATTGATAGTCCAGAATTCATTAGCCCGTGATATTCAGACACTCCTGGTGCTGGCAGGCGCACCAGGCAGAAGGGACATACTCAGTTGGCTGAACAGAAACACAAGTGGTAGCAGGGAGAAACTGGAACCACTGGACACCTTTCACCATTGCAACGCTTCTCATTTGTTGTCACCTCCCTTCTGAATTCCCAGCACAGAGCAATCTGGAAGCTATGGCAGAATGCGATAAGTGGACGACACTGAGAAAGCTCCAGACTCCTCCATCTCTCTCCCCTCAGAAGTCTGGCGTGGACTGTACTTAGATTTACTTTGTGCTCTGGCGTTATGAAAAGCAGATTAAGATCTCTGTACCCTGACTCATCATCTGATTACTTTACTGCAACCTTCTCTGTGTATGCAGGATTTAAGATAACAGGGCTATTCAATGGAAAAAGAAGGCTGCCAGTAACTTCTAGAGTAAATTCTCCATTGCATTATGGCACTTGTGTCTTTAAACATGCACAGTTAAAATGATGGGCCTAATCTGCTTTGACATTTAAGGGTGCTGTTCACTGATTTAACAAAGGAGCTGTAAATTGAGTGCAACTGTAATCTGCTCCAATCTGCAGAAGTATTGTAAGACGTGCACATGGAAATTACGGAAAGATTATATGCAAGCATGCATCTCAATTAATGCCAAAAAAACTGTCAGTAAATATGCAAAGGGTAATGTTTGAAATGAAAAAGGAGATAAATTCTATTGGGCAGTGAAAAAGTGTATAAAAAGATTAATTATCTGAGTTTTAGAGGGAAATATTTAGGTTAGACATTTGGAAATAATTTCTATTCCTAAGGTAAAATATTTGCCAAGAGATGTGACTGAGACAGCATCACTATATGTGTTCAGGAGTAGACAAGATGAAAACCATATGTATTTAAAGCAGAAGGAAGTCCTGCAACAAGACAGGGATAAATTACATGAATTAAGAGATCCTATCCAACTCATTAGACATAAATCTTGAAGGAACTAGCCCTGCAATCCTTACTCACAGACATGGATGATTTCAGTGGGACCATGTAGATGAGCCAGGGCAAACAACGCAAGAACAAAATATTCTCTAAGATTTAGAACGGTCTGTAAGAAACCACACTGACAACAGCAAAAAATAGGTAAACAAGTTGAGAAGCTTATTTATCAGAAATGCTTTTGCATTTAAGAGGAAACCAAACTAACTCACTTTTTCCATGTCCATATAAAAGGCTTTAGGTATTAAATAGGACTTTGGATAACTTGAAGTAGGTTGGTTTTTTTTTTTTTCATTTTGTCTTACACGTCACACATTGCACAGTGTTTTTAAGATCACCTTGACAGCAAGTAAGTTTTATCAAGATTTTCAAATTTAGGAGTGAAATAATAATGCCGTTGTTTACATTTGTGACAACCAAGTGGGCTATTTTCTTGCTTCTCTGACCTGACTTTGTAAGTTGTCTGCAGATGTTCATGCACAGGAAGCAAAGTCTCCAAAGTCATCACCTCAGCAGAGGGTCACTCCTGGGCCATACGGAGTGCGCAGATCTCCCCCATGACTCACATGGACTCCCTCATACAACTACCAAGAGCTTCTTTTGCAACACAATTACTTTTCTTTTAGAACAATAGTTCATTTCCTTTGTCCATTTTATCACAGTCTTTCATGAGGATTTACTACAAATTAATAGGCTCTGTTTCTCCATTCCCTCCCAGTTCCTCTGCTAGCGGCTCATGAGAAACTACCTTTACGTTGCCATGAAATAACTGGGTATCCAAACTAACCCATTTCAGGCTAGTCTGGCAATCTTTTATTCTGAGTCCTACAAAGTGACATGTTCAACAAGGGGCAGATTTTCCCAAATATAAAAGCGCATTTATGCAATCTGAACAAAAAAGACCTGAAACTGTATCAGAACATTTTCTATACATAAGCAGGGTCAAGTTTATCTAGAGCGTTTTTCTGCTCTTAAAATCTTCAGGCAGCATTCCACAAACATTCAGCTTCATGTTTTTGAGTGTGCAGTCCTGCCCCATCTATTATACTTCAGACATGCCAGTCTGCTCATGACTACGTTGATCAGCACTGGGCTCAGGTGCATCCTTGCAGAGCCAGCTGTGAACTGCTCACAGCTCCTCTTTCAGTCTAGCTCTTTAACAAGTTTTCAGATCACCTTAGAGTGCTCTTAACTGGAATGGATTTTCCCTCTTTGCCTAGAGGAATGCCATGGAGACAATGTTAAATGCTCATTAAGGCCCAGCTATATCAGAGTTACTCCTTTTTGGTACGTGCAAACTGCAAAAAGCATGCCTGTACGTAAGTACCTACTCCACCAGGTTTTGCACGCACACAGTGATGTGGGTTACAACAAAGGCTACAACACAAACTTTTAAGGAACTGGCCTCAAATAGGAATGATTGTAGGGAAGGTAAAAATAACATTTGATTCTCATACAAAAAGATATTTCATTAATGAATGTTTTTGGGAGCCTAAAGATAGTACCAATGCATACTAAATGGCATGTTTTATGAGACTCAAATTTCAATTGACAACATACTGCAAATCTTTACTGGCCTACCAAGTAGATGAGATGTTCCAGAAAGGCACCACAGGCCTCTGTAGTACAGAATTAGTATTCAGAGAAAGGGATTTGTTTGTTCACAGACTTCAACTGCATTTGCAGATTTCATACCTTTCAAACTAGAGAGCTGCAGGCAATTCTACACCTCACTTTTTCTAAATCATTCATTTTATGGAATCTTTCTGTGTTCTCCAGAAAAAAAATATACAAAGCCAAATGGATGATTTTCACCCTCTGCCAGGTCAAAAGTATGGTGTCATCTTTCTTTCTGCAGGTAAGGTATCAGGTTTTAGAGCACAAGTAAAGACAGGAGAATGACAGTCTTAGAATGAGAAAGAATGAAGGATGTCCTAAGACTCAAATTTAAAGATGTCATTACCTCTGCATTATAGGCCTGAAAGTTCTTGTTTCTCTTTCACTGTCCTTCACACACACACTGACTGTAGTTTTGTACCTGCAGAAAAACTTCCAACTGAAGCCATCATCAGTACCAGAACCAGAACCAAAAGGAGGACTGCTTTAAAGTCTGACACATAGGGTGCTAATGTGCCAAGAGAAAAATTTCCCAAAGTCTGACGTAAGACACACCAGTTCTTTCACTAGGGACTGACAGCAAAACAATGCCTCTCGGCAGTGCTTTTGGCTCCCCAGCTATCCACACTCACTGGGGACTGCATACAACAGGCTGGAGCAGCACTTCGACCCACCTCTCTCAAAGAGAATTAAAACACTCCCCGGGCTCTGTTACTGCAGTGTTGATCTGAACCTCCCCTGCCTAACACATGTGCATTCAAAGCCATTCTTTGAGACCCCTCATCCAAAGTTCTATACCACCCAAACTCCAGACAGTAAGAGCAGACAGAATAGTCCAAGGAGTTCAAAGCACTAAATGCGTGAGAAGCAGACTGCATCAGGGGAAGTAACAGAGTATGTCCAGGAGAAAAGCCCCCCAAAAGGTTAGGTGTGGGAAACTGGAATCACAGGAACCTGAGTTCTTACCAGTAGAGAAGAAAAAGCAAATGGAACTGTATAGAAGTGAGAATGTGATACAGCAATTCATGAGAAGAACAGAGTTCCCAACAGAATTACGAAAAAAGAATAAAACACAATTTAATAGGACTGTGGACAAAGATGAGAAAACATCTTTTTCTTCTACTTCCAAACTGCTTAGTCCTTCTCTGCTTCAACACACTTACAAGAGATTTCCACAATCTACTGCATCTGTAAGTAATTCCAGCTCTCTACATGTGACATCCTTTTTAGTCATCATTAGGAGAAATGGGAAAGGCCACTTTCACCACTACCACTGCAGCTTTCCATAGTATTCAAGACAGACACACACACTCTGTAAGTTTTTTTTCAGGCACAGTGCAGGTTGTCTGCTGGTAACAATGCGATTGTCTTATTTATGAAAATGAGTAGAGTGACACATCTTTTATATATAACAGCAGCAACCTTATGTCCCCGTAAGACACAACGGATACGGTGCCATACACTGAAGCTACACAGAGACTGAAGAGCGGACTAAGTAAATTCAAGTGGGCATTACTGATACAGGGGTCCCCAGTTCTGGTATGGCTTACAGCACCATGTTAACTTCAAGACCTTCCTACCAAAACCTTTCTGTAGCCACACAGGTAAAACTTTAAATAGATGCTGCCATGGTTACAAAGCAGATGTCAGAGCAAGCTATGTACGATGTTGCTTACTGGTTGTTGGTTTTTTTGCTCTGTAAAGTTACATGGGACGCGCACAGACTGACTAAACTCTGAAAGAGTTGCAAAGGTGGCAAAGGGGTTGCCTGCCACTTGGGCATCCAAGTTCAAGTGGTGCTTTGGATCATTACCTATGTAGCTTCAGGTGCTGCTCTGAATTCTGCAGTATGAAGTCCCAAAGTACTTTCAGACTGGGAAACAAAACATGAAAGAAAGCCTTAGACCTTGCCCTTGAGATTACTGATGGGACAGATGCTGACAGGAACACAGCTACATCCTATGGCTGGTTGGTACTGGTAAAAGCAATAGTAAGAAGGGCAAGGAAAAGAATAGCATCTAAGCTGTAAAAAGCATGGCTTCAGTCTTGATTTTGTACCAACTCTTGCATAGTGCTGTTGCAGAGTAACACTGAATACCTGACCAATATAGGTAAAATCTTGGCAGTTTATGCATACGAGTGCATTAAATTAGATTTAATCAAGGAAGCTTGCTTTCTCTATTGAAGTTGTTTTTTATTGAACAGGCTAAGAACATTGCACTTACAACACTCTTGAGAATATGACAGGGTGCTGGCTTCACTTAAGCAAACTGCAGGAGCACATTTCTAAAACACACAAGTCAAGGATGGGCATGGTAGGCTGCCATTCCCTCAGACATTAAAATAAAGTTTATTTATGCAGAATCAAAGGAAACTTCAGTGGAGAGCCCAGCAATGAAAACGATGAGTGAGCTTGACTTCTGACCTCTCTGTTTTTTCTGTCTCTGACCTTTCCACTTAACCAAACTTCAAACTCAGCCTATGGTATGGCAACAGGCCTTCATCCTGCAGTGTTTTGAGAGCACTCAGCATTTTGAGGTGCTGCTGGGATGTGCTAAACAGATTATATGATCAAATCCAGATTTAGGTAACATCTGTGACAGAAAGATGACTGACTTGTTAGCCATTAGCTGCTAAAAAAAGAGGAGTTTTTAATTACTGTTACCCCCTTTTTATGTCAAGTTGATGGTGTCCTGTTTCTCAAACCTCTTAAATCTCTTGTCATATAAGAAACTCTGTGACTGTAAGCAGATATTATGGTGCTGACACAACTTGTCTGTGCTTTCAAAACAGTGTGAGTACCCTACTTAGGAGGCAAAAAAAAAATATCTGTTTGGCCAACCTATGTTTAACATTAGAGGTCCTCAGCATGCATGCATTCAAAGTTGGAACACAAAATAGCAACCACACTGCTTTAGCTAGTAGTGCCAAGTATGAAATCACAGTGAATGAATAACATCTCTCATACCTGCAGGAACAGATAATTCACATAATGAGTATTTGCCAATGAGGGGAAAAGGTGCCTGCCACAAACAAAACATTTTGAGCACAACAAAATCCTACACACTAGAGAAACATTTAAAAGCAGCATTGTATTCGATGGAAAAATAAACGTATCAGGTGCGCACAAACAATATGCCACAAGTAAAACACATGAGCATGAGAAAAACAGTGCACCAGATGAATTACTTTGCAAACACCACTTTACCATACAGTCTCCAAAAGCAGTATATATGAAAAAAACTAGAAATGGTCATTGGCTACCCTTTTGCATACATTTCATCAATGACTTTCAGTGTACTCCATAAAAGCAACAGGGCTACTAATGCTTAGCACTTTAAACACAGGTGATCACATACTATTCCTCAGGCCCACAAGCGTTAACTCACAGCTTCGTTTCTTGGGTCCCAGAAGCTTCATTGGGACTACTCATGGAAATTAAAATTCAACAGGGCAAGTAAAAGGTTGAGAGTTCAGTATTTAGCTTTTGCTTGCTTAAGTTAATGCAACTTTAAAAAATTCAGGAAAGAACATCCTAGTAATCAATAATAATTTAAAATCATTTATCTACTTAACTAAACACTCACAATTTGTTTAAGAAAATGAAATCACTGACTTACAGTTTGTTTTATTCTGAGATAAACAAAGTTCACTTACCATGTATTCCATGTTTGAAGCAGGTGGGAAGACTTTGCCTCTGACTTGATTATGATAATCAAGAATGGCAATCATGTCATTCTGCGAAATGTAGCGCTTCCGCCTAGCTTTGGGAATTTTTGCAGAGTCCAGATGAGCTGCCAAAGCCGTCTCAATGTCAGTAAAATTATTGTCTGACAGGAGTAGGTCACTGGAGTTGGGTAACACTAATGCACTTGTTTCACAGAGAATGGAAAATAAGAAAGCACAACTGATTGCAGTGATTACTGTCATTTTGAGGCCAAAGGAGAAAGACAGGCCACAGAAGTACTCTGCTTTAAGTTAGGGCAGTAGGAAACCGATCTGTAGAAGAGAAGATGTCAAAGATGTGATTCTGTACATCTGGGTAGGAAGACAAAGTGAACTGGCAGGCTGTGATCAGAAAAATTATTCTATCAGCTCAGTCATAAAACCAATACAGTCAGAACACATGTTTCTAAGCAATTTTCAATAACCACATGAAATGTTATGGTCTTACTACAAATACACTAAAAGAAGTATCGTTATACCATTAATTACATGATTAGAGCTAGGAGTATTCCTGAAATAGTGACAGTGCTATCACACCAGATCAGTCCATAAACCACACTATTAAATCTTGAACCATGAGACTGCAAAAAAACCTCACAGCGTGTTTTCCACTGAAAATTAAAAAGACACCCTAGGCTATGCCTATCCCATATGCATGGATTGTTTTGACACAATGTGGCACAGATAAACTAGTAGGCAAAAGACAACACATGAAGCATGAAAGCAGGACATCTTAGAAATAGCATTCAAATCTTAACTTCAGCAAAATGTGATGAACATTGATAAAACTGCATGCAAAGCAAACTTACTGAGCTGAATGGCTTACCTCTGGACAATACCAAGAAAAAAAGGAAAGCAAAGAAAAAAAAAAAAATACAGTCTATTGTTCTCCCAGTACATATAGCACTCTCCTATATGATGATATGAGCCTTTCTGAAGGAGTGTCTCTTATTATAAACCCCCAAAGAACAAAACTCTGCTGGTTTTGAAGCTTCTGGCCACAGGAGCTGCTAGCAGCCTTTATATGTCACAGCCGGCAGCAGCCCGGGCAGTTTCCCTGAAGGTCTCGCTCAGCCACCGGCAGAGGGAGGAGCTCTGCGCAGCGCGGGGGCGGCCATTGGGTGGCATCCCCGCCGCGGAGGTGGTTTGGGGAGTCAGTCACACCCCCGGTTTCTATAGTACAAAGGGGCAACATGCAGGACTTTCTTTCTTCGGCACTTCCTACCTTTTCCCCTTCCCCGCGTTTGATTTTCGCCCCTCGTTTCACTAGCGGCGTGCTGGCCTGGCGAACGCTGTCTCACACAGCTCCCCCAGCGCCCGCCGAGCGGCGCGGGGCTCGCACGCCGCGGTTGCCCCACTCACAGGAAACGGAACCCGCGGCGCCCGGCCCGGCCCGGCCCGGCCCGGCTCGGCTCGCCCGGCCCGCGGGGCAGCCTGCCCTGCTGCGGCGTGGGGGGCTCCCCCTGGGCCACGCCGGGCAGCGGGAGGGCCCCCGCGCCACCCGTCGCCGAGATGCGCGGGGAGCTGCTCCGCCGGGACGGCCCGCGGCCCACCCCCCACACACACCCCGCCTCGGCTGCGCACCCGCGGAGGCACCGGGCGAACGGCGCCGGAGGCAGGCCGTGGGTAGCCGGTGTCGGTTACCTGGGCGTCTGGCTGCCCGTGAGAAACTACGGGAGCAGCAGGACAGAAAGCTCTCGCCGGTGCGTGGGAGACATCTGTTTCACATTAGCTAGCATATAGCTGGGATTATTTAAGCACAGAATGGCCCAGCCACTCACACAGCAGAGCTGAGGGCATAACACTGAGGCCATGACGAAAGCGAGCAGAGAGCAGCAGCAGCAGCAGCAGCCGCCGCTGCCGCCGCCAGCAATTGTGTACTGAAGACGGGATAGGAGCAACACAATGTCAGGCTGATCCCCCACCAGGGCTCGGCGACCTGGGGCAACCCGTAAAATGAGACACGTAGAAATGTAATTACAGGATTTTGTGACATCATAAAGGAGCTAGGAGGGAGAAACACAACCGGTTTGATACTACACCCACAAGTTTCAGTAGCTCTGTTAGAGAAGCAATATGGGAATTAAGTATTAAGGAAGCGAAGTCCAGTAGTTGGAGCACGGGGCTGGAAGCCAACACTCACGCTTTCCTTTTGGCTCTGCTGCTCACTCGCTGTGTGGCCTAACCCAAGCCATTTAATCTCTTTGTGCAATCTCTACAATGGTATACCAGCCTTCTACAGACATGTTATAAGGCTCAAATCACTAATGTTTGATAATGTGCTTTGTGATGAAAGGTGTTAAGTAAGTATAAAGTATCATCACTAGTTATATTACCATATGTAAACCCAGCCTGTCCAAAACTGCTCCTTGCAACGCAGCTACAGGTATTGCTTTACATGATTGTACAAGAAACTTATACGTCATTTATCTCTACAGGACTAGATGTTGGATGATTCGTTTAATCCAATTTTCCTCCTTCGAAAATGAAGTGCTTATTTGTTAATGTTAATAAACAGTTAAAAACTGTTCCCCCATTGTTTGAATACAATGGGAAGAATTCTCTGCTCCTTTGAATTGCCGCAGGTCCTTTGATTTCATCTGAGCTGCAATAAGTTATCAAAGGGAAGACTCGAGCTTAACATCTCAGGAAGTTCAGAGGGTAGATTTTATTACTTAGTCACATTTTAGATTGCTATAATTACTTCCTCATACTCACACTGTGGCAGTACTTGGAGGCTGTTATGACATAGGGCTGTACACGGAACAGCTAGGATAGACAAGCAAATGTAAAATAGCTGTAACATTCACAGCTGTAAAATTGAGCTGTACTTCCCTAAGAACACGCCAGCTTATGAAATTTCCTTGATTTCCATTGCTTGTGGTCGTTGCCTAATTATTTGTTTCCATGTCTAACAGGCAGTCGGTGTAACTACTCACCTAAATGTAGGAAAAAAGGTTATAAGCAATACTAACAAGCACAAGAGCAAAAAGTACATGATGAGCGGGAGAGGCCTTAGGGCGTGAGAGTGCCTCGACCCAAGCCTATTATATTGAAGTTCTCAAATAAGAAGCAGTAGCAAATAGTGAAAGAGCAATAGTAACTCTCAAACTTGACAACTTAGGAACCCTAGACAATCACGTGCATGTGTGTGTTCAGTTTTCTTCTGAAAAATGAGTCAATGGCCTGACATGCAGTGAAAATTGGCAAGCAAGACCAATGAAGCCACACTAAAGTCTTCATGAAGGTCCACACCAAGGAGAGGAATGGATAAAATGAGGAAGAATGAAGCAAAGAAGGATCTAAGATGTCTGCAGGCTCATAAGGAGAAAAGTGAGGAGTGGATGGAACTGTCTGCAACATACACAAAAAGAACTATTTCCCGAGTCTTCAGCCCACTCAAAAAATACAAAAAAAGAACAATCAGACTAGTGACAAAAGATTATTGCAGGCCCGAGAGAGACATTAGTGAGACTGTGGAATGAGTCAAAATATCTGTAAACCTAATTAAGAACAGAATGTGCCAGCTGAGGCAGCCACAACACTGTTACTGAGCAGCCTGGAAAAAAAAAAAGGGGGCAATAATTCTTGTATTTAATGTCGGCAAATGTTACCAATGAAAAAAGTTATACAATCAAGAATGAGAAAGAATGTAGAAGAAACTAAGAAAGAAAAATAACTCTGTTTATCTTCTGAAAGACTCTCTCAATTCTAGGAAATGGACTAGATTTTAAGGTTTCACTGGAAAATATCTACTTTTAACAGAAACAGTGTTCACAAATAGGCAAAAAGCAAAAATGGCAATACACTATATCAGCAGAAGATCAAGATTTTATCTGGAAGATAGGCTTGGGTCAGAAAGAATAGGATATAAGTTTATGAAATACACCATCTTTACCTTCATTGCACAATAAAAGTGATGACTTACAACACTTACGGTTCTTCTGCAGTGTATTCCTTGGATTAAAAACATAAATTCTGATCTTCTAATCTTCCATTACTCAACAAAGTAGTACGCACTTTATCATTTTGACTGACATTTATTTTAGTAAATGAGTTATGACTGTATAGAAGCAGAGTTGTCATCATTTAAGAATAGCATACTTACACCAAATTAATTTTATGCTGGTTGCTTGTTAAGCAAGTTAAGCTTGAAACATTTAGTATAATTTCTTTTATTTTTAACTACCTTAGAAATACCTGTGGGATTCCAGATACTTTTGATATTATAACTTTACTCTCAGAGAATTCATTCATAAAATCAAAGCACAAAGTGTGTATTTTTTCCTGTTCTGTATCTCCAGGCATAGTGAAGTTCAAAAAGTCTCACACATTCAAATTTCTCAAAAAAGCTTACTTTTGATACTTCATCATACTGATAGCCATCACACAGAGACAATGGTTCATTGAGAAGTAGCATACCTGTAGTTACTCAAGAATCACGTAGGGGGTGGTACTTTGATCTGAGCTCTGCCAGGTCCTAGACTATAGATCTGCTTCTGCCTCTGGATCATCCTGGGAAAGAAGCTAAGTTTTCTACTGTACCTCAAGGACCAAAACCAAACCAAACAAAAAAAAAAAAACCAAAAAACAAACAAACAAAAAAAAGGATGACCTTTTTATCACAAAGTGAAATGAGAATAGGAAAGAAATCCTTCATTCAAGAATGCTTTGGCAATATCTACCTCCTTCTGGCAGTACAGTGACAGGAATGTCATCGACTACAGCAGTATCGTAGATGAAGTCTGAACCACAAGACAATCAGGCTTGTAGTGGTAGTTTTCAGTTTGGTGGCTGATGAACAGTGGAGCCTAGTAACGATTTCAGCTCACCAAGGTAGATTTTTCATTGCCCAGACATAGACTTCTAGTTTCATTTAAGATGCACAGACATTTGAGATACCTGCTTCACAGATATGACGTGGGACTTAAGAAGATCTGTGCCTTTTTGAAGTACGGCAGGTGACCAGATGAGGACATCTCAAGTTGCATCAGTCACCCACCCTGGCAGGCTGCTTGAACATCAGTGACTGTATTGACTGTATCTTTGTTAACTACAATGGAGGCTTAAGCACTCAGCTTATACAGAAACACCACTTTTGGTCTCTCCATCTTCAGCTGAATGCTATCCAATATATCGACATGTACTAGATCCAAATTCCACCCAGAAATCAAAGCTTTAAACAAAGAAGATAGAACAAGTACAATATGGGCAACCATATTCTCAGTATTAATTTTTTTTCCTGAATTTCCAAACAAGTTTAGAATATAACTTCCATCAAGCACAATCATTATTATTCTTAATATACTGTGGAGCCAATGGCACAGGACTGGGTCACAACAGTAATAAAATTGGCATATGGAAGGCTCATGAAACAGTTTGTCTATTGTTACTGGAAGTATATCAACGGCCTAGAAAAGAATTAGTAGAAAAGGAGGAACAATTATTTATAATGGGAGGAAATGCTAATTACATGTAGCAAGAACTCTGCTTTGCCAAGAAATTACTGCTGAGTAGAGTGGATGCTAAAGAGCTGTTCCAGGCATAATATAACATTTCTTAGAAATGAGGTAATTAGCACACTTCGAGGCACTGATAAAATCAGTATTCTTTTCACTAATACTTCAGCAGAAACCACTGGCCACAGAGAAGTAGAAGGGTTAAGAATTTTCTAGGCTGTGTACTTGTCATATTAAGGATACATTTTCCAGACTTTCTTTTGGATATTGTGTCATATTTCACTACTCTGGGCATTGCTTAGGAATCTTATCATAACTAGCATAAATGCATCAGTGCTTAACTTCTTTGGATACATAAATTGTAAAACAAAATCTCCCTAACCATCAGTGTAGTGTCTGCAGTGCTTGCCTTGTGGGCTCATCGTGACCAAACCTAAGCACTATTTTGTGTTATCTCATAGTTCCTTGGTAATGTAGTTCCTTTATATGGTGCTTTAAGCATCTTTATAATTGAAAATGCAGTTGAAAAATCCAGTGTATACCAATACTAAAAAAGGCAACATTTCTCATTCCAAGTGCAGAAGTTCATGTTTCATTTCCACTGGATTGAAGAATTCACTTGAAGAGTACTGAAGTGAAAAAGAATATTTGGGTGGGTGCTCAACATCTGTCAACTGCAAATCAGTTTCTGATTCTAGCATTGTGTCATTTTCATCACTTAAAATATTTCTTTTTTTTTTTTCAGTGGAAAGATACATAGAAACTTGGCATCAGTTTTGAGGAGTGGGTGTGTATATTCTGCAGTATTTTTCCTGACCTTTAGAGAATTCATCTTCCTTCATATGCAACTTCTGTGAGCAAAAGAACCTAAATGGTGTTTGACCTGAATATACCCAAATGAACTTTGCTTAAGGAAATTAAATTTAAACCTGAAACAGTTTCTAGGTATTAACTTTGAATGCAATATGGTTTAGTGACCAGTTCACTGTACTGGACACAGAAAATCTAACATCAATTTCTGGACCACTTGTTGACCTTCTCTGTTACTCTGGGCAATGTACTTTACTGCTTACAGCTTCAGGGAAGGGTCTAAACCTGTGTCTCTAAATGCCCTTCTGTCTTCTTTCCATCTCATCTATTTGCAGTAAACAGATAAGCTTTTGAGGCCTGGGGTAGAATACAGTATTGTGTGAGCATTGTGATTTTTAACCATTATTTTATTGTGATAGAGGTGTGCTTAGATCTCTCTCACCTTCACAACATTTTTATTTTTATGTTGTTAAATTGCTCAGCATTGTATTGTTAGACGTTCTGACACAAGTTTCCCACAGACCACCATCTAAGGAAATGGAAGAACACTTTCTTAAAACATGAAAGATTGAGTGCTGAGTTATTAAATGCCTAATAACTAATAAGCTAAAGTTTCAGTGCAGTAAAAATTCCTCAGAAATGCAGCACAAAGGTTGAGCATGGATTTCATCTCTTCTTAAGGATGAACAAATCAACTTAAAAATAAAAAAGGTAAGCAAAAGATGTTTTATACATATATATACACACACATGCACATGCACATGCACACACACACACACAAACACAGTGTTGGGCCAGAGGTAGGAGGACCATTTATTATTCCAGAAAATTGAAATGGCATAAGGCAGCTATCAGACTCCACTACAGATATTTTAGGAAAACAGAACTCCTAGATAGAAATATATCAATTTCCTATCAAAATGCAAAGGATGAAACTCTTCAAACATTTACAACAGATTTGAGACTGTTGAGTTAAACATGTAATTTTGAGGTTTTATGGAATCCCTAATTCAAGACTAAATTGTAGTAAGAATCAGAGACCCAAAATGGAGAATGAGATTGCTAGGAGAATGAGACTTTAACATAAATGATAGCTACAAAAATATGCCAAACTGAAGCTAACAGACACAATAGTATGCAGAGTAGTCTCCAGGCTCTTCTTTTAGATCTTCTGAGGCCTTCTAATATCTTTGGGGACTTCTAGAAAGTCTTCTAGGAACGTTGGAGTGACTGATATCGCTGGGAAAAGGTAGCTACTCCACACTTTTTTCTTCTACCAAATCTAGCAGTTTCTAAATGCTTCTGTCAGCTATTTATGGCCAAAAGTGCATACATCTTTTATCTTCAGCTGCCACCTGATTTGGGAGTGTCAAGCAGCCGTTCAGCTAGTGCTAGGAAGAGACCCACACTGACTGTCAGGTCCTGCCTGCAGCTCCTAGAACAGCTATTTGTGCAGCTGGGTGTATGGAGGGAGATGGGTAACTGAGGACAAAGTGGCACTGGTAACCATGGGGCACTGTCCCCTGTCCTATCTGGAGCAGCTAACTCTGGCACAGCAGAGGCCTTGACCCAGGCAGAGAGTTCTGGAGGGAGGCTGTGGCCATCCACATCCTAGCCTGCAGGATGACATGGCGGGGGACTGTGTCCTCACTTGCAGGAGCCGTACGCTGGCTGAGGAGTCAGATCACTGCATTAAGGAGATGTGGGACAAGGAACAGACTACACAGCATCTGGGAAGATGACAGAGACCCAGCAGAGATGAGATGCTGGAACCCAACTTCACAGAAGGAGGGAATGTCCTACTATGCTTGACTGATTGGAAAAGAAGTGAAAAAGGTTGGAGAAATGACAGACAGGCTGGAGGAATGGGCCAACAGGAACTCAGCAAAGACAAATGTAAAATCCTTCAGCTGGGAAGAAACCCTTGATACAAGCTGGACCTACTGGGATACTGGCAGGGAGCAGCTCTGTGGAAAAAGACCTGGGGCTTTGGTAGACAAAACGAATATAAGCCAGCAGTGTGTCCTCACATCAAAGGCTGACAGATTTCTGGGATGTATTAAGAGAAGCAATTATTCACTTTTACTTGGAAGTTTTAGACACCATCTAGAATACTGTAGAGCATCCAGTTTCCCCAGACACATCGCACCAATATGAGAAAGACACCAATAGGATAGAGTGACTTCAGCAGAGGGCTACCAAGATGATCAAGGGCTGGAGCATTTGCCCTGAGAAGAGGCTAAGAGTAGGCCTGGTTCAGCCTGGAGGACAGATGGCTTTGGGCAAGACCTGACAGCAGTCTGGCAGAAGCTATGACGAGGTAACTGAGCAGATGGAGCCAGTATAGTCACAGTGGTGCACAGCAGAACAAGAGAAGATGGATGTAAATTGAAACAAGAGGTTTGGTTGGAATTTATTAAGAAGCTTTTCCCTCCTGTGGCTGGTCCAGCAACAGAATGGGTTGCCCAGGGAGTTTGGACAATCTCCACTCTTGTGGACTTTTAAGACCCAACAGGGACAATCCCTAAGCAACCTGGTCTGAGCTCAGAGCTGCCCCTGCTTTGAGACTCCTTCCAATCTGTGTTGTTCTATGATTGCAGAGCAGAGCCAGATCAATTTCTTGGAAGAAAAGCAAGACAATAGTACTGTAGAATGGACTTGTAAAGCAATATCCCACAGGAATATCTAACATGAAGTCAAAAGTGACAGCTCCAAAGAAACTGTAAGACAAAAGCAAAGTGAAGCAGGAAACAACTCTTGTTTTTGAGACACAGCAAAGACTGCATATAGTATAGAAGCAAGTTATAGCCCTAAACTGTATCCTGCTTTTGGACAGAGGTTTTATTTTGGAAAAGTCTAGACTGCAGCTGTGAAGAAATAAGATTAGAAATGCTCTAAACATGAAGACAGCATTTGCAATACTGGACAGAACTGAACGCAGCAGCAACCAATATAATTTCTTCTGCAACTGTCAAGAATTATTGCACAGTTACCTTCTAAGATTGAAACAACACTTTGATGAAGCCCTTATACATTATAAGTGAGATGCACAATCACAGATCACCACTATATATGAAATTTAAAAAAAAAGTTTGAAAAAATCCAAAATCCTGGAACACCGTTAAAATGTAGTCGTATGTGGGGAAGATGATTCCTACTTACTAAACATAAAAGTAAATCAAATCTTAAAAAGGCAAGGCTTAGAATTGTGTCAGAAGACCTACCTGAAAGGTTTATAATAAAAAGTCAAGAAGACAGGGAGCAAAACGTGTCATTAAAGGCAGATAAAACTGATTAAAGGTAGCAAGTGAAAAGCCAAAAGGACAGATGCCATAGAAGAAAATGTCAATGCTAAACTTCTGTACAAACTCGGAAAAAAGTTCAAAATGAAGAAACATTTGTTTAAGTACATGATCAAGAAAAGGTGGACTAAGAATCATTGTGGAATGACAGCTTCTTGGAAGTTTCTTCTCATTCAGGATGTACAGTCATAAAGCAAGTCCCTGGCTTTTGTGTTCAGTAACTACAATACTGATGAGATCCAAATCCTTCCTTCTTTGTCCGTGTCCATGGAGCTGCTCTCACCACGCTAATACATTGACATCCTTCAGTTTCTGAGCTGACTTGAAGTGCAGTCTTCCAGCAGTGTAACAAGATCACCCTCAGAAAGGAAGGGAGAGCAGAGGCCCCTATGCTATCCTTTAAGAAAAACTTCATTGCTATTGAGCTGTTACTGACACTCAGTATTAGTGTTTGTTTTTCTAAAATAAGGTCAAAGATACTGACTTTATCTGACTTTGAACTTCATCTCAACCCTCTGACACTAGAACCCAGGGGAAAGAACCCTCTATCTACAGAAAGCTTCTTCCCATTTTAGGAAGAACTTGTTAACTGTCTTTGTACCTAGGTCAAGTTACTCTGATTTCTGACATGATTTAATGTTTTGGTTCCCAAAACTTCTGAAGAGCCTGCTATGCTATGCTTTCAGGGCTGTGCTTTAGACTGAGTAGAATTATTTGTTCACAACATGGTATACTTTAGCTTTGTCCTTAGGCAAAGTAGTGAAATGACATTAAAACCCATTCATTTAAACCACTGAATTTAAAACACTGCTCGCATTTACTACTTGACAGTGAGAAAATATAGACTGCTTATCCAGCTACAATTATATTCTGTGAAGTTGCCATCTAAAGGACTATTTTTTTATAGAGGAGAAAGCAACTCTGCAGGTTTGGTTTGACTCCTGTGACTCCTGTTTAGCCTGCAACAAAGATGGTGAGAAATGTGAACTTACCTTTTACCGTATACTCTATACTCTATGCTAAAAAGCAGATTAATGTAAACTGTGTATTATTTTTTTTTCCCTCTAAATAAATTGGGTAATTTTTCTTCACTCTTCCTCTTTCCAAGGAAGGATTAGTAATCAAAAAGTTTTCAGTTTTTTGTCTGCTTCTGAAGTGATATTGTCCCTGCTTCAGTTACTCTTGTGTAAGGATAAGGTAAGCAATCACAGGCCTTTCAGGTGAGGAATCCCCCATTGTAGATGTGTGAAGGACAGCTGTTTCAGCTTTTACTCTACTTTTCCCCTTTCATTTCTTCTGCTTCCCTATGGTTCAACAGTCATTGTGAAAAATACAGCAACATCCAGTAAAGTATCAGATTTACATCAGAAGAAACGTGCTTATGGTTATATGTAGCCTTCTGTTAAGAAATGGTGATTTAAGCATTTCAAGCAAGTCCAACCCTAATGACATGGAGAGAAAGAGAAAGCCATTAGTATCTGACATATGTTTGATTTTGGTTCCCTCTGGAATTTTTGCCTTACATGAATTTGTTCCCAAGTGTTGACATTTTTGGTGCAGATACCCCAATCACGTCGGATCCTGGGTAAATGACCTTTTTTTATGTGTTTCATATTTTATGTATGAACTGAATCATGCAGCCAGTGGTCCAAATGTGGTTCACAAAATGTTTTCTTAAATACATAAAAGCCTTATTTTCAACAAAGAGGTGGAAAGCACACCGTGTAGAAAGCAAACAATGTGTAGTGCTGCATTTGAACTAAGAGTCCTTTCATGTTAAAGAAATTTCACATCTGTTTCTATGTTTCTTATTAGCATTGATAGAAGAAATGAAGCTCAGTCCTGTGATCTGCTTAGAAAACTGCAAGAAACTGGCTCAATTTTAGGCAAAGCATGTGGGACTCACTGGCTCTTAGACAATTAGCAGTATCTTGATGTGTACATTTATTAGGGAAGAAGGATAAATGGCATTTTTTAGTTGCCATTGAGCCACTGGCTGGAAATATTCTGGGGAAACCGTACCTTATGAGGTAGACGGGATGGGCAAAAGGATTTCGTACTGCTAAACAGAAGTGGTGGCAATGGTTTTATCACGCTTGATCCTGAATTAAAATCTTGGACTTGGGGAAAGGTGTATTTTTTTATAGTTGCTTTGTTTCAACTAATTTTGTAACACTTAGTCCTTGGGGCTAAAAGATTTGGAGAGAGATCCATTCCAATTATTTATATCACCTGAATTAAAAATACTGTCACTGGAAGGGTAATTCTTTTACTGCTTCATTTTGAGATCACTCCTGTCATCAGTAGTTTTCCCCTAAAAACATCTGCATTCAATTTGGAAAAAGACTAAGGGAGATACCTTCAACTCATGTCAATCTTCTATGTCCTGTTAGATTATTTACACTTTTATGAATACAGGCAATACAATGGCCTCTTTGACCTCAAGCAAAGATCTCTGACAAAGATCTCTGGTAATACAACTAGACAAAATATTTTAAAAAAGGGGAATGGTGGTGTTGAGTTTGTTTTTACAGCAGGTTTGCCAAGTGATGCAAATGCAAATTGGAATTCCACATTCTGTATTAACAAGAGACACAGCACAATATTATTCTTTGATGCCCCTCTGAATGTTTTTTTCCAGCTGTATACAACAATGCTGATTTTTTGGTAAGAAAATGACATTCCTTTCTTGATTGGAGTTCAAGTTCATAAAATGCAATTAATCCTAATCTTAAAATCCTTTAATTTAGTAAAACAAAGCCATTGTTTCATCAGACTTTTTGACATAGTGCTAATCAGGGTGTTTTCATGAATTTTTTTAAGCACTTGTATAAATGACTAAGTTCAACGAAAGTGGAGGTAGAAACAGCTCATATGAAATCAATTAAGTTCCACTGATTACACTGGGGTTTCTTTTGGCCTCTAAGTTTGCTTAGTTACTGTGTGTGTTCTTTTTATTAATTTGCTAATAAATATTTTATACTGCATAATGACCCTAATCTGGGAAGATTATAAAGTGTTTTACAAGCTATATACAGGATAGTTTTTCTCAGCACTGAAAAGCTGCCACTCTTATTTCAGTCCTCCTCCTGTTGGTATTTTTGGCCCCTAAAGTCAGACATTTCTATTGACTGTGAAACTCTCGGCTTTTAACAGCCAACAGTGCATATGTTAGAGAACGCAGTGCTGTAAAGAACATGGAAAGGCACATCTAGGCTACCTAAGCAAGGCTGAAAGTTATGCTGGCATATTAAATAACGGAAGTGGTTTAATCCACATGTAACAACAGCTTCCATTTGTACCTGAATTTCCTTGGTTACTTATAACTCTTTAATGAGCTACTCATACACTTTTTATGTCTTACAGAACATCTTTTCTCTTCTGAAAGAGAAATTAGAGCAAGTGTTTCCTGAATGCTAGAAAAAATAACAGAAATTCTGGTGCAGATGTTAAAGAATCAGTGGTACTGTGACCTGCTGAGAGACACCACTTGCTCATCTTGTACCGACGGTACCATAGAGCCATAGGCACCATTCATAATCTCAAAATGTTCTAACAAAGCTCCAAGGCTAGCTGAAATTCTAACTGATTTTTTACCTATCTAAAACAAATATTATTTTCTTCTCATCTGCTTTCACCCTCAAGAGATATTTAAGATTGGAAAGGAACACTGAAGTTAGGGTGATTCTATCTATCCCAACATATGTTAAGAACTGCAATCTGTATTTCAACAGAAGTCTTTGAAAAGGAGAGCCCCAGATCAGAAAAATTCACCTTAAAAATATTTTACGACTGGGCTTTACCAGTTCTTCAAATGGTATGGATCACAGTCAGCATCAATACACTAGAGAGAAGACAGAGGCTTTATTTAGCCAAATTTCATACTCTTCAGCATCTGAGAGGGACTTTTAGTAATACATAACATATCACAAACTTAACTATGTTGCCTTACCCTAATAGTACGAAACAGTTCTGGTCAACAGGAATTAAGGAGAGTTTTCAGAGGAACAGGGATAATGCGTCTTGTTCATTCTTACAAAGTCATCTCAATGGGTGTGTTACATATTTTAACCCTTCAGACAAATTATTTCACCTGCAACTTTGTTTGCAGTTTCTCTTGACTGACCATCAAAGGTGTCTACATCACCTGAGTTGCACTGAAAATTAGTGAGGCTAAAACCCCTAAGTTGGGTACCAGTATAAACCATAACAGCCAGATCTGCCAGAAAGTCAGCTATTGGTCAACAGTTACTTGCAGGTGCAAACTCCAGATGCAAATAGGAAGATGAGCATCTTATTTTCATTAGACTGCTAAACTCAAATACAAACCTGACAATCCACTACCATTATCTTGAACTGATTTTTTCCTCTCTGCAAAAGCCAGGTGTGCCCCTGTCAGCACAAAATACATTCAGCAGAATACAGCAGACAGAAAAAAAAAAAGTCAACCCCCCAAAAAAACCCAATAGATTAAAAATTAGAGCATTTCCTGTCAATCAGCAGGGGAAATATAAGAAGGCTGAATGCAAGTATCCAAGTTATAATACAGCTAAAACATCCAGGAAAATACCTCCACTGTTCTGCAGAGCTCAATGTGAACTTTAATGACTATACTTAGTCAAATGCTCAGTTTCAAATTTTATCGGAAAATCTGATCCTGCAAAATGATGCAGGGTCAGTGATTCATTACTGACTTTCAAGAACAATGCAGCTAGCTAAATCACCATTTCATGTTCCACTTAATCTTACTTTGAACTTTTTTTCATGCCTGTGCACTCTCTCTAGCAGTGAAAAAGCATTGTACCAGGAGTTATATGGTGACCATGCAGGTTCCTTTAGTTATTTTAAATTCTAGGGTTACAAGTTTAGAGTCAAGGGCCTTATTTTTCAACAAAAAGGCACAACGCTGACAGATTGTATTATGTCAGCTTAAAGATGGTACATTTAAGGATGTCTGAGGATGAGTGAAATCACTGCTGATGGGAATGATTAAACTCTGACTGCTGTGTTTATAATCCCTGCGCTGTGCCATCAGCGAATTGTGTGCCATAAATATGGTGACACAGCAAATGAGATTTTATGGCTATTTTTTTTTTACAAACCTTTACATTCTAAAGCATCATATGAAATTATGTTATTGTACATATCAATATTGTAAAAAGCATGTCTAGACTTTCAGCCAGATTCTGTAAGGCTATAAAAATGCTGCAGCATAGGTGAAGAACAGGATGGGCTGGCAACAATGCAAAGACTTACATAGCAAGAATGCAAAACTACGTTTTTGCATTTTCTTCACAGTTTTAGCGTTGTCCATTAAGAAAATAATCTGCACAGGCAAACACAGACTACTCCAATATATGCTATAACATTTTAGCTGCCAACACATGAAAAAAGGCCCAGCTTTCACAGAATAGTCTTCAATCAGCTCAAAGATTAAAAAGAGTGCAAACATGGTACTCCAGCCCGCATACCAGTGCTTTCCTGGTACAGGCCTCAATCTTTATTAGTCAGGATTTGATCTTGCATCCACCTCCACCCTGTAGAGCAGATTGTCAGACAAGGTAAATTAGGAATTCCAGAAGATTTTCCACAAAAAAATACTACTGCTGTCCCTTAGCCATACTCACAAGACATTATCCTGAAACTGGTTACTATCTCAGTGTAACCAGTCATAGCAGATTTTTTTTTTTTTTTTGCTGTAAGAGCAGAGAAGACCGTATGTTAATGGTGTCATCTGGGATACACTGAAGTCAAAGGATGTCTGTCGTTAAATGTGTCCATAGTTTCATTCCAGGTATTTACGGTAAGTGTAGATATGGTACAGGGCAAAGAAGATGGAGGCCTTTCATCCCCTTGTTCATTCTCAGATTAGCTTAATTTCTCTCCCTCATAATCTTTAAAGAAATTTACCAGCCCTGACAAAACAGAAGCCACAATTCCTGCAAGTCTTAGATCCCTGCAACAAAAGACTTGTTAGTTAAAACTCTCAGAAAGTCACTCTATATTTGCAAGACTATTTAATGCAATGCAGTGAGTGCTGGTACACAGAATGGTGTACTTGTTCATAAAGTAAATGCACACAACTGTCCAGAAATCCTTGCCAGCTTTATATATTGCCAAGAGAGATGCGCTTCAACAGATCATCATTTATATTAGTAGCTGGACAAGTGAAAGCAGTATGACGCATGAACTGGCTTAAGGAGAAACACCAACCTTTTACTGAGATTAACTGGAAATACCCCTTGTCATTTTATCCTAAAATATTTCTAAATAGTACTTTAAGATAATAAAAGGGTATTAACAAGCTGAAAAACAGAGAAATATCATTTGTGTCAAACCAAATTTTGCACTGAAAATTATTTCTTCTGTTCTTTCATGTTTTCATTTCACTTTGAACCAGATAAAACCTGAGTCCTTCAGCAAGTTCATCGGTTTACCTTATTGAAGTTCAGTGCTGTTGCTTTTACAACTGGGTTAGCACCACTAAGAAACAGGTCTTTTTGCTCTTGTTTTGGTGCTTAATTGCAACTTTGCTGCTTCAAAAGATGAACAATGCTTGACAAGATAGTTCAAACACACTCTATAATGAGCTTAGCACATGTATTTACTAAAACCTGAAAAAACAATTATCCCAAACTAATACCAGAACTTGGGGCCATATTCATATGTAAATTACATCAGCATTGAGTGAATAGTTTGAAAATGATGATTTAACACTAACATTGCCAAGTGACAATTGGAAGGAGTTTTGAGATGTTCAAACACCATCCACAAGGAGAAACTGAGTGGCAAAAGCAGTCTGAAGTGAAGATTTCCAAAGCTGGGTATTCCTGTGACACAAATGACATTTAATTTTATGCTGAATGATATTTTAAATGACTAAAGCTCCTTATTTAAAATTACCCACTAAAACCTAGGGAATTATTATGGAAGAAACATTTTTCATCAACATCTGGGTATTTTTAACTAGTCCATCTATTTGGTTGTTCTTTTCCTATAGTGACATCATCACAAAATTGCCACATCCTACTTCAGTATCCTTTGGCTCCATACAAAAGAAACTACTGGATGCCGCTGCCACTGACAGAGTTTGCATGTCAGGTGAACAACTTAAGAGTGTACAGGTAGTAGACAATAATAAAAACCACTATTGCATGATCATGAACCTGTGGGAAATGAATCCTCAAACTGAGATTGTATTTATTAAACAGCTCATGAATCTTCTGAGTGGACCTGAGACCTATTTCTAAGGACTCCTTCTGCAATTTGTGTTTTCATTTCAAGTATGCTTTCCTCAAAAGTTTGCTTTTTACAATGATTTTCAGTTAAGATGTTCTGACATTATAGCTTTCTGATATTATAAGAAAAGTGCATATGTTGAGAAGCTTTTTGAACAGCAACTAAGAGAAGATGCATAAATCCCTAGGATTTATGCTGCCAATGTTAATTTCTTAATATTTTTCTTCAGATGAAAATCTATTTATATAGGACCTAAAGATTTAAGTCTTTAAACTTAAGAAAAAAATTATACAGGAACAGAAAAGTGATCATACTTGTAATGAATTACATGTCTATGTAGCAGAAATGTTGAGTCTATACAGCGTAGCAGGAAATGTAATCATGAAATAGTAAAAATTATACCATCCCTAATTTTTAAGGTAAAACTTTGCTGCAAAAGAGTATGAGACTCCAGGCTTATTAAATATCAATGACCTCTGAAGCCAGCATACTACTTTCCTAAGCAGAAATACTGTCTCTAACTGGCACTCTAGATACTCCCTAGATTCTAGATGGAATCTTCAGCTTATGCTGGTTTTCTTCCAGCATCATCACTGGTAATGAAACTTTTTCTGTGAAATTAAGTGATCAGAGGCACTTTTGTAGTACTTCAGTTTTGTTGTAGGAAAGAAAGGGGTAAATCTTGAGTTTTCTTTTAAAACTGCTGCTTCTTTTAATGACAAAAATAGGGTCCTTACAATCTCAGATTTGGAAAGAAAAGGCAGAACCAAATGTGCAGCTCTATCTTGTATTTTTCTGGCTCCGGAGAAAATAAAATGTAGCAATATGTTATTTTTGTCAGTAAACCAAGTAGAAATGATTCAAAATGCAAACACAGGAATTAGACCTATGACTAAAGCACCATTTTTAAACTCAAAGAAAGATAGTATTTTAATTGAAACTTTATTGCTTTATTGCTATTTGTCATCTGCACCGGATGCAATGTTTTCCTGGTTCAAAAGCATGGGAGTGATACCCACCCAGAGAACTAACCTAGTCATCCCTGTCTTTTACGTAGCTCACTAAAATCTGCCAGGAGAGCAAGACACATCTCTTGACCTTAAAAACATAGAGCTCTAAATATTATTCTACCATGTATGAATGAAAAAGAGTATCATATACCATATCAACATGGGATAGTTATATCACCCAGTTTCAGTGTCACTGAAGTATCACCCAGTCAGCTAGGGGCTTAGAAGGTAATTCACATAAAGTAACATAGTCTGGTGAGACTCCTTGCCCTGGCTTCCCTTGCTAGTCAATAGAGAGTAGTTTTTCAGAAGAGGAATCTAATTTATTACCAGTGACTTGAGAGGGAACCTTTGTAAAATTCCCCATCCTCTCAGTCTCCTGAGACTCCCAATGTATTCAGCAGAGAAACATAAATTCTTCAAGCTGCACCTAATGAGACTTTCACCAGCAGTCATGTTCTCTCCTTCTGCTCATTCCAGGTGAGGGTGAGACTCAGGAGCCCACAAGCCCTCCCTAACCCTATTCTTTGCTTCTTTGTTTCCACAGGACCACTGGGAAAGTGGCCTGGAAGCAACCTGCAGCACACTGTGCCCAAGTCTCAGGTGGGGGTGACTCAGGAGCTTGGACTCCATCATGAAGCATGGCATATACTCACACTCCTGGTCACAATGCCAAATGAAGACAATCTGAGAATATTAGTAGAGCTGAATCTTAAGACCTATTTGCATTGACAATTTTCTTCCTAGTCTGCTACTTTGCTCTTCTACAGTTTTGTTGTTATAGATTAACCCCAAAGAGCAGTTAACTGCATTCTCACTGGAGGGCTTGTTTTAGCCAGTACTAAAAGAAGAGGTATTTGCATATACAAATAAAATTTATCTTCAAATACTGTTTATTTTGTATTTCATAACTGTACCTAAAGGATCTTACACTTTTTGTATGAGAACGTAAACGTAAGTTTTTTGGTATATCACTTTACATTAAAGTATTGCTGTTATGTAATATCTCTTTGGCACCCAACATGTTAAATATCGTAAACCTATGTGACCTGAGATGACATACAACACTTGGATTACCAAGTTAGTCCAGAGAAAGAATTCCGAATGAGTACAAGAATTTGCAAGCATTTTCTGTCCTCTGGGGTAATGTTGTGGAAAGATTATGTCCATATGAATGACATATAGTTCTTCAATAACATTTTTGCCCTCACTGTTCATAGATGGGATCATTATTTAACTTCTGAATGCTAGAAGTTTGAAAAACCTTTTGTACTATTCCCTAGGCGCTGAGAAAGCCTATGACACAGAGCTCAAATGGCACATTCTACCTTCTCTCTCATTCTTGAGAGCACTTTGGAGAACCGTGTCCAGAAAGTACTTGGACGTTTTGGCCATCTGGTGGCAATCTTATGGAATTATAGGCTAAGGAGGGGAAAGCAGGAAGCAGAATGAGCCCAAACACTTTGCCATTTAAATCACCAATGTTCCTGAAAAATCCCTACTTTAAAAAGAAAAAAGAAAAAAAAAACCCAAACAAACCACCAAGGAAAAAAAACAACCAAAACCCCAGTTCTGTTGCAAACTGCAGACTAGCACAAACTGGAAAGATAATTTCACCCCAGGTTGCCATCTCCTGCCAAACAAGAAAAGCAATGAAAATATTTGGAATATATTTCTGGGTCTTCAGAGGTAGAGTTTGGGGTTTGATTTGTATTTATATGAACTGGACTTGTGGATAAAGAAGATAAAGGAATCAGATCTCTAGTCCAAGATTGTCTCCAGGGCTGACTGATTTCCAGACGCCTAGCTAAGGGATCATGCAACATTTTCTCTCTACTTATAATTTTCCCTTGTCACTTCTAAAAATTTCATTCAATTTTTAAAAAAAGTAAGGAAAAAGGAAGTTGTAATATTTTGAGTTTTATTTGGAAGTTTGGTAATAGGATCAACTCTAGGGTATCCCAGGCTTATGTATGTTTGGTTTGGCTCCATATTGGCAGGGGCACAGGCATTTTCGTCATGCACTGCACTAGCCACTCCAGAAACATTATTAAAATATTTCCTTTAGAGTCCAGGGTAGCCGTCACTGTATGATGTGACCCACTGAGGCATTTGGCAGCAGCTAGAGAATGAATCTAGGGCCGGCCACCAGACCTGATCACTAAGTCAACCTCTATAAAAGCTCCTTGCAGAGTTGTAAGAAATGTCTGGCTTCATAAAATAAATCTAAGACATTTTCTCCTTTGCATCAATGCAGGCCATTTCTTTCTCTGATTATTCTAGGCACTTATACTACCACCCATCACATCAAACTTTAAGCTCATATGTGGACAAAGCATATATATATACCACATGGCAGGGTCTTCTGAAATAAAATAAAAGCTGTAAATACTTGCATGGTTACACCTTCATTTATTTATTAGTACTTTAATGACCAACTGTACGATGGGATTTTAGAGATTGCCCCTTACTGAAATCCTCTTTTTAGGGGAATTTAACTCCTTTCTACTACTCCTCCTCCGCACTGTGGGCCAGTCTGAATAATTCTGCCAAATCATGTATCATATTTAGTCTGTAGCCCATCCCAAATCTGAGAATTATGCTTTCTGCCTGAAATAAGATTTCCTGTATGCTGACTGGCAGCCCCACAATGTTATGAACTGGAGCCAGTGGGGAACTGGTGTATCCCTCTATTTAGCATGGCCCTAGCTGGGGCACGTTTTCTTCCTCAAATTGAACAGAAGACCCACAGGAACAGCTACCCTGTCTTCCCACTAAAACTCTATATGTGTCCTGTGCTCACCTGCACTTCTGTCCTCTGTAAGACAAACTTTTCTTTCTCACGTCCCCCATCACTGATTCACTACTCCACAGGATGTCCCCCACATTCTCATTCTGCTTTTTGAACACTCAGAGTGCTTTCAGCAGATAAGCTGGTCTGTCTTTGGGGTGCAGCTTTAGCAGTTAGCACAGTGTGGGAGAGATTTAGAAGCTGACATAAAATTTGATCCACCAATGTACTCTGCTCTGAGCTCCCAGGGGCCCTGTTGGATCAGGTTCTTTGGTAGCTCAGGAGTGAAACTCAAAAGGAATTTAATATTTAGCTCTCTTAGACATCTTTGAAACTCCTAGTCTTAAAGCCAGACTAATTACCAAAAATATATATGTTTTTTAAAAAGTTTGAGAGCAGCTGTTTGTAGCAAGCTGGTAGTCAGCAAACCCATTACAACTCATTGAAGTGCATCTTAAAGATAACTCTGTAAGATGTCTTTCAGCCTTCATGCTTTTCTCTCTACAAGTCTGTGCTGCTTCAAAATGAGAACACACATTGGATATTTTCTGTCTAACATTTGGCTGTCAGTCAGAGTGAGAGCAATGTTAGGTGTAAATCACAAGAGCGCTTGTTCCAATTTAAATATTATTTTTGTACTGGGTCTTAGACGATTCCCTCATATATCAGCTGTTCCCAAGCAGACCAGCACAAGAACATCTGTTTAAAAACAAACTGTTTATTTTATTGAATCTCACAAAGTTGTGCTTGTGAAAGTATACAAAAATACTGGGAAACGGAGAAGACTTCTTGTTTCCTTGAGTTCACATATATGACTTAGTTTGGTGAAACAAAGCCTGCCTTATCAGCTCACACTGCCATTTTGTTCATGTGTTGTTTCAAAGCAAAGCAAACAAAAGAGAATCTAAGGATGAGAATATGCCATTTCTCAATATTACCAGGCCCAGAAAAAATGTGCAGCTAACTAAACACTCTATTTAATGAACTACTTTTATACTTTGCAGTTCAGTTGGTTTTGTATGATGAAACAGTTTGCTTGTGCTTCCTTTTTTTTTTTTTGTGGTTTTTTTTGAAAGTAGCAACATTTAGATTTTATTTGAATAGCTAAATGAAATTCTACTCAAAATGTCAAAACCCATCGGCTTCAGTATTCTATTTTTTGCTGATACATTCATAGTTAAATAACTGATAAACTGGAGAGCTACACAGTGCTGAAATTTTACTGATATGATTCTGTAACTAATTATTGCTGCTTTGTAAAAAAATATTTAACACATACATGAATGTTCTTACGTGATGATTTCAAAATGCTGTATTTGTTAAGTCATAAAGCAGTCCTGAGAATAATCAAGTAAAACTCTTTTCACCTTGCAGAAAGGGGAACTAAACTACAGGTAAGTTAGTGCCTACATGCCAGACAGGTAATGCCCTCCACGTGTGAGACTATTCATTTCTCATTTACACAGAAAACAGCCTGACCTGCTCTTGTTCAGCAATGGAGTCCTGAACAGTAACAGCTCATGTTGTTTTCTGTGGCCCAGATTTAGATCTCCAATTTCTTGGTCAAAAGAAACATTGCATCAAATCAAGTGTCACCCATTGCATGAGTCTATAAAGTGTTTCCAAAAGGCTCAGGCTGAGTCAATAGAGCAGGGAATGTTAGACAGTTTTGCTGTTTCTCCAGTGTCTACAGTGATAAAAATAGATTACAGAAATATGCCGGCTGTAACAGAACCTAATTTTATTTTCAGGAAATGCTTTGGAAGAAAATAAATTCCCTTACAATATAAGAGCAAACATCTTGTTTTCTATATATATTTATTTGCTATTCCAATCACATACTTGCTTCGTCACAGCGTGATTGGTATTACACTGTCCAGAGCAGTTAGTATAGCTGAGCTTTCAGATCAGAGGTTCTCAAACTATGGTACACTTGCCATGAACAAACCACACATTTCAAAGGTCTAGGCATGTGCTGCAGCAGCAGCAGCAAGTGTTTTTGCTTCTGTGTAAGGTCTCAGATGTGCTACATTGCTTATACTCACCGCAGGATCTGCTAGTGACTCTTCCTGCTCTCTGTGGCCTGCAGGAAGATGGACACTGACAGATGGACTTACACTTTTGGCCCAGGTCTAGCGAAGAGGGTCAGCCAGTTGTGAGTGAGGGAACAAGAGGCAGGGGCTTTGTGGATTGGCCATCACATAGACTCAGGGTCTCCTGATTTGGAGACGGGAAAGAAATGGGAGTTGTGAGTGGGAATAAGGGCATGGAGCTGAATTCTCACAGTCAGGTCACTTAAATGCCTTTTTTAATGGTCTTGTCTTAATAAGTTCTCTGCAACAGAAAAAAATAGCAGCAGATGGATGCTCAAGGATTCAGAAATACTAGATTGCTTTGTTAATATGCTAAAAACTTGGGGTTTTATGATGAATGCTGTATCAGTCCAAAATAAACTATTTTTACCGAAAATGTATTTTCAGAACACATCTTTTAGTTAAAGTTCATAAAAATACATATCAGCCCCCTTTGTGGAAGAAATATTTTTTAAGAAGGAATCATCCCTAAACAAACAAGAATTATTTGAGACAGTTACTGCAATTCAGGGCATATGTTACATGCCAGCTTTGGGGATGGGCAGTTAAATGGGCTTTTTTGAAAGACACCTGCAAAGTCAACCCAAAGGCACAAAGTATGACTTGAGAGGTTTTACTGGTACTGGACAGACTGCTGGTGAGGCCAGTAGGTGCTGCGGTTTCTAATCCTTGTTTAGCTAAAGCTGGACAGTGTCTATAAATGTCATATATCCATATACATACACTCTACCTACTTAGATCTATATATGTACACTCTACCTACCCCATTATTTTTCCTTTTATTTTTTGGTAAAACATTGCAGAGAGGTAGCATAATGACCAAGTACTTTTCGGCCCGTCAGTGTATGTCTTCTGATGGATCATGATTATTCAAGAGGTTTAAATATTTTGACTGCATCAAAAGAAGTGTCTCATAAGACCCCACCTAGACTACTGCATCCAGCTCTGGGGCTCCCAGCATGAGAAAGACATGAACCTGCTCAAGCAGTTCCAGGGGAGGGCCATGAAGATGTTCAGGGAGCTGGAGCATCTCCCATATGAGGGCAGGCTGAGAGGGTTGGAGTTATTCAGCCTACAGAAGAGAAGGCTCCTGGGAAACCTTATAGTCGCCTTCTGGTACTTAAAGGGGGCCTACAGGAAAGATGGGGAGGGACCCTTTATCAGGGTGTGTAGTGATAGCATGAGGAGTAATGATTTTAAACTCAGAGAGGGTAGATTTAGATTAGATATTAGGAAATAATTCTTTACCGTGTGAGTGGTGACACACTGGAACAGATTGCCCAGAGAAGCTGTGGATGCCCCATCCCTGGAAGTGTTCAAGGCCAGGCTGGATGGGGCTTTGAGCAACCTGGTCTAGTGGCAGGTGTCGCTGCCCATGGCAGGGGAGTTGGAACAAGATGATTTTAATGGTCCCTTCCAACTCAAACCATTCTGTGATTCTATGACTGCTCAGTCATTGCCTTGGAAGGACAAAGCCATTAGGGATAAGCTGCTCATCCTGCCTTTGAGCTCTGCCAAGCTGGATGAGTAGCTGTATGGGCTGTATTTGGATTTTATATTGCATCCGCTTGCTTGAACACCTTGGAGGAAGTCTGAAGCCCAGATCTGTGCTACTAAAGCCAGGACCTACAACAAGGACATTGGCACAAGACAAGTCAGAAATACTGCCAAAAGACATTAGCTACCACACTTAGGCCAAAGAACCAGGGTTTTACTCAAAGAGACAGTAAAGAGAATTTGGGAGTTTTAGGTGGGTGAACTTGGAACAGGTCTACAGCAAAACATAATAATTTCCATATGTTTGAGAAAAGGAATGAAGGATTTGAAGAAATGGACTGTGGTGTAAAAAATATGGGTCAGAAAACCAGTAAGTAGGGATACAGTAGACAGGAAAGATGATTAGCTGAGGGGAACAAAGGAAAGTGAAATGAAAGCTGGAGGAAGGGGAGGGAATTTCTAAGGGTGTATGGATAGAGCCTTTTTTAAATGGAAGCTGTGGCAACTGGAAGATCTTTTCAATGAGAAGGGATGGGTTGAGAAATTTATGAAATCTGTATATTAAGTTTTATTTAAGGGAGATTCAATTCAATTTTAAAAGGCATGTCAAAAGAGAAAGGAATTTCACTGGTTCTAGGATAGACAGTCCAAAGAAAGAAAATATTAACACTAACAGTAGTGTATTATCAATGTAGCATATTATCAATGATTATCAACCCACTGCCTTCATTCCTCTACACACTACCTCTATTCCAATGGCACAAATCTGATTAAAAAAATGAAATACTAGTTAATTAAGTCATCTGAACTGAACTCAAGAGTTGTATATAGAGGAAGGCTTTAAGCAATAGTTCATAAACCATCTAGAATGTGCTTCCATTTGAAAAAAAAATGTACAAGGAAGAGCTTCAGACCTAGCTGGATGAATAAACAGAAAGGATATTAGGAATAAGCAGAGAGCTGCAAGGAATGGAAAAAAGGACTGATCAGCCAAGAAAGCATCTCTTAGAGGTCAAGAAGTCTAGGAATAAAATGAGAATAGCCAAAAGTCAAGCTGAGTTAGACCTTTAAAGGATATTAAAATAAATAGGAAAGAAAAGCACTTTGGGAATATAAATAAAAACATAATAAAAATTAAAAAAATAAAAAGAAAGGCCAAGGTTGAGATTAAAGATAATCTAGATATGGCCTCCATACTAAGTGAATACTTTGCTTCAGCTTTCAATAAGAGTAATTATTTCAATATGAAATGGAAGAGGTAAACTGAATAACAGAAATTAAGATACAAATACGATTGGAACGGAACTTGACTTAAACGCAGACATCTTAATGCAGTCAAGATTTGATAACTGGATTATCATCCATTTCAAAAATTTGAGATAATTAGCAGATAGGGTAGGAATTTCTAAAGAATGAGGTTGTAGATAACAGCATAAGATTGGAGAATAGAAAATGTTGCACCTATACGAAAGGTAGGAAAGAGGGTGTTATCCAAGCAACTACACACAAGTAAAACATTAGTATTTTGTAAGGAATTAGACAATTAATTTAGAGGAAAGCAAAAGTACAATAAAATAATAGACTCAAGTCAAAAGATAAAGCATATGAAAGTTTTGTTTTTATAAACCATCCGGATGTCTTTGCTGACATAAGTTGTGATCATAGCATATTTGTGAACAAATATCATAGCTTAAATATAAGTATGCTTGCATAAAGTATATGATATAATGTCATATGGGAAATTAGGAGCTGAAATGAAATTGCTGAACAACTTAAGGATTTTGGCTAAAGGGAAGACCAAAGATAGAAAATATTGATTGAAAATAAATAGTGAAAATATCTAAAAGTACTGAAAATACATATACTAGGTAATGCAGAATGTGTATAGACTTTTCTCAAGACTTCTGCTGGGTCAAGACCAATTCATTCATGCTCTTGAAAGAAAAAGTGTGTGGTAGTGCAGTGTTGTTGCTGATGAAATGTTGGATGACTTTGAGGACAGGAGAAAAAAAAAATCAACAGTCCAAAGCAAGTGCATTTGGGATTAATAACAGAACATCCAGTAATAAGTTACTGAAAACAATAACAAGGAGTAACTGCTTTCAGACATGACCATGAAAATGATGTAAAAGTAAAGTAGTCAACAGACAGAAGGGAAATAATGCTACACATAGTCCTCTTTTATGGAATGCTGCAAAAAACCTCTAGTTACCTACATCCACAAAAGACAAAACCAGAAGAAATGCAAAAAGCTGTTGGGTCAGAAACCCTATGTTGAGAATGTATAATCAAATCATTTGACATGCTTATATTTAGCAAAATCAGTGGCAGAAACTTCACATAGAAAAGATCAGAGTTAAACATGCAATAATTTGAAGTGTTTTTCAGGCTGTCATCTGCTTCTTATGCAAGTTTATCAGTGAAAGTGCCTGATATTTTTCTTTCATGAGCCCTGCTCCTGTGTTTGAACACATTGAAGAAGTGGCTTTTTCTTAAACATCATCACTTTTTGTTTTAGAGTGGGATTGTCTAAATGAGCAAGTAACTATGAGCCATCAGACTTTGCTCTTAAATCATGAAGATGCTTCTGGAAATCTGATTGTTGCTATTATAATATCTAATTTCACTATTGGGGTTGACAGTTCACTCCTGTTTTTGACTGTTGTCATGGAAAGTCAAAATCTTAGGCAGAAATGGAATTCCTTGCATCATCTGTGGAGTGCTTTTACTATTAGGTTTCAGCATCAAACTTTGAAAAACGTGGTAGCAGTGGAAACCCA